>NC_133163.1:66911250-67521666 GCF_040802235.1 Manis javanica
TAGACCAAAGTATTGTAAATTCATTGAATAAGCTATTTTCCACTTTAGTTTTTCTCATGGAAGCCCTTTGCCCCTTCCTACTCATTTTATGTTCACTTCAAGCTTTAGTTCTTGATCATGTGGAGGTCAAGAAGATTGTGGGCATTCTAGTGGGAAAAAATATTAAAGAGTTAGGGCTACTCGTTGCCTTTTAGAAACAGTTGTTAGATGATTACAGTTTCCTTTTCTACAATCCTAAAACTGGAGTGCTCTAAAAAGTTCTGCTGTGAAGGATCAGAAGAACATCTGCCTTATTAAAATAATTTCTACGTGTGCAAACTTTTAGTGTATTTCATTTTGGGACACATGATTGGATTCTGTGATAGGGCCAAATCTATGAAATATGTAGTTTTAAAAAATATTCTTGTGGTAAGATGAAAAAGGGAGATGAGTTTTAAAAAAGCCTCTGACTTCAGTGAATTGTTAACATGAGAGAATTTCAGTATATAAAGTTTGATTATTTTCTTTTTGAAATAAACCAAAAGTGGAATTACTTTGTGTACTACCACACTATGTTCATGAAAACCACCCCTAAATTGCAGGATGGTCTTTTCATATATTAGAAGTATTTCATCAAATTTAAGATGCCATTAGTTATAAAAGACACCATTATTTTATGTCACTAATGAAAAAAAGTTGCCAATTTACTGTGGATTGCCTTTGCTTACAAGATACATCCTGACTTCAGCATATTAAAGTGTTAAGGAATGTGTACCTGAGAAACTAAAGGCCTCTTTTTTCTACCCCCCCCCCCCCCCCCCCCCAGGAAAGGCATTGCATTTTTAGTCTTATGTAGTTATTACACTTCAAAAATATATTTGGTTCAGGAGCCTGCAGGTGTAAGTTTATACTAAATCATTATGAATTGTCTTCTGGGTGTTCTTTTGACAGTATATATTTCCTTTTTATCTGTAGAATTTGTTTTTCTTCAGGTCCAGTAAAAACTTGCATTTTAGTCTCATGATTCCTCTTCTCGTTCTCAGTTTTTATGAAGAGCAACCTGTCAGCATCTTCATTATGTGGGACAAGTAAATTTGACACAGTCTTTATTGGGAGGTCAGGGGAAGAAATCCTAACAAGGAAGGAGACTCAAGTTCAGTGAACTTTCTCTGTGTAAATAATATGAAAGATGGTGCATACATTATTTTATAGTACATAGGTACTAGCCTTATGTAATAATTGTCATTAATCTGCCAGGTCACATAGCCAAACCCAGCTCTCTCTGATTTAATGCTGTTTTTTTCCCTCATAAGATCTTCTATAATTTATATATGTATATTCATTTGTTTACTTTTTAAATGCCTTCCTTCCCTGCAAGCTCCATGGGACTCAGACCATGTTGATTTTGTTTGCAACTGTGTATACCTGGTACCTAACATAGTTCTTGGCGCAGAGTAGTACTAACAGATATTTGTTGACAAACAATGCCAAACTGTTCTCTTACCACCATATTATCCTTCCTTTGATTTATGTAGAGAATGATAGTGTGATTGTTATTTTTAACATAGCCCATATTGTTCACCTTCTGTATTGTGATTTTGTAGATTTGGATCTAATTTGTAGTCGTCCTTTTCTCCCCTGTTGTTTCCTGCCTGCCTGTGGCTTTTGCCAGTGTTACTCATCCTGTGCGTGGCCTTTATTCTGGGTCCTTCTGAATTTCCCCTTGGTTTTGTCAAGTTGTGTTACTTATGTTGAGAGTGAGATTATTGGTTTTGTTTTACAGATTTCCTTGACAGCTGCCGTGCCAGTACTCTGTTAGCTGAGCTAGACGATGACGAGGACTTGCCTGAGCCGGATGAGGAAGATGATGAGAATGAAGATGACAATCAGGAGGACCAAGAATACGAGGAGGTTATGGTAGAGAGGCATTTTCTTAACAAAGATAGGATGTTAAAAATTGAAATGAAGAGAGGAAGGCAAAGTCCTGGTTAAACTATGAAGCAAGGAAATATAGCATGTGTTTGATTCAGAAAAGCACTTTTAATCTGAGTGTTCATGATTCTCTTTTAAAAGAAAATAAGTTGGTTGTATATACAGTGCCACATGCTGATGTTTTAACAGGCTTTAAAATGTGAAGAATTGCACTGATCGTAAAGAATACCATTTTCATGATTCTCCCACAGTAATGAGAATTTTTTAGTACATACTGTTTTGCAAGCAGTATCTATGTTATCAGTCTTTACACAGAGCTGTGAGTGAGAGGCGTATGAAAAATAGTTTATCCTAATTAATCAGTTAAGCATAAAATTGAGACCCAAGCTTAGGCAGTATAACCCAGAATTCCCAATGTTTAACCACTGTGATTGTCTTTTTTTGCTGAAAATACTCCTTATTGTCATTTCTTGTATATTTTTTATTTCTCTTTATAAACTATTTCCAAAAATTTCATAACTTGAATTCTAATGGAGTGAACAACTCCAAGAAATGCTTTTAGTATATGTTGCTTAGGAAACACATAGTATATTAGCCTATTTCTTATGAAGGTTAGTATATGATACATGATGAATTTAAAACATTTAATATATAATTTCTGAAGATGGCTAATGAAGTTTTATAATGACAGCTTTGGAAGTAATATAGGTTGATAGTTCAGGTCAAGGCTGAATGTGGATATACGCAGGTCAAATAATTAGATGCGTCTCTTCACATATTTTTATTTCAGATTCTGAGACGTCCGTCACTACAGCGTCGTGCTGGCTCCCGCTCTGACGTAACTCACCATGCTGTCACCTCACAGCTGCCACAGGTCCCTGCTGGAGCTGGGAGCCGACCTATTGGGGAGCAGGTAATATCTTCATGTTTATTTTTTCTACTGTGTATTTTTTCCCTTTTCACAGTAAAACACAGACCAAAGTGCCTAGAAAAACATATAAGGGGGGAAGGGAAGGGGCAGGAAGCTACCAAATAGAGTTAACAAAACTTCCCCAGCTGCTTGGGCTCCATATTCTGGATAGAGTCCATGATTGCTCTTGCATAATGCACGTAAGAGTTTCTTATTTGAAACCACTTCATCTTGGCCTTTGGGTACCAATAAACATATACTAAAATGGTTAATATCTCTTGTTATAAGAGTTAATTTCAGCTAAGTATTCAAAGTCTGAGGGGCTGTGTATGTGTGTATATAAGTACATATATAATTGGTATTTAAAAATTACTACATTAGACATTTACAATATATACAATTCATTAATCTATTTTTTGGCTGATAGTAGAAATGAAGGAGAGCAGAAAATACTCCTTAAAAACCTCATACTTTGAAAATTTTAGAACATGCTAGTAGCAGAAGTAATAATACAATGAATCTACAAGAACCCATCATTTGACTTTAATAGTTATCAACATTTATTCAAATTTGTTAGACTTTTCTTTGTCTCATAGTAATTTAAAGCAGTTCCCAAGCATTATTATATCTATTTTCAGTGTAATTTAGTATGTAATACAATTTACATTCTTAAAAAAGCAACCTATTTAGAAGATTCAAGATGGCGGCATGAGAGGTGAGACAGAGAACTCCTCCCAAAACCACAAATAGTACGAAAATATAGTTAATTAATACAACTAACCTGAAAACAGCAACAGGAAAGAAGGCTGAACCAGACTGCAGACAGACCTCATGAACAGAGCAGGCCTCATGAAACAGAGCAGCAGCTCCACTCCCCTACGACCCCCAACCTCACTATAGGGACTGAACAGCTCCACAGACTTGAGCTTCCAGGCACTAGAGGGCACCACACAGAAATATGAAACGTCAAAAGAACCAGGTTCATACCAAAATATCACAAACCCCAAAAAAGTGCCAAATGAAACTGAACTCACCAATCTTCCTTAAAGAGAGTTCAAAATAAAAATCATAAACATGCTTATGGAGGTACAGAAAAATATTCAAGAACTCAGGAACAAATTTAAGATGGAGATTCAATCACTAAGAAATTCCGTATCTTAAATGAAACATTCAAAGGTGGGATTTAAAAGCAGATTAGATGTAGTAGAAGAGACAGTAAATGGAATAGAAATTAGAGAAGAGGAATACAAAGAAGCTGAGGCACAGAGAGGAAAAAGAATCTCTAAGTGTGAAAGAATATTGAGAGAACTGTGTGACCAATCCAAAAAGAACAATATTTGCATTATGGGGTGCCAGAAGAAGAAGAGAGAGAAAAAGGGATAGAAAGTGTCATTGAGGAGGTAATTGCCAAAAAATTCCCCAATCTGGTGAAGGAGATAGTCTCTCAAGCCATGGAGATGCACATATCTCCCAATACAAGGGACCCAAGGAGGACAACACCAAGACATATAATAATTAAAATGGCAAAGATCAAGGTTAAAGACAGACTTTTAAAAGCAGCTAGAGAGAGAAAAATGAACACGTACAAAGGAAAACCCATCAGGTTATCTATCATCAGACTTCTCAAGAGAAACCTTACAGGCCAGAAGGGAGTGGCATGATGTATTTAATGCAATGAAGCAGAAGGGCCTCGAACCAAGAATACTCTATCCAGCAAGATTATCATTTAAATTTGAAGGAGGGATTAAACAATTTTCAGATAAGCAAAAGCTGAGAGAATTTACATCATCCCACAAACCATCTCTACAGTGCATTTTGCAGGGACTCCTATAGATGGAAGTATTCCTAAGGCTAAATACATGTCACCCAAGGGATAGACAGAGGGTACAGAATATGATTCATAACATACAAAGAATGGAGGAGGAAGAAAAAGGAGGGGGGGAAAAAAGAACCTTTAGGTTGTGTTTGTAATAGCACACAAAGTGAGTTAAATTAGACTGTTAGATAGTGAGGGAATTACCCTTGAGCCTTTGGTAACCACGAATCTAAAGCCTGAAGTGGCAATAAGTACATACCTATTGATAATCACCCTAAATGTAAATGGTCTGAATGCACCAGTCAAAAGACACAGAGTCACTGAATGGATAAAAAAACAAGATCCACCTATATGCTGCCTACAAGAGACTCACTTCAAACCCAGAGATGTACACAGACTGAAAGTAAAGGGATGGAAAAATATATTTCATGCAACTAATAGGGAGAAAAAAGAAGGAGTTGCAGTACTTGTATCAGACAAAAGAGACTTCAAAACAAAGAAAGTAACAAGAGACAAAGAAGGACATTACATGATAAAGGGGTCAGTCCAACAAGAGGATATAACTATTATAAATACTTGTGCACCCAACACAGGATCACCTACATATGTGAAACAAATACTAACAGAATTAAAGGAGGAAATAGAATGCATTGCGTTCATTTTAATAGACTTCAATCCATCACTCACTCCAAAGGACAGATCAACCAGACAGGAAATAAGTAGAGACAGAGGCACTAAACAACATAGTAGAACAGATGGACCTAACGAACATCTACAGAACACTCCATCCAAAAGCAACAGGACACACATTCCTTTAAGATCGGGAACAAGACAAGGATGCCCACTCTCCCTGCTTTTATTCGTACTGGAGGTCCTAGCCACAGCCATCAGAAAAAACAAAGAAATAAAAGGCATCCAGATTGGCAAGGAAGAAGTTAAGCTGTCCCTGTTTGCAGATGACATGATATTGTACATAAAAAACCCTAAGGAATCTACTCCAAAACTACTAGATTTAATATGTGAATTCAGCAAAGTTGAAGGATACAAAATTAATACACAGAAATCTGTTGCATTCCTATACGCTAACAATGAGCTAGCAGAAAGAGAAATCAGGAAAACAGTTTCATTCACAGTTGCATCAAAAAGAATAAAATACCCAGGAATAAACCTAACCAAGGAAGTGAAATACCTATACTCTTAAAAGTACAAGACACTCATGAGAGAAATTAAAGAGGTACCAATAAATGGAAACACATCCCATGCTCACGGATAGGAAGAATTAATATTGTCAAAATGGCCATCCTGCCTAAAGCAATCTACAGATTCAGTGCAGTTCCTATCAAAATACCAACAACATTCTTCAATGAACTAGAGAAAATAGTTCTAAAATTCATATGGAATCACAAAAGACCCCAAGTAGCCAAAGCAATCCTGAGAAGGAAAAATAAGTGAGGGGGATTATGCTCCTGGACTTCAAGGTCTACTACAAAGCCACAGTAATCAAGACAATTTGGTACTGACACAAGAACAGACCCATAGACCAATGGAACAGCCTTGAGAGCCCTGATATAAACCCAAGCATATATGACCAATTAACATACGATAAAGGATTGGTTTAATGTATGTTTATACAATGGGGTAATGACAGCCTCTTCAACAGCTGGTGTTGGCAAAACTGTACAGTTACATGTAAGAGAATGAAATTGGATTATTGTCTAACCCCATACATAAAAGTAAACTCCAAATGGATCAAAGACCTGAATGTAAGTCATGAAACCATATAACTCTTAGAAAAAACAGGCAAAAATCTCTTGGACATAAACATGAGCGACTTTTTCATGAACATATTTCCCTGGGCCAGGGTAACAAAAGCAAAAATGAACAAGTGGGACTATATCAGAGTGAAAAGCTTCTGTACAGCAAAGGACACTTTCAGTAGAACAAAAAGACATCCTACAGTATGGGAGAATATATTCATAAATGACAGATCTGATAAGGGGTAGACATCCAAAATATATAAAGAGCTCACGCACCTCAACAAACAAAAAGCAAATAAGCCAATTAAAAAATGGGCAGAGGAGCTGAATAGACACTTCTCCAAAGAAGAAATTCAGATGGCCAACAGGCATATGAAAAGATGCTCCACAACACTTATCATCAGAGAAATGCAAATTTAAACCACAATGAGATATCACCTCACATCAGTTAGGATGGCCACCATCCAAAAGACAAATAACAACAAATGTTGGCAGGGTTGTGGAGAAAGGGGAACCCTCCTACACTGCTGGTGGGAATGTAAATTAGTTCAACCATTGTGGAAAACAGTATGGAGGTTCCTCAAAAAACTAAAAATAGAAATACCATTTGGCCCAGGAATTCCAGTCCTAGGAATTTACCTTAAGAATGCAGCAGCCCAGTTTGAAAAAGACACATGCACCCCTATGTTTATTGCAGCACTATTTACAATAGCCAAGAAATGGAAGCAACCTAAATGTCCATCAGTAGATGAATGAATAAAGAAGATGTGGTACATATACACAATACAATATTATTCATTCATAAGAAGAAAAAACAAATCTTACCATTTGCAACAATATGGATGGAGCTAGAGGGTATTATGCTCAGTGAAATAAGCCAGGCGGAGAAAGACAAGTACCAAATGATTTCACTCATCTGTGGAGCATAAGAACAAAGCAAAAACTGAAGGTACAAAACAGCAGACTCACAGAAACC
Organism: Manis javanica; assembly: GCF_040802235.1. NCBI lineage: Eukaryota > Metazoa > Chordata > Mammalia > Pholidota > Manidae > Manis > Manis javanica. The sequence goes on from NC_133163.1 coordinate 66,918,621, forward strand.
AAGAATGGACTAACAGTTCCCAAAGGGAAAGGGATTGGGGAGGGTAGGGGGAAAGGGTTCATTATGATTAGCACATGTAATGTGGTGGGGGGACACAGGGAAGGCAGTAGAGCACAGAGAAGACAAGCAGTGATTCTATAGTATCTTACTATGCTGATGGACAGTGATTGTAAAGGGATAATGTGGTGGGGACTTGATAATAGGGGGAGTCTAGTAACCACATAATGTTGTGCATGTAATTGTACATTAATGATAACAACAACAACCAAAGGCAACCTATTTAGAAATAATTATAGGTTCATAGGTTCACAGGAAATAACAAAGATAGTACAAGGAGGTCTTATGGGCCCTTTGCCCAATTTCTTCAATGGTTACATCTACATAATTATGGTCCTATATCAAAACCAGAAAATGGGCATTGGTTTAATGTATGTTTATGGTTCTTTATCATATTTTTTAATTGAAGTATCAAATAATACAATGTTACATTGGTTTCAAAATGTACAACACAGTGGTTCAGCATTTGCCCATTTTTAAATCCTTACCCCCTCTAGTGCAGTCACTGTCTATCCACATAGAAAGATGTTACAGAATCATTAACTGCATTCTCCATGCTGTATTACCATCCCTGTGACCAGCTTACATTGTGATTGTGAATTTTTGTGTCCCTGTAATTATGCCCCTCACTCACTGGCCCCAGCCCATCCCCCTTTGTCTAGTCACTTCGTAGTGTCTCTGAGTCTACTGCTCATAGACTTTCTTTTCTAACTATATATAACTATGTTAGTTGGTATTTGTTAAAATTAAATTACTGTTTTGTTCCTTCTGTTCTGCTTTGTTTTTATATATCACAAATAAGTGAAATCATATGGTATTTGTATTTCTCTGCCTGGCTTTTTTCACTGAGCATAATACCCTCTAGATCCATCCATGTTATTCATGGATGTCAGGAATAATGTCAGGATTTCTTTTCTTATTATGGCTGAATTATTTATATGTACCACATCTTGGTTCTTTATCATTATCACATGTAGATTTGTGTAACTCCCACTCAGGCAACTTACTTTTGATAACTGTAAGTCATTGTACCCTTACCTGTTGGAAGAGTGTAGCAGCTATAGAGAAGTAACTTATACTTCATTGTAATAGATAACACATCACTTCTGCAGTAATGAGAAGCTTTACCTTGTAACGTCTGTATGGGAAATTTTATTTGACTAGGAAGAAGAAGAGTATGAAACTAAGGGAGGACGCCGGAGAACGTGGGATGATGACTATGTGCTAAAGCGCCAGTTCTCTGCTCTGGTTCCTGCCTTTGACCCCAGGCCTGGTCGTACTAATGTCCAACAGACGACGGATCTAGAAATCCCACCCCCAGGTATAGTGCATTTTATTTTGTGGTCTAATTTTAATGGATACCAAATAAGATGATACATGCAGTTAGAAAAGTAAAGTGATACTTGTATATGCAAGTCATAAATACAAATTTTCAGGAAAAACTACTAGCCACAAGTCTTGGGGGGAAAAAAAGATTTTTTTTTAAGGAGCCAATTACAGTATTTAAAAACGCTGTGTTTTGTATTTGTATAGTTTTTAAAGCAAGGCCTCATTTAAAGATAGATAACTTGTATTCTGTTTTATACTGGATCAAAATTGCAGAGGAGTATTTCTAGTCATCTTTTTCTTTGAAAAGCTATATAATGGTTTTAGTTACAGCCACTGGAGTTAGTCAGCCTATGTGGCACCTCTGTCTCTTTTAAATCTGTTTTTGCGTGGTCAGCACACTAATGGCCCCCCAAAGATATATAGGTCCTAAACTCCAAAATCCCTGAATATGTTACCGTAACATGACAGAGGAAACTTTGTGTATGTGATTAAATTAAGGATCTTGAGATGGGGAGCTACTCCTGGATTGCCTGGGTGAGCTCAGTATAATCACCAGTGTTCTCATAATAGGAAGACTTGAGGGTCAGTGTCAAAGGAAACTGGCCAGTGGGAAACAAGATCCGAGAGGTGAAGCCCCATGACCCAAGCAGTATGGGCAGCCTCTAGATTCCAGAACAGGGAAGGAAACAGTCTTCTCCAGAGCCTCCAGAGGAACAAAGCCCTGCCCATCCATTTTAGATTTCTGACTGCTAGAGCTGCAAGATGATACATTTGTGTTGTTTTAGACCACCCAGTTTGTGGTTATTTGTCACAGCAACAATAGGAAACTAATACACAAGGCAAATTACCTGATCTGTGACAGCCTCAATTTTCTCATCTGTTACATAGGGAAAAGAATTCCCTGTTTGACAGTGTACTTAACAGGGTTAAATGAGGTCAACTATCTAAAGTGCTAAGCATGGTACCTGCTGTGTGCCTCAATGAATGGCAACTGTTGTAATCAGTATATTATCCTTAATGAAGACTTAAATGTTGATAAGGTGTGGAATGTACTTTTTACTGGATAGAAAGATACCTGTATTAAATGTGAAGGTAGGTACACTTTGTGGTATAATGATTTATGGTAAGAATGGGTATAGGCTGAATCAAGATGTTCCAAGGTCCCTTCAATAAAGAAAACCTATTCTAGGGAGTATAAATAAGTATGGGTTTTCTGTAGAGCTCTTTGACATGTATTTCATATTTTCTGATAAAGTGTTTTTACTACTAGAAATTTATCCTGAATAAATTTAGCACAGATTTGTATACATTGATGACTACAGAAATTATATTGTCAAAAAATTGGAAATTACCTTTCTTTTGTCTTACAATAGGGGTATGGTTCAGTTAAGGTACAATGGAATGTCATGCAGTGAATCAAATAATACATTAGAAGACTGTCACAAAATGTGGAGAAGATTACTAACCTAACAAGAATACACCACCGAATACACTATGAACCTGATCACATGTGCACGCACACGTGTGGGTGTGGGTGTGTGGGTGGGTGTGTATGTGTTTACCTCACAAACTGCTCATTTATTGTGAGCAAAAGGTTGGCAGGTAATTGACCAGAGTATGTGGTTTTCTCTGAATGTACAATTACAAATAGTTTTAGTTTCTCATTTATAAAAATAAAATGTTTCTGAAATATTCATAGTTATGCATGTGTACTTAGAGTTAGAGATCTATATCATATGCATAAATTCTACTTTAGTACTGTCTTTAACCTAGGTGTAACTTCATTTTAAAAATAAATGTTGAAGCTAGGGGAGTCTTAAACAGGCAATGTCTTTAGCTAACATATGGCAGAAATGCTCTGGTTTCATGTCGCCTTGTCTCACTGCGGCATTCTTTCTGGGTCGCTCCTTTCAGGGTGCTTGTTCTCACGTCTTCTGTATTTTCAGGAACACCTCATTCAGAGCTTTTGGAAGAAGTTGAATGTAGTCCGTCACCTCGATTAGCCCTCACTTTGAAAGTAACAGGTCTTGGAACAACTCGTGAAGTTGAATTGCCTCTCACTAATTTCAGATCAACCATTTTTTACTATGTACAAAAATTGCTTCAATTGTCCTGCAATGGCAACGTGAAATCAGATAAACTTCGGCGTATTTGGGAGCCAACATACACGTAAGACATTTCAATTTAATGTTTTAAGTAGATGTTTTCATAGTATATGAGCCCAGAAGCATTGTATTTCTGTGTTTTGGACTTTAGGAAAAGAAAATATTTGGTTCTTGTTCTTTTGTTTTACAGGAACAGATAATAGCATTTCTGACTTTTGATGTAGATAAGTTAAGGTTTACAACTGGAAGGAACGTCAGAAATACTCTGAACTAGTTGCTTATATCATAATTATTGAACTCCTGGGGATTTCCTATTAAGTACTAAATATTTTCTATTTTTTGTTTTGCGGTCTGTGACTTAAACCTGCCTTTCTTTGGTCATTCACTCAACTCATTCAACAAATAATTATCAGTGACCTTGGGCAAATTTATTAGCATGTTGGTGCCTTTCCTAATCTGTAAAATGAGAGTGGTTGTGAGGAAGCAATGAATTAATATACATAAAATGTTTTTAGTGTTGTCTTGGATGTAGAAAATACTTAGTATTACCTATAATAATAATAATACAAATGAATATAATTTAATAATATAAATGAATAATAAATTATAATCATGCTTATATAACTTTATGTTGCTGGTGTTCTCTTAACATCACTGATAATCTCGTATAATGTCCAGTAATGTAGCACCTTTCGAGATGGAGGAGAAGGTCATCATGGCATTCCCCCTTCTTCAGTGTTTATGGAAATTTCATATTTGATCTCAGCTGCCTTATGTGAAGCACTCTGGGCCTTGTTATTCTTATCTTTTTGTTCTGCCTAGAAACAGAAGCAAACCATTCCTCATCTCATTTTATTTTTACAGTATATAAAAGTTATAACACATGATACAGCATATAATTTCTTATCTTTAAAAATTCTAGGTTTGATGTGTTTTCTTTGCAATAATTTATAACCATAACTTTTTCAGGAATATGGTTTCTGCTACTTTGTCTTATTTGTAATGAATTAATATTTTTTCTTATAAATTCTGAGTTCTGTGTTTGATGTATGCATATGGCTAATGAGTGACATCATTCATATATTTTTTAAAGAATTGATGCCTTACTGGAAATAACCAAAAATCATTTGATTTATAAATTAACTTGAATAATATCTTCATGTTTAGAATCATGTACAGAGAAATGAAGGATTCTGACAAAGAAAAGGAAAATGGAAAAATGGTAAGTTATTTTTAGAAAATGGGCTTTGGCTATTTAGGGAAAAAGAAAAGATAAAAACTAACAATGTTTCAATTGAACATTTCAGAGAAAAATCACTAACATGGAATTCTTTAGATTAGGTTAAGTGCATGATTTTAAAGCTACTGTATGTAATGCATGTAAAATAGCGTGGACTTTATAATCAGGAAAGGCCAACATTTGGTTTTTCCTGTTGTAGGGCTGTTGGTCTGTAGAGCATGTGGAACAGTACCTTGGCACTGATGAATTACCAAAGAATGACTTGATAACCTACCTGCAGAAGAATGCAGATGCCGCTTTCCTGCGCCACTGGAAATTAACTGGCACTAATAAAAGTATTAGGAAAAACAGAAATTGTTCTCAGCTCATAGCTGCATATAAGGTATACATTGGCATCAAAACACTATTTTAATTGGGAATGGCTTCGTGCTTTGTTTGCAGCTTTTAAAGATTCTTAAGGAAGAATCATTGGGATACAAAAAAAATGAGGTTGAATTAACATTGTTAATATGTCACTGCTAAATTTCATATGTGGTTTATGGTATTGGATCTAAGTACATAGTTTTAACTGGCTTATAGTGGTCATATTTTATTTGGGAATTTCAGTGGTTTAGAACATACTGATTTTCAACTGTTTTTATTTAAAAGAAGACAGCTCTTCAAAAAATTCCAGCCATTTCAAAGTAATACTGATAGGATGATGTATCTCTTCTTGAAAATGTGATTAATGGCTAGTTTTGCTAATTGTTTCTATAGGATTTTTGTGAGCATGGAACAAAGTCTGGATTAAACCAGGGTGCCATTTCTACTCTTCAAAGTAGTGATATTCTTAATTTGACAAAAGAACAACCTCAGGCCAAAGCAGGCAATGGACAGAATTCTTGTGGAGTGGAAGATGTCCTTCAGCTTCTGCGTATTCTGTATATAGTTGCAAGTGACCCTTATTCAAGAATATCCCAAGAAGGTGTGTAGGAAGCCTTGTTTCACTTCTTTGGCATTTTAAAGAGCTAGTCAGTTTATATACTTACTAATTTTATTACTTTTACAGAAAGTGATGAGCAGCCTCAGTTTACTTTTCCACCAGATGAATTCACTAGCAAAAAAATCACAACAAAAATTTTGCAGCAGATTGAGGTAATAAAATCAGACAGCTGAACTCTAAACTGTACTTCTTGGACTTTCAAAGTATTGCCTCTCCTTCCTTTTCTACCTTCCACCATGTCTTATCTGTTCTGATTCAGTGATTTGGGCCATATCATCCATTACATTCACTTCTTTCATTACATTTCAGAATTGACTCCTTTTTGTCTTTTTTAATGATTGCCTTAAGACATTATTTGTTCATTTGCAGGAACCACTAGCATTGGCAAGTGGAGCTCTGCCAGATTGGTGTGAGCAATTAACCAGCAAGTGTCCTTTTCTAATACCATTTGAAACTAGACAGCTTTATTTCACTTGCACAGCATTTGGGGCGTCAAGGTAGGAAATGCATCTTTTTATAAATTTCTAGAATAAATAATACTTTTATGTTATGTAAGCTCAAAATGTACAACTATATATCAAGACTGATGGAGGGAAAATTTTATCTTTCTTATAAAGAGTTGTCAACATTTAAACATTCTTTTGTTTCCAGTTGTATATATGCTCTTAGAATATAGTGGACCCTTGCACAATGCAAGGTTAGGGGTTGCCAATACTCTCCCCTTGTAATTGAAAATCCAGATATAGTATTTGACTCCTCAAAATCTTAAGTACTAATAATCCTACTGTTGACTGGGAATCCTTACCGATAACATAAATAGTCATTTAACACATTTTGCATGTGATATGTATTATATATGGTATCTTTAGAGTAAACTAAGCCAGAGTAAAGAAAAATATTCTATCAAATGGTTGCAAATCCCTGAAAAAATTTCCAATGTATTTATTGAAAAAAAAATCTGTGTATAAGTAGACCCATGCAGTTCAAATCCATGTTGTTCAAGGGTCAGTTGTAGTGTGGATTGAATCTCTTGGAGTGTGGAGTAGAGTACTGTGTTTTCATCATCTAGCATTTATTGTACAGTTTTAAGTAGTTTAAATCAATTATTAGTTGCAAAAATTCTTAGTAATACCAAATTAAAAGTTTGCAAATAGCTTTGATAACACTAAAATAGATCTTCTTGCATACATTATATATATATATAGTGGCAGGAATTTCTGGCAGTTTTGTTCTCTGCTCTACGTGCAGTTTCTAAAGCAGTGCATAGCCAATTGTAGGTGCTCAATAAATACTTGTTGAATGATTGAGTACCCAGGGTACTTTCAAAGTAGATTAAAAAAATTGTAATTTAAAATGGAGCTGTTTCCTTCCCCAGTAAGTTACTTGATGGTATTATTTCATACCATTTATAAAGCATCTGTACATGTGGAACTACTAGCCTGTTGTGATAAATGTCGTTGGTTATGATTTCTGTTTTATAGTTGAGGAAGTTGACTCTCAAAGAACATAGCTAATTGGTCTGAGACTACAAAAACATTGTAGCACACATGAGAGTAGATCTTTCATCCTTTTATTCCTAGTTCATGTTTTTTCTCTTACCCTAGGAGGATTAGCTCTGTGTTGTTAAAAAGAAAATACTTTTATATGTCGTTATATTTTACACTTTTCAAAAAAGTTTTTTAATTTTTTAAACACTTTTTATTATGCTATTTTAATGGTGGCTTTCAGTTCATATGATAGTAATAAAGATAGCTTAATCGTTTTTTAATATCTCTAATAGTCAGGAATTGTTGCCTGTTTTTATGTAGCATGAGTTTGTATTTTTAAGTGTTGTGTGGGGTTGGGCTGAAGACCTTTATTTTGATGTATTAATTGCTAAAGTAAAGAAGGGGAACATAGACTAGGTACTTTATCAACTTGTTTACGGAAGATTACAATAAAAGCGGTTTATATATTTTAACTTGAGTGGAAGCAATAATTTACGCAACAAAAATACCACTTTTAATCAACTGATAAAATGCTTCTTTAAAAAACTTCTTGAACCTTTGGATTATGATGCTGCTTTAGTAGTACACTTAACAGTTGTATGCTACAGCTACATTGGTATTTTTCCATTTCAGAGCAATAGTGTGGTTACAGAACCGACGTGAGGCCACTGTGGAAAGAACGCGGACCACAAGTAGTGTCAGGCGAGATGACCCTGGGGAGTTTCGAGTTGGTCGTCTCAAGCACGAAAGAGTAAAAGTCCCGCGCGGCGAATCACTGATGGAATGGGCTGAAAATGTCATGCAAATACATGCAGACCGGAAATCAGTTCTTGAGGTACCTCGTACCTAATTTATTTCAGTGTGCAGGAATGACAACTGAACATTGTATAGAAATCACATTACATAGAGGAATTTCTCTGCCTTTAGGAAAACTAGAATAAGACTTCTCTGTTGCTTATAATATATTATACTGCTGCTATAAAAAAGGTATCTTATTGGACTTGATTTTTTTAAGAATGGGATCATTAAAAAATATTTTTGAACTCACCTTTTTCCCCCCTTAATTTATTTCTTCATATTTTAGGTTGAATTTTTAGGAGAAGAAGGAACTGGCCTAGGCCCTACATTAGAGTTTTATGCTCTGGTGGCAGCAGAATTCCAGAGAACTGATTTGGGAGCTTGGCTTTGTGATGATAACTTTCCAGATGACGAATCCCGTCATGTAAGATTCCTATTTTATGATTTGATTTGTGATTCTGCTTTTAGAAAGTATTAAAAATAGGCTATACTTTCTGAGCACAAGCTAGATTTTCTGACTTTTTTTATTGAATAATCTTGATACTATTAAAATGTTTTTGAACTTCAAATTCCATTACCAAACTATTTAATGTATATGTAAATACTTTCAGTTAGCTAAACTGATGAAGATGTTTAATGTTAATGGATCTTTTTTTAATTTTATTTGCATTTCTTCCTCTAAAAAAATAAGGTCGACCTTGGAGGTGGATTGAAACCGCCTGGATACTATGTGCAGAGGTCATGTGGACTCTTCACAGCACCATTTCCACAAGATAGTGATGAGCTTGAAAGGATCACAAAACTCTTTCATTTCCTTGGGATTTTCTTGGCCAAATGCATTCAAGACAATAGACTTGTGGACTTACCAATTTCTAAGCCTTTCTTTAAACTTATGTGTATGGGTGACATTAAAAGCAATATGAGTAAACTGATTTATGAGTCACGAGGTGATAGAGACTTACACTGTACTGAGAGTCAGTCTGAAGCTTCTACAGAAGAAGGTCATGATTCACTCTCAGTAGGAAGCTTTGAAGAGGATTCAAAGTCAGAGTTTATTCTAGACCCCCCCAAACCAAAACCCCCAGCTTGGTTTAATGGAATTTTAACTTGGGAAGACTTTGAACTAGTAAATCCACACAGAGCCAGATTTTTAAAAGAAATTAAAGACCTTGCTATCAAGAGGCGCCATATTTTAAGCAATAAAGGTCTTTCTGAAGATGAGAAGAACACAAAATTACAGGAACTAGTGCTGAAGAATCCATCAGGTTCTGGGCCTCCACTTAGCATAGAAGATTTAGGGTAAGCTTTGTATATACAGTTTTCAACCTAATAGATGAATATGTTCTAAAGCTTTTGTTTCTTTGGTCCCCACTAAGGTGCAGCATATGAAAGATCTTGAAACAATCTTTCAAGAACAATAATGTGCTGTAGGAAATACTTATCTTTGATCTTGAATGTTTGATTTGTTAGTATTATAAAGATAACACTCAGAATACCAAAGTGTAGTATATTAATCATCAGTCAGACCTCTGAAAGGTTCTCTGATTTATTAAATATAATAAATGTGTATACATTTTTTATAAAAAATCCAAAGCCAAAAGTATTTTGACAAATTCATTAGCTAATTAATACATGTAGCCTGCTTGGCAAAGCTGAAAATAGTTGGCTTTGTATGTAAATTTTATCCCCAAAGGCTGCATTAACTCACTTAGATGCTGCAGCTGTTAGGATAAAATTCTATTAATTTATATACATGTAATTACTATACCTTTGGTACATTTTACTGTGACACTGGGTTGACTGCAAGGCTTTTTCCTTTTTCCTTCCTTCCTTTCTCTCTCTCCCCACCTCCAGGATCCTTCCCTCTGTCCCATCTTCCTTCCTTTCTTGATAATGTTGAGAAGTTGTTTTTGAAAAATTGTTATATATTCAAGGTTTGATTTGGAGGAAGGGACAGAGTGTGACTCACTTTAGTGAGTCAATAGTTCCTTCTTGCAAAAAAAGAAAAAAAGTCTTGTAAAAACATATTGCTGCCATAATTCATTGCAGAAATCTTTAGTTCATAAATTTTGTGCTGTACAGGGCAAGTGAAATATGGAAAGGTGGTGGTTTCATGCCATCTTTGCAAAACCAAGTTTGGTAACAGTTGGCCTGATAGTTTTTATGCACAGGGATTTGCATTTTGAAAGGCCTCTACAGGTAGGCTAATATTGTTGGAGGGCACAGGTTCATTGTTTCAGCCACAGTGTTTCAGAAGTTAAATACCATAGTAGCTGAATGTTAGCTAATTGAATCCTTGTTTGTTTTCTCAGGTTAAATTTCCAGTTTTGCCCTTCCTCAAGAATATATGGTTTTACTGCTGTGGATCTCAAGCCAAGTGGTGAAGATGAGGTAAAAATTTTGCTTTTGATACAGTTCAAATTTCAGCAACATCCTCTCAATGAGACCAGTTGTACTAGGGTGCTACTGAAATAGTCTGCATATTAATAGTAACATTGGCAAATTTTCTTTTGCAGATGATAACAATGGATAATGCAGAAGAATATGTGGATTTGATGTTTGACTTTTGTATGCACACAGGTATTCAGAAACAGATGGAAGCCTTTAGAGGTAATTTTTTTATACTCTTTAGCTTAATCCATCCCCCTTTGAGGCAGTTGAAAGTAAAGCAGTACTATGGTCAAGAATTGTGGTAATCTTTAGATTTTCCCTCTAGTTTTTGTCTTCCAGTTAGTTAGGTTGTGCTGAGTCCCAGAATAGGTTGGAGCATTCTCAAGCTTGCTCCTCATGAGTAATGGGGGACCCAGTTTTGGCCTCCATTTCTTCATTTGTTAAGTGGACATAAGGCTGCATATTTTCCACATTATGTGATCAGAACAAATTAAACCATGTTAGAACCTAAGTTCTTCAGGTGAAGATTGAAGTAAAAGATACTAGACTATTCATCACTTACTAGTTTTGAAAATGAGAATACAGCTTTGGCTGGCTTGTGTGACACAAAGAGCTGGGTGGGACATTATTAGAGCTTGGCCATTGACCATGCTTACTGAATAGTCTCTGCTCACATTAATGATGTTAAGCAGAGATTACTATACTTAAAATCCTAGCAGTTTTTATTTCAAGCTACTTTAATTTATATATATATTTTAAACATTTATTACTATTTTCTCACCTCTGTCCATTTAGTTGATACTGGGTATTTAGATTTGAAATTTCATATTTTGAAGTTGTAACTTAAAAACTGACTTGCGTGGTTGTTGTTTTTTTTTTTTTTTTTGCTGTGTGTGTACTGTAGATGGGTTTAATAAAGTTTTTCCAATGGAGAAATTAAGTTCCTTCAGCTATGAGGAAGTCCAAATGATTCTTTGTGGAAACCAGTCACCATCCTGGGCAGCAGAGGACATTATCAATTACACTGAACCTAAGTTGGGTTATACACGTGACAGGTATGTGTTGGTTATTTTCTAAGACCGACAAAGTAGTTTATGTCTAAAAATTACATGACAGATTCTCTAAAGAACTATGACTCAGTGAATTACCATCTTTTAAGTGAGAAAACAGTGTAAGTCTCACCATTACCAAGGTGCATATCCATTCATTGATAAGGCTAAGTTTATACACAAAGACAAGTGAGTCTTGGCTGGGTTAAGATTCCTTTTCTTGTAAGATTCCTTTTCTTACTGTTTTAATTGTTCATGATACTAAAAATTGGGTAAATTATAAACAGTTACACTCTTTTTATATTAACCCTTTCAAATTCAAACTTAAAAGTTAAAAGCATAGTTGAAAGAATTTCCACATATCATTTACCCAGATTCCCCAGTACGTTTTTCCTTTGCTGTATTTCCTTTATATTTTCTATATATATACATGTTTATATGTATACCTACATGTGTGTATTTATCTATATACACACCCAGGTGCACTGTTTCTTTTCTGAACCATTTGAGAATATGTTGCTTAGATCATATACCTTTATTCTATAATACTTTAGTGTATTGCCTTTACTCTGTAATACTATAATGTATATTTCCTGAGAAAAATACGTATTTTCTCAGGAATATATCTACAAATCCACATTAGCTAGCAATTTCATGATGCTATACTGTTAGCTAATCTGTAGTCCATATTCCTTTTTGTTGATGATTCAGGTTTTTAATAATGCTCCCCTTACCCTTGTATTGGGAAATTACATTTAGTTGTGATAAGTATTTTTTGTTGCTTTAAGTTGTGATATGTTTTTAGTCTGGAACAGTTCAGCTGTTTTTCTTTTTATACCACTGACAGTTTTTAAGACTGCAATTCCTATATTACTTTTTCCAAAAAGTTCCCAAATTAATATAAATGAGAGAGTATTGTGAATTGTTTTTTTTAATAAACTTTTTATCAGTGTATAACAGAGAAGCACACAAATTACATGTACAGCCTGGAGAATTTTCACAAAATGAACACGAAACAACTCCAGAAGTCCCCTTCCCTGTCATATTCTTTTCTAGTCATTAAGTCACTATTCCTATTAATTTTGCTTGCTTTTGAACTTTAATAAATGAAATCATATAGTCTATATTCTTTTAAAGTTTGGCTTCTGTTTTAACATTATGATTATGAAGTTCATCCATGTGTGGCATATGGTGGTAGTTTATTTTGCTGTAGTGAAAATAGATTATTTCAGATCCCTTTTAGTAATTTAGCCATTTTTGGATGAGTTATATAAGTGCACCTTGAGCTTTTCTGACATGTTGGCTTTGTTACATATTTGATCCCCATACTCCATCAGTTTTTTAGTTCTTAACATTTATAAGTACAAGACAGTCTTTGAGGGGCATTTTTAAAGTAGCTTGTATCAGCTCATTTCACGCTTACCCAAGAGTCTCTTGGTCGTACTGTTCTGGTATGTGGGTATTTGGTTTTTTGGTTTATTGTTGGCTTACATAGTAGTGGCAGTCTTTTTCATTTAAATCAACTGTCAGATCAGTGTAACTCTTCTTCTTTCAGCCCTGGTTTCCTGAGGTTTGTGCGGGTTTTATGTGGCATGTCTTCAGATGAAAGGAAAGCATTCCTACAGTTCACCACTGGTTGTTCAACTCTCCCCCCAGGAGGACTGGCTAACCTACATCCCAGGCTCACGGTTGTACGCAAGGTACAAACTAGTTAATGGGCAGTCCAAGTGGAACTTAGTAGCTTAAAGATTGAAAGAAAGAAGTATTTAAAGTCATGATATTTTGTTAATTTTTCTTTTCTTTCTATAGGTTGATGCTACTGATGCAAGCTATCCATCAGTGAACACATGCGTGCATTATCTGAAGTTGCCTGAATACTCCTCAGAGGAGATCATGAGAGAGCGCCTGCTAGCTGCTACAATGGAGAAAGGCTTTCATCTCAACTGAGCTTTGAAGTGTAATGGGAGACATCAGACTTTAAAAGTACTAGTGAAGCCTCTTGTGTTTGTGTCCACGCTAACGACACTTGCCTTTTTTCCACCAGTAAGGCTCTTCAGAACATGTGGAATAAGTTTGTTAGCTGCTAGTGACAAAAGAAATCCTTTACCCAGCCAGCGAGTGTGTAGCACAGAGCACTGTGTGTTCCTACAAGGGCTTAGGTGACTGGAACAAGGTGGTCCTACTTGGCTGTTCCAAGGAGCAGCTTCTCAGATCTTCAGTGTTTGCTGGCAAATTTCTAACAGTGTATTTGTGTAAAGTTTGTTGTTTCATACTTCATACACTACAGCTGCCATCACTGATCCCTGTTTTGCTGGCTTTTAAGCTACTTGGTCAGAAATCCTGCTTCCTTAAAACATAGAGTTAATGAGCATCTCAAGCTTTTTTGTTTGCTTTTTAATGATGCCTGCACTATTAGAGTATTCTAGTGTTCTCTCTTTTGTTTGGCATATAATCATGCACAACCTTTTTATTTCTTTGAGGTGGGAGTATATTTTTATTTCCTAAATGCCATACTATAAAGATCAAATTCTTAAGTGTGTTTGTGCAGCTCAAAGATAAAGATATATTACGGGGGGGAAAAACACTGGTCTAGATGCAAGGCACACTTAAAGCAAGTTTTACTTTTGGTTGTATTTTCTTTGTATATTATAAACATTTATTTAACTTGTTGCAGTTTGAAGTAAAAATTTTCCAAAATGTATGCTCAATAATAATCATTAAAATGTTTGCAACGTATGAGCCTGTGTCATGTGACTGTTTCACTGCAACCATGAGACCTAAGAGCTAAACTAGATACTTTATTCATTTTGAATCATGAGATTTAGTTTTTTGAAATTATTACATGAAGAAATGTATTTTTCTATAGTAAATATACTTACTGAAACTGGAAACCTAGAAGAAAATATATGTTCACCTGCTTATTTGAGATCCAACTGTTGTGTTCTATTTTAAACTATTTGTCAGTTAAAAATGGCCAAGTTATTTGTGTTAGCCTTTTAAACACAAGATCTGCCACTTACCATTGTATATGTAGGGATATATAAGTCCAAGATCCAAGAATGAGTTTTGAATGTTGTGTTAGCATGAAACCACCAGGCAACCACTATTTCCTGGTTTTGAAGAAGGGGCTCTGTTTCCATTTCCAAATTCCTATGATATATCACATCTCTGCATTTAAGTGAAAGAAATGTGGCTAAGCCTGATTTAGCCAAATGGCTTTTAGGAGTGGAAAGCATTTTTTTGAAATTGCCCATTATTTACCTGTTTAAAAGGTACATTCCCTTTCTACATTAGAAGAGCTCTCTCCCCCTATAGTTATTCATTTCAGTACTGTTTTTATTCTCTGCATGTTGTGATTATGGAATCAGAGGCAGCATTTAAATAATTTACCTTACTGTTACCTTCACAGTTTTCTGTGAGAATAAAAGTTAAAATAAAATAGCAATATTTAAATGTATGACTTACGCTTTAATCCAAAAAATAGTAGTGGTGATTTTCTCAATAAAGTAGAGACATGGATGCATGACTGAGACTTTATTACTAGTATTAGAATTAAAATCCAGTTTATTTGTATAGTCATCATTTAAGTCTCTAAAATGTCTGTTAGTAGCCAACTTTACAAAGACTAGCACAGGGGTCAGCAAACTGGCTTGCCGCTTTCTTGTTGTATGGCCCATGGGCTACATTAAGCATGGTCTTAAAATTTTTAAGTGGTTGAAAAAAATCAAAAGAAGAATAGTATTTTATGATGTGAAAGTTTTATGAAATTCAAGCTTCAGTGTTCATGAAAAAATAAAGTTCTAGCAGAATACAGCCACACTAATTCATTGATGTATTATCCGTGGCTGTTTTTGCACTAAGGTGGCAGAACTGAGTAGTTAACAGCACAGACCATATGGCCCACAAAGCATTTTACTTCCTATCTGGTCCTTTACAGAAAAGGTTTGCTGAGTCCTGGTCTGGCGCATTGCTACCACGGTAAAATTAAGTCGTACACAATCTAGCTGAGATGTCAGGAGTCTTCCTACAGAAAGAAAAGTCTAAGAACAAGGTAAAACTGACCAATCTGAGACAGAAGTTTCACAAAAGTCACTTAAAGCTGGCAGTCAGTTCTGCAACAAACCTGAGGTGAGATGACAGACTGTAAGAACAGAGTTCATTCTGCTCGAGTCAAGTGTTGGGAGACATATAGTAGGGGCTCCACATATACCAGGTTCTTAAGTATTTTTTCCCGTGGTATCTACCTAGTACTTTTTATT
Organism: Manis javanica; assembly: GCF_040802235.1. NCBI lineage: Eukaryota > Metazoa > Chordata > Mammalia > Pholidota > Manidae > Manis > Manis javanica. The sequence continues at coordinate 66,934,318 of NC_133163.1, forward strand.
ATTCTCTCAAGGTACTAAAAATCTGTGCCAGGATGTTATTCAAATGCTATTTTGGTGTGACCCAAATATTAATTTTGTTCACTCCCCAGTTGCTGCTGGTGTACCAGTTTCAGCAGTTACCTGATGTGCTACTCATTAAGTGCCTCCCAACTAGGACAGTGTTTCCCAACTAATGTGTCTCAGAAAGACCTCCAAAGCACTTTGATCTACAGTAGGCTTTGCCCAAATCTTGGCTACTGAACTCAAAAGAAGACCCTTATACACGTACCATTCACTGTCCCAGGAGATCAGAGCCTTCCTGGAAGAATCAGAACGGAGGTTTGCTTCTGGAGTTCATACTGACTAGTTGCCTGGGTTTTTATAGATGCAAACTTTAGAATATATAAGCAGATTTTTAGAAACAGATGAAGAATTTAAATAAAATCCTCCCTTCACACACATGAGAAAAAAGAAAAACAGTACTGAATGAATTATCAGTGCCTAGAATGTCCACTTATTTTCTGGAGGATAGAGCGTTGCACGTGAAAGAAACTCTTGGCATTCCACAGGATGGCACAGTATTAATGTATCAGGACTATATTTATATTTCCTCCACTGTACCTGCCCTCCTACCCCTCCCTGTATGCACACAAACTGCTTTTTACCTAAGACAGTACTGTATATTTTACTGTTCACCGACCAGCAAAAGCATAAGAAAAGGCTTGGGAGGAGCAGGGCACTGCTCTTCTATAATGACTTAGCCATTCTCTTTGCTTCAAGACATTCCAGGAGAAGGGATTGAAGGAATAAGACCTGGGGAGGGGAGAAGGATTCAGTTCATGCCAACCTGAACAGAGGTATTCTTTTGCATTCTATTTCTAAACTTTTAACTAAATTTCATTTACAAATAAGTTAATAAGACAAATCCTTTACTATATGGCATAAAGGATAATTGTAAGGGCTCTTTTAATGTTTAACCATTATTTGGTAGTAACATTCTCTATACTGTTAATTACATGATGGCATCATGATTGCCAAGCACACATAAAATGGGTATTAGGCTTTTAGGAATTGGCAAATAAAATTTAATTCTGCAATTTTCCTTAAGTACACAATTTAGTAAAGTTCTGACTCTTATGACCTTTTAAGGAAAAAGATAACATTCAGAAAAAAGTATTATTCAAAGTGCTGTGTGTTGAAGTCAATTTAAAAATTTTATTGGCTGATTGAGAGCTGTCACACTTTTTTCCATGCTGCTATTCCTGAATTTAATTTGTACAGGGAAGCAAAGAACTAAAGAAGTTTCCTTTAATTTAAACAAGAGGGGAAAAAATGCATTTGTTTAGAAAATAAAACAACTCAGTTTAAAGAAAGTTTTTCTTTGCTACATGACATTTTAAGATACAGCTTTGTTTTTCATTTAGGAACTGTGAAAACACCTATTTAAAATGTCTTTGGAAGGATGTTTTATTTTATAATGTGTGCTTTTCCAGATTCCTTTGTGCTGCAGACATCGAGAGGTATCCCCATGGTGTTCTCATGTCCTTCAGGTCAATGTTGTTCGGCAGAGCCTTCCATGGTTCAGCTTTCTGTCATCTTGTCAAGAATTAGTAGAGGGGCAAGAATCCTTGCCCGATTTGTTTCCACAATGCAGCCATTTAACACCATCTCATCCAAAATGATATGTACTTTATCCAAATTAAACATTATCTAGGGTCATATTAAGGAAATTATACAGTTAAAAAATGTTAACATTCTATAAGTAATAATTTATGATTTAGCTTATATTTTTTTCCAGTGTAAATTAGTCTAAATATGAAGGGGATTTTGTTTGTATGCAGAATTTCTGGAATTAAATTTAAAATTGGTGTCCATATTAGAAATTACTACCTTCATTTACACATAGACACCTAGTTTTACCCTAACTGGACAATATGCATATAAATGGGACAGTTACACCTTGGAGCCAGAGGGAGAATGAATGTACTAAGAGCTGGAGAACAAAGAAGATGACAGTTGGCAAGAGCATGGCCGAGGTGACCTCCGGAATAATGTTGTCTCCCTAGACAATAACAACAGTAATGGCCTTGACTTACTGGATACTCGTTATTTTTCAGGCACTGCGTTAAGTATTTTACATGTATTATTTCAGTGTTCTCTACAACTCTATCATGTACATGTTACATATTATCATTTAACGCAGGAGCCAATAGGCTCAAAGTCATTGTCCAAGGTCACATGGCTAGTAATGGGGAGGGGGTGCGGCTGGAATTTAAGCCCAAGGCTTGGGCTTGGCTGATCTGCTTCCTGACTTCCCAGGAGGGGCTTGAGGCAACTGACTATACCTTCCCTCAGCCCTCAAACCTCTACCCAAAACAAGTGCTTTTTACATCTAAAGCTAATACCCATGGCTGAAGAAATAAATACCCAGGCTGAGGAAAAAACACCCCTGAGGAGAAATGAATGAAGAAGGCAGGGCAATGCTGACTCAATTGGCAAACAGATAAAAATTGTGAAATTTAGGAATACCTCTTATAAATGAACAGCTCAAAAAATACTCTGAGAATTATGGGGCCACTTTAGATTACTGATGTTCTTACTGGGAAGTTGGTATAGGGCATAGAGGAAGAAGAAAATGTGAAGATATGTTGTCTAGCTAATTAGAGCCAAACCCTTCCTCTTGGAGCCCCTTCATTTGAGTACCTAACTTTGTGAAAGGAGAGAGTGAACTGGAATGAGATGATAACAGTTGAATGTTTCTGTTACCATCTTCCATTTAATATCTTCAGTTTCCATCTCTGCTTTAAGAGCATGGTCCTGGTCTAGAAAAACAGCTGACAGATCATTTCAAATAGACAAACTTTGTTCAAAATAAGTGGTTAAATGCACTAGGGAAGTCCTTAACTGAATAGTGAATTTATGTAAAGTGACTTGTTACCACTTGATTTTTTTCTTATACTTCCAGATGTTTAAGTCTATACTTGTTTAGCAAAGTGCATCTATAATGAGACAACCCTGTGAAGGACTTTTTAAGTTTCTATTAGGCTCTGCATTAATATCTCATTAAGTTCCATGCAAATAGTTCTCTAGCAGAATAAACTGTTTTTCAGGCACCTATGGGAACTGTCCTTAAGTGACCCAGAAAAAAAAACTTTACTCTGATACATCTATTAATAATGTCTTCCAATTATATAGATGATTGCTTTGTCCATGAGCAAACCAGGACTGGAATATTAGTCCCCTGACTCAGTCTTGTTCACCAGACCCAGAAGCCGTAACTGAAGCTAAGGCAGAGTGGAATGAAAGTCAAGCACAAGGAAAGGCAGAGTTGGGCACCACAGGTGGCTGCAAACTAATGGCCTGCAGAGTCCCTCTGCTGTAATCGCTAACGGCAGTGAGAGCCACAGTGCCTTTGAAAATGTCAACTCATCCGAAACGGTTTTCTTGAGGACAGAGGGGGTCTAACTTTAATCTCACATATTGGCATTGGCTCAGGGATCAAGCCGCTCTGATGACCTACCCATTCCATCTTTGGCAAGTAGATGATCTACAATTCAGATGTCTCCTTGAGCAACCCACCATTGTTCTGAAATTCAGTTTCAAATTAATGCTGAATCATATCACATCAACACTGACATTCTCGTGGTGCAAGGACAGGTCCTTCACCAACTCTGAATTTCCTAACATTCTCAAGACATGAACTGCTCACTGAGGTCATTTTGTTCTGTGAGCATGTGACTGCCTGTCACATTGTATGAGTGGCCCAAACCCTTAATAATCATACAGCTTTCTGGCACTATACAGGGAAACCACAGACCAAATCTAATGTGAGGCAAAAGCTAGAATCATGTGATTCCTTTAAAATAAGAATACAGCTGTTGTTCACATCTTGATTTGGCATATTAAGTGCATACTGGCAAAGCCCAGAGTAAGCCAGGCATTTGGGCTAATATGTCAAATGGGGAGGGACCAAAAAATACCTCATGTGCCAAACCCCATGGCAGTAAACATAAGCAAATACACTTTAACCCTGACATTTGGAAATAGGACAAAGGAAGAAGGGCCTGGCTGTTGGCCCATTAACATAGTGGGCTGAGAATGACTACAGGGCCCTCCCTAGGCCTTCAGGTTATACTGAACTTGACACTTAAAGATCTTTAAGGCAACTTGTTTCCCCTCATGGACACACTAAGGTTGGAGCTGGTAAGACTACAACAGCCTCCCAAAGAGCAGCTTCATAAAGCCCCACTTTTTCCCAATCCTGAAATCTAAGAGCCTTCCTGAATTTCTATGTAATGTGGATTGGATTGGAGTGGAATATCTTAGGGCCCCAGTAATATAAGTGACAGTTTAAATCAATTTTTTAATAAAAGTGATTGAAATGACCCTTGTTCCTACATTGGAATTTTGATCTCTGGATCATAAGGCACTTTTTTGGCATGGTATTTTACCACCACTGTAGTGGTCTAGTTATCCTTTAGTAAGAGAAAACTAAGCAGTGTACATTCAAATGGGACCTCAAAAACAATTCCAAGGCAGAGCACAGCCTAGCAACTAATATTTATAACTCCAGATTTTGATCTCTAGATCCCTTATCTTCTTATTTGATTTCTTTTAAAGATCCTAGCTAAGCAAAGTTCTGTTAAAATGCTATGCACAATGGGAAAAAGCTTGCTGTCATTATTTATACCTTAATTTCCTATAGATAAGCTACGAAGGGAGTGTACTGTGTGTACATTGCCCACAAAAAATAGAAGGCTATCGTCATGAAGATTCTGTGTAGTCCTGGATACGCTCTCTGGTAATGCAGTCTTCTGTTCACTCTTAGGCTTAGCACTGTCTCTTGTTAATTGGGCCACTGAAAAGGAATGTCTTTTTATTTTCTTAAGTAGGTTTTTCTTAAAGACCCATTCATATTCTGAGAGCAACAAGACATCCAGGTGTAATTTTTTTGAAGTTTATATACAGGCTTATGTAAAATTACTCAAGTGTGAAAGCTGGCGCCTAGTCAAATGAGCTTGTCATTTCTCTTTAGTTTTTTTCCTAACTCTTGCTTCCCATAATTTGCTGTCACTTTTCCTGAGTAAAACAGATCCCAGAAGCCTGGAACAGAAGGAGTGGGGTAAGGCAGAGGGACTGGTGAGGAGGAATAGTGGCAGATGGATGTGTCACCCACAGGACTCAGAGACCTGTTCAAAGGACACCTAAAGGATACAGAGGTGGCTAAGGCTAGTTAAGCCAAAATCCCTGGAAGGCAGGACGGTTTAATCTGGAGCGTTCACATCCCTCTCCCAGGTGAATGGCCACCTCCCCTGGGGGTCCTTCCTAACTCGGAGACCCACCACTCGGGACAGCACTGACGAGAATGGTCACGCTGGGGGCCCCACCCTGCACCCCTCAGGCCCACGGGCCAGCTCTCGCCCCCTGCACAGCCCTGCTTTCAAGTGACAGGTTTTCAAAAGGAAAAAAAAGCTGTCTAGAAATCTCTGAATATGAACTCCACTTTTGGTATGTCTTAGTAAGAATTCAGGTATTTTCTTCAAGATGTTTTATTATTTCTGACTCTTCCTACCAAAGCCCAGTGTCTCTAAAAACTCTTTCTCAATTCAGGAAAAAGCTTTGACAACACCAAGGCAGCATGGTGACAGGCACTTACATTTTGTTAGAGACTAAATTATCACAGTCTACTCCAGATGGTTACTAATTTTTTTTAAAAATGTCAACTTTAATCTTTTATCTAACTTACAGCCTAAAGTCAAGGGCCCTGGACACCCAGAGCTTGGTACCAGCTCTGCCCCGAAGTAGCTCTGAATTGGGCATGCCTCAGAACCTCTCTGGACCTCATCATCTAGAATGTGGGGTTTTAACCCAATGATTGTGTAGTTTTCTTCCAGCTCCAAAGTACTCCGACCTTCTGATTCTGAAAGTATCCTTCAGGGAGCAGAAAGCAGGCCAAGCTTACTGCTGGTATCAAGCCATTTCTGATATAGACACTACTCCATCATACCTCGGAATCCTTCTGTAATGACTTAATTATTGTAACTTTCCGAGAGAACATGGAGAAAACTTCAGTTCACTGAGAAGCTTCCACTTGAGTTGGAATGGCTTTCCTAGAGAAGGTTTTTGTTCTTGACAGTATTTCCTAGACCCTAGCTGAGTATTTACTTGTTAATGAGATCAGGCTCAAATGATCTCATACCTGGAGAGGCCCTGTTCTGGTTTACAGCCCTCTCAAGGTGTTAGGGATTTCAGGAAAGTCTGGAGGGAAGAAGGGGGAGATGCTGCATGGTGCGCCCTGAGACCTGACCAAGGCCTGAGTGCAAAGGCTGGTGCTGATTGTGGCTGCCTGGGCATCTGCATTCCCCCAGGCAGCACCATGGCAGGTGGCTAGTGGTGTCAGAGGGAGTGCAAGCAGGGCAGAGGCCCTTCCTTCCCCACCTCCTCCTCAACTGCAATAAAGAGGGCATGAATAGGGACTTTCACATCATGCATGTGGGCCTTAAGGTTCTAAAACTAATTGCTCAGGCTTTTGAGCTTTAAAGACTTTTAAAATAAAAATATAAATGTTCTGAAGATTTTTAAAACAATTTTGAATTAAGACATTTTGGATTCTAAGCCTATTCTATATTTGTGGGAGGAAGAGTCACAAAAATATAAATAGGGACAGCAGCCTGCTCCCTGTTTTTCTTCCCATGCGTGTACATTCAATAGATACCTCAGTCACCATCCCAGCCTCTCCATCATTCTTGCCGCCAGTCCCAGATGGGGGCTGGGGGAGCCATGCACAGGCCCTAGCAGTGTGCTCCAGGATGTCTGGGGGCTGAGGGAGCCACAGGCTGGTCAAGTGCATGGGAAGCCCTGCAGGCTCTGGGTACGCATCCTCTCCCCGCGAGAGGCGTGCTGCTGAAGGAGAGCTGCAGTGGGGCCCTCTAACTCACAGGGCCCAGGAAAGGGTCCCTGGTTGTCTGGGTCTAAAGGCAGTACACTGCTCCCTTCCATTCCAGCCTAAATAAACCAAGTCTTGAAGTCTCTTTAAGGCACCAAATACCCAAAAGGCTGTTAAGGTTTTCTGTACCTTCACACATACAGTGGGTGCACTGAATGGAGAAGTTGGACATCTCTCCCACAGTGCTGTTCACTGGTGCCATTCCCTGCCTATTTAGCAGAAGTGGGTGGAAATGGCTCCTTTGAATTACAAGTTGTCTGGAAAGTTCAGCCAACCTGGGGCCCCAGAGCTGAGCACATTTTGGGAAGTTCATCAGTTGGTTCTAAAAAACCATTTAATTCATGGAATTTGAAGTCTTAAATAAGTCTACCAAAGTACGTAAGGGCAAAGTATCAAAGGCAAGTTTTCCTTCTAGAAACAGGGCCTCATGAGTCCTCAGACAGCCTTTCAGCCCAGTCAGTGCAATAGAATGGGAAGCGTGTACAGGAGCTTATTCGCTGCACATGAATGATTTAGGTCACTGATGCACTTGGTCCCAAACGTGCAATCCACCCACCTGGCTCTACAGCAATGCAGTGTTCCCACTTAGAAGGGTTTTCAACAGAATTTCTGTCCTGGTTTCTTATTTCTTATTAAAATCCCATTTCGCTTGCTCTATGATGTTAGAACAAGTCCATACTAGGGTTTGTATGTAAGTAGTACACTTTACTTCTCAAAGTCTAACTGTGCAGGCTCTGGAAAACTGCCCCATTCTCAAAAGGCTTCAGGATGACAAAGCTTCTAGAGAAAAAGACTGCAAGAAAAGGGCTTCTTGGAAATTTCATGAGGTTTTGACTCCATCCTACTGCTGCCCGTAACCTGAACCTTAAATCATGTGCATTCCATGCAGGCTGCTGAGGAAGGCTTTTCTTAAGCCTGAGCAAACCCAAAGAGCAGTGTTGCTCTGAGTGTTGGGAGAACCAGCTCCAGGTTGCAATTGTATCAGTTGCTTGTTTTCAACCTTTCAAGGCCAAGAAAGCTTTCCTGGCAGAGCAGACCTGAGCACCGTCAGCTGCCCTAGCAGGATCCTGGTGTCATGCTACCAGAGCAGTAGAAAGAACATCTGTGGACCTTCCAACAGGAGCCGGAACCTGAGGCTACACCTCTAAAAGGCTCCCCTGTCTTGCTGCTATGGAACCACCATATGGACATCCTTGGTGGGCACGCGACAGCTAAAAAGAAGTATGTGTGAGGTGGAATAGAGTCACGGGGTTTTACTTTGATTTTTGTTTGGACGGCTGAGAATAGAAACCCTATAGGGGTATCATTTGAAGAGAGGTGGCCCACGCGCTGCGTGCCCTGCCACCTGCTCCATTTTTAGACCACTGGAGGTCCATGTGAAATTATACCTAGAGCAAAGACATACACATCCAGATCTTGAGAGTATATATTTAGTTCCCTTCTCTAAATTATGCACAATTCCTAATCCACCTGGTGGATATGCCTAAGTAATTCTGAAGGGCAGTGTGTGTGTGTATATATGTGTACATATACATATGAAGTTAGGAAGGGAGGGCAAAAATGAGGGGAAAAGATACAAATTGTGTGCCTTGGTGTGGAAATCAAATTAAAACATGGAACTATGCTATATACCAGGTAGCATAAAGATAAGTAAACCTTTCTTTACTTCTAATCAACAGCTAGTCAGTAAGTGACACATCAACACAGCTAGTCCAACCATAATACTTAACTCTGTTGTATTTGATTCACTTTGTCTGAATATCTAGACTGTCAAGACTCCTTCCTGTTTTAGGTATTAGGTAAGTCAACTCAGTTACCTAGAGTCATGGCACCTCTAAGTAATCAAATATTAGGCTGAAAGGATGGCGAAGCTCTTCTAATCTAATTCTGTTATTTTGAGATGAGGGGGTTGTGCGTCTTGTCCAAGACACACAGCTAGTTGGTGGCAGGACTGAAAATGGGACTTAGGTTCTGGACTCCCAGTGCAGTGTCTATTAGCTTTTGCTATCTTTCTGATGACTTTTTAAATCAGAAGGCTTCTTTCTTATTCTCTTGTACAAGGAGGAGGAAATTTATTCTGAGTTGTTTAAAGGACTAAACTGGAATGTTACATGCTGAATAAAAATAACACCTAATACAGCCTGGTCTGGGGTCTCCTAGGTCAAAGGGATCATACATTTAGGTCATGCAACCACTAGAGGGCACTCAGATTTTCCCAGTTAATTTTAAGAGGCTTCCAAATACAGCCTACAAATGATTTCATCAATATGACATTTTCTATCAATGAATAAAAGATAAGTGGCTATATTCCCAGAATGCATACACGGCATCGGTGTCTAATGTGTCTCTCTTTCTCAAATGTGTATGATGTGTATAATAATAGTAATAATTGTATATATAATATATATATTATATATATAATGCATACACACATATAAACATGTTATAATTAATATGTATATAATATATACATACATATATGTATATATTTAATATATACAATTAATATATATTGTATATATAATGTATTCATACATATAAACATGTTATAATTAATATGTATTTGTTATAAGTAATGTTGCTATTTTAGATGCAAGCCTAATGTTATTTCAAAGGACTCTTATTTATTGCTTTCAACTGGTAAAAAGATTTTTGAAGTAAAAATTAAAAGTCAACTTGCCTCTAAAGCACTCACACAAAGTCTGATGCGCTCATGCCAAAATGTGTGGGCCTGCAGTACTCTAAGCAAATCACACTTACTGTTGGAGCCTTGGATACTTTGATTTGGAAGGAAGAAGAAAAGGAGAGCTTCTCTGCCATAAAAGGCAATGAATACAAGCTAGGCATTTCTTTAGCCCTCCAGTTTATTATCCCTGAAAGCCTTATTCTAGTCATGTGAGGAACTTCTGGAGGTTTTTATCTGGAGCCATGAAAATCCACTCTTCTAGGAGGACCAAGCACTTTCCAATTTAAATTCTGAAAAGGTTTATTCCATATGCTTAAACAAAGTTAAATTAATATACAAGTTACTATTAACTACTACCATAGCATTGCCCTGTCTGAAAAATACAAGAATCTTAAGATTATCTTTGTTAAAATAGAAGGCAGGGGTGTTTCTGCAAAGCACCTGTACCTCCGGCTGCCTGTCGCAGTTGTTGATGGTTAGCATTCTGGGTTCTCTTCAATCGTTTTCCTGCCCCACGGCACTCACCTGATTAGAACTAGCCCATGCTTTGCCAACTACTACAGAAAACTTGGCTCACAGCATTGAAAAAGGATACATCTAATTCACTCTGGAAAAGAGAAAAGAGTACAAAGTTGAGAATGAGACACTGGGACACAGTGGCACTTAGCAGAGTTTACGGCTGCTCTGGCCACAAGCCTGGAAGCAGGTAGGAGAGGTAGCTCTTTATGTAGGAGAAGGAAGGCCCTGAGTTTGGGATTGTGACTTGTAAACAAATACTCTGCAGTTTAAAGGAATTTTACAGACCAGAACAATTCATCTTTAGAACATACAGGTAATTTGGTGTGTGTATCAAAAATCTTAATACTGGGCATACCCTATGAATCCATCAGTTTTACTTCTAGAAGTTTATCCTAAGGAAATAATTAGATAACAGCAGAACAATGTGTGAAAGGATGTTCAGGGTAATGTTGTTTATACTAGCGCATTATTGAAAACAAGCTAATATATATCAAAGCTAAATAAAATGACAAAGTTAAATAAATTATAGCAGATTCACAAATCATGTGGATACATTAATCTGGCATAGTGTCAAAAGAGCAAATTATAACATGGTATATACAGTAGTATCCCATATATATATGTTAGAGAGAGAGAGAGAGAGAAAATCTCCTTAGATACAGACAGATACATAAAACATAAAAAGAAATGGTGAGGGCTTCCTAATGATCCTCTCCCCTTTCTTTTTGCTTATTTGTGTTTTCAATTTTTTTTCAAGGAACATAGATACTGACGTCATGAAAATGTCCTAGAGGGAGAAGAAGGTAGATGGGGAAACTAGCTGAAGGGGCGTCCGTGCGGCACTGACAAGCAGACCCAATTCCTCCACAGTTCGCCTCTCCTGCAAAGCTGCCTCCTTTGAAGGTGCCTGAGGTGGCTTGTTGTTTTGAAACATACTGAGATGCTTCTTTCAGTCCAGACAGCATGAGATTGATCTCAAAATTTAAGATTTTGAAACTCTAATATTAAAAATATAGCCCCAGAAAGAATGTTGAAAACTCACAAATCCCAAAATAAACCTTAGATGACAAGGCATTTGCCGTGAGCAGGACAGATTCTATTTGCTTTCCCATAGTACTCTTTTCCCTCCTCTTTTCTTTTTGCTTCTGTCATTTAAACCGGGTCATCCCTTAGTAGTCCAAGTCCTATATAATTACCTGGTTTAAGTTAAATTCTAATCATTAGTCCTGTGGCTTATGTGGTCAGTAACTCTCTAGAATTACAGCTAGAAATCAGCAAGCCACTATTTATTCTCAGTTACTGAATATAATAATAATTTTAAAACCTTAGCAATGATGGTGCTCACACCTAGTCTTTATGCTCCCAGGTTTAAAACACTGCACTTTTGGGGAATTGCATTCTTTTTGGTAGGTGTTCCTTTAAAGTGACTAATCACGGCCAGCTCTGAATCACAGATCCTGACCTAAAACCTGGCTTAAGAACGGGGTCGTCAGGAGAGAAGAGCTACAGCTGTGCTGTGCAATGGGGTAATCACCAGTCTCATGTGGCAACTTTAATTAATTAACAATAAGATTAAAAATTCAATTCTTCATTTGTACTAATGACCTTTCAAGTGTTCAAGAGCCACATGTGGCTAGTGCCTACCATACTGGATAGCACACGTATAGAACATTTCTATTACTGCATAAAGTTCTGCTGGACCGTGCTGGTCCACAGTGCTCTCTCCAAGCAATCAGTACAAAGACAGATTTGTAAAGACAGCCTCAATGTCCCCTGTCCTCTCAAGGCTAGTCTCCGGAATAGCCCCACCTATTACCCACTGCCAGCTCTGCAGGGCACCGATCGCTTCCCAGCTAGATGCACAACCATGTCGCAGGCCATGAGGCAGCTTCCCAGCTCCAAACCCTCAATTAGGAAACAGCTGACAGCAAGCCTCAGGCCAGGCAGTGGTTCTCAAATTCAAGCACGCATCAGAATCACCTGGAAGGCTTGTTCAAACACAGATGGCTGGGCCTCAACCCAGAGGTTCTGATTCAATAGTCTGCGGTGAGCCCAGAATTTGTATTTCTGCAAGTCCCTGGGTGATGTTATGCTGCCAGTTCAGGAACCACACGCCCAGGCCAGCTGACTGTCCCAGGAAGAGGGAGTTTGTGAAACTACTTCTGGCGTTAGGAGTTAGGCTGAAGATACAACTTCTTAATATGAGTTTTGCCCTAAGCAGGCTTTAGGGTGCTCAGTATTACTAATTGTGCAACAGATGCCACTCACTGTCTCAGGAAGAAGCAGCTTGGAAACAGTTTCTTGCCCATTCTTTTATTAAAAGCAAAGTGAAATACAGAAAACAACTTCGAAAAAGCAGCTTGTGTCACTCTTCTCAAGAATGTCTAAACAAGGCTCAGGAAGGCCCATGGTAGCAAAGTAAAACATCTTCACTGATGGTTTCTTCAAAGACCGCTGAATTTAAAAGTAACTACAAGGCTCAGCTATCATCTGGATGATAGTGTGGTACTGGCAGAAGCATAAACATACATATCACTGGATTAGAGCTGAAAGTCCAAAATTAAACCCTTACATTTAGGGTCAATTGATTTTTGATAAGGGTGCCAAGCCAATTCAATGGGGGAAAGCATAGTCTTTTCATCAAACAGTGTTGGGACAGCTGGATATCCACATGCAAGAGAATGTAGTTAGACCTTTACTTCACACCATATGTAAAAATTACTCAAAAATGGATCAAAGACCTAAATGTATGATCTAAAACCATAAAACTCTAAGAAGAAAACTTAGGAGTAAATCTTCATGACCTTAGGTTAGGCAAACTTTTTTAGATGGAACACCAAAAACATAAGCAACAGAAGAAAAAATAAATTGAACTTCATCAAAGTTAAAAACTATTGTGCTTCAAAGGATACCATCAAGAGAGTGAAAAGAAAACCACTGAATGGGAGAAATTTTTTTTCCCTCTTAACAGATTTTTTTAAAATTAAGGTACAATCTTATGAAGGTTTGACATGAGCAACATTGTGGTTTCAACATTCACCCATATTACCAAGTCCCCCTTCACACCCCATTGCAATCACTGTCTACCAGCATAGTAAGATGCTATAGAGTCATTACTTGTCTGGAGAAAATATTTTAAAATCATATTTGAAGAGATTTGTATTCAGAATATATAAAGAGCTCTCACAACTCAACAATAAAGACAAATAATGCAACCAAAAGGTGGGCACTGAACAGACTTTTCTCCAAAGAAGATACACAGATGGCCAAAAACATGAAAAGTCTGGCAGTTCACCACAGTGTTAAACATGAAGTTACCACATCATCTAGGAATTCCAATCCCAGGTATATATCCAAAAGAACTGAAAATATGATTACACACAAAAATGTGTACATATATGTTCAGAGCATCATTATTCATTATAGCCAAAAAGTATAAATAATCTAAATTCCATCAACTGATCAATGGATAAACAAATGTAGTACATCCATACAGAGGAATACTGTTTGGGAATGAAAAGGAAAGAGTACCGATGCGTGCTACAACATGGATGAATCTTGAAAACATGCAAAGTAAAAAAAGCCAGTTACAAGAGACCACATACTGTACAATTCCATTGATATAAAATGTCTAGAACAGGTGAAACTAAAAATACAGAAAGTGGATTAGTGTTTACATAGGGCCAGGGGGGTATAATTAGGAGGGAAATAGTAATGGGCATGGTGTTTCTTTTTGGGGTAATGAGATATCTGAGGACTGTGGGGTTGAACAACTCTAAGTACTAAAACCACACACTTTAAATGGGGGAGCTGTATGGTATGTAAATCATATTCCAATACAGCTGTTCAAAAAAAAGGACTATTGCAAAGAAACTCATGTATTTCTCAAGGGTTTGGCCTCTCAAAGCAACAGTTTGGATAGAAGTGATTCTTAGACTGAAAAGGGTCCTGATGTCTTAGGAGGAGAAGCAGAATGGAGAGAGCAAGTTAGACAGCAAAATCTCTTAATTGAGAGAAAGACATAAGAAGTTCTTGGTCTTCTAAAACTGGTTCTCAATAAAGATCTCACTCACACGTAGGTTTGTAACACTTTGGATGAGCCAGAAGGAAAGGCAAAGAAAACCTGGCATCATCTGAATTTTACCTTTTACATGTTGAAGCTCTATATTAATACATGTTCTTGATATAGACTCATTTCTTGGAAATTAGGCTGAGGATGAAAACCATTTTTTAGTTATTAGACTTACCACGTGGCTGAAGTAGTCGTCTAAAACTTCCACAAAGTTATGGATGAATTCATAAATTGCCATCTCATTCTGAAACAAAAAAGGGTGAGGTTAGTTTTAGTATGGCCCATGTGTAAACCAGACATGGAGCTGCCCACTCTGCAATGAGGTTTTATAGCACGTGGCTTGGTAAACAGATAATGGGAGCAAAGTGGCTTCCCACTGACAAATATTCAGAATAGTTCTATGACTCACTTGCTTGAAAGAAGCTTACCAATAGGAGAAATGTAGAAAATCTTAACCTCTAAGACTTTTTTTAAAGTCCATGATGAATCTAGCTGATTGAAACTGGAGTGAGTCTAAAATTCAGGGTTCTGAGTTCTATTCCCTGACTGCACCACCAACTGGCTAAAGCAATTTTACAGATGTTTCATGTCATCATTTTTCTATCTGTGAAGATGGGGAAACCACCTCAAAGTTTGGTTCATGGACAAAAAACAGTCAACTGAGATATCAAAGTATTTTAGATCTTAAAACACCCTTTCATGGCCATAAGTGCTGTCGACCTGGAGCTAACATTTCTGAAAAGGTGAACTAAGTCTGAGGAGACATAGTCAAAACACAGTCATACTTATAGTTGCTCTGGCTTCTGATATATCAACCTACATTTAACTGGCCTCTCTATACCTGTCTAAGCTGCACCACAGTGCCACACATGGCAGGGCAGGACGCTGGTATTGCTGAGGGTCAGGGAAGGCATTCTGTGGTACTTCATAAACTACTCATGTAATCCAAGAAAAATCCTAGGTATTTCTCTTCCACAAAGCTTTCCCCAGCCCTGATAGAAACCATGATCCTTCAGAACAGTCAGAATAATTATTAGGAAGGCAACTGGGGAGGAAATGACAATTTAAAGAGAAACAAAAAAACAAACTGTTATCCCTGATTTTCTTGCACTTTCCATAGGCTCTTCTTTTGTCTTACCTCAGTGTCATTAACTCCAACCACAATGAAGAGAGCTGCATACTGCCGATAGATCAGCTTAAAGTCCTTGTATTCAATGAAAGAGCACTAGGCAAAACAGATATTAATTCCTATGGTTGACAGGGATTCCTTCAAAATGACATGCATAACTGCTAGGTTCTGACTTGACTATCTATCAACACATTCCTAGAAATATCCTACATTAAAACGTTACACAATCTTTGTTGGCTGCCTCCTCACAATATTCAGGAGACTACTTGGAATCATCTCTACCAGGAGGTGGAAAAGTGGTCCTGGAAAAAAGTTGGAGTGTTCACATGAGTCCCCACCTGTCCGCATTCCCTGATACTCATTCATTGCTTGGCTCTGTGTGGAACTCAGAAGGCAAAAATAATAATCAGCATTTTAATTGCCTCCAATATGAAAATAAGCCAACATGTGAAGACTTCCTTCTTTCCACCTCCCCTAGGCTCTTTTGGAAGCAATTAGAGATTCAGTTTTGTAGTATTTAATGGTCACTGAAGAGCCAAATATGCATAGCATACACACATGCAAAACAAACCAAACAAAACATCTTGATTTCCTTATCCTCATGAAAAGAATCATTGTAGGCTCTTTTACAAATTATTTAAAGATGCTGGACAAAATCTCTGTAAACATAGTTTCATATGAATTAATAACTAGACTACTAGCACTGACCTACGGATACATAACTCCCTCCCATTCCTCTCTCTCCTAGGTTTGTGCAGAGGTGAGCAGGGAGGCACTGGGTGGACAGGGACTGGATGGCAGGCTGCAGGCACAGTGCTACCCTTCCTGAGACTTCTGGGTGTGCTTGATCAGATGTGACCGAGCATGAACTGCATGGCTTTTTGCACTGGGATATGGTGCTCTCAGGTGCCTGGATGCACCTGGGAATGAAGCTGCAACTTTTCATTATGGAATTTATTTGATGTGAAAGCCATTTGACAACCTACAAAATGGAGGGATTTGAGGTTTTCATTTAAAATTAGGATAAAGGTAATAAGTACAGGATCATCCTGTAGCTTTTGGCTCACTGTTGAGCTAGTAAGATTTCTGCTTCGTTGAACCTTTCATGGAAACACAACCTATTTGAAAGAACTGAGGAACATTATCCAAAGCCTCTCAGGGTTTCTGACAAAAAAAAAAGATAAAAGTATCAAAGTACTTTTGTAGATACAAATTAAGCTGCGATTATGTTACTTTGGTGCCTGATTAATGCTGAAAGCCCAGTGAGTTCCCTTTAAAATCTAAAATAATTTAAAGTGCTTCAAAAATATCTAACAGTATACTAATTCCAATGGATATACTGTAAAGAAATATATATTTTGTAAAATATAATAAATATATTTTTGAAAATATATTCAAAGGAAAGATACATTTCAAACTGGTCAGTAAGAGTGGTGTTTGAAAATGTCAAGTCCCTGTATATTGCAGAAAGTCAAATAGGAATGCTTCTGAAATTTGTTTGCTTTTATTTAAAGTACATGGACTATGTACTTTAATAGTTTATTAAAAGTTGGCACCGCCCTTTAATAGTTTCTGTTTCCTTCTGACAACTACATGAAGTAGTGCGTGCCATGGCAGGCCACTGAGGTCTCTGAGATGTACAGACTGGAAAATCAACTTAGAAGCCAAGGGAAACAGTTCCAATGTGTAACTTCTGGGCACTGATGTAGTTTAGTATTTTAAGACAGCAGAGGTTCCCACAGGCAGCCTTTTTACATATGCAGTGAAATGGAGAATTGGCAAAATTAATGAGTGATTGAAACAAACTTTCTGATTTTTCTGTAGTTTGTTTAGAGATTTCCAGTGAGTTCAAAGTTTAAGGCCTGGATTAAGAAACTCTTTAAAGTTCTTTGTAGGAGTAGACTCCATTAAAAAAATTCCTATTTATTATTATTTTAATGATTTTATTTAATCTCAATTTTGGCAAAATGGATAGATTTGCCATTTTGTATGTGTTTTTAAGTAACTAGTTCCAGTATTATGTTGGTAGAAAATTTACAAAACTGATAAGCAGAAAAAAACTGCATTCCATAGGAGAATCATATTATTATCCTCTTGCACAAAGTGAGTCTTAAGTGTTCACCTCTGTATTGGTCATTTGACTTTCATCTTTTGGCTTAAAGACAGCCACCTACTACAGGTACTCCTAAGAGTTCTAAGGGCTGAATCCATATGAACAAAAAAATAAGGTATGTCTGTTAGCAGGGTAAATCTGAACTGCAACTAAATGTGCTGACCTAAATAAGAAACTGAAGACTCGTCCTCGGGCGCCTTGTTTTTATTTTCCTTAAGGGGATGTAAAGAGAGCTATGCTTCAGTCTTCATTTCACTTCATTTGTTATTTTTCCTAATAGCTGTTGAATGAACGCAATTCAGAGAAAATGCCCTTGAGACTAAGAAATAACAGATCTGCCACTGTGAATTGAATGCAGAGAAAGAAGAGTTGAAACTTACTTGTTCATTGGATCGAGAGAGACAGCTCTTGATGACTTCAGTTTCAAGAAGGGTACGCTTATTAATCTCTACATGCTCATAATACTTAGAAAGTCGAGTTTGCCCTTGTTTATTCACCATGAGGAAAAACTTTATCATTTTTTTTTCCTGGCCAGTATTTTCCCAAATAGAATTCAGAAGTTATGGCAAAGGTTCGCTGTAACTAGAACCTGAGGAATGAAAGAACAACGAGAAGGCAAGATCAAATTTCTCAAGAATCATATCAAGTGTGTTCTATAGATGAACCAGGAAGAAGTAAAATGTCTCTGGTAACACTGGTCCTCACTCCTATGAACTAAATGAGGTTTAATAACTAAAAAAATTTTCATTTTTGAGTATCCACAGTACTTCATATTTGTTCAATTGATTCATCAATCTTTTTGGGCACCAACTATGTGTCAAGCACCAGAGGAGAATTTGGAAATGAATGATTTCTGATTTTCTGATCTTCACACCTAGCAGAGGTACTTGAGTGGTAAGCAACTAACAGCAGTATAAGGTGATGAGCTATAAATGGGACCAGGATACTTCTAGGGTACACAGAAAGAAGGGACAAGAGACATCACAGGAAAGTTGGGGCATTTAAGCAAGATCCTGAAGAAATGTTCTAGAGGGAGTGACTCTGAGGCAGAGAAAACATGGGTATGACGCTCTGGAAAGTTCACTGTGGTTTCAGTTCAGGGGGCCGAAAGACTGGCCACAGGAAATTAAGCTGCTCACATAAGCAAATTGGCTTTACGAGTCATGCTAAAGAATATGAACTTTATTTTATGGACACTTGAGACAAGATCTATAGTGTAGCTTTTTTTTTCTTAGTTTTGTAAAACAGTAGTAGTAATATCAACCATTTGTCAAAGCCCTACAAGTTCTATAAGGTCCTGTGCCAAACAATTTACACATATTATTTAATTCTTTGAGGCAGACTTCTGTTATCCCATTTTAAGGACAAGCAAAAAAATTATTGGAAAATTCTTGGATTGGTTTTAAATTATTTCCTGCCCTCCCAGTTTATCTCTTATTTCCGAAACTCTATGAGGCAGGTGGTTATTCTGCAATAATTCCAATCACTGAGAGCTAGCAAGAGCCAGAACCAGTCTGGCAAAGTTGGGGCCGCTGCGTTCATTCAGTGTGCACAGCAGGATGTTATCTAGACCAGCTCAACTGGGGACATAACAGCTGTACCATGGGGGAGGCCTGTGGTCACTCACTCCCTTTTCCAGGAAGATAAGCTCACTACTGTAGGTGGGATTGCAACATACTCTGTGTTATTCAATCATTTGGTATGAAGTGCTGCTTTTATTCTCCTTATAAATTATTGCCAGTAAATAATGGCAGGTGACCAGTAAATACAGATTACCATCTTTTCTTTCATTCTCTTTCAGCAAAGTTACTTTAAAATCATCTTCATTAAAGTTAGAAACTACAATCCTAACCCTGGATTCCAACTGCCAGGTAAAAGAAAAAGAAATATTGTCTCAAAGGTACTCATGGCCAAAACTTTGCCTTTAAATGCCCTGGTTGTATTAAGTAGTAAAATGAGATATAAAATGATCCCACTGAGATGTACACTGAGGGATCAAATTGGTTTCCACCTTAGAAGCACAGCATTCCTTCCTACTGACTTAAGAGCAAAGATGACAAACCAGGGTGTGTTGAATTGATACTAGGACGCAAGTTTTGAAAATAGGAGCTGAGGGCATCTAAAGGCTTGAATACATCATTTTTTGCCACTCAAAACAATTGCACAATTTATAACTTGTAGGATTACACAGCAGTAATAAAGTAGACAAGCAAAACTATTTCTATTATAAAATATACAATGCCAAAATAGACAGTGTAGAAACTCAGAAACAAGTACATGTTAGAGAACTGAAGATGAAAGCTTTAAGCACCTACCCTGGTTACTAATCATCAGGGAGGAGGGCGATCAAATAATTATGAAACTGAAGTAGGGCAATAAGAAGGAATATGCTTAGACAAGTGCTGGGAACAGTCAGGGAGCAGGTATGAACTTCCTCTGTTCATAAACTCTTTGCATTCAACAACATACAGGCTGGGGAAGATGTTTTGACTGCTAGGAAGTTAGGAGATTCCATACCCAAGAGCTAGTATGAATGCACAAACAATCAAGGGAGAGTAAAGAAAGGCAACTTCATTGGGAAAAGCATTACACAAAAGGGTGCCAGGAAGCCCAAAGTCAAGACTAGGGAGGTTGGTAGATTCACAGGAATATAAACAGATCAATGTGCCAGGACCCTGCATGATGTACACTTAGGGTCTAGAGAAAAGAAAGACCAGAAAGACTGAAGTCCATGTTGAATCAGGCAGTTTTCAAATTTCTGACAGTGTACTTCTGGGAGTCAGAACTGAAAGTCTTTACAGATTGTCATATCCAAAGATGACAAATAGATTTCAGCTTGGGTGCCAACTGTGACTGACTGTAATAGCTGCTTTGAAAACTGTTTTGGGAAAGAGTCTGAGAAAAAGGATGCCATGAATGATTAGTAATGTCAGCCATGAATTAGGAAGCAGGGTGTGGCAACATATGCACCTTCTATCTGTCATCCCCGATATACACTCCCTGCATTTGGCAGATGGGAAATCTGATAATCCGAGATGAAGAGTAAAGTTTTGAATTCTGGTCTCCTGACTCATAATATAATGTGTCTTTAATTTATCACATTGCCTCTTTGCCTCACAAAATGTATTATTGTCATTAAATGTTCATTAAAGTTTAATAAGCATCAACTTTAGGTAGCTTTGGGAATGAACAAGTCAATATTCTCTTTTTCCATTATATTGCTGCACAATTAATTTGGAAAATTTCAAGCAATTCACTGCATGAAAACAGTAGAGTATGAAGTTTCTAGAATTGAAAGTGGTATTTGATGATGGCTAACATCCTTTCTAGCTCTAAATGGTTTCTATATACTCCAGAATCATAATACTGTAACACACACACACACCCCAAGGTAATAACAGACAAAAACTTTTTTTTTCTCCATAAAAGTGATTGAAATAGGATCCCCCAAGTTAAAAATCAATTTTCACTGAGAAACATATAGTACACATACCATATCACATACACATTATGGTAGTGAAAAGCATGAGCTTCTGTTTGGCTCTACTAATTAGCTTTCTGATTCTGGGCAAGCTAACCTTTTTGTATTCAGTCCTAGGTACAAGGACTTACCTTCTGGGCTGTGAGGATGAAAGGAGTTAGTACTTGTAATGTTCTTTAGAACAGTGCTCAGCAGTTGGCACACAATGTACCCAAATGCTGACCAATGTCCTTATGATAATGTCACCCCTTCCTCAGTGAAGCCTTTCCAGACTATCCCAATATCTTCTTTCTAACCACAAAGAACACTCCTTTCTTTGAACTCATCACTGTATCTTAACAAAATCTGTTACTCTACATAATCACTGTTTGATTACATGCTGAGCTCCCCTATCAGACCAGTGATTTTTACTTCTTTATTGTGACGGTAAGAGAAATGCTTTATATGGTGACCCAGTATACAGGTATCTGAAACAATTTCACAAAACAATACTTACCTACACTATGGGTATTACACTCTAGTATTTCCTATGACATATCATTTTATATTAAATGCAGTTGTGAGGGATTTTGGTTACACAGACATACAAAGTTTTCAAAACTCACCAAATGTACATTAAAGATAGGTGCATTTATTCCATTCATATTCATGTATATATTCATGCATATATATATTATGTAAATTTTACATAAAAAGAAATGAATACTCTAGTTGTTATATACATGCTGAGGTATTTGGGGGAAGTGTACTGATATCTATAATTTACTTTGAAGTGCACTGCAAAACTAAGATAAATTAATGGACAGGTAGATGGACAGATGGTCAGATATATGAAAAAATAAGTATAGTAAAACAATATTAGAATCTAGGTTGTGAGTATATGTGAATTCACTGTGAAATTCTTTCAGTTTTGTAGTATATTTAAAAACCACCATCATAAAATGTTGAGGAAAAATGCTACCAGTGGCCCATATTTTTTAAAATAGATTTTTTTAGAGCAGTATTAGATTTACAGAGAAAATTGTAAAGACAGTTTAGAGAGTTCCCATGTATCCCACACCCAGTTTCACCTGTTATTATCTTCTTATATTAGTATGACATTTATTATAATTAATGAACCAATATTGTCACAGTACATTCTTATTAACTGAAGTCTGTACTTTATTCCTTACATTTTATTGAATGTCTTTTTTCTGTCCCTGGTCCCCATCTAGGATACCATATTACATTTAATCATTATGTTTCTTTGGAATCGTCATGTTTCTCTTGGCTCTGACAGTTTTTCATGCTTTCCTTGTTTTTGATGACCTTGACAGCTTGAAGAATATTGGTCAAGTATTTTATAAATGTCCTTCTTGGGATTTGTCTGATGTTTTTTTCATGACTAGACTGTGTTATGAGTTTTGGGGAGGAAGACCACAGAGATAATGGGCCATTTTATCACTTCATATCAAGGGCATATACTACCAACATGACCTATTGCTGTTGATACTGATGCTGGTCCCCTGGCTGAGGTAGTTTTTGCCAGGTTTCTCTACTGTAAAGTATTCCTTCCCTTTCCATACTGTACTCTTTGGAAGGAAGTCATTACATAGCCCATATTTAAGGGGTGGGGAGTTACATTCCATCTCTTTGAGGGAGAAGTACCTACATAAATTATTTGGAATGCTGCACAGGAGATATCTGTTCTATTCCATTATTTATGCATGTATGTATGTATGTATGCATGTATGTATTCATTTGTATCAGCAAGGACTCATGGATATTTGATTTTATATTTTGGGTTATAAGCCAATATGACCCAATGATTTTAAATTTCAGAACCTGCTAAAGGACAATGACCCAAAGTTTGAAAAACACTATATTAGAACATAAGCTTGTGGGTACAGTCTATATGTTCAGATCTTTGCCTACTATATAGTAAGCATCCAATAAATGTTTGTTGAATGAATGAAAGCTTTTTTTAGCAATAATTTTTCTTTAAAAAAAATCACATAGTATTCAAATAAAGCAGACATATAAAGTACCCTGGTACCACAACTGCTGGCCCAAATCCTGTTCATCCTACCAAAGACATAACCAATGTTTTTAAATTTAGTGCACATCCTAGATTCTAGACCTCTTCTATACTTGCACATGTAAAAAAGCATGCATGTGTACTAACTTTATTTTATAAACATAAATGTGACCAATGAACTCTAAAATGTCAGAAGGGTAGCCTAGTGTATATTCTCTTCAGGCACCTTTAAATGAACCTGTTCCACTCACAAAAGCCTGGCTGGATCCTATAAAAGGGCACTAAAGAGATGTGTTTGGGATTCATCAAAAGGACCTCATGCTGAGCCAGCCTAGCTCAAGCTTTCCTCGGTCTTTGTCCCCTTGATGCAGTGCCTCAGCTCCCATTCTTTGTTGGCCTGGACTCTTTAATGTCCTAGCTGGGGTTCCCTGACTCGCCCAGGGTCTGATCTTTGGGTTTGCCCTCCAGGGCTAACACTCCACTGCAGTGTCAACTAGGCCTAGTATCTACGTTACAGAGTGATGGATGAGATTAAATGAGGTAAATGATATAATTCTTGGTAAACATTTAGCACACTGACTTCTTTCATTTCTTCCCTTTATTTATTTTAAACCAGAAAAAATGCTGATGAGGCTATGAGGAAATACACACACACACACACACACACACACACATAGTTATTAGTGATCCCCTAAACTGTTACAAATTTTTCTACAATGTAACCTTGTAGAATGTTATAAAAAATCATGAAAATGACTGTCTCTTTTAACACAAGCATTTCAGCTTAGGGAACCTATCCTAACATATAATTTAAAATCCATATACATGAAAATGTTTATAGCAATAGTATTTATAATAGTGAAAAATGAAACAAGCCCAGATACTACAAACTGAGAACCAAATATTGAATGCACACCAACTTGATGTTTTTAACCATTAAAAAAATGCAGACTATGCAAAAGATTGGAAAAATGTGGATAAAATAATGCTAAGTCACAAAATCAGAACAACAAAGTCTATACCCATATGGGTTACAACTATGTGGAAGAAACATCTAAATGAAGATCAAAGACCAGACAGAAATCATTCAAAAACAAGAAGTAAAAAAAGAAAATAAAAGAAGAAAAAGAGACCAGACAGACGAACTGTGAAAACTTTATGCTGAGAAAGAAGCCAGTCAAAAGGATGATGTATTATATGATGACGTGAAATGTCCAGAATAGGCAAATGTACAGAGAAAGAAAGTAAATTAAGGGTTTGGAGGGTGGGGTCTTAGAGGCATGGCATCACACAAATAGGACATAAAAGCCATTGAATTGTACACTTTAAATGGGTGAATTGTATGGTATGTGAGTTATATCTCAATAAAGCTGTTGAAAAAAGAGACAGACACACTGGGACTGATCAGACAATTTGGAAGAGCTCCCCATGGTCAAAGGCTAGAATGACTTGAACAACAAATAATAGTATTGGCCTATAATAAAATAAGTATACATGAGTAAATACTGATACAAGTACATGTCTGAATAAATAAATGGGACAGAAGAACCCCAAATACATGTTTCCCCTGCTATTCCAAAGTAGAGAGCTCCTATGAAAACTTCTATAAACCAAAATGGTGTAATGTGAAGAAACAATTGCCATTAATTTATATGGAAATTTTTTTTTAGTGTCTCCAGACCTAAAAATAACCTGTCTTAGGCTTTTCTGATACCTTAGGACACATCTTGCTGAGGGAAGACGAAATAAATCCAGGTAAAGCACAGATGCTCACAGACACTGTTTGAAGCCACTGCACTTGCTGCCAGGGATGCTGAGTGTGGCTCCCAGGGAGGGGTCTGGGGCGCCACTTGCTGCTCAGGTTGTGCACTACTTTGATAATGGCTCACTGCAAAACAACTGCTGAATGCTGTTTTTGTTGTTCACCTTTTTCCATAAAAGCAAAAATCCTTTTTGGATTTCTTTTGGTTAGTGAAACAGGTACTAATGTAGGCCTTTTGCAAAAGCGACATGATGTAATGCAAACTTTCGAAAAGTGAGGGATACCTGTATATATTGATATTCTCAAGAGGTGGCGTTTAATTTCCCCCACCCATTGGAGGGTGAGCTGGACTTAGTGACTCACTTCCAAAGAATGGAGTATGGAAACAGTAAAGAGTAACTTTACAGGACAGAAACCTAGCACACACCACCTCAACAAAGTGATGAAGGCCAACAGCAGCAGGAATGCCATGTTCCTTGGATATGACATGATGAGAGGAACTTCCACCCTGTGCTAGTCTTCCCAGCACCCATGACCCCAACTAATCATGAGAAAATACAGTAGACAAACCCAAATTAAGGGACATCTAAAAAAAAATCTGACCTGTATTCCCTAAAACAGTCAAGGTTATGAAAAACAAGTAAAGTGTGAGAAACTGTCACAAATCAGAGGACATTAAGGAAATAATGATGACTAGATACAAAGTAGAACCCTGGAGGGGATCCTGGAACAGAAAAAGGACATTAGTGAAAAACTGGTGAAGTGAAAATAGTCTGAAGTTAGTTAATAATAATGCTCCCCATGTTGGTTTTTTGATTGACAAATGCATCACAACAATATGAGATGATAACATTAGGGAACATTAAAGAGCCATTATCGAAGTAGCACACAACCTGAGCAGCAAGTGGCGCCCCAGACCCCTCCCTTGGAGCCATACTCAGCGTCCCGGCAGCAAGTGCCGTGGCTTCAAACAGCGTCTGTGAGCATCTGTGCTTTATCTGGATTTATTTCGTTTTTCCCTCAGCAAGATGTGTCCTAAGGTATCAGAAAATCCACATATACTTTTGACTCCCCAAAAACTTAACTAAACTTAACTACTAATAGTCTACTGTTGACTGGAAGTCTCACTGATAACATAAACAGTCTGTTAACACGTATTTGGTATATTATATGTATCATATATTGTATTCTTACAATAAAGCTAGAGAAAGCAATTTTTCAAATCTTGGGGAGATTATTGCAAATCTCCCCAAGATTTTCCAATATATTGTAAAAAATCTGTGTGACAATATAAAGAAATTCCCTGTATTATCTTTGCAACTCTTTTACAAATCTAAAATTGTTCCAAATAAAGTTTATTTAAAAAACAAAACAAAACAGAGAGGGGTATAAGTATTTGTATTAAAGAGAAGAGGGCTTGTTTGTTGGTATGTCTGTCTGAGTGTGCAAGCCTATTTCATATTGGTTGTATTAGTAGTATTTGGTTACATGCTTAAATATCTAAAATTTTATCAGCATGATATAGATGTTTAGGTATGACAGCCATTTCTATTAACATTCTCATACCTCAGTCTTCCCTTTTTTCTTTTAGCTAAGAGGCATGCTAATTTAGTAGATGAGGTGTGTGTAGTTTAAGACATTATATTTCACCTCAAGAAATTACAAAAATGCATTTAGACCTTTATGTTAACACCATCACAAAAATTAACTCCCAACAGATTATAGACCTAAATGTAAGAGGCAGAACTATAGGCCTTTTAGAAGAAACAGATTGAAGACCAAAAGCACAGTCCATTACAAAAAAAACTAATAATGAAATCAGATTGAGAAACTCATGCTTCAAAAGATACCATTAAGAAAATGAAGTTATAGACTGGGAGAAATTATTTGTAAATCATTATGTCTGATAAAGGACTTTCTAGAGTATATAAAAGACTCTAATAAGACAAGCAACATAATGTAAAAAATGGACAAAGGGTTTGAAAATACATCTGAACAGAGGATATATGAATGGCTAATAAGTACATGAAAAGATGCCATATCGTTAATCTCTAGGAAAATGCAAATTAAAACCACAAGATGCCACGTGAATGCCTACACAAAATCAGAAAATAAGAAGTGTGGGACAGCATGTGGTGACACTGGACCTCTCAAACAGTGCTAGTAGGAAAGTAAATATTACAGCCACTTTGAAGAACAATTTGGCAGTTTCCTTAAAGTTAAACACAAACTTACCATATGACCCAGCAATTCTACTTCTAAGAGAAATTAAATCACATGTACACAAAAAAGACTTGTACATGATTGTCAGTAGAAGCATTATTCATAACAGCTAAAAAGTGTAGACAATCCAAATCTCCACTGGCTAATGAATGGAGAAACAAATGTGCTATATCTGCACACAATGGAAAACGATTCAGCAATAAAAGGGAACAAAATACTTTTACATGCTACAATGATTACTCTTGAAAACATTATGTTAAATGAAAGAAGCTAAATGCAAAATACTACCTATTGTATGATTCTATTAATATGAAATGCCCAGAAAATGCAAATCTATAGAAACAGAAAGTGTATTAGCGGTTACCCAAGGTCATGACAGAGAGGGGTGGGGGATGGGGTGGAGTTTCTTTTTGGGGTGATAAAAATCTTAAACACTGGATATATTTGTGTGGTAATATTTGTACAACTTCATAAATTTACTAAAAATCATTGTACATGTACTGTATGTTATACAAAGGTCAGAGCCACTATGAAATAATAAATGAAAAGGAAGGAATTACACCAAAATGCATTTTATTTAAATCTGGATGGTTTAAACTAGGGGCAATTTTTATTCTCTATTCTTATTTAGCTTTATTTACCGAATTTTTAAAGATGTGTTACTTTTTTGTGGCATATACAAGGTTTGTTTAAAAAGTGCTGGGTTGTATTATATAATTTTATGAAATTATCCAACTGAAAAATAAATGTCCACTCTGAACAATGAAGCTTTTGTTTCATTTATTGTGGCATTTCTAAATGCCATACTTCTTTAAAATATGTACTCTTTTCCAAAGAGGATGTGCTGAGAGCATCTAATCGGCATGGACTACACATAGGAAACATGGAAATAGCAACTGCTAGATTCTATTTGCCACACCACAGTGATTCTCCACAAGCCTCAAAGTTATTCAGCTGTTTCTGAATTTCTCCATCATTAAATGAGAGGAAATAATACTGGTCAGTCACATATTTTTTTCATCTAATTCAGAGCACCTCCCTCAGAGTTTGCAATAAGTTACATATTTCTTTTTAATACACTAAAATAGCTTGTTTCTTTGCTTCAGAATATACCAGAATTCTACAATGGTTCAGTTTTCTCATCTGTCAACTGGGAATAACAGCTACCTCACAGACCAGATGTGAGATAAAGTAAATATAAAGCACTCAAAAGAGTCTCCCTTTTCCCTCCTCATCCTTCCAGTATAGCTTAGATATTCTTCCCAGCAGATTCTTTCTACACAGATCTTAAGATTGCAATGGACCCTTGAATGATGTGGGGGCTGGGGACACCTGCCTCAATGCTGTCAAAAATCCACACATACTTTTGACTCCCCAAAAACTTAACTACTAATAGTCTACTGTTGACTGGAAGTCTCACTGATAACATAAACAGTCTATTAACACATATTTGGTATATTATATGTATCATATATTGTATTCTTACAATAAAGCTAGAGAGAACAATTTTTCAAATCTTGGGGAGACTCCCCAAGATTTTCCAATATATTGTAAAAAATCTGTGTGTAAGTGGCCTGTGCACTTCGAACCTGTGCTGTTCAAGGTCAACTGTACTAAATTTTTATTTCAAGAAACCTGTCACCGATTCTGCCTTTCTTTCCATCCATTCTCTTTCCTCCCCTGTCCCTCATCTCTGTCTTTCTTGAAATCTCTCCTTTATGACTGAGAATACATTCTCATAGCTTCACTTAAGACTTTTCATTTCTGTTAAATCCCTGAGTCACTCAGGAATTATTTCAACCACATTTGATTAATTTGGCATTAAACACATTTGTATGTGTGCTGCTTTTCTTACTTAAATGGTTTTTAAAAGGTTAACACACTTTAAAATATTAAATTCCAATCAAATTCAGGATTTGTGTAAATCCTGAAGCTACCACTTCTGTAGGAAAAATTAAGAAAATACTTTGAGAACAACTTTAATAGTCTGATTTCCTATTTTTCTAGCAGTATATCTGAAAAATGTCTAAATCTTCATGTGACTCTCAGATCTTGATCTAAAGCTATTTTGGTAAATTGATCAAAAAGTCTTACCAAATTCTGGTCCAAGAATTTGGTAAATCCAAATAAGTGTGGTTACTTGTAAATTTCAGAAATACACAAATAAAGCAGAGATAAACTGCGTTTTACTGAAAAGTGTTGATATTCTATTTTTGAAGATGTTTAAGTATCACACTTTCTATCCTAAATTAGGGAGAAGAATTTTTATGGTCTTTATAGCAATCTGATTCAGGAAGCGGGGGTGGGGGGGGTAGAAAAGTCATATTTCAAAAACTGAGGATGAGGAATTTATACACTATAAATAGACCATTACATTGTCTATTTGAAAGTACTTGTTTTATTTTTATTCATTAGTCATCTGTGTGTGTGTGTGTGTGTGTGGAGTGGACTGAGGGATTGAGAATAGATTGATTGTCAGTCATTTGCCACAGAGGTACTATCAGATCTGATGGTGGTGGGAGGCGGCCCCCCATTTAGAGATATAAACTGTTGATGGCTGGAATTCAAAAGAGCCTGCAGTTGTTGATAGCTTCCCTTCCACTCTTGTTAGGACAGAAAGCCTGCTGTCAGGCAAGTACTCAAACTCAACCTTCCCATTACTCACATAATGCAGATAACAATATGTATCTTTCAAAACCAAAATAAAATTTTTTTTTCTAAAATTACCTTTTAGAAGGTAATTTTAGAAAAAATTATTTGGTTTTAGTATGTAGCATTGTTTTGAAATTTAAAATAACATTAAAATAGGGGATAAAAGTTTTTGACAAAATATGAGCATGGGTTAAAAACTGAAGAAACACCTCTGTGTTGGCAGTCTTACTCTTAATTGTTCAGTTAAAATTAGCCATACAAATGAAATACTTGCACTTAGTGGCTAAAATTCTTTATAGAATTTCTGAATTAACAAAGACATCCAATATTTTAATTTCAGAAAAGAGGCAGCAGGGACCAGAGATCTAGGAAGTCTCACGGCTGGGATCATCCTCCCAGGACTTGCTATTGTGACGTTACAATGCATCAAGCATCAAGACGGAGGAACTACAGAAGAGAACTTGGATTAGTACTTACTACTTCCCATTCTATAAAGTGGTGAATCAAATTACCCGTCCAAACTGGAAAGATTTCAAACCAGGTGTCCTGGATTTTGATAAATTTAACTTCTGTATTTCTTAAATTAGAATCTGTTCATTTTTGTTGGACATCTGATTTCCAATTAAAACTGTGAAAGACATACAAAGATAGATTTTTCTTATACAATTTTTCCTCTTTTCAAGAGTAGTGATCTCCTAATAACATTGCATTAAGATTCAAATGACAGGACTGTAAATGCTCTTACAAGGTCAGGTGCAATGTTACAGATTTTACATTCAAATCAAACTAAAGCAGTTTAGATTTAAAAGTTGATTTGCTGATGGCTCCTATCATTATGTGTCAAAGAAAGAAGAAACAAATATATGAAATCTGGGAGGCAGAGGAATCTCACTTTACACAAAATGTATCTCTAAGAAGTTGACTATAAACTGAATGTAAGTACAATACTGGAATTGTGGGAAATGTTTCTATAAAACAATCATTCCATAATTTTTCTGCAATTAATTTGTTTCAACATTATAAAGTCTAACATTCACAGTACCTTGGAAAAAATTAGTTCATACAAGAAAGTAATACTATGAAACTACACCTTTGTATTAAAGTTATTATTTAAGATCTTTCTAATAAATAAAGTACATCTTGAGTTATAATCAAACACTATTTAAAGCTACATGAATGTTTTGGGGGCCTGAAAATATCACCTAGAAAATGATGGCTCCAATAACAAATTATTTTTGAAGATCATCAGTCTAAAAAAGCAATATAATACAGATTACTGTATTAAGCTTCAATCTGGAGATCAGTTTACTGACCCAACAGTATCTTTTTTGTTAGTGACATGGCCACAACTAACTCTAATTCAAATGAGTACTTAATGATCTAATGTATGATAGTGGTCATCAAAGACTTCCACTGCCATAATATGAAAGGCATTATTCACTCTTTGTAATATGATGTGTGAATATGGCCCAACAAACCAACTCACAAAGAAAGATAATAACAACGGAAAGCAAACAGGGCTTACTACACAGCCAGGCACTACTTGGAACACTTTACCTACATTCATTTAATCTTCATAACAACTCCTTGAATTAGAGACGGTTTTTGTCTCCACTTTACAGACGTGAAAACTGAGTCACTTGCCAAAGATCATTGAGTAAAATGGTGGAGGAAGGACCTAATTCACCTGGCTCTGGCATCTGTGCTCTCACCCATTGCTCTTTACCTTCAGGTTTGCCTCAGGACTCCTGCGATCTGGTGCTGGCTGTAATGTGACTATGGACACATAATCTCACTCCCCATTCACTAGTGTCAATCTAGCACTGGCCAGTTGTACCCTCTACACAAATGCTTTCACTGGCTAATGTGCATATTTTGGCAGTTTCAATCTTGACCCTATAGCACACCATAAAAGGCACAACACTTAAAGATTATTTACTTTTAGTTGATCTCAACATGGAGCCTAAAATGCCTCAGAGTGGCTCAATCAAATAATGTTAAAATTTAGGACAGCAAAGCTCATACTACTATATTTACATTGTTTAACATTGTGATTAGACCTAAACTTCCAAAATTCTTATGTCCAATTTGCTCTCTTAATGAGTTTGGCTAATCTCCCTTTCTACTTCCAATAAATAAAACATACCCAGCAAATGCTGTCCAAGGCAAGTTTGCAGACGCATATCTGAATATAGTATCACTCTTGTTAGATCAGATGTCAGGGTAAACTAGCAGAGCCTTTCAGGCGGCCTACTTGGTGTCCTTTATCCAGGAGCACTTTTTGCTTTTCTAAATTTCATAATAAAGTATAGCCAGCAACAGGATACAGGTCCCAGTAAAAATGTAAATAAGAGATTAAAATTGTCAGACAAAAGCTTGCCCAACTGCTGCCCAGAGGATAGTCATACTTAAATTTGTACTCATTTGTATCTCACAATCTTTGAATAGAAAAAATGTCACAATTACTTCAGTAGTGATCAAATAAAAATATTTCAATGGTAGGGCAATAATAAATAACTTTAGTATAAATAGCAGGCAATTTAAACTTTAAAACGCCAAGAGTGTAGAGACAAGGGAATGCTGATATCAGCAGAGTATTTAGGGAAGCTCCCTGAATCCCCTCACAAAAAATAGTGAAAGCAGCAAGGATAGAAAAAAAAATTCTTCAGGTAACGTCTTTACCGAAAAACAGGTGAAAAACATTCCCTGTAAATTTAGAACACCAATAGGCAGGGTCAAACTACTCTTCGCTAAAAGAATGGGGTAGCCACAGCTGTGCCAGCCGAGGTGGAGGTTTGAAAATGTGGCTTTTTAAGGGTCAAAAGAACCAAAAAACCCAGAAATCACCAACAAGTTATCATCCAAAAGAAAGGGTCTCCCTTTAAGTGAGAACCCTAGGAGTGAATCCAGGAACACAGTGAAACTGGGAGGAGGCCTGGCAGGATCCCTTTTGCCAATGAATGCAAGGAAAGGTCCCATCTAGGACTCCGAAAACTCAGGAACACCCCATGGAAGCTCTTTTGCAGAGGAACAGACACTTCTTTGGGGAGAAACTGTTAAGGATAGAACACAATCTATGTAGGTAGCTAGGCTGACAATTGCTAAATCAAGCTGATCAAGTTTAGTTACGTTTACTAAAACTGATACAACTACACACAGGTGCTGCCTGGGATGACACATAGGAAGAAGCATCTTGCATCCTCCATGGAGCAGTATTTTTGTCAAAAAAATTGAAACCTGAATCAAACCTAATCTCTAGATCTAACTTCTAGTTTATAGAAAATTTGGAGGAGAAATGAATATGCTAAATAATACCATAAAATGAAATAAGCCAAATGTGGGAAGTTCTACAGGGTAAAAATCCTGGTCTCTACAACAAATAAATGGCATGACAGTGTGGGGGTGAAGAGAAGGCAAATCAAAAAAGACCTAAAGACACATCAACTAAAGGAAAGATAGGGATTTTGTTTGGATCCTAATCTGAAAGTACCAACTCTTTAAAAAAATTTTTTTTTTGATAATTGGGGGAAATTGAATATGAACTGGGAATTACACTGCATAAAGGAATTACTATTAATTTTGTAGCTGTGAAATTGGTATTAGGAGATATGTATAGATAGATATAATAATCTGTTAAAGATACTCAGAGAGGTATGTACTCATGAAATAATATAATGTCTGGGATTTACTTTAAAAAATTTCTGGGATCCGCCATCTGCCAAGCGACCATGAGGGAGGCCATGAATTCTGCTTCTTGGCATCTCTAAGATTCTCAAGCAGATGCTATGGGCAAAGCTTTCCCTATTAGTTGAAAAAGGGTAACTTCAATGATAACTTATTATGGACAAGAAGTTATCATTGAAAATAAATGTTGGCAGATATGTGGAAGGAATAATGGGAGGTCTGATTCCTTTTTATGAATCTTGTGGCAGATGACTGTGTGGAGATGGCAACTAGTGGCCAACAGAACAGCATTGGAATGGTGGTAAGATGAGGAAACAGTATCATCATGTTAGGGGCCTTGGAGTGAGAATAAACGAACGCTGTAGTCACCGGAGAAATCAACAGCTCCCATATGTCCCCTCTCCATATTGCTCTGATATCAAAATGGGATCATGTACATGTTCATGACTTTGAAAATTTTTTTTGTTAAACTTTAGTAATAGTAAAAAAAAAATTTCTCACACACAAAAAAGTGGAATCAATGAAATAAGAATGGCAGAATCTTGATAACTGCTGAAAATGACGGTTCATTAGTTCATTAGTCTTCATAATTTTTTAAATTATTTTTTTTTATTTTGTTATCATTAATCTACAATTACATGAAGAGCATTATGTTTACTAGGCTCTCCCCCTCACCAAGTTCCCCCCACAAACCCCATTACGGTCACTGTCCATCAGCATAGCAAGATGTTGTAGAATCACTACTTGTCTTCTCTGTGCTGCACAGCCCTCCCTTTCCCCCACCCGCCACATTATACCTGCTAATCATAATACCCCTTTTGCTCTTCCCCACCCTTATCTCCCCCTACCATCCCATTCTACCCAGTCCCTTTCCCTTTGGTAACTGTTAGTCCATTCTTGGGTTCTGTGAGTCTGCTGCTGTTTTGTTCCTTCAGTTTTTCTTTGTTCTTTTACTCCACAGATGAGTGAAATCATTTGGTATTTGTCTTTCTCCACTTGGCTTATTTCATTGAGCATAATACCCTCTAGCTCCATCCATGTTGTTGCAAATTGTAGGATTTGTTTTCTTCTTATGGATGAATAATATTCCATTGTGTATATGTACCACGTCTTCTTTATCCATTCATCTACGGATGGACACTTAGGTTGCTTCCATTTCTTGGCTATTATAAATAGTGCTGCGATAAACACAGGGGTGCATCTGTCTTTTTCAAACTGGGCTGCTGCATTCTTAGGGTAAATTCCTGGAAGTGGAATTCCTGGGTCAAATGGTAAGTGTATTTTGAGCATTTTGAGGAACCTCCATACTGCTTTCCACAATGTTTGAACTAATTTACATTCCCACCAGAAGTGTAGGAGGGTTCCCCTTTCTCCACAACCTTGCCAACATTTGTTGTTGTTTGTCTTTTGGATGGTAGCCATCCTAACTAGTGTGAGGTGATATCTCATTTAATTTGCATTTCTCTGATAACTAGCAATGCGGAGCATCTTTTCACGTGTCTGTTGGCCATCTGAATTTCTTCTTTGGAGAACTGTCTGTACAGCTCTTCTGCCCATTTTTTAATTGCATTATTTGCTTTTTGTTTGTTGAGGTACATGAGCTCTTTATATATTTTGGATATCAACCCTTTATTGAATCTGTCATTTACAAATATATTCTCCCATACTGTAGGGTACCTTTTTGTTCTACTGATGGTGTCCTTTGCTGTACAGAAGCTTTTCAGTTTGATGTAGTCCCACTTGTTCATTTTTGCTTTTGTTTTCCTTGTCCAGGGAGATATGTTCATAAAGAAGTCGCTAATGTTTATGTCCAAGATATTTTTGCGTATGTTTTTTTCTAAGAGATTTATGGTTTCATGACTTACATTCAGGTCTTTGATCCATTTCAAATTTACTTTTTGTGTATAGGGTTAGACAGTGACCCAGTTTCATTCTCTTACATGTAGCTGTCCGGTTTTGCCAGCACCATCTGTTGAAGAGACTGTCATTTCCCCATTGTATGTCCATGGCTCCTTTATCATATATCAATTGATCATATACGTTTGGCTAATGTCTGGAGTCTCTAATCTGTTTAACTGGTCTGTGGCTCTGTTCTTGTGCCAGTACCAAATTGTCTTGATTATTATGGCTTTGTAGTAGAGCTTGAAGTTGGGGAGTGAGATTCCCCCCACTTTATTCTTCTTTCTCAGGATTGCTTTGGCTATTTGGGGTCTTTGGTGTTTCCATATGAATTTTTGAACTATTTGTTCCAATTCGTTAAAGAATGTTGTTGGTAATTTGATAGGGATTGCATCGAATCTGTATATTGATTTGGGCAGGATGGCCATTTTGACAATATTAATTCTTCTTAGCCAAGAGCATGGGATGAGTTTCCATTTGTTAGTGTCCTCTTTAATTTCTCTTAAGAGTGTCTTATAGTTTTCAGGGTATAGGTCTTTCACTTCTTTGGTTAAGTTTATTCCTAGGTATTTTATTCTTTTTGATGCAATTGTGAATGGAATTGTTTTCCTGATTTCTCTTTCTATTGGTTCATTGTTAGTGTATAGGACAGCTACAGATTTCTGTGTGTTAATTTTGTATCCTGCAACTTTGCTGTATTCCTATATTAGTTCTAGTAGTTTTGGAGTGGAGTCTTTAGGGTATTTTATGTACAATATCATGTCATCTGCAAATAGTGACAGGTTGACTTCTTCTTTACCAATCTGGATTCCTTGTATTTCTTTGTTTTGTCTAATTGCCGTCGCTAGGACCTCCAGTATGTTGAATAACAGTGGGGAGAGTGGGCATCCCTGTCTTGTTCCCAATCTCAGAGGAAAAGCTTTCAGCTTCTCACTGTTCAGTATGATGTTGGCTGTGGGTTTATCATATATGACCTTCATTATGTTGAGGTACTTGCCCTCTATACCAATTGTGCTAAGAGTTTTTATCATGAATGGATGTTGAATTTTGTCGAATGCTTTTTCAGCATCTACGGAGATGATCATGCGGTTTTTGTCCTTATTTTTGTTGATGTGATGGATGATGTTGATGGATTTTCAAATGTTGTACCATCCTTGCATCCCTGGGATGAATCCCACTTGGTCATGGTGTATGATCCTTCTGATGTATTTTTGAATTCTGTTTGCTAATATTTTATTGAGCATTTTTGCATCTACATTCATCAGGGATACTGGTCTGTAATTTTCTTTTTTGGTGGGGTCTTTGCCTGGTTTTGGTATTAGGGTGATGTTGGCTTCATAGAATGAGT
The DNA here is from genome assembly GCF_040802235.1 of Manis javanica. Classification (NCBI taxonomy): domain Eukaryota; kingdom Metazoa; phylum Chordata; class Mammalia; order Pholidota; family Manidae; genus Manis; species Manis javanica. The sequence goes on from NC_133163.1 coordinate 66,970,828, forward strand.
TTGGGAGTATTCACTCCTCTTCTATTTTTTGGAAAAATTTTAGGAGAATGGGTATTATGTCTTCTCTCTGTGTCTGATAAAATTCCGAGGTAAATCCGTCCAGCCCAGGGATTTTGTTCTTGGGTAGTTTTTTGATTACCGTTTCAATTTCTTTGCTTGTAATTGGTTTGTTTAACTTTTGTGTTTCTTCCTTGGTCAGACTTGGAAGGTTGTATTTTTCTAGGAAGTTGTCCATTTCTTCTAGGTTTTCCAGCTTGTTGGCATATAGGTTTTCACAGTAGTCTTTAATAATTCTTTGTATTCTGTGGAGTCTGTCGTGATTTTTCCGTTCTCATTTCTGATTCTGTTGATTTGTGTTGATTCTCTTTTTCTCTTAATAAGTTTGGCTAGAGGCTTATCTATTTTGTTTATTTTCTCAAAGAACCAGCTCGTGGTTTCATTGATTTTTGCTATTGTTTTCTTCTTCTCAGTTTTGTTTATTTCTTCTCTGATCTTTATTATGTCCCTCCTTCTGCTGACTTTAGGCCTCATTTGTTCTTCTTTTTCCAGTTTCGATAATTGTGATGTTAGACTATTCATTTGGGATTGTTCTTCCTTCTTCAAGTGTGCCTGGATTGCTATATACTTTCCTCTTAAGACTGCTTTCGCTGCATCCCACAGAAGTTGGAGCTTTGTGTTGTTGTTGTCATTTGTTTCCATATATTCCTTGATCTCCATTTTAATTTGGTCGTTAATCCATTGATTATTTCGGAGCATGTTGTTAAGCCTCCATGTGTTTCTGAGCCTTTTTGTTTTCTTTGTAGAATTTATTTCTAGTTTTATGCCTTTGTGGTCTGAAAAGTTGGTTGGTAGGATTTCAGTCTTTTTGAATTTACTGAGGCTCTTTTTGTGGGCTAGTATGTGGTCTATTCTGGAGAATGTTCCATGTGCACTTGAGAAGAATGTGTTCCTGTTGGTTTTGGATGTAGAGTTCTATAGATGTCTATTAGGTCCATCTCTTCTAGTGTGTTGTTCAGTGCTTCTGTGTCCTTACTTATTTTCGGTCCAGTGGATCTCTCCTTTGGGCTGAGTGGCGTGTTGAAGTCGCCCAAAATGAATGCATTGCATTCTATTTCCTCCTTTAGTTCTGTTAGTATTTGTTTCACATATGCTGGTGCTTCTGTGTTGGGTGCATATATATTTATAATGGTTATATCCTCTTGTTGGACTGAGCCCTTTATCATTATGTAATGTCCTTCTTTATCTCTTGTTACTTTCTTTCTTTTGAAGTCTATTTTGTCTGATACTAGTACTGCAACACCTGCCTTTTTCTCCCTGTTGTTTGCATGAAATATCTTTTTCCATCCCTTGACTTTTAGTCTGTGCATGTCTTTGGTTTGAGGTGAGTCTCTTGTAAGCAGCATATAGATGGGTCTTGCTTTTTTATCCATTCTATTATTCTGTGTCTTTTGATTGGTGCATTCAGTCCATTTACATTTAGGTTGAGTATTGAGAAATATGTACTTACTGCCATTGCAGGTTTTAGATTTGTGGTTACCAAAGGTTCAAGGTTAGCTTCTTTAGTATCTTACTGTCTAACTTAACTCGCTTATTGAGCTGTTATAAACACTGTCTGGTGATTTTTTATTTCTCTCCCTTCTTATTCCTCCTCCTCCATTCTTTATATGTTGGTTGTTTTATTCTGTGCTCTTTTGTGTTTCCTTTAACTGCTTTTGTGGGTAGTTTATTTTATTTTTTGTCTTTAGTTAGTATTTGGTTAGTCTGCTTTCTTTGCTGTGATTTTATTTTCTCTGGTGACATCTGTTTAGTCTTAGGAGTGCTCCCGTCTAGAACAGTCCCTCTAAAATATCCTGTAGAGGTGGTTTGTGGGAGGCCAATTCCCTCAACTTTTGCTTGTGTGGGAATTGTTTAATCCCTCCTTCATATTTAAATGATAATCGTGCTGGATACAGTATTCTTGGTTCAAGGCCCTTCTGTTTCATTGCATTAAATATATGATGCCATTCTCTTCTGGCCTGCAAGGTTTCTGTTGAAAAGTCTGATGATAGCCTGATGGGTTTTCCTTTGTAGGTGACCTTTTTTCTCTCTCTAGCTGCCTTTAAAACTCTGTCCTTGTCCTTGGTCTTTGCCATTTTAATTATTATGTGTCTTGGTGTTGTCCTCCTTGGGTCCCTTCTGTTGGGAGTTCTGTGTACGTCCGTGGTCTGATTGATTTTATCCTCCCCGAGTTTGGGGAAGTTTTCAGCAATTATTTCTTCAAAGACACTTTCTATCCCTTTTTCTCTCTCTTCTTCTTCTTCTGGTACCCCTATAATGCAGATATTGTTCCTTTTGGATTCGTCACACAGTTCTCTTAATATTGTTTCATTCCTGGAGATCCTTTTATCTCTCTCTGCATCAGCTTCTATGTGTTCCTGTTCTCTGTTTTCTATTCCGTCAATGGCCTCTTGCATCTTATCCATTCTGCTTATAAATCCTTCCAGAGATTGTTTCATTTCTGTAATCTCCCTCCGGATATCATCCCTTAGCTCTTGTATATTTCTCTGCAGCTCCATCAGCATGGTTATGACCTTTATTTTGAATTCTTTTTCAGGAAGACTGGTTAGGTCTATCTCCTTCTCAGGCGTTGACTCTGTGATTTTGATCTGTATCAAATTCTTCTGCCTTTTCATGGCAATAGAGATAGTTTACAGAGCTGGTGTGTGTGATGGCTGGGAGAACGTCCCTTCTTGCTGGTTTGTGGCCTTCCTCTCCTGGGAGAACAGCGACCTCTAGCGGCTTGTGCTGTGTAGCTGCATGCAGATGGGGCTTCTGATTCTTGCCCGGTGGCTATGGAGTTTAGCTCCACAATTGCTGTGTGTGTGGCCTGCCTGAGGCTGCTACTCCGATATGGCGGAGCCGCGTCGGAGGGGAAATGGCCTAGAGGCTGTTTATCTCTGTGAGGGTCTGCTGAGCTCCACTGCTGACCAAGGGGTTAGGGCGCCAGAGTTCCCCCGGATTCGCAGTTGCTGGGCTAAGTGTCCCGGGATGCTTCCGTCCAGCTGTAAGGTCACTGTCCCTTTAAGACTTTCAAAAAGCACTCGCTTTTCTTTGTCCCAGGGGCACCGCCTTCTGGGACCGATCACAGGTCTTAGTGTCCTGTTTCCGTAGTTTCCAGCACCCCACGCATGCACTGTGTGTCTGCGCTCTGGTGCGGATGGCTAGGGCTGGGTGTTTAGCAGTCCTGGGCTCCCTCCCCCTCCCCACTCCGACTCCTCTCCTCCTGCTGGGAGCTGGGGTAAGCAGTGCTCCAGTCCCACCGGGCCGTGGCTTGTATCTTACCCCCTTCACAAGGCACTGGGTTCTCGCAGGTGTGGATGTAGTCTCGCTGTTGTCCTGTGTCTTATGGTCTCTCTTTTAGGAAGAGTTGTATTTGTTGTATTTTCAAAAATATATATGGTTTTGGGAGGAGATTTCTGCTGCTCTACTCCCGCCGCCATCTTGGCTCCACCTTAGACTTCCTATTTTTGCATGATGGAAATTTTTGAAAATAAAAAGCTAAATAAAAAAGCCTATGTAAAATACAATTTCAAATATAGGATTACTATATAAACCCTAAAGAACAAAAGGAGCAAAGGGCAACAGGAGTTATTTTTCAATGCTCTAAAGAATTCTTCATTTTTCGTGGGATATTTGTCATGTACTTTAAGTTAGTCTATTAATAGACAAAACTAAAGATGACCATAATTTAAAAATGGTATAAAAGTAAGTTTTCGTGAAATTTTGCAAATTTAAAACATTCTCTCAAGAGAACACTGTCTCTAATGTAGACTACCCAGGCAAGGTGTCTGGGTCTGGTATCTTTCTTTGAACATTCTCCCCCTGTTGCCACAACAGGAGACAAACTACATTTCCAAGATTGTTAAATTACTACCTAGGAAGGTTTTGGCAATTTCCCAGTCATATTTTCCACTCCTTTGGTCCTGGTTGTTTACTTTTAGCCAACGTCCAGCAGGACTCCAGGATTCTGTTTCCCCCTTCAATTCTGACATCTCTATGAGTTACCTATTACATAATATTACCACAGCCTACTGCTTTCTGACTCATATAATTCCCCAGGGACAATTCAGGGATGAAGTTGGGCTAGGATTTTATATAGCATGTGGAGTTTCCTAAAGGTTTTGGTGCCTATTTTTCTAAAATCTGTGAAGGTTCTTTTCATTTAATCACAAAAGTGTATTTGAATAGTTCATGTATGTATTTTTGCAATTTTCTTAGCCATAGGCAACTACTGTTGAAGGGTCCCCACCAGTAAGATGGCAAACTTCCGGTTTCTCTTCGGGGTCCTCAGTTCCTGCCGGCGCCACCTGAAGCCCAATCACCTCTCGCCCCCCTCCCAATCCCAGCACCTAGCCAACAGCCAACAGCCCCATAGAAGTGACACCTCAATCAATTCATGCCCCTTCCTATATAACCCAGTACCTTTCCCTAATAAAGCGGAACTCTCCGGTGAATTGCTGCTGTGTGTCGCTCCTTTCCTTTCATTGGTGCCGAAACCCGGGAGACGGGACACCCCAACTGGGCCCCGTCTTCCCCCCGACACCAGCAGCAGCTTGCCCTCGTCCTCTTTTTCCGGCACTGCCTCATCACACTCACCACTCCTCTCTGGCCTTTAGGTAAGTTTTCCCCCCCGGAGTGGGCCACTCTTCTCCGAGATATCGCAGTGCCATTGACCGTGATCGTCCGGCAAGGCCCTGACGCTCAGGGATGAGGAGGGAACTCTCCCCACCTCAGGCCTTCACGGCTGCAGCGGACCCTCAGGCCCCTCCTCCAACAGCCATAAATCCCCGCCTCAAGCCTTTATGGCTGCAGCGGACCCTCAGGCCCCTCCTCCAACAGTCATAAACGCATTCACCGTCCCTTCCATCAGTGCTGAAACTTAAGCAAAATTTCCCCGGGGTGGGCCACTCTTCTCCGAGCTATCACAGTGCCATTGACCGTGATCGTCCGGCAAGGCCCTGATGCTCGGGGATGAGGAGGGAACGCTCCCCGCCTCAGGCCTTCACGGCTGCGGCGGACCCTCAGGCCCCTCCTCCGACAGCCATAAATCCCCGCCTCAGGCCTTCACGGCTGCGGCAGACTCTCAGGCCCCCCCCCAACAGCCATAAACGAGGTGACTCCTTTGCGGATGAGAACGCTCCCTTTCCCTGCCCCCTCCTCCTTCTGTTCCGCCCGCCGAAATCTGTTCTGTCTGCCGAAAACGCCTAGCGCTAGGTACCTCGTGACTCCGGCACTCTGCCTTCTTAGGGAAGTCTGGGTGACGACCCACACTTCCTAAGAAATTCCGACTCGTATACGAGTTTCCGCAGACCACCAAGGATCATTGGGGATGCCCTTTGTCTCCTTGCGGTCTGCTTCCAGTCCGAGGATCTCCGTTTGTCTGCCCCTGTTTGTCTCCTTCTCTGTCCTTTAGCCATGGGAGCCTCCTCATCCCTCCCTGAAAGTTCACCTCTTGAATGCCTGCTTAAGCATCTGGCTACCCTCTCCCTGATGCTTGATATAAAACCAAAACTTCTCCGTAAATACTGCTCCCAAGATTGGCTGATATACCCCCTAGACAATAACAACCAATGGCCCGCAGGGGGAACTCTTGACCCTAACATCACTCGCGATCTTTTTAACTACTGCCAGCACCTGAAAAAATGGAAGGAGATTCCCTATATCAAAGCTTTCCGCCTCCTCCTCCCCCCCCCCCCGCCCGCTCCCAAGTTCTCCTAGCCTGCAAGCCGCCGCCCCCGCAGAAGCCTCCCGTTCACTCCCTTCCCCTTTTTCTCCTACAACAGCCCTTCTCCCTTCCTTCCCCACCATCTCCTCCCCCATCTCACCTCCTCCGCCTTCGTCCCCTGCAGATTAAGCCTGAGCCTTTCAGCCCCCCCTTTAACTAGGTCCCAAGAGCCTCCTCTGTCTTTGCCCTCATCACCTGTTTCTCCCCTGTTAGGGACCGCCTTTGTCTTCTCACATGTTTGTAGAGAGAATGGGAAAGCACCTTCCCCCATGTCTGAACACACCATGGGAAAGCACAAGCTAAAGAACAACCAGTGCAGTCCTTATAAGTTATCTGTCCACAAAAAATATCTTGCCAAGACTCCTTACTCTGAAAATAGGGAGACCTTGAAGATGTGTAGAAACACCACCCCTGCTTCTAGCTATGCCCTTCCCCCACTTGCCATGTGGCAGGAATGGAGAACAAAGAACATTCTGTTTACGCATTCCATAAGCAACTAACTAGAGCCTGCTGTACCTCAGTTAGTAGAGCATGGGACTCTTAACCTCAGAGTCATGAGTTCAAGCCCAACTAGAGCGGTACAGGCAAGCAGCTGGGCTGCTAGTTGGTGACACGTGGGTCCGATTCTATCTTTATTTTCTTTGCCCCTCTTCCGCACTTCAGGACCTGCTCGACTAGGCGCGGCTAGACCGCGTCACTCCCCCACAGACTGAGCCAGAACCCTTCAGTCCCCGTCAGACTCAGTCCCAAGAGCCTCCCAAAATTATTGCCCCCCTCCGGGAGGTAGCAGTGTCCAAAGGCATCGTGCGTGTTCACGTCCCTTTCTCCTTATGAGATTTAGCCCAACTAGAGAAACGCCTAGGTTCCTTTTCCACTGATCCCATGACATACATCAGGGAGTTTCAATGGACCCTCCAGTCTTACAGCCTCACGCATCATGACATTTTCATGCTCCTGGCCAATACTCTTCTCCCTGAAGAGCGTAGATGAGCTTGGGACTTCGCCCAAACGCATGCTACCGAAACCCACAGGACTGACCCCACCTGTCCCCCTGGCCCCACTGCTGTTCCCGAACAAGACCCACACTGGGATTATAACACCGCCGTGAGTCTCCACTCTCGAGATATTTTTGCCTCCTGCTTAATAGCAGGTCTGAAAAAGGCAGCTCGTAAAGTAGTCAATTTTCAAAAGCTTCAAGACATAATTCAAAAGAGAGACGAAACCCCCTCCGAGTTCTTAGACAGACTCACTCAAGCCCTATTACAGTATACCAGCCTGGACCCAGAAACACCTGAAGGAAGACAGGTCCTTATGACATACTTCCTAGCTCAAAGCTACCCCGACATTAAAGCTAAACTCAAAAAGTTAGAACAGGGCCCCGCTACCCCACAGACTGAGATCCTAACAGTGGCCTTTAAAGTCTTCCATAACCGGGAGGAGGAGAAAGAACGCCGTAAACAAAAGGCTGATCAGGCCAATTTCCAGATGTTAGCCCAGCTGATAAAACCACAACCTGGGCACCCCTCTACAGACAAGCCCCCCCCCCAGGAGCTTGTTTCAAGTGTGGAAAAGAGGGACATTGGTCAAGGGCATGCCCCTCCCCCAGATCTCCTACCACCCCATGCCCCAGATGCCACAAAAAGGGCCACTGGGGGTCTGATTGCCCAACCACCCGAAGGGGAGGCTGGACGAACAACCCCCATCCTAAGCCCACCGTAGTGGGGCTGGCAGAAGAAGATTGATGGGGCCCGGGGGCTTCTCACCCGACCATTTCCATCACCAAACAGGAGCCCAGGGTTACATTAACAGTAGATGGTCACCCCATCTCCTTCCTCCTAGATACAGGAGCCACCTTCTCAGTCTTACGAGAATACCAGGGCCCTACCACGCCAGCCATTACTCCTATAGTCAGGGAAGGAGGTAAACAGATTTTCCCATTAAACCCCCCACCCACCCTTTTATGCACAATCCAAGACAATCCCATACCTTTCTCCCACTCCTTCCTGGTTATGCCCCAGTGTCCCATCCCTTTACTAGGACGGGACATCCTTTCTCTCCTCCATGTTTCCATAACTATATCCACTCCCACAGCCCCCAGTGCTCCCTTTCTGATGGCCCTCATAGCCGACGACCCCCCTCTACCCAATGAAAGCTCTGGTTCTGCCCTCATACACCCTGTAATCCCAAAGTTTGGGACATTACAAGCCCCTCCGTGGCTCTATGTCCTCCTGCCTCTATCAAATTATGTGACCCCTCTCAGTATATCTATCAGGCCCAATACCCCCTAACCACTTCAGCCCTCATAGGCCTCCAACCCATCATTCAAGATCTCTTAAACATAAATTACCTCAGACCCACTCACTCCCCATTTAATACCCCCATATTAGCTGTTAAAAAAAACCAACGGATCTTTCCACGTTGTCCAAGCCTCATCAACATAGCCGTTGTCCCTATCCATCCCTTAGTTCCAAATCCATACAGCCTTTTATCGCAAATCCCTGCCTCAGCATCCCACTTCTCAGTCCTAGATCTCAAGGACCCATTTTTCTATCCCTCTAGACCCCTGCTCCCAAGATTTTTTCATCTTCACCTGGACGGACCCATACACAAGACATTCTGAACAACTCACTTGGACAGTTTTGCCACAAAGCTTCCGAGATAGTCCCCATATTTTTAGACAGGTCCTAGCTCATGACCTCAAACAGTTTCATCATGATCACTCCAAGTCCACCTTATTAAAATACATAGACAATCTTCTACTCTGCAGTCCCTCGTGAGAACAATCTCAACTTGACACTGCCTCCCAACTTAACCTTCTAGCTTCCAGAAGTTACTGAGTATCCCCCATCAAAGCTCAAATCTCTTCCCCTTCTGTCACTTACCTCAGATTCCTTCTATCTCAACAAAGAAAGTCCATTACCTTAGACAGAAAATAGCTCCTCTCTGACCTGCCCATTCCCAAAACCAAGACAGAAATCCTTTCCTTTCTAGGCCTGGCTAGATATTTTAGAGCATAGATCACTAACTTCTCCCTGCTCCCTGTTGGCAAGACCCCTATAAGACCTCAGCAAGAGCCCCCCTAAAAAACCATTATCCTCCTCACCCCGACACTCCTTCATTAAGCTCCGTCAAGCCATTGTAGAAGCCCCAGATCTCCATCTTCCTGATTTGTCGAAGCCCTTCTCATTATACATTCATGAGAGGTCCAGTCAAGCTCTAGGAGTCCTAGGCCAATATTATGGCCCATCCTTTGCCCCAGTAGCTTATCTCTCCAAGCAAATAGACCCCACAGTTCAGGGATGGGCCCCCTGCCTACGAGCATTAGCCGCTAGACAGCTCTTGCAGAAAGAAGCTCATAAACTGACATTCAGGGCACCCCTTACCATTCTGTCCCCACATCACCTAAAAGATCTCTTAACCTACAAAAGTTTACAGACTCTCCCTCCCTCCAGACTCCTGACCTTACTGTCCTCTTTCCTCCAAAATCCCGTTCACCCCCTTTGCCATCCATACCCGAATCATGACTTTTTCCTCCTTTACTGCTCTCTCGCTTTTTTCCCTCATTCCTATTGTCTTCCCCACCACCCCGGCCTCCTTTGTATGGTGATTCAAAGTCAGAGAGACTTACACACAGCATCAAACAAAAGTTACTGCCCTCACTGCCACACCAGACTGCCCTCTGAAAAGCTGCTCTGAGCCTTTATACCTCCACTTTCCTCCCTCCACTGAAGTGCTCACTAGCAGCTACCCTTATTCTCCCTACCTCTGCTTCCTCTATGACCAAAAACAAGCCTATTGCAGGCGATGGCCAGATACCTACGGGAGATGTCCCTACTGGTCTTGCGCCATTCACTACATGAGTAACTTCCAGTACCCACAGTATTACTCCTCCAACCGTTTCATGAAATATCCCAACGGCTCATTCTCCTTATCAATCCCAGATCCCTGGGACTCTCGATGGGCCGCCAGAGTCACAGCCTCAGTTTACTATGGGGGGGGGTCCTTGACCCCCCACGGTACCCTTCATATCTCTCAAAAGTATGTTCCCTCTCATTCCCAGATCTCTCAAGTTGCATCAGATAGCAGACATTCCGAAAAAGTCATTATCCAAACTCTTGACGGCACCTCTTCATCTTCTTATCCCCACCCCTCTTCCCATTTCTCCTACTCTTCATTACAGCTCATTCAGGACACCACCATCTTTCTCAACCACACCCTTAACACAGCCAATTGTTTCTTGTGTGCATCTACAGCGCCCACTGCTGGCCGCCGTGCCCCCTAATATTTCCAACTACTCCTTCCATGCAGAAAGACAACCCCTCTGCCCCCTGGCAGACATACCCCTATGGGAACCAGAATACGCAGATAATCTCACCATCCACCACTGTGTAGGCCCAACTCCACCCCCCTCCAGCGCACTTCACTGCCTCTCTATCTACACCCCTACCTCCGGCTCTAAGACTTTTACGCAACCAGGACACTTCTTTTGGTGTAATGGCAGTCTTTTCAACTCAGTGCCTCTCAACTCCGATACACCCTGCATTCTCGTCACCCTAATCCCACAGTTTACACTTTACAGCATGGCAGAATTTCTTGAGCTCCAACCTCCCTTGCCCTCACGTACATAAAGAGCTGCTTTCCTTCCCATCATGGTCAGTAGCTCTTTGATCACCTCAGCCATTGGGGCAGGGTTTTCGGGAGAAGCCTTGGGTCACTCTCTATGGGCAGTTAGAGATCTCAATGCCAAACTTGAGGGAGCCCTGACATCCACTGCCGATTCCCTAGCCTCTCTCCAAAGACAGGTCACTTCGCTAGCTAAAGTCACCCTTCAAAACCGGCGGGCCCTAGATCTGCTTACAGCCGAGAAGGGCGGCACCTGCGTCTTCCTCTGGGAAGAGTGCTGCTATTACATCATCGAATCCGGCATTGTAGAAACTGACATCACCAAACTCACCGACCTTGCCTCCAGCCTCCACTCTGCTTCCAATTCCAACCCATTCTCTTCAATACTAACAAACCCCCTCCTCACCTGGCTCTAGCCCATTGCAGGCCCCATAATAATCATTCTTCTCGCCTGTCTCTTCTTATCCTGTATAATAAAGTTCATCAAATCCCAAGTCGGAAAAATCTCTAATCAAGCTTTCAACCAGTTTTTACCAGCTTCTGGCCACAGAAGATCCCTCACCCTCACGTGACCTCCTCACCACATGCTGAGATGGACCCCTCTCTCCACTGGAAACTGTTCCTAGAAACAATGGCCGCAGAGGCCTGGCTCCTGACACCCATATCCTCTTAGCACCATTAGAATCAACCGGTCCTCGACCTATAGTTATAAAGAACCTTCATTAATTTCCAACCTGAAGAAGTCCACATCTACTCATCCTTACTGTGGGGAATCCTATCAACCCTTTCCTCCCGATCCTCAAACCCTCACTCCCTTCTCCGCCCCTGTTCAGCAAGAAGCAGTCAGAGAGAAAGCAACGTCCACAAACCCATAGAGGAGAAAGGGGGGAATGAAGGGCCCCCACCAGTAAGATGGCAATCTTCCGGCTTCTCTTCGGGGTCCTCAGTTCCCGCCGGCGCCACCTGAAGCCCAATCACCTCTCGCCCCCCTCCCAATCCCAGCACCTAGCCAACAGCCAACAGCCCCGTAGAAGTAACACCACAATCACCCTATGCCCCTTCCTATATAACCCAGCACCTTTCCCTAATAAAGCGGAACTCTCCGGTGAATTGCTGCTGTGTGTCGCTCCTTTCCTTTCAACTGTAATGAGAAATAGATATCTGGTCTTACTTGGTAGGTTAAACCATGGTGCAGGTCAAAGCTGCCTCCTGGTTTTCTTTTCCATCAGTATTATATAGTCTGCTCCTTTGGTTTCTGAATACATGCCAAGTCTTCTCAAAGATCTTCTGGGCTCTAAGAATGGTTTGTTCCCTGTACTTATAAATGTATACACTGCATAATTTCCCCAGGTATGGAATCACCCCAAAACTAATTAAAAATTATTTCAAAAGTAAATGATTTAGGAACCAGAGACAGTAATACTGAGCCCATTGATAGGACAGTGGGAGGCAGAATAGTGAAGAGCCTTTATTTCTTGTTTCCAAATAAACATATACATTCACTGACTGACAGTGAGAACTACTTCCTCTTCTGCCAAGGACTTGTGGAAGTGACCCAGAACTCTTCTCTCACCTTTTTCTCTTCCCCACGGAGATAAGAATACAGTCACAACATTTTCAGATGATGAAAAAAGGTGACTAGGGTTTGTGAACCAGTTTGAGCTCTTTGTTAGAAGGATATCAGGTACATAGTCAGCAAGGCATAAAACTGGCTGTTCCAGTGAGTAGTTACAGGGAGCCATACAGTTCTCCAAGACAGGATCAAAACTCTTTGTACATCAGGTACTGCAGTAATTGGGAAAAGGCATCTGAACATTAACGGCTCGTGACTTATTTAAAAGCCTGAAATTCCCTAACATATCTTTGCTAATGTAATAGATGCACATGAAATATGACAAATCCCTTTTTGGGCAAATAGAATAAGCACACAAGTGTTTAAGATTAGCTAATGGGAAAGAAAAAAATACCTTAAAATTATAAATTGATTAAATATAAAGGCTTTCTTGATGATCATTAGCAATATATTGAAACTGAGAATCAATGGGAGTGGAGGAGGGATGAACAGGACTCATGAAAGGACAACAAATAAGTTTCAAAGGAGAGACTGAAGAGAGGAAATAACTCAGCCAATTTATGGAGGGAGTTTCCGTTAGGTTAAGTTGGAGGTGATAATATGGCCTGGGGAAAGCTCATTACCTTCAGAGGACAAGATTCTAAAAGTTCACTGCAAAGTGTCCTCAGGGGTCATGGACACAAAACTCAACAGTGTAAAAATCATTCTCCCAACAGAGGAGAAAATCTTGGTGTACTTTACTTTTAATACTCAGAGCAAAACACAAGGAAACACACACACATAAACTCAGGGCAATTCTAGTTATTGAACCCTAAGAGATAACTGCTACAATGGTAGCAAAAACTAATAAGAAATGATTGAAGTGAAAGAAAAATATTCAATTAGTCTAATCTAAATTTAAGTTATCCATCAAACATTTATTGGGGATTTCATGGTCCCAGACATTGAGCTGTGAACTATGTGAACAAGAAGGTCATGGGTCGTCATTTGAGGAGGCTACAATCTTGCAGATAAAGGACTATGATCAGGGAAGAATATGCCCAAAGATTGCATTAGCAACATTTATAAAACCCTGGAGAAAGTGAATGTAGATATGTTCAACTGTAATTCTTCAAATAGGGAGCACACTTGAAATTGAAAAATAGTTTTAAGACAGACCTGGACAAGATACAGATTTCCTCTGCTCTCTGAAAATAAGAGTATTCCTATGAAAACTTTCATAAGCCCAAATGGCATAAGGTGAAGAAACAGTTGTCATTAATTCATAGAGAAAATTTTTTGAGCATTTCCAGATGCCAAAAATAACCTGTTTTAGGCTTTTCTGATACCTTAGACACATCTTGCTAAGGGAAGCACAAAATAAATCCAGATAAAGCACAGATGCTCACAGACACAGTTTGAAGCCATGGTGCTTACTACGGAGATACTCAGTGTAGCTCCCAGGGAAGGAGCCTGTGGGGCCACTCACCGCGCAGAGCGTGCACTGCCTCTGTTTAGGCCCACTGCAAAACAAATGCTGAATGCTGTTTTTGTTCACCATTTTTTTGTAAAAGTGAAAATCCTCTTTGGATTTCTTTTGGTTAGTGAAACAGGTACTAATGTAGGTCTTTCATTAAATTGAAGTGGTTTCCTAAAAGCAGGGGATATCTGTACTGAGGAAGCCGGGCAATTGGTGCTAAGTAATTTGCCTAAAACTAGACTGGAAAGTCTGTGAGGGCAGAGATAATGTCTGTCTGGTTCACAGTGGATCACCAAGGACTAGCAGAGTATCTGAAAAACAGTAGCCAATCAATAAATTAAAGAAAAATAAATGAGTGAAGCAAAAATTTGCAGCACCTGTTATGTGCAGGTCTTGCTTTCATCGTGTTTAGTAGGAATGCCACTAACAAGTACATAGACAATATCAATACAATGTAATATTAGGAGATAAGCATGTATACTATTAGGATAGAGTCTCCAGATAATTCAGGGATCTGCAAAGCTTCTTGGATCAAGTAATACTTCAACTTAATTTTGAAGGAAGAAGGGAAGGAAAACCAGTGGGACACAGCATGTGTTAAAATCTCATGGAATGAAACAGTGTTACGCATATCAAGAACCCCACATGGTGCAGCTCGGCTAGAGTGAAGAATGGGGTGCCATTGATGCCGGGGGTTCTTGTTTGCAGAGCCGAAGAATGAGCTTCACAGTCAAGGTAGGAGAGCAAGGTGCAGGCTTTTATTTAGAGATAAAGTGAAAGGACAGAGCTCCGGGCTCACGCCAGGAGGGGACAAGAGAGTCCGTAGTGGTGCATTGTCTAGGGGTTTTTTAATAGGCAGTTGAGGATTTTTCGAGAACACGAAAAAACTTAGGGGTGGGGGCTTGTTAAGTGGTCCCTGAATATTAAAAATAAACTTAACTGTAAGGAATTTCCTGCCTTGATTTCTCTCTGGGACACCGGCACCTTGGTCTGGGAGCATATCAAAAGGCTTCTTTTGGTGTAGCTGGGCCTGCCCAGCTCCCAAGGTGGGCTGAGGTATTGTCTACTTGCTAAAGAATCTTGCCTCTTGAACTTCCTGGGTGTTAAAATGCAATCTTATCTTCAAGATGGAATTCTTCCTGCCCTTTACTATGCCATTTACAGCTGGGTCTGCATGCTAAGTTAAGTAGCTCAGTTTGCAGAATCACCTCCTCAGATCTGAAGGAGGAAAGACAGCACATAGGCCTGGGCCTTTTAGTATGGTAAAGTGAATCTTACACATGGTTGCAAATGATTAGATAATAAAACATGTGCTACTCTTCTTTATCTGGGGAACATTAACTGATTTCACTGAAGAATGATTCTAGAGCTCAATGTTTAACATAGAGTTTTAGCAGGGGGGGTTTCCTTGCATGTAGTTACATTGCTCTGACTGCAGATATCCCACCCTGCCCCATCCGGAGGCCCTCACCCTACTCTGACTACATCCATGGTCCCTGTCTCACCATGATGTTGTGGTGGCAGATTAAGTGATGGGGAGGATCTAGATTTGAAGGATCCTTATATGCTGGTCCAAAATTTGGGCTTTATTCTAAGTCTGGTGATCACTAAAATATTTTAAGCAGAAAATGGCAGGATCAGATCTGCATTCTGAAGATCACTCAGGCACCACTGGTAGTGGGAGGTGGGGAGAGTAGACGTGGTAAGATTTAAGTTAAGACATGCAAAAAAGATAATGGAAAAGAAAAACGTTATTGAGAAAGAAATCGGAAGTGGGGGCTAAGGGGATGAAAGGTACTAGAATGATGGTCAGGCCTCAGGTTTGGTTGTAGTGCCACTTAATAAGATAGTTAATAGAAAAGGAGCAGTATTTTCTGTTTTTTGTTTTGAAGGTAGGTGGGGAGGGAAAAAGGATTATAAATCCAGTCTCTACTTGAGCTTGAGGTACCAGTGGGAAATATAAGTGCATTTGTTCTTTTGTTGCCAACATAATGAAAGTCAATCACCCCCATTCACAAATGTTTGTTCGTACTCAAATATTTCTCTGTCCGGAGCAGCGTGGTGCATTGAATAGCGGGACTTATGTGGTTGATATAAAATGAAGTAATAGTACTTTAATAATACGGAGAAATAGTTGTTAATAGTGACCTAGGACCTCATTTCATGTATAAATAAAACATGGCAGCCTGGGTAACAAGCTCAATCGTCTCTCTCTGTTAAACTACAAAAGCAGTAAAGCAGACATGATAAAATAAGATGTATTACTTTATCTCTTTGAAAATACACCCTGAGAGGTCATTTATATTCCAGTGGATATTTTATTGGCAGAAGAGAAGGAAAAGAGAATTAATGCAATTTTCCTGCATAGATCTAATTACTGACTGACCCTCTTTATGTTGTTAAATATTACTTTTGTCTTATTTTCAAAGTGGTTATTAGCTGTATTAACTTTTAGAATCTTACTAGTTTATTAAGGGTATTTCCTGACAACTTAAGCACATAAAAACACACAATATGGTACTACAAAGATTAATCTTGTCTTTTATGTGTCTATTACATTCTCTAAAACAACATTTAATGACCCAAGAAAACATCTTAAGCCGTTCATCTAGGATTTTAGGTTGCTTTCACGATGCTTTTATTTTCTCTTTCCATCAAGATTCTTCTACGAATGACAGTCTTTCTAAGCTTTCACTTCTACAACATCAAATTGTTAGTCTAACCAGTCTCCTTCAAAGTTACTTTTTCCCTCCATCCACCATGGCCAAGATCTAAAGTTTTTCACCCTCTTCTCGCAAGAAAAAAACGAAAACAATCGCTCCTGGTCTCCTCCCAAATCCCCAAATCACAACCCACTCCGGAGTAGGAGAAGGCAAAATGAACAAGCTGCGACGGGCGACCAGGAGCACAGAATTGGGACTATAGCCCGGCCTCGAAACGGAGATGGGGATCAGTCACCAAGTCTGGAAGGATCCGGGCTATTACCCAGAAGAGAACGTCCCCAAAGCCCCGGGAACTGACTGGTGCTGAGAAACCAGAAAAAGAGCGAGCGACAGGCAGAGAAAAGAGGCCCGACCCATTGGGACTGCCTGAAACACGGAAGGAATGCAAAAGAAACGCCAGGAATCCGGGACCGGCTGTGGGACGAGCTGGGTTAAAACTCCGATCCAAAGGCAGGCACGCCACTCTGACTTTTGGGTGAGAACGGCGCTCGGGGACTAAGACCGAGGGAAGCTAATCCCTGGGATGCCAGACTAGCTAGCTCTCAAAAGTCGGAGTTCGCAGCCCCGCTGTTCGATACCCGCGGCTAGACACCGCGCGAGTTCGAAGGAGGACCTAGGGGCGGAGCCAGAGCTCCTTCCCCGCCTCTAACGGAAACCCGCCTGCGTCCTCAGTACGCCTGCGTAGGGTGAGGCCGGACTCTAGCTGCTAGGCGTGCGGCGGCGGCGGCGTTCTCTACCCGGCATGCTGCGCGGGAGCGCCGGCCGTACGTCGACCCCCTTCCCAGCCCTGCCCCCTCTCCCCTCCGGCCGTGGCCCCCCTTCCCTAAAGTGAGTGAGTCGGGCAGATGGAGGAGGGACTGTAATGGCGGCGGCCGGCAGCTCTCTGCTCTGACCCAAGGCAGGCGTACAGCAACGACCCCCTTCCCGCCCCTCTCCCATCCGGCCTCCGCCCCGCCGCCAGCGCGGGGCCACCCTCCTCGGCTCTTCCCCCAGCCGTAGGCGTCTCGCCCTGCGCCCCGGCCGGGGCTCCACACACAATGGACGAGCTCGCCGGAGGCGGTGGTGGCGGGCCGGGGATGGCGGCCCCTCCGCGGCAGCAGCAGGGTCCTGGGGGGAATATGAGCCTTTCGCCAGCGGGGAATGGAGCGGCGGGCGGCGGGAGTCCTCCGGCTGCAGAGGGAGCGGGTCCCGCGGCAGGCCCCGAGCTGTCCCGGCCGCAACAGTACACTATCCCGGGGATTCTGCACTACATTCAACACGAGTGGGCTCGGTTCGAGATGGAGCGGGCGCACTGGGAAGTGGAGCGGGCCGAACTGCAGGTACTCCGGGGTCGGTGTGCGGGACGGCTGCGACGCCTGGGCCCCCGCCGGGGGATGGGGCAGGACTCGCCTCCGTCGGAGCCCGCGGGCGCGGGAGGCCGAGAGGAACCTACCTGTGCGTCTCGGGGGGCGGTGGTCCGGGCCGCAGCTCTGGACAGCTCTTCCGAGAGTCCCCCTCCCCCTTTTCCGCAGAAGCTTGTTCCCCAGCCCTCCCTAGCTGCGTGGTGCGGGCTTCCTTGGGGCAGCCATTTTGACTTTTAGTATGGCGACTGCGGGGGCTCCTCCAGAGGCTGCCGGCTGGGGCCTCCGGGGCTTGGGGCTGAGCTCCTCTCAGTGGGAGAGTACGGCGTGGAGCTACTGGGTGCTGAGCTTGCCCTTGTTTGTGCCTCTTGAGATGGAAAATCCGAGGAGAGGGACTGGGATGGGCATTTTCCTACCTTTCCCCGGACCACCCCCCTTTTCGATTTGGCATGTCTGGCCCCCTCCCCCGGAGTTGGTACGCACTTGCCCCTTGACAGCCACGCTTTTTTCCGGAGTTGCTACCGAGCACACCGGCTTGTGGCTGACCTGTGAAGTTCATTTCCTACCGCCAACTTTAAATACCTTCTTACCTGGTATGCTGCCTTAATTCACTTAGATTCCCATTCAGTTCTTCCTTGGTGATTGATTCATAAGCGCGTCTCTGTGTTGAGTTTCTCTGTCTAGAGTACCCTTCACCGGGCCTCTCCCTCTTCCATCCCCTTCTTTACCCATAAAAAGCTAGCCTGTGTTTTTTATGAAACAACTGAGAAAAGATGTAACATTATCTTGAAGTAAAACACACTTGTCTCAAGTTACTAACTTACGTAGAGGAAGCAATGAAATATCTGCGGAACACTTCATAATTGAGCCTGACTCAATCTTTTTTAAAGTGAAAATTTGATAGGATGGTTTACCTAACTTTTGGAAGATGTTGATAGTTTTGGGGTTCGTGTCTTGAATTTCAGAATGGCTTATGTTTTTAAAAGGATTGTTCAACTCTTTTGGGTATTTATGCTTATTTTAAAATCCCTTTTCAGGGCAAATTAAGGCTTAGAAGAAAAAAACATGTCCAGATAGTGTTGCACCTGTTCTTCAGACTGATATATTTTTAGAATGTAAGCAGTATTGTTCACTGACATGTAACATATGCCAACAGTGAATAGCTAGGAAAATGTAATGTTGGAAGGAGGAAGATGGGTTAAGTTAGAAAAGGTGTCCTCAAATACATATTCCTTAATTTGATTTTGAACTAGTAAACTTGACGCTACAAAGTAGGTGAAGCTAAACTTTTTAAAAAAGTAATAATACTTAATGTATTTTAACACTTTATCAGGTCTTGAAAAAAATTATTATAAATACCTGTTAGTCAATTCAGTCTTGTAGAATTGTGCTTTGATATACTCTTGGGTTTTTAAAAATATAACTTTCTAAAAGCTTAAGTCAGAATTGTCTGTATCTCTTAACTTGTGTATAGTCTGCTTTAGAGTATCTGGGGTTTAGAGAGTTCCGTTAATACACAACTTTTTACTGCACGATGTCGGTAACTTAATATTCTTTCGCGAGTGACAATGGTAAGGCATAAATTTTTTTAAATCGTATTTACAGATCATTTGAGGCTTGAGTTCACTAAATAACCTCACCAGTACCTGATACAGTGTTTATGGTCCTTGTACTGTTGTAGGAAAGCTTGGATTTTAGTACTTTTCAAGTTAGCAGTTGCATTAAGTCATTCATAAGTGTCACTGATGTAAATAGTTGAGAAACTGTCTTATGTCTAAATTAGCAAAGTCTATACATTAATGAGGTCTCTGTTATCTACCGTAGCCTCTTGCTTTATTTTCTAGTTCTTCTCTTGATAGGAACATAAAAGTCCGAGGGAAGATGCCTTTGCTTGCTCTCCAGTGAGTCTGTTGACATATTCTGGTATAGCCATTCTAAGTGTTTTTTGTTAAAGGCTCATACTGAAGAAGTTCTGCAGTTTAAAACAGTTTTTTTCCTAAGGATTTTCGTTATTTCATGCTGATTCTTTTTGAATAAGATGTTCATGTTCATGATTGTGTTTGTGTTTTTTTCTGTATATATTTCTCTAAAGTGATTTATTGGGTTACTTAATAGGGTTTCAGGTTTGCTTCTGGAATACTGAATTTGCTTTAGGTGCCTTCAGTCTTTACTATGATCGCTTGTGAGATGAAGGTTTTAAAATGTATGTGTTGGATTAAAAAGTTCATTGGGAAGTTTTAACTGTAAGCTTAAATTTATTTTTAAGAAAGATAATAAGGCAGGTTACATATTGTATACAGTCTCGAGTCACTGTTCATCTACACAGTATTAAAGTGTACATTATTAAAACTTAAGTAATGACTGAAGAGGCTAAGGTATACCTAATTTTGATGTAACATTTCAATATGGAATCATATTTCCCTTGGCTTTAGAAAGGATTTTAGATTGGAGTTTTGCAGTATGTAGTTCTATTCTGCGTAAAAGGATTTTGAGGTTAAAGTTTGTCTTAGAAACTTGGAACTAAACCAAAGGATCAAGTCTTAAAGCTCTTTCATCTTTGTGATGGTTCCTTACCTTGGACTCAGGTAAAGGTTTGTTAGTAAGTCTCTAGGACAATGATTCCTAACTCAGAGTGCTAATTAGACTCACTTGTAAAACTTTAAAAATACGCAGTCTCCTGCTAAATCCTCCAGAGATTGATTGATTTAGTCTAGGAACTGGAAAAAAAAATGGAATGTTTGTGGAATTTGGGCAATTCGTGTTATGTAAAAATTATAACTGTTTAATCAGCACTACAACCATAGGAGGTTAGGTGTTCCTGTTTTACAGATGAGAAGACAAACAGGCTAAAATAACTGCCAAGGTCACCCAGTTATAAAGTATAGCAGCTGAGATTTGAACCCAGGTTTGTTCGAATCCAAAGCCTGTGGTCTTATTACCTCCCACTCTCACTCTTGTAACTGTTGTGTTACCTGGTTGTCTTAGCATTTTTTATAGGAAAGGGATCTTGTAATTTTTTTTCTACCATTATGTGTCATACACTACTTCAGTACATTTCAATAAAGTTTTATTGAGCCCTCATGACATGCCAGGTCTAGTTTATGTGTATTGTAAATATGTTCTTATATTTTTCTCTCTAGTTAGTATATAATAAATGCACTTATGGTATATAAGGTTGGCACAATTGGTTTCTTTTGTTCTTGGGATTTTTTTTTTTTTGAAAGTAGAATACTGGGGCCCAGAGGTTAAGTAATTGCCTAAGATCATGCAACTAGGAGGCAGCAGAGTGGGGATTTAAACCTGGACAGGCTGCCTCTAGAGGTCTGCCTGAACTGCTACCAATTTGGCTTTCAGATGTTTCAGGCATATTTCTAACTTTTCTGTATGTCCATTATTCAGTTCATTTCAAATGCCTGCCTTCCCCCTCTCCTCCAAAAGACCCTTAATTTGCTTATTCTTCTTTATTCTCCCTGTATTTGTTAAATCTTTAAGTTTTATTGATTCTAGTTTAATTATTCAGTGAATATATTTGAGTGCTACTTTGTGCTACGTGCTGGGTATATAAGGTGTGAAACAAGGATCTTGCCCTCACAGAACTTGTACTCTAGAATAATAAAATGTGATAAACCAGAAATTATCAGGATGCTGAGAAGAAAAATGGTGATAGGAAACCTATGTAAATAATGGGCCTTCAGATAGCTGATATTTACTGAGCAATTTTTTTTAATTTCGATATTGTTAATGTACAATTACTTGAACAACATTATGGTTACTAGACTCCCCCTATTATCAAGTCCCCCCCACATACCCCATTACAGTCACTGTCCATCAGGGTAGTAAGATGCTGTAGAATCATTGCTTGTCTTCTCTGTATATACTACATTTCCCATGTCGTCTCCCCGCCCTCCCCGCTACATTATGTGTGCTAATCGTAATGCCCCATTTTCCCCCTTATCCCTCCCTTCCCACCCATCCTCCCCAGTTCCTTTCCCTTTGGTAACTGTTAGTCCATTTTGGGTTCTGTGAGTCTGCTGCTGTTTTGTTCCTTCAGTTTTCCTTTGTTTTTGTACTCCACAGATGATCATTTCATACTTGTCTTTCTCTGCCTGGCTTATTTCACTGAGCATAATACTCTGTAGCTCCATCCATGTTGTTGGAAATGGTAGGATTTGTATTTTTTTTTAAATTTGTATTTGTATTTGAATATTATTTGCTGAATAATATTCCATTGTGTATATGTACCACATCTTCTTTATCCATTCATCTACTGATGGACACTTAGGTTGCTTCCATTTCTTGGCTATTGTAAATAGTGCTGCGATAAACATAGGGGTGCATCTGTCTTTTTCAAACTGGGCTGCTGCATTCTTAGGGTAAATTCCTAAAAGTGGAATTCCTGGGTCAAATGGTATTTCTTTTTTGAGCTTTTTGAGGAACCTCCATGCTGTTTTCCACAATGGTTGAACTAGTTTACATTCCCACCAGCAGTGTAGGAGGGTTCTCCTTTCTCCACATCCTCGCCAACATTTGTTGTTGTTTGTCTTTTGGATGTTGGTCACCCTAACTGGTGTGAGGTGGTATCTCATTGTGGTTTTAATTTGCATTTACTGAGCAATTTATATGTAAAGAATTATTTTAAGTTCTTAGTACATGACATATTTAATTCTCACAAAGCCCCTAGGGAATAAGTACACTTTTAGATCTGAAGTATGAATACATAGTACTAAGTATTCCAATTGGAAGGAACAGCATTAGCAGAGTTCTAAAGCAGGAAAGAGCTTTGTTGAAAGTTTGTGAACTGGACTATAGTGATTCAAAGGGCTATCTAATAAAGCCTGAGTATCCTAAAATACATTTTAATTCAATGATTATTAATTTGGGGGGATTTTAATTTTCCTTTGTGTAATAAAAGCTATGGAGCTTCTTACAGTTTAAAAAAGGTAAGGGGGATGGTGAGTAAAAAATTTTGCCTACAATGTCCATGAAGCCTAACCACTAACATAAGGAAATAACCACGATTCAGTCTTTGTTTTACATTTCTTTACTACCACTTAGTTCAGTGTGCTCCTTTTCCTAAATTCTCTGGAGTATCTCCTCTAACAGTTTCCCTCCATCTACACCCCTTTTTTTAACAATTTATTCTCTATGTTATAAATGTGATTGGTTGTATTATGTATACCCTTGTTTTAAATGTTTATTATGGAGATTTTTAAACATACAAAAATAATATAGTATCTGTGACCTGCCACAAACTTGTCACTCATCTTAAACAGTAACAACTCATGACCAGTCTTAATTTGCTTATACAATTATCCACTCCTCCCCATCCCATATTATTCTGAAGCAAATCCCAGAATCAATTTCAACCGTGAATATTTTGGTATATATCTAAAGAGTAAGGACTTTAAAAGACAACTACAGTTCCATTATTGTACTTGTGTACCACATTGCTAAGAAAAATGAACACTTCCTTAGTACTATCAAATAGCCACTGTTCAGGTCAGTGGATTTCCAGTTTTCTAAGTTACATCAGAATAGTTTGTTTAAAACTAGATGCAAATACTTACACTGATGGACACTGACTGCATTGGGGTATGGGTGGGGACTTGATAATATGGGTAACTGTAGTAACCACATTGTTTTTCATGTGAAACCTTCATAAGAGTGTATATCAATCATACCTTAATAAAAATAAGTAAAAAAAAAAAACTGGATGCAAATAACTCATTGTGATTGGAACCCTCTTTACCTTTCCTTTCCATTTTTTGTTGAATAAGTCAGCTCTTTGGTCTTATGATTGTTCCCAGAGTCTGTGTTTTGCTGAGTGCTTCTCTATAGTATAGCTTAATGTATTGTGTTGGCCTGTTTGTTTTCCCCAGATCTTGGTTATTTGATTGGTTGGATCTAGGGGCTTGATTAGAATTGGTTTATTTTCTTTTTGGGGGGAGGGGAGGCAGAGGGCAAGCCTACTTTACAGGTGGTGGTGAGGTCTTCTGTCAGAAGGTACACAATGGTTGGTTGTCTTGTGGTATTAGCAGTTGCTGATGGTAGTACTTAGGAACGTTCATTAGAGCTACCCTTAGTTTTTAAAAAATTTGTCAAGACATTGAGAAATAATTCACGTAACAAAGTTCACCTCTTTAAAGTATACATTCCTGTGGTTTAGTATATTAGCTATGTTGCATAATTGTCATCGCTAATTTCAGAACCTTTTCATTACACTACAAAGGAACCCTGCATCTGTCAGTCCCAGTTCCCCCCATTCTTTGGCAGCTTCTACTTTTTAGGTCTGTGACATAGAAAGGATAATCTACTTTCTGTCTCTATATGGGTTGCCTATTCTGCACATTTCATATAAGTGGAATCATACAATATGTGGCTTTTTGTGACTGCTTTCACTGCTGCTGATGTTTTCATGGTCAAATCTATGCTGTAGCATGTATCAGTACTTTATTCCCTTTATGGTTGAATAATATTCTGTTATATGGGTGTACTATTTTCTGCTGTCCATCAGTTGGTAGACATGAATAATGCTGTTAACATATGTTATGTGCACAAGTTTTTGTGTGAACATATATATACAGTTCTCCTGGTTATATACCTTATATACCTATGAGTGGATTGCTGAGGCATGTTGAGCTTTTGAGGAAAT
Organism: Manis javanica; assembly: GCF_040802235.1. NCBI lineage: Eukaryota > Metazoa > Chordata > Mammalia > Pholidota > Manidae > Manis > Manis javanica. The sequence goes on from NC_133163.1 coordinate 66,994,962, forward strand.
ATGTGTTAAAGTTTTTGAACTGTTCAAACTTTTCCAAAGTGACTCTACAGTTTTATTTTTTTTGGAAAGATACTTTAATTTTTTTTTTTACAAAATGCCTTCACCTTGAATTTAATTTTCATCTAACTCTAAACTGTGTTTTCTCCTGTCTTCTCTCTTTCTCTCTCTCATAGACTATTTTTTAAAGCTGTTTTAAATTTATAGTAAAATTGACCAGGTAGTTCCCACATAACACCTCCCATGTCAAAGCCTTCCCCACCATCAACAGCTCCACCAGCTTGGAATACTTGTTTCAGTTGGTAAACCAAGGTTGGCCCATCATTATTAACCATAGTCCATAGTTTATACTAGTATTCTCTTTATCTTGTGCATTCTTTGGATTTTGACAGATTTATAATCTGTATCCACCTTTATAGTGTACAGATTAGTTTTACTGTTCTGAAAATCCCCTGTGCTCCACCTAGTCCTTCCTCCCACCCCCACAAACTCCTGGGAACTATTGCTTTTTTTTCCTTTTCTTCCCCAGAAGGTCATATAATAGGAATCATATAGTATGTGGTCTTATTCAGACTGGCTTCTTTCACTTAGTAATGTGCATTTAATGTCTTTTGTGGCTTAATAGAGCATTTCCTTTTAGTGCTGAATAACATTGCATTGTATGTACATATCACAGTTTGCCCATTCACCTATTGAAGGACATCTTCATTACTTCTGAGTTGAGGTAATTAGGAGCAAACATCCATGTGCAGGTTTTTGTGTGGACACAACTTTTCAAGTAATTTAGGTAAATACCAAAGAGCTCCCTTACTGGGTTGTATGATAAGAGTATGTATCATTTTGGAAACTTCCAGTCTTCTAGAGGGGTGGTACCTCTTTGGATTCCTGACAGCAATGAATGAGTGTTCTTGTTGCTCCACATCCTTGACAGCATTTGATGATGTCAGTGTTTTGGATTTTAGCCATTCTGATAGGTGTGTAGTAGATCACGCTTTAATTTGTAATTCCCTAATGACATGCAATGTTGAGCATCTTTTCACATGCTTATCTGCCATCTACATGGTGAAGTGTCTGTCAGATCTTTTGCCTATTTGAAAATTGTATTCTCTGTTCTCCCTCCTGACATTTACTTCTTGGGTGGAATGATGTCAGACACTGTTTCCTGTCGTTTATGAGTAATTGTTAAGTAAATGGCAGCCACATTATTACTTGTAACACTTATTAAATATTTACCTTAAAAGGTTCTTTGGTGGCTTCATCTAAAGGAATGACTAAAAAACTGTATTTATTAGAGAGTGAGACCTCCCAAACCTAGTTAATAATCGTTACCACCTGGGATTCTTTAAAAATACAGATTTCCAGATTCTATCCCTGGTCATTGTGATTTCATAGTCTGAGGTAGAATCTGTGTTTCAAAAGTGTATACCAGGTGATTCTGATTATCAACCAGGTTTGGGAACTTTCATGGTCAAGGCTCTTAGTGATGGTGTAGTCCATTCCTCCAACCTGTTTCCTTTCAGCATCCCCATTCTTCTCTTGGTATTTTAAGCTTTAGCAATGTATCACTCCCTTCTCTGCACTCACAATAGCTTATACTGTGTATATGTATGTTGTTGCTCTTTTATTTTTTATTGTTTTCAATACATTGAAGCCACTTAACAGGAACTTTCTGGGTTTCCATATGCTATGAATTTTCATTGAATCCCATTGAAACACACTGTAGTGTTTGGTTACATAGATGAAAGCATTACATGTCCATAAAAAGAACTGTTAATAACAACACTTGTTGACATTTAATGGGTCTTGGGAATCATTCTGATTTCCATATTATCCCTAAATCATAGGTACAATTATTTCCATTTTAGAGAGAAGGAAACATGGATAACATTAAATAACTTGCTCAACATAAAACCATAAGTAATGAGGCCAGAAGCTGTTGAGTTTCTTTTGACCAGTAAGTTATTGCTATCTTAAGATAATACTAGTACCTGGTGTTAATTGGGTAAAGAATTGTAAATAACCAAAGGGTAGGCTAAATATGACAAGATTAAAAAGACTGTAACTGAAATAATTATAAATATGTGGTGAAATTTTGAAACATCTTTAGATAGACTTTTTAAAGATTTTAGAAAATGTTAATTAAAACTTTTTCAAATTCTTTATTTTATTGTTTGAATAGGTAGCACGTGGTTCAAAATTAAATCTTGCACTTCCCATAAACATGTTCACCCTTAGACTCACATTACTAACTACTTTTATCAGTACCATATATATATATCCCTCCAGTGTTTCTTTGTGCAGATACGTATAAGCAAATATACGCTATGTACCCTATTTTTCACTTTACTTTTCCATTATCATTTCTTGGAGATCATTCTGAACCTGTTGATAAAGAGCATGCTAACTTTTTCTCACAGCTGCATAGTATTCTAATGTGGATGAGCTATAGTGGATAGTTGCATTAAGTTTTCACAAAACATTTATAACTGTGTTCTTTATTTAAAAACCAGCCTTGCTGTCTCAAAATAAACTATTGTATTGCTTTTTTGCTTTGTTAGAGTTGGTATTAGTAGTTGTAAAACAATTTTAAGTTTTGTGTAATGCTTTTTTATTTTATGACTTGCGTTTAAATCTGGATTTAAATGAGGGATTACAAGTGCTGCTTTGAAAGCTGTTAGCTGGACTTGGCTCCATTACAACAGTAAGTCTGTTGCTGGTATTTTGGCAAAGAAAGGAGTGAGAAAGACAAATAAAAACACGAAATAGAATAAAAGGGGTGGGGTAGCTAGGAAGAGGAATAAAGACAATATAGAGAAACCAATGGACGAGTGTAATGAAATGCCTCTAATAGTTGTGTCAGATAATGATTTTAGAGTGTCCTGGACTAACATTTGTTCTGTTGCTTTTTTCTAGAGCTTTAAAAAGTGGACCAGACTTCATAAGCTCATTTAATGTAATTTTTTATTTTAAACATACTTGTTTATTGTCTATTTCCCCTTTAAGATATTGATTGTAAACTTACTGAGAGGAGGGACCTATCTTTTTTTTCTAAACTCCTGTATACCCAATGTGACAGTAAAGGGCCTGCCACATCTAAGTGTTTGCTAAGTATTTGTTGAATCAGTGAAGTTACTGAGGACATTGCATTAAAGTGTTAGATATAAGCTGAATTGTGATTTTTGTAGTAAATAGGGAAAAAAATCCACAGGATGGAGAAAACATGCTAATAGTAATTACTAATATCAGTAGTAAAGTACTCTTCCCTTAGTCCCTCATTTGATACTATAATTAAACCAGACTTATTACAAAAAATTTGTTTCCTTCTCTCCCTCCTGGGAAAAGGAGTATAAGATAAATCACCATTTCAGTTAAAATGAATCTCTGCTTGGAATTAATGCACTGGGGTGATGGGTACTCTTCCCCCTAAAATAATAATGCTTTTTATAAAGATATTTAATAACTGGGCAATGCTGATGGTAAAATAGAAGTAAAAGCAGAGTTCTAAAAAATGTGCTAGATCAGCTATATTAAAAAATACATTGAAAAAGACTATTAGTATTTAAAATAGCTTTGATTTTTGTGTGATGGGATTACTGGCAACTTTTTGTTTTCCTTATTTAAAAAAAAAGTTACCCAGCAAACATTATTATAATGTAGATATTTTCTGTTATTAAAATTGATGTTTCAGAAATGGATTCTTTACGCATATGTATTAAAAATATAGTTGTTAAAAAATGCTTTATCATAAAATAGCAAGTTGAATTTCTTAGTACTTTTATTACGTTTATCTTTACTTTTTTTTATACTGATTTCTCTAAAAATTGTCAAATACCCTCTTACTTATTAAGATGATGTTTTAAAATTTTTTGTGGTTTCATTTAGTTTTTAATTATTTTGTAAGTTTTTATTAGTTTTTAATGTCTTACTGTTAAAGTAATAAATTTATATGAAAATTAAGCTGCTTTTTTTATATAAAAAAGTGGTAACTTTTTTATTTTTATTTTCATTTTGGTATCATTAGTGTACAATTACATGAGCAACATTATGGTTACTAGACTCCCCGTATTATCAAGTCCCCACCACATACCCCATTACAGTCACTGTCCATCAGCAGTGACTTTTTTTGTAATCTTAATCTTCCAGGAACAACACTGCTTTTTCAGAACTTTTTCTATGCATATAAAGCAGTGATTCTTAGTAGAGGGTAGTTTTGCTTTCATGGTACATTTGGCAGTATCTGGAGATATATTGATTATCACAGCCAGAGTGGGGGGTGCTACTGACATCTAGTGGATAGAGGTCAGGTATACTGCTAAACATGCACAGGACAGTACCCATCTCCACATAAATAGTTCAGTCCAAAATGTCTATGGTGCTTAAGTTAGAAAACCTGGTACAACTATCTATGTGTATGTATTTATATAAATCATCTTATATTGATTCATGTCTAATTGTAGAAAAATGCCTGGCAGTAGTAAATAATTATTCAATGGCTGTATTAATAAAAAGCAGCTCGTACTATATTTTACTGTTCCATTTCAACATACATAAATCTCATTTTTAACACTCTTTGAGAGTGTTATATTTATGAAATACTATTATTTCTCAAATAGTAACGAAAAAACACATACTCAAATACTAGATTGCTTATGGCCAAAATAGCTTATCCCATAACCTTCCAGTCTCTGTAATCCAGCTTTCCAGAGCACCACTTTCAACCCTTTCTTCTGATATTTATTTACTTCCTTACTTAAAAAAAAAACAGAACTGTAAAACTATTACTTCTCTTAGGCAATATTAAATTACCTGTTTACTTCCTGCTATGATAGTACAGTATTTAGCACACGTCTTACATTTCCTGTCACCACATTCTAATATAGGCTAATAAAATCAGTTAAATCATTAGATTTTACATTATTATGATCATGTAAATAATTTGTGAGTTAAGTATGTTGTGATTGCTTTTCCTTTTTGGCACATTTTTTGTTTTTCTTGGAGTTCCTCCCCCTCCCCCTCACCGACTTTTTTTTTCTACTTGCGTATTTTTCTATGTATCTATTGTTATTTTTACAAAAGGACTTACAAATCTTACTTATACCTCTTGTGTAGAAAGAGAGGAGTGGGGAGGACTTGTCCAAAAGCTGTCAGTTCCCATGCTCTGATCTAGACTTGTTTTTAAAACTTACTGTAGAAGGAAGGGGAAAACATATGGCGAAGTAGGAAGCAAGGTGGGAACCTCTCATATACCTACCAAGGAATCAACTACAGCAAACACAGCTAACCCTGAAAATGACCTGAAGACTGCAGAACAGATCACATAGAAGAGAACATACAGAGAAGGGTAAAGTGGCAAACCCATGACTGATCCTTATCCTATCTCATGAGTGGAAGGGAGAGGAATGTCACAGGATGGGGATAAGCACTCAGGAACTCTGTACATCTGGCCCTGGACATCTGCGCTGTTCACATGAGTCCACATTTCATTGGTTTTGTTGATTAGTGCGGCTGGACACCAGGGAGAGTTTGGAGCATTTGGAGGATGAGACTCCCTGCTTGTGGAGGACAGGCATGCTCTGTCAGTTGCACTGAGACCTGCAACAGAGGTGGCAGTTGGAAAGATTTACCAACGGCAGGAGGGATACCAGAGGGGCAAGGATTGGATGGAGCTCTCTCCACAGGAGAAAGGGTGGGTGGACTATGCTTCGCCAGCACTCCCTCGGCCAAAAAGTTGGGCACTTGGGAGTGCCAAATGCTCTGTCTGCTTCCACACTGGCAGCTCCCTGTGCGCTAGCCCACTGGTAGACAGAGGGAGGCTTTCCCAATTGGGGGACGGAAATAGAAACCCAAGTCCTGGAAGCATTGAGAGCCCCTAAAAAAAAGAAACCCCAGGAAACATTAAGATACATAATTAAAGTAAAAATGATCAAAAATAAGGGAAGGGTATTGAAAGCAGCCAGAGAAAAAAGATTACTTATAAGGGAAACCCCATCAGACTATCAGCAGACTTCTCAGCAGAAACTTAACAGGCCAGAAGGGCATGGCATGAAATATTATTTAATGTATTGAAACAGAAGGGCCTTCAACCAAGAACCCTGTACTCAGCAAGATTATCATTCAGATTTGAGGGCTTGAAAGAGATTAAAAATTTTTCAGGTGAATGAAGGCTGAAGGAATTTACAACTACTAAACTAGTATTACAGGATATGTTAAAGGGACTTTTGTAGATCGAAATGTTCTTAAACCTAAATAAGTTTCACCCGTGAAAATAAACCCACAGTGAAGGTGATAGACCAATTACTTACCAAGCAAGTACAAAATTAAAACAAAAAAAAATAGTAGTAAAAACAACAATATACAAAATAAAAGATACATAAAAAATGAAGATTATGACATCTACTACATAAAGTGTGGAAGAGAAAGAATAAAAAATACTTTTAGACTTTTAGATTGTGTTTAAAATAGAGTAGTCATCAACAATGTAGACTGTTACATAGTTAGGAAGTCATCCTTGAACTTTATGTGAACCACAAACCTAAAAACTATAAATGATATACAAGAAATTTAAGAAAAATCCAATCACAACAATAAAGAAAGCCATCAAAGAGCAAGAGAAGAGTATAAGAGAGGAAGGAAGAACATAGAGGAACTCAAAACAAAACAATAAAATGGCAGTGTATACCTATCAAAAATTACCTTTAATGTAAATGGACTAAATGCACCATTTAAAAGACATACAGTAGCAGAATGGATAGAGAAATGAGCCATCTATATGCTGCCTACAATAGACTCATTTCAGACCCAAAGGCATACACAGACTGAATGTGAAGGGATGGAAAAAGATACTATGTGCAAATAATAGGGAGAAAAAAGCAGGAGTAGCAGTACTTATATCAGACAAAATTAACTTCAAAACAAACTAACAAGACAGGACATTACATAATGATGAGGGAATCAGTCCAACAAGAGGATATAACCATTATAAACATCTATGCACCCCACATAGGAGCACCTAAATATGTAAAACAAATAGTAACAAAATTAAGGGGGGAAATAGACTGGATCTCATTGATATTAGGAGACTTTAATGCACTACATTCATCAATACATCAACCAGACAAAATAAACAAGGACCGAACAACACATTATATTAGATGGACTTAACAGATATCTACAGAACATTTCACCCAAAAGCAGCAGGACACATTTTTCTCAAGTGTGCATGGATGTCCAGAATAGATCACATAGTAGGATACAAAGGGAGCCTCAATTAAATTTAAAATTCTTGAAATTGTATCAAGCATCTTTTCAGATCACAATGGTATGAAACTAGACATAAAATTACATAAAACAAGCCCACAAACACATGGAGGCTGAACAACATGCTTCTAAATAATCAATGAACAAACCAAAATAAATTAAGCAATACATGAAGACAAGTGAAAACAAAAATACAACAGCCCAAAATCTGTGGGACACTGCAAAGGTAGCTCTAAGAGAAAAGTACATAGCAATAGAGACCGACCTTAAAAAAAACAAGAACAAAAACACTAAACTCACAGTTTTAGTTAGAAACTAGAAAAAGAATGAAACCTAAAGTGAGTAAAAGGAGGGACATAATAAAGATCAGAGCAGAAATAGAGAAAGAATAGGAAAAAAGTCAATGAAACCAAGAAGTGGGCCTTTGAGAAGATAAACTTAATGGACAAAACACCTAGTCAGACATACCAATAAAAAAAAAAGGATACAAATAAAATCAGAAACAAAAGGAATAGGTACATAGGACACCGCAGAAATGCAAAGAATTATTAGAGAATTGTATGAAAAATTTATGCCAATAAGTTGGACAACCTAGAAAAAATGGACTCTAGAAAAATATAATCTTCCAAGAATGACCCAGGAAAAACAGAAACTGAACAGAACAAATACCAGTAACAAAATTGAATTGATAAACAAGCTCCCAACAAACACAAGTCCAGCCAGTACCAGATGGCTTCACAAATGAATTCTACCAAATATATAAAGGAGTTATACTCATCTTTCTTAAAGTATTCCAAAATGTAGATGAGGGAATACTTCCAAACTCACTCTATGAGGTCAGCATACCAAGACCAGACAGAGATACTACAAAGAAAGAAAATCATAGACCAGTATGCCTGATAAACATAGGTGGAAACATCAACAAGATACTAGGAAATCAAATTCAAAGGTACATTGAAAGGATCATCCATCATGACCAAGTGAGATTTATCCCAGGGATGCAAGATTGATAAGTATTCATAAATCAACATCATACACCATGTTAACAAAAAGGATAAAAACCACATGATCATCTCAATAGATGCTGATGCTGGGAAAGCATCCGACAAAATTCAACATCCATTCATGATGAAAACAAAATGGGTATAGAGGGAACATACGTCAACATAAGAGAGGCCACATACAACAAACCCACAGCCAACGTCATAATGGCAAAAAGCTAAAAGCTTTTCCTTCAAGATCAGGAACAAGACAAGGATGTCTACTCTCACTACTTTTATTCAGCATAGTACTAGAGGTCCTAGCCACAGCAAGCAGACAACACAAAGAAATAAAAGGCATCCAGATTGGTGAGGAAGAAGTTAAGCTGTCACTGTTTGCAGATGACATGATATTACACATAGAAAACCCTAAAGACTCCACCAAAAGGCTATTAGAACTAAAACTGCATTCAACACAGTTGCAGGACACAAAATTAATACACAGGAATCTATTGGATTCCTATATACTAACAAGAAAGAGAAATCAGGGAAACAATTCCATTTACAAATTGCACCAAAAAGTATAAAATAACTATGAATAAACCTAATCAAAGAGGTGGAAGACCTGTACCCTGAAAGCTCTTAGACACTCATGAAATTAAAGAAGACCTAAGTAAATGGAAATCTATCCCATGCCCATGGATAGGAAGAACTAATATTGTGAGAATGGCCATCCTGCCCAAAGCAATTTACAGATTCAGTGCAATCCCTATTGAAATACTGGGGGCATTTTAAAGTGAGCTAAAGCAAATAATTCTAAAATTCATATGGAACCACAAAAAATCCTGAATAACTAAAGCAATCCTGAGAAAGAAGAACAAAGCTGGGAGTATTATGCTCCCTGACTTAAAGCTATGCTGTAAAGCTACAGTAGTGAAAACAGTATGGTACTGGCAGAAGAACAGACCCATATGGAACAGAATAGTGAACCCAGATACAAACCTATGCATACATGGTCAATTAATGTATGATAAAGGAACCATGAGTACACAATGGGGAAAATACAGTCTCTTTAGTAACTGGGGTTGGGAAAACTGGACAGACTACATGTAAGAGAATGATGATTACTGCCTAACCCTATACACAAAAATAAACTTGAAATGGATCAAAGACCTAAATGTAGAACATCTACCCATAAAACTTAGAAGAAAACATAGGCAAAAGTCTCTTTGCGGAACTACATCAAACTAATAAGCTTTTGTACATCAAAGGACACCAACAGAACAAAAAAGGCAACCTGCAGTATGGGAGAATATGTTTGTAAATGATTTATCTGATAAGGGGTTAACTTCCAAAGTATATAAAGAACTCATACACCTCAGCACCAAAAAATAACCCAATTAAAAAATGGGCAGAGGACCTGAACATTTTTCCAAGGAAGAAATACAGATGGCCAGTAGACATATGAAAAGTTGCTACTCATTGCTAATCATCAGGTAAATTCAAATCAAAACTAGAGTGAGTTACCACATTATACCAGTTAGAATGGCCATTATCCAAAAGACAATAGCAAGTGTTGGAAAGAATGTGGAGTAATTGGAACCCTCCTACACTGCTGGTGGGAATGTAAATTGTGCATCCATGGTAGAAAGCATTATTGAGGTTCCTCAAAAAACTAAATATAGATATACTATATGACCTAATAATTCCTGTTGCTAGGAATTTACCTGAAGAAAACAAAATCTCATTTGAAAAGATACGTGTACCCCTGTGTTTATTGCCTCATTATTTACAATAGCCAAGGCATGGAAGCAACCTAAGTGTCCATCAAGAGATGAATGGATCAAGAAGATGTGATACATAATACACAATGGGATATTATTCAGCAAAACAAAACGAAAATAAAATTCTGCATTTGCAACAACATGGATGGACCTAGTGGGTATTATGCTAAGTGAAATAAGCCAGGTGGAGATGGACAAATACCATATGCTTTCACTTATTTGTGGAATATAAAAATAAAATGAACAAAACAGCAGTAGACTCATAGACAGTGAGAAGTGACTGGTAGTTACCATGGGAGAAGGATTGTGGTGGATGAGAGGGAAAGGTGAGGGGGATAAAAGGGCATGAAAATTCTCAATCATAAGTTGGTCACAAGGATGGTAGTACAGCATGGAGAATATATCCAATGATTCTGTGATATCTTTTCTATGTTGACAGATAACTGCACTAGTGGAGGATGAGGATTTAGTAATATGGTTAACTGTTGAACCACTGTGTTTAATGCCTGAAACTGATATGAGATTGTATATCAATACTTCAATTTAAAAAAAACTTGCAGAATAATTATTCTGAAACTACAGTCTGCTGTTCTCAACCCCCATTTTGTTTACTGGATTCCATTCCACCTCCTTACTTGGCTTATTCCTTTGTTTTGCTAAAATATGTTATCTGTTTCTTGAGAAAAGATGGATAGGAAGTAAATTTTAGGGACTGGTATCTTTTTAAAATGTCTGTATTTTTCTGTTCAATAGATGATGGACCTGCTTATGTAAAATTTTCTTCTGTCTCTTGTTTTTCTTCTCTTTTTGGTCTGTGTGCTAAGATACTTTCTCAACTATATTTTTCAATTCTATTATCTTAAATTTTTAAAAGCATTTTCTTTCAGTGGAGTTGTCATCGAAGTTTTCTTTCCCTGAATTGTTGGTTTCCTCAGAAGTTTTTATTCTTTTGATTCTTATCTTTCTTAAATATTAGTGACCACTGAGTATGTGTTCATATTAAAAATGAGGTACTATAATGCTGGATGGTAGCAGTGAGTTTTTTCTTAAGTCTTTGTTTATAATTGTTTCTCTGAGCTTATAATTCTCTGAGATCTCTAGATAACTTCCTATGTAGACTTCTGTTGGTCTCAAGTGTCCATTGTTGTAATTTTAAAAAATTCTAGCTATATAGAAAGTTTATTGTTCTTTGCTAAATATTGTTTGGTGCCTACCTGCAGGGTGATAATCTCATCTCTGTTGAACCTTATGGAATGTGGTTTTCTTCAGGTCTACTGTCCTTTCCTGAATTTTCTTATATATCTTCCAGCAGTATATGTAGTCACTTTATCCCTGGCTTCTTACTGTGTTCCACATTACCAATGTTACATAAACTTTTGGTCCTTGACTTTCCTTTAGTTATTCCTGAAACCATAGTTTATCCTGGTTTGTAGTCTCCTTGTGTTTAACACTTGTTTTCGCTGTTTCTGGTGTCCTTTAATGGTAGTTTTTGTAAACCAGTTTTTTTTTTGTAAGTCCCTTCTTTTAACCAATGGGTATCTCATACCTTTAGCTTCTGTTGAGATATCTGGAATAAACACATATATGGCATCTGGTACAAATTTCTTTTCATGTAAATTGAATCTCTAAAGATAAAAGTGCTTAGTTAAGGTTTTTCTTTAAATGTAAAGTATGTTATTTATGCTGCTCTTTAATACATACAAAAAATACTATAACTGAATCTTCCCCAGGTTTTTTTTGTGTGTGTGAGGCAAAATCCACATAAAATTTGCCAGCTTAACCATTTTTTTTGGTATCATTAATCTACAATTACATGAAGAACATTATGTTTACTAGGCTCCCTCCTTCACCAAGTACCCCCCCCACAAACCCCATTACAGTCACTGTCCATCAGCGTAGTAAGATGCTATAGAGTCACTACTTGTCTTCTCTGTGTTGCACAGCCCTCCCCATGCCTCCTACCACATTATACATGCTAATTGTAGTGCCCCTTTTCTCCACTCCCAACCCCCTTATGCCTCCCTTCCCACCCATCCTCCCTAGTCCCTTTCCCTTTGGTAACTGTTAGTCCATTCTTGGTTTCTGTGATTCTGCTGTTGTTTTGTTTTTCTTTATTGGTTTATTTCACTTATGCCACTTTTAAGATGGGAGACATTTGAGTCTCTTGGATTTGTATGTTAATGGTTTACATCAAATTGGGGAAATATTTGGTCTTTGTTCAAGTATTCTGTTCCTTTCTTTCTCTTTTCTAGTATGTGTGTGGGGGTATGCTTATGGTGTTCTGCAGGTTTCTGAGGCTCTGTTCATTTTTCTTCATTCTTTATTTCTGTTCCCCAAATTCGCTAATCTTGACCTGTCTTCAAATTTGTTGATTTTTTCTTTTGCTAGCTCTTATCTACTGTTGAGCACCTCTGTTGAATGTTTCATTTTATTTACTGTATTTTCAAATCAGTCATTTCTATTTGGTCCTTTTTTTACAAAGTAATTTTTGTCCACTGATATTTTCAATTTGGTGAAACATTCTTATCCTCTCCTTTAGTTTTTTAGACTGGTTTTCCTTAGTTTTAAGATACTTAAAATAGCTAGTTTGAAGTGTTAGTCTAGTAAGTTCAATGTCTGGCTTCCTCAGGGACAGTTTATATTGACTGATAATACACACACAAACCCTGTCCTCACTCCTCTGTGTAGACCATTGTTTGCATGCTTCATCATTTTTTGTTGCAAACTAGACATTTTTCAATAATGTAGCAGCTATAGAAGTAAAATTCTCCCCAGACTTATTGTTGCTGTTACTGTTTTTTTAGTGACTTTATGGAACTAATAACTTTAAAGTCTGTATTTTTCTGTGTGGTTACTAAAGTCCTTATCAGTTACTTTAGTCGTTAAGCTAATGAGTAGGCAGAGACTTTCTTGGATACCTGGAACATGTAAGTCTTCCAGTCTTTGCTAAGGGGCTCTGCTCTATGTGTGTTAGGACATGCCTTCTGCACACTAGGCAGTTTGCAACTCGTAACTTCCTTTTCCTGCAGAATGTAAAGATTAGCTAAACATGAGATTTTAGGGCCTTCTTGGGTCTTTCCTGAGCATGTGCACAGATTATATGTAAGTATGACCTAGATTACCAGGAATATATTGGAGCTTTCCAAAGTCTGGTGGACATCTCATTCCCCAGCTTTTTGATTATCCTGTTGTTTGCCCCCAGTATTTTCCACTGCCTCAGGTAGCCACAATGTTTGACAATTGCCTTTGATTGCTTTTTACCAAAGGCACCCAGAGAAAAGGCAGTTTGGATGAGCTCTGGATGAGCTCAGGTCAGATAAAGACAGATTTGCTATAGAGGCTTCCTGGGAACTACCAGAGATGTCAAACAGTGACAGTTCTCTGAGAAGGGGATTTCAAAGGAGCTGTAATCCTGTTGTTCCTTCTAGTGACTGCTTATTTTTTTTTTTTTTTTTTTTTTTTTTTTTGAGAGGGCATCTCTCATATTTATTGATCAAATGGTTAACAACAATAAAATTCAGTATAGGGGGGGTCAATGCTCAATGTACAATCATTAATCCATCTCAAGCCTAATTCTCGTCAGTCTCCAATCTTCTGAAGCATAACGAACAAGTTCTTACATGGTGAACGAATTCTTACAGAGTGAATAAATTCTTACATGGTGAACAGTACAAGGGCATTCATCACAGAAACTTTCGGTTTTGATCATGCAATATGACCTATAAACCATCAGGTCAAATATGAATATTCATTTGATTTTTGTACTTGATTTATATGTTGATCCCACATTTCTCCTATTATTATTATTATTTTTATTTTTAATAAAATGCTGAAGTGGTAGGTAGATGCAAGATAAAGGTAGAAAACATAGTTTAGTGCTGTAAGAAGGCAAATATAGATGATCAGATGATCAGGTGTGTGCCTATGGACTAAGTATTAATCCAGGCTAGACAAGGGCAGCAAGACATCCACGGATGCAGAAGATTTCTCTCAAAGCAGGGGGGGTGAGGTTCTGAGCCTCACCTCTGTTGATCCCCAAATTCTCACCTGATGGCCCCCCTGCGACTGTGCCTGTCTTAGGTTGTTCCTCCCTTGAGGAATCTTACCCAGAGTGACTGCTTATTTTTACTGTGGTCGTATGCTGCTGGGTTTCATGGCGACATGGAACCTGGGACAAGGTGTAATGAGAATGGGGCAAATTAAAAAGCCACAAATTTTGCTGTTTTTACTTATACTTAGCTATATTGTTGGATTATTGCTCCCCAGATTGCTGCAATCTTTTTTATTTTCAAGAATTCTGAAAAAGTTAATTACAGCTTTTGCTAGTGTTATTATTTTTATGAAAGAATTTTGGGGGTCTCCAGTCTCCCATTCTTGCTACTAGTACTTCATACTAGCACTTAGTAAGGATGTATGATTTCCTTCTTCAAGTTCACAGGGTTCAAAGGAATCTGGGGATTGACCATTTTCAGGTTCATTAACCCATGTCCTCATTCCATTTTCTCAGGGTTCCAATTCTTCCTTTTTTTCCTGTATAGGCCTTAACCTCGGCATTGCAGACTTGCCCAGATTGAGATTTTAACTTCTTTTGGACTCTGCCACTATTATGGTTAAGTCCTGGTCCTGACCCTTAGCCTTTTTGTGGCATCCTGCTGCAATAGATAAATGTCTTTTTATGCTGCTAAAGAACTTCTGGCTTTCACATTTAGCTTTTTTAATTCCCTAGTACTTACTTTCACCTACTGTTTTATTTTTTCCCAAAAGGGCCATTGCTTTTAGTAACAGAAACCCAATTTCATGGTCTTTATAATTACTGTTTTTCTTGAATTTCTCACATGCCTGATACATTGCACTTTCTATTGAGTGAGCAGGCAAATTGGCTGGCAGGTCACATCCGGTCCTAGGCCTGCTGTTTTTGTCATGCTTCATTGAAAATTTTTTTACAACAAATGAAAAATGTGAAATATTAACTGGTCTTTTAAGAAAAGTTTGCCAACTTCTGCATTCACTTTTACTGGAAAACTCCAGATGACCACGAGCAAAAGTTATTAACAGTTGCACTGACACTTTGTGCTAGGGTCTCTCTGTTCTACTCACCCCTGTGATGGGGTGCTCTGCTACCTGGGTGGCTAGGTGCTGCCACTCTAAAACTTCATTTTAGAGCCTGCTTTCTTGGATCATTCCTGTTACCAGTGGCTGCATATTTGGTTCCCAGGGCAAGCTGACTCAGATGGCAGTAAGCATGCAGAAGTTTATTAGAGAATGTTCTCAGGATCAGCATCTGAGGAAGGAATGCAAAATAAGCAAAGGGATAAATTGGGGTGTAATACAGTATCAACAGAGGCCATAGTTGACGTCTTACAGAACTCTGAATCTGAATCTGGGATGACCTTCAGAGTTGTCCAAAGTTGTGTGACGTGCTGGGCCCTTAGGTCCCTGTGTTGATCAGTTACTCAATGAAGGCCTCTTAGGCAGGCAGCTGTCTTTAGCTGAGGCAATTCCTGATAAGACCTGACAGATGAAGGCTGTTTTTCATCAGTACTTTCAGCAGCTGGACAATAAACCTTTGTTTCTGTTGGGGGATTTGGGTAGCACATAAGGGTTCACTACCTGTAGTTTCATGTGAGATTTTAATTATTTTCTACTTTAAGAAATTTTTTTAATTGTGATAGTTTAATAAGGTTTTCTTACTAGAAAACTGTAAAAATATAATTCTCTGAAGCTTTGTACATTTTTATTCATAATATTAGATGGACAGTTGTTCCTAAGGCATTTTTGAAAACCCTAGCTGTTTTAGTTTTGATGTGTCAAAATAACATGCTAACCATTTTAATACCAGAAATGTTATTTTAGAATCCTGAAATGCTAATCATAGGGATTAACATTTATAGCTAGAAGATTTTAAAAAGTCACCCAAATCCAGCCCTCTCATTTGACAGATGAGAAGCTGAAAACAAGAGAGATAAGGTGTTATAATGTTAGTTGGTTACAAGGATTAGAATGTAGGTCTCTAAACTCCCAGACTAGTGTCCTTTATCAATGCTCCTTATCTTAGTCAGTTTTTTTAATCGAAATGTAGTTGATATACAATACTACATTGATTTCAGATGTACAACATAATGATTTGACAGTTATATACATTGCTAAATCTCTACTGTAAGTATAGTCACCATCTGTCAACATACAAAGATATTACAATATTATTGACTGTATTCCCTCTGCTGTACTTTCATCCCTGTGACTTACTTTACAGTTGGAAGTTTGTACTTCTTTATACCCCTTCACCTGTTTTGTCCATCTCTCACCCCTGTGGCAACCACCAGTCTGTTTTTTGTGTTTATGAGTCTGTTTTGTTTGTTTGTTTTTTGGAGTTCATTAATTCCCTATAATAATTTCTGAGAACGGAGTGTTAGGATTCTGAAACTGAGTACAAGTTTTTTATGGCCTTTTAAGTCATGTTGCTCCTTGAAGTGGTGTGAAGCAATATGCAGATGCTTCAGCAACAATAACAATAATAATAAAGTCCCCTTCTGAAGGATACAGTTTTCATTACTCTTGAAATAATTTTGGACAGATGAATCTGATATTTTTAACCTTGCAAAATAATTCCACAGTTAGCTTTTGGAAACTTCTTTCTGATAAGTGAGGTTATCAGAGATAATGGGAACACTTCACTGCTTATTTGCTGGCAGGATCATACAGTGAGCATATGATTTTCAAATGAGGTCTGAAAGTGCTCTGGAATTAAAACATTTAGTATTTTAGTATTCTTCTAGGGTTCCTGGACCCAATTTTGATATGGGAGGGAGGTTCCCTGCACCTCCAAGAAGGAATTCTCAGACACCAGCAGCGTATCCAAGAACTTAGCTCAATCATTCACTTAGATTGCACAGGCTTACTTGGTTCTATAAGAATGAAACCTCACTTTGAACTCCAATAGCAAGCCCAAGGCTGTTACCTGTGCTTCTAACCAATCAGCTACTGACTCAAAGTTCCAGTGACCGTAGAGTTCATTAATTTGCTAGAGTGGCTCACAGAATTCAGGGAAACATGTATGTGTGTTTACTAGTTGATTAAAGGATATTATAAGGATACAGAACAGCTGGAAGACACCTCAGGCGAGGTCTTGAACAAAGGAGCTTCTGTTCTCCTGCAGCTTGGGGCTCCTGCTGAGAGGCACGGGAAGCTTTCTGGTTCCCTAAGCATGGAAACTCTGAAAACGGCCAAAAGCTGTTCTTTTTGGTTTTTATGGAGACTTCATTACATAGCCATGATTGACTAAGTCATTGGGTCATTTGCTGACTTAACCTCCAGTGAGTATTAGGGAAGAGGACGGGGATGGGAGGTGTTGATGGGACTGAAAGTTCCAACTGTGTAATCATATGGTTGGTCCTTCTGGGCAACCAGCCACTGCCCTTTGTAGGATTCAGAAGTCACCTTCATTAATAACAAGACACTTATTTCAGGAACTGTGGATGAAGACCAAATGTGTCTTAGAAATATGTATTTCTTATAAATCATTAATGTCAGTGGTAGATTATCTTAAACATGTTTTGGATCATCTGAATCATAATTGACTACTGTCACTTGACTCTGGAATTAGAATTTGCATTTGTATGTGTTTTTGGTGGTGTCAAGTAATACTGTTTTGATTTTTGGGGCCTAATATTAAAGGAAAAAATGGAGATAGTCTTAATGAATAAGAAGCTTTTAAGTTAAGTGAAGACCAAATGATTTCTAGCATGTGGAATTATGTTTCATAATAATGTGAAAATGAGAAAAGTTACATGCTTTAACATGAGGCATTTAGTAGTACAGGCATTCCAAAGAAGCTTAATGGTGGTTTTGTTTCCTTGTTGTGAGCAGAGATTTAAATTCACCAAAACTATGCCATTCATACTTCGAAGTGTTCTTGTTAAATTGAATTTTGTTCGGAGGTTTGATACTTCGTTTTTAGTTTATTTTCTTTTATATTTATGTAACATTTGTATGCATAAAGAGTTCACTTAAAGCTTTATGTATGCATAGCTTTAAATAATGCTATGAAAAGATTTTTTGTAAATATTAGAAACTGCAGGAACATTTCTACTTCTTAAGGGGTCTGTATATTACGGAAGCTTGAGAATCTGTCTCTAGAGTTCGAAGTTAAAGACATTGATATTAGACCACTTAAAGTATCTGAAACTTATAATGAATGTGACAGTCATATTTTATGTGTGTGTGTGTGTGTAGGCAAGGGGGAAGGAAAGGGAAGATTCTTGTGTAGAAGAAAAATAATTTATAATAGGAGATAGGTTTCTTCAGAATAAAGTGTTTAATGTATTGACTATAAGGAGGAAGTTTTAATAATTTCAGTCTTCAGAGGTTCACTCTCATGTTACATTGAATTATTTTAAATGTGCTTAACTCTTGAAAAAAATTCTGTAGTGACTCTTGTAATAAGCCTCCTAATTTGTTCTGTATGTTGAAATTTTGGTAGATTGCTAGTTAGTGGAGTATAGGTATTTATCATGGGCTAGTCATGATCTACCTGGTAAAATCTACTTGATAAATCTAGTAATTGTTAAATGCCTGTGTTGGGTCAGGCACTACTTGTAGATACTAACTTTCTAATGGGGAAATATAAATAAATCTGTATTAAAATAATTCATATGGGAAGGGGCCCTGAAGATCTGCTCCAGGTGCATGAACCCACATTACATGGTGCTCTGGAGATTAGTGGGTTTGGAAAGCAAATATGGGTAGAATACTTGGAAAGACTGAGATTCCAGCCACTTATGGAGAACAGGTACTCAAAACTGGTCCCCCTGGAACAAAAGAAAGGTGGACAGTTTGAAGGACGCAGCCTGCCATTCCTTCCTCCCGGCAGACACCAGTCCCGCTCACCTACTGCCCCCGACCTAGCAGTGGAGGTAGGTGTGTTACAGGCAGGAAGATAGGACACCCTTCCAGCCAGTTCTTTCTTCCTGGAGGCACTGGTTCTCCTTGCCTGTGACCCACACCATTGCTTAGGCACACAGCAGCTCCAGAGAGTAGAGCTTCTGGGCACTTCAGGGCACCACCTACACAAAGTTGTTATTCCATAGGAAACAAACCAAAAAAATGGCAAAGAAATATGGTCCAAACAAAATTACAAGAATAAAACACGAGAAAGAGGGCTTAGTGAAACCAAAATCACTGATCTTGATAAATATTTCAAAATAGAAGTCATAAACATGCTCACAGAGCTACAGAAAAATCAGGATCTCAGGGATGGTTTCAAAAAAGAGAAAAGTACAGTACCTGAAATGAAACAACAGAGGGATTTAAAAGTAGGTTAGAGGAAGTGAAAGAGATAGTAAATGAAAAAGAAATTAGAGCACAGGTAAACAAAGAAGCTGAGGCACAGAGAGAAGAAAGGATCTCTAGGAATGGAAGAATAATAAGAGAGCTGTGCAGCCAATCCAAATGGAACAGTATTTGCATTATAGGGGTTCCAGAGGAAGAGGAGAGAGACAAAGGGATAGGAAATGTCTTTGAGGAAATACTTGTTGAAAACTTCCCCAGTTTGGGGAAGGAAATAGTCACTCAGGTCATAGAAGTGCAGAGATTTCCCAACACAAAGAACCTTAGGAAGATAATATCAAGACATACAATAATTAAAATGGCAAAGATCAAGGACAAAGAGAGAGTATTGAAAGCAGCCAGAGAGATGAAAGATCACATATAAAGGAAAAAATATCAGACTTCTTAGCAGAAACCTTACAGGCCAGAAGAGGGTGGCATGATATATTTAATGAAATGAAACAGAAGGACCTCCAGACAAGAACACTCTACCTGGCAAGATTATCATTTAAATTTGAAGGCGGGATTAAACGATTTCCAGATAAGCAAAAGTTGAGGGAACTCATCACCGACAATCTCTAAAGTGTATCTTAACAGGACTGCTCTTCATGACAGTGCTCCTAAGGCTAAATAGCTGTCACCAGAGCAAATAAAACCACAGTAAAGAAAGTAGACCAATTAATTACTAAGCAAATAAAAAATTAAATAAACTACTCACAGTGTTAGTCAAGGAATACACAAAGGGTACAGAATATGACAGCTAAATATAGAGTGGAAGAGGAAGAAGAAGAAGGGGAGAAGTGTTTGAAATAGCATAATAAGTGAGTTAAGATAGACTGTTAGAGTAAGGAAGCTGCGCTTAAACCTTTGGTATCCACAAATCTAAAGCCTGCAATGGCAATAACTACATATTTATCGATAATCACCTGAAATGTCAGTGGACTGAATGAAACAATAAAAAAGACAGAGTTACTGAATGGATAAAAAAAACAAGACCCATCTGTATGCTGCCTATGAAACACTCACTTTAAACCCAAAGACCTATAGAGACTAAAAACGAATAGATAGAAAAAGATATTTCATGCAAATAATGAGAAAACAGGAGTAGGAGTACTTGTATCAGACAAAATAGATTTCAAAACAAAGTAACAAGACAAAGAAGGACATTATGTAGTGATAAAGGCATCAGTCCCACAAGAGGATATAACCACTATAAATATCTGTGCATCCAGAATAGGAGCACCTAAATATGTGAATAAAGTACTAACAAAGGGGGAAATGGAATGAAGTGCATTCATTTTAGAAGACTTCAACACACCAGTCACATCAAAAATCAGATTAACCAAACAGAAAATAAGGAGTATGAGTGTTAAAATTCAGCATTGATCCTTATCCCCTTTGGGAGTTAAATTCCAATTAAGTAGCACAGTTCACTACTGAAAAGAGTCATTGATATTGTCAGTTTAGGAATGGGACTATATATGTCAGTTACATAAAAAAAAAAAAATAGGTGTAAGCCAGAATGAATGGTACTTTTTTCTGTTTTCTAGACTTGGGGAAAACATTAATTTATGCAACACATACTTAGCTCACATTATACAGGATGGAAAATAAAATTGGCAAGATGCTGTGGTGCTGTGAGGATGTAATGGTGTGGCCTGTTTTCAAGGAACTTGTTTTCTGCACAGTATAGAGCATGTAAGAAATACAGGAATAGTGATGTATTACCTTTTTGTTTAGGTATTTACCTAATTTGCAAATATATCCTGTTTAGCTACTGATACAATATTTAGATTCCTGATAAATACCTGGGTTCTTAAAGGTGTTTCAGCCAAATGCACATCATTTCTAAACAGAACTTGGGGCAGTTCTTACATGGAAAAACTTACCTCTGTGTGTCCATCCTATTACAGTCCATAGGTGGCCAGTATTGCTCCTAAAATTTTAGAATACCTGTCCTTCAAATGCAATGTCCAGTGAATCCTAATATATTTTTTAAAAGGAAGATAAAGAAGCAGGAAATTTTATACTTTTCACTCCTCTTAAGGAAGATCATTTTCTACTGTCCTAGTTTATCTTAGGCTCTGGTTAGGGCTGAGAATTTCTAAGTGAATACTAAAGATGTGAACCAGAACGGGGATGTGTATGGTAAGTAATGGAACAGGTAATTTTTAAGCTAGATCTTAAAAGATAGGTAGAATTTGAACAGGAAAAATGGAGGAGGATATTAATGTGAACAAGGGATATTTGTAAAATCTGTTAGTGGTGGGAAAGGAAAACTTACTCCCCAGAGGACATTTGAACTGACAGTTTTGGAATAATTATCAAGTTTCGTATTGTGTTTGTAAGTCTTAAGGTGAAACCAGAAACATAAGTCAAAACAGATCATCATTACGTATGTTTATGTAAGTATCAGAAAGAAAGGATCTATTTAATAGTATGTTTTCACATATGAGAAGTGTGTATGAAACTTAACAGCCAGTACAAACGATCATATATCTTGATTATGTTTTATAACTAATAACCAAGTTTTCCTTAATTATTCTCATTTTTTTAAAGAGTTTAAGATTGTTCACTTATATGCCTAGCTCTCATCTATTCATATATTAAGTATCCATTACTTTTAAAGGGGTGCAGCAAATTTAGAATTATTAGAATTCCTTGTGTCAGAATTGTGTGAGCAGTCTACTCTTGTTTTGTTATATTTATATGTGGTTTTAATGAGCTAATTAGTTATATGAATACTATTTCCCTGTAGATACTTAAAAAGCTATCCTTCTTGAAAAGATAACTAAGTAACTTGTTAACCGAGTTGTAATTCTTATCAAAGATTTTTTTGAAAAGGTGTAAATTTAAACATTCTGTAGGGTTTTTTAAAATTGAAGTATCATTGATAAACAATCTTATGATGGTTTCACATACACAAAACAGTGGTTTCAACATTGACCCATATAATCAAGACCTCACCCCCTCCATTGTGGTCACTGTCTATCAACGTAGTAAGATGTCACAGAGTCATTAATTGTATTCTTCTTGATATACTACTGTCCCAGTGACCTACCTGTGTTGTGATTTTGAATTATAGTAATCTCCCTTCTCCCTCACTACCCACCCTCCCCAACCCTTTCCCTTTGGAAACTACTAGTCCCTTCTCAGTGTCTATGAGTCTACTGCTTTTTTTTGTTCCCTCTGTTTTGCTTTGTTTTTATACTCCACAAATGAGTGAAATATTTGGTATTTGTCTTTCTCCATGTAAGCTTTTCTTGTGGAAAGATGTCATTTTGAATTCCAGAGAACTGAAGTTCAGAGTATCTTGCCATACCAACAGCTGTGGTAGCTGTGGGCCAAATCAGACATCTATTTTGTAGAAACTTTTATTAACTGATAGTGCTAACTGAGCTGTTAAGGGGACTTCCAAAAAAATTATTGTTTTTTTGACTTTCAATTGACCTTCCTAAGGTTAAATATGTATCAGGGATTGTGTTCAGGTTTTTTACCCCTTAGAAATTTAAAATTTTAGATTAAATAGCTGTATATTGGTTGGAATTTTTTTTTTTTTTTTTTTTTTTGAGAGGGCATCTCTCATATTTATTGATCAAATGGTTGTTAACAACAATAAAATTCAGTATAGGGGGGTCAATGCTCAATGTACAATCATTAATCCATCTCAAGCCTAATTCTCGTCAGTCTCCAATCTTCTGAAGCATAACGAACAAGTTCTTACATGGTGAACAAATTCTTACAGAGTGAATAAATTCTTACATGGTGAACAGTACAAGGGCAGTCATCACAGAAACTTTCGGTTTTGATCATGCAATATGACCTATAAACCATCAGGTCAAATATGAATATTCATTTGATTTTTGTACTTGATTTATATGTTGATCCCACATTTCTCCTATTATTATTATTATTTTTATTTTTAATAAAATGCTGAAGTGGTAGGTAGATGCAAGATAAAGGTAGAAAACATAGTTTAGTGCTGTAAGAAGGCAAATGTAGATGATCAGATGATCAGGTGTGTGCCTATGGACTAAGTATTAATCCAGGCTAGACAAGGGCAGCAAGACATCCACGGATGCAGAAGATTTCTCTCAAAGCAGGGGGGGTGAGGTTCTGAGCCTCACCTCTGTTGATCCCCAAATTCTCACCTGATGGCCCCCCTGCGACTGTGCCTGTCTTAGGTTGTTCCTCCCTTGAGGAATCTTACCCGTCTCTGGCTAACCAGTCATCTTCCGGGGCCATACAGGGAAATGTAAAGTTGGTAAGTGAGAGAGAAGCCATATTGTTTGCAAAGGTTAGCTTTTTACTTCTTTGCAGATTTATGCCCTGTGGCTTCTATGCCCAGCACTTGTCTCGAGGTATCTTTACCACCTGGAGGAATTATGATACTCGGTAAATTCGATATGAGGCACGAATTCTATTTAAAGTTTGTAATTAGGAAGGAAGAAGAAAAGCTATAGATGTAGCATATGAAGGAAACTTGGGAGGATTGATTATTTCTTTGACATATCTTCTTGTATAGTACCTTAAGTATGTATAGGTTTTAAACTACTAACTAATTTGCACACACATATTAACATAATAGGAATACGGTGACATAAACAAAGCAAATCTATAATTACCAGCCATCTCCAGTGAAGCCAAGAAAACCATTTAGGCACCCTAGGCATTTGTGAAAATTTATCTATGATATGATGGATATTTTCCAACTGTACTTGAACCATCAGACAAATTAAAGCAGCCCATTTCTGGGATCTGTTCACATCCCATATGTTCTTTTAACCATAGATAGTCTATAGTCATGAGATTTTGGGGTGCTACAACTTGCACCCCTCCCAACTCCTGGTTGAGTTCCAACAGTACAGATCCAGTCAAATTCGTTGTCTCACTGTATGCACATGCCAGCCTAGACATCTCCCTCCTCCTTCTTATGGCAAGTCCAGGAGATGGTGGGCTGGATGCAGCCACAACCGCAGCATCGTCCGGATCCCTGTGGAGGCTTTTTGATGATCATCCCCCGGCACGAGTCCTCCAGAGAGTGCTGATGCCGGAAGCTCCTCCTCATATCGTATCTTAGTTCATTTTCTGGGTATCCAAGCTAGGCCTTGATCTTCTGCGTAGAAACAAACAGACCCTTTGCCCACACTTTGACATGCCCTCTATACCACTGTGCAGAACTCATTGGAGGTCAGCACACAGTAACTGCTTTTTTTTTTTTTTTTTTTTTTAATTAAGAGAAAGGAATATTATCAGAAAAGAGTACCTCCATAGCTGATCATCTGACACCCTTTAAGTGATCAACATTAAGGATATTTAAAGCATGCGTTGATCTTTGATTTACCAATAGTTTTATCCTGTTAAGGAGTAATCCCCCTTTTCTTTCTTTCTTTCTTTTTTTTTTTTTTTAATTTTTAATCTACACTTACCTGAAGAATACTATGTTTACTATGCTCTCCCCTATATCAGGTCCCCCCTAACAACCACATTACGGTTACTGTCCATCAGCTTAGCAAAATGTTGTAGAGTCACTACTTGTCCTCTCTGTGTTGTGCAGCCCACCCTCCCCTATCTCCCTCCCCCCCATGCATGCTAATCTTAATACCCCCCTTCTTCTTCCCCCCCCTTATCCCTCCCTGCCCACCCATCCTCCCCAGTTCCTTTCCCTTTGGTACCTGTTAGTCCATTTTTGGGTTCTGTAATTCTGCTGCTGTTTTGTTCCTTCAGTTTTTCCTTTGTTCCTATACTCCTCAGATGAGTGAAATCATTTGGTATTTCTCTTTCTCCGCTTGGCTTATTTCACTGAGCATAATACTCTCCAGCTCCATCCATGTTGCTACAAATGGTTGGATTTTTCCACTTCTTATGGCTGAGTAGTATTCCATTGTGTATATGTACCACATCTTCTTTATCCATTCATCTACAGATGGACATTTAGGTTGCTTCCAATTCTTGGCTATTGTAAATAGTGCTGCGATAAACATAGGAGTGCATCTGTCTTTCTCAAACTTGATTGCTGCGTTCTTAGGGTAAATTCCTAGGAGTGGAATTCCTGGGTCAAATGGTAGGTCTGTTTTGAGCATTTTGATGCACCTCCATACTGCTTTCCACAATGGTTGAACTAATTTACATTCCCACCAGCAGTGTAGGAGGGTTCCCCTTTCTCCACAGCCTCGCCAACATTTGTTGTTGTTTGTCTTTTGGATGGCAGCTATCCTTACTGGTGTGAGGTGATACCTCATTGTAGTTTTAATTTGCATTTCTCTGATAATTAGCGATGTGGAGCATCTTTTCATGTGTCTGTTGGCCATCTGTATTTCTTTTTTGGAGAACTGTCTGTTCAGTTCCTCTGCCCATTTTTTAATTGGGTTATTTGTTTTTTGTTTGTTGAGGCGTGTGAGCTCTTTATATATTCTGGACGTCAAGCCTTTATCAGATCTGTCATTTTCAAATATATTCTCCCATACTGTAGGGTTCCTTTTTGTTCTATTGATGGTGTCTTTCGCTGTACAGAAGCTTTTCAGCTTAATGTAGTCCCACTTGCTCATTTTTGCTGTTGTTTTCCTTGCCCGGGGAGATATGTTCAAGAAGAGATCACTCATGTTTATGTCTAAGAGGTTTTTGCCTATGTTTTTTTCCAAGAGTTTAATGGTTTCGTGACTTACATTCAGGTCTTTGATCCATTTTGAGTTTACCTTTGTATATGGGGTTAGACAA
This sequence comes from Manis javanica, assembly GCF_040802235.1. Taxonomy (NCBI): domain Eukaryota; kingdom Metazoa; phylum Chordata; class Mammalia; order Pholidota; family Manidae; genus Manis; species Manis javanica. Next base: position 67,021,021 of record NC_133163.1, read on the forward strand.
TGGTCCAGTTTCATTCTCCTACATGTAGCTGTCCAGTTTTGCCAGCACCATCTGTTGAAGAGACTGTCATTTTGCCATTGTATGTCCATGGCTCCTTTATCAAATATTAATTGACCATATATGTTTGGGTTAATTTCTGGGGTCTCTAATCTGTTCCACTGGTCTGTGGCTCTGTTCTTGTGCCAGTACCAAATTGTCTTGATTACTATGGCTTTGTAGTAGAGCTTGAAGTTGGGGAGTGAGATCCCCCCTACTTTATTCTTCTTTTTCAGGATTGCTTTGGCTATTCGGGGTCTTTGGTGTTTCCATATGAATTTTTGAATTATTTGTTCCAATTCATTGAAGAATGTTGCTGGTAATTTGAGAGGGATTGCATCAAATTTGTATATTGCTTTCGGCAGGATGGCCATTTTGACGATATTAATTCTTCCTAGCCATGAGCATGGGATGAGTTTCCATTTATTAGTGTCCCCTTTAATTTCTCTTAAGAGTGACTTGTAGTTTTCAGAGTATAAGTCTTTCACTTCCTTGGTTAGGTTTATTCCTAGGTATTTTATTCTTTTTGATGCAATGGTGAATGGAATTGTTTTCCTGATTTCTCTTTCTATTGATTCGTTGTTAGTGTATAGGAAAGCTACAGATTTCTGTGTGTTGATTTTGTATCCTGCAACTTTGCTGTATTCCGATATCAGTTCTAGTAGTTTTGGAGTGGAGTCTTTAGGGTTTTTTATGTACAGTATCATATCATCTGCAAATAGTGACAGTTTAACTTCTTCTTTACCAATCTGGATTCCTTGTATTTCTTTGTTTTGTCTGATTGCCGTGGCTAGGACCTCCAGTACTATGTTAAATAACAGTGGGGAGAGTGGGCATCCCTGTCTGGTTCCCGATCTCAGTGGAAATGCTTTCAGCTTCTCGCTGTTCAGTATAATGCTGGCTGTGGGTTTATCATATATGGCCTTTATTATGTTGAGGTACTTGCCCTCTATTCCCATTTTGCTGAGAGTTTTTATCATGAATGGATGTTGAATTTTGTCAAATGCTTTTTCAGCATCTATGGAGATGATCATGTGGTTTTTGTCTTTCTTTTTGTTGATGTGGTGGATGATGTTGATGGATTTTCGAATGTTGTACCATCCTTGCATCCCTGGGATGAACCCCACTTGGTCATGGTGTATGATCCTTTTGATATACTGTTGAATTCTGTTTGCTAATATTTTATTGAGTATTTTTGCATCTACGTTCATCAGGGATATTGGTCTGTAATTTTCTTTTTTGGTGGGGTCTTTGCCTGGTTTTGGTATTAGGGTGATGTTGGCTTCATAGAATGAGTTTGGGAGTATTCCCTCTTCTTCTATTTTGTGGAACACTTTAAGGAGAATGGGTATTATGTCTTCTCTGTGTGTCTGATAAAATTCCGAGGTAAATCCGTCCGGCCCCGGGGTTTTGTTCTTGGGTAGTTTTTTGATTACTGTTTCAATTTCTTTGCTTGTAATTGGTTTGTTTAACTTTTGTGTTTCTTCCTTGGTCAGTCTTGGGAGGTTGTATTTTTCTAGGAAGTTGTCCATTTCTTCTAGGTTTTCCAGCTTGTTGGCATATAGGTTTTCATAGTAGTCTTTAATAATTCTTTGTATTTCTGTGGAGTCTGTCGTGATTTTTCCATTCTCATTTCTGATTATGTTGATTTGTGTTGACTCTCTTTTTCTCTTAATAAGTTGGGCTAGAGGCTTATCTATTTTGTTTATTTTCTCAAAGAACCAGCTCTTGGTTTCGTTGATTTTTACTATTGTTTTATTCTTCTCAATTTTGTTTATTTCTTCTCTGATCTTTATTATGTCCCTCCTTCTGCTGACTTTAGGCCTCATTTGTTCTTCTTTTTCCAGTTTTAATAATTGTGATGTTAGACTATTCATTTGGGATTGTTCTTCCTTCTTCAAGTGTGCCTGGATTGCTATATACTTTCCTCTTAAGACTGCTTTCGCTGCATCCCACAGAAGTTGGGGCTTAGTGTTGTTGTTGTCATTTGTTTCTATATATTCCTTGATCTCTATTTTGATTTGTTCATTGATCCATTGATTATTTAGTAGCATGTTGTTAAGCCTCCATGTGTTTGTGAGCCTTTTTGTTTTCTTTGTAGAATTTATTTCTACTTTCATACCTTTGTGGTCTGAAAAATTGGTTGGTAGAATTTCAATATTGTGGAATTTACTGAGGCTCTTTTTGTGAGCTAGTATGTGGTCTATTCTGGAGAATGTTCCATGTGCACTTGAGAAGAATGTATATCCTGTTGCTTTTGGATGTAAAGTTCTATAGATGTCTATTAGGTCCATCTGTTCTAGTGTGTTGTTCAGTGCCTGTGTGTCTTTACTTATTTTCTGCCCGGTGGATCTATCCTTTGGGGTGAGTGGTGTGTTGAAGTCTCCTACAATGAATGCATTGCAGTCTATTTCCCTCTTTAGTTCTGTTAGTATTTGCTTCACATATGCTGGTGCTCCTGTATTGGGTGCATATATATTTAGAATGGTTATATCCTCTTGTTGGACTAAGCCCTTTATCATTATGTAGTGGCCTTCTTTATCTCTTGTTACTTTCTTTGTTTTGAAGTCTATTTTGTCTGATATTAGTACTGCAACCCCTGCTTTCTTCTCACTGTTGTTTGCCTGAAATATGTTTTTCCATCCCTTGACTTTTAGTCTATGCTTATCTTTGGGTTTAAGGTGAGTTTCTTGTAAGCAGCATATAGATGGGTCTTGCTTTTTTATCCATTCTATTACTCTATGTCTTTTGATTGGTGCATTAAGTCCATTTACATTTAGGGTGACTATTGAAAGATATGTACTTATTGCCATTGCAGGCTTTAGATTCGTGGTTACCAAAGGTTCAAGGTTAGCTTCTTTAGTATCTTACTGCCTAACTTAGCTCGCTTATTGAGCTGTTATATACACTGTCTGGAGAGTCTTTTCTTCTCTCCCTTCTTATTCCTCCTCCTCCATTCTTCATATGTTGTGTGTTTTGTTCTGTGCTCTTTTTAGGGGTGCTCCCATCTAGAGCAGTCCCTGTAGGATGCCCTGTAGAGGTGGTTTGTGGGAAGCAAATTCCCTCAGCTTTTGCTTGTCTGGGAATTGTTTGATCCCACCATCATATTTAAATGATAGTCGTGCTGGATACAGTATCCTTGGTTCAAGGCCCTTCTGTTTCATTGCATTAAGTATATCATGCCATTCTCTTCTGGCCTGTAGGGTTTCTGTTGAGAAGTCTGATGTTAGCCTGATTGGTTTTCCTTTATAGGTGACCTTTTTCTCTCTAGCTGCCTTTAAAACTCTTTCCTTGTCCTTGATCCTTGCCATTTTAATTATTATGTGTCTTGGTGTTGTCCTCCTTGGATCCTTTCTGTTGGGGGTTCTGTATAATTCCATGGTCTGTTCGATTATTTCCTCCCCCAGTTTGGGGAAGTTTTCAGCAATTATTTCTTCAAAGACACTTTCTATCCCTTTTCCTCTTTCTTCCTCTTCTGGTATCCCTATAATACGAATGTTTTTCCTTTTGTATTGGTCACATATTTCTCTTAGTGTTGTTTCATTCCTGGAGATCCTTTTATCTCTCTCTATGTCAGCTTCTATACGTTCCTGTTCTCTGGCTTCTATTCCTTCAATGGCCTCTTGCATCTTATCCATTCTGCTTATAAATCCTTCCAGGGATTGTTTCACTTCTGTGATCTCTTTCCTGACATCTGTGATCTCCTTCCGGACTTCATCCCACTGCTCTTGCATTTTTCTCTGCATCTCATCCCACTGCTCTTGCATTTTTCTCTGCATCTCATCCCATTGCTCTTGCATTTTTTTCTGCATCTCTGTCAGCATGTTCATGATTTTTATTTTGAATTCTTTTTCAGGAGGACTAGTTAGGTCTGTCTCCTTCTCAGGTGTTGTCTCTGTGATCTTTGTCTGCCTGTAGTTTTGCCTTTTCATGGTGATAGAGATAGTCTGCAGAGCTGGTACAAGTGACCGCTGGAAGAGCTTCCCTTCTTGTTGGTTTGTAGCCTTTTCCTGGGAGAATAGCGACCTCTAGTGGCTTGTGCTGGGCAGCTGTGCGCAGACAGGGCTTCTGCTTCCTGCCCAGTTGCTTTGGGGTTTATCTCCACTGTTGCTGTGGGCTTGGCCTGGCTGGGGCTGTTCCTCCAAAATGGTGGAGCCCCGTTGGAGGGGGAGCAGCCAGGAGACTATTTATCTCCGTAAGGGGCCTCTGTGCTCCCTGCTGCCCAGGGGGTTAGAGTGCCCAGAGATCCCCAGATTCCCTGCTTCTGGTCTAAGTGACCTGTCCTGCCCCTTTAAGATTTCCAAAAAGCACTCTCCAAACCAAAACAACAACAGCAACAATGAGAGAGGGAACAGAAAGGAAAAAAAAAAGAAAAAACACGCGATTTTTTTTTTTTTTTCCTCAGGTGCCGGTCCCAGGCACCCGCGCACTGGTCCTGCTGCCCTGTCTCCCTAGCACCAGGGTCCCTGTCCTTTCAAGGCTTCCAAAAAGCACCCACCCACCGGTCCCGCAGGGAAGGAACGCTCAATATTCTTGGTCCTCAGGCACTGGTCCCACGCACCCGCTCACCAGTCCCGCCGCCCTGCCTCCCTAGCACCGGGGTCCCTGTCCCTTCAAGGCTTCCAAAAAGCACTTGGCAAAAAGAGAGAAAAAAAAGGGGAAAAACGCGCGATTTCTTCCGTCCTCAGGTGCTGGTCTCAGGCACCCACCCACCGGTCCCACAGGGAAAAATGCGGGATATTCTTTGTCCTCAGGTGCCGGTCCCAGGCACCCGCTCACCAGTCCCGCCGCCCTGCCTCCCTAGCACCGGGGTCCCTGTCCCTTTTAGGCTTCCAAAAAGCACTCGCAGAAAAGAGAAAAAAAAAGGGGAAAAGCGCGCGATTTCCTCTGTCCTCAAGTGCCGGTCTCAGGCACCCGCCCACCGGTCCCACAGGGAAAAATGCGGGATATTCTTTGTCCTCAGGTGCCGGTCCCAGGCACCCGCTCACCAGTCCCGCCGCCCTGCCTCCCTAGCACCGGGGTCCCTGTCCCTTTTAGGCTTCCAAAAAGCACTCGCAGAAAAGAGAAAAAAAAAGGGGAAAAGCGCGCGATTTCCTCTGTCCTCAAGTGCCGGTCTCAGGCACCCGCCCACCGGTCCCGCAGGGAAAAATGGGGGATATTCTTTGTCCTCAGGCGCCGGTCCCAGCCACCCGCTCACCAGTCCCGCCACCGTGCCTCCCTAGCACTGGGGTCCCCGTCCCTTCAAGGCTTCCAAAAAGCGCTTGCCAAAAAGAGAAAAAAAAAAAAAAAGGGGAAAAACGCGCGACCTCCTCCGTCCTCAGGCACCGGTCTCAGGCACCCGCCCCCAGGTCTCGCAGGGAGAAACGCGGGATATTCTTTGTCCTCCGGCGCCGTTCCCAGGCACCTCCTCACCGGTCCCGCCACCCTGCCTCCCCAGCAACGGGGGCCCGTCCCTCTAAGGCTTCCAAAAAGCGCTCTCCAAAAAAAAAAAACTGCTCCGGTTTCTCTCCACCCGCCGGGAGCCGGGGGGAGGGGCGCTCGGGTCCCGCCGGGCTGGGGCTTGTATCTTACCCCCTTCACAAGGCGCTGGGTTCTTGCAGGTGTGGATGTGGTCTGGATGTTGTCCTGTGTCCTGTGGTCTCTATTTTAGGAAGATTTTTCTTTGTTATATTTTCATAGCTCTATGTGTTTTGGGGAGGAGATTTCCACTGCTCTACTCACGCCGCCATCTTGGCTCCCGCCCCCTTGGTTGGAATTTTTATACTATAACAATAAATGTGGGTATAAATACCTGAAACTCCGAAATTAGGATTCCTTCGGCTTACTGATGTTCAGTTTTTAAATGTCTTAAATATTTTCTTAATTTCTATCATTAATGTGCTGAATGAACATAGAGAAACAAAATTTCTGGAATCACACACTTATTTAACCAAAGTTAATTCCTTATGCAAGTGAAGAACCTCTGTGTTTTTTTAGAAGTAGCATCATTTATATAGATGAATTAAGTACTTCCATGTTTGAAATTCAGCAAGAGATTGTACATATATGGCCATTACCATATTTTACAGTTGAGAAAACTGAGGAACTGTGTACCTATGACTTTCATTTTTTCATTGACAAATATCTATTGAGTTTTTACATAATGCTATGCACTGTTCTGAGTAATAGAAGTACATCAGTGAACTAAATACAAATATTTATAACTTTTCTGGAGCTTACATTCCAGTGGCATTTGTCTAATGAGTGGCAAAACGAGGACATTGATTTGGTTTAGAATTGCAATTGTCTTAATATGAAATTGGGTTGGCAAATATTTTTTATCCTAACCGCCAGTTGAAATAGTTTTGTCATGGCTGCCTGGAGTCTAAGTTCTCTAAGATTTCTTTTCTAACTCTGAGGCAGAGTTTTTGAAGTCCACTTTGGGTTTAGGAGGGGGGAACTGATTTCATGAGATTGTCAGCCCCTGCCCTTTAGCTGATTTTCTCTCCCCATTCTGTTGAGTAGCTTTATAGTGTATAGATTAGGGAGCAGGAGAAGGTACTCTGCATCTGGAGTGAGACTGCATGGATTTAAATATTAGTGCTTTCACTGCTTTTCTTGTGATATGGACAAGTTACTTAACCTCTTTGTAAGCCATTTGTCTCTTCTGTGAAGTAGAGGAAGTAATACCAAGTCATAGGATCATTCTGAGGAGTGAGTTGATACACTTAAATATATAAAGCTGTGTTTGGCACATAGTATACTTGACAAATATTTGTGGTGGTTATTATTCCTCCTTTTCATTTACAGTTCTGCAGTACAAAAGTTCTGGAAATCAAAAGGTTTTTGTTAACCATTTGACAACAGAAATTTTATCTGAAGTGACATGAGGCTATCTCAAGGTACTTGAGCCTTATACTGCAAACTCATATACTTCATTGTATTTGTTTGATTTTTTATTGCTGCAGTTTGCGTTGGTTGAGGTGTTACATATGATATATACATTTGAGTAATAACTTTTTTTAAATTAAAGTATCATTGTTATACAATCTTATGATAGTTTCAGATACATGACACAGTGGTTCAACATTCACCCATATCATCAAGTCCTCAATTCCTCCAGTACAGTCACTGTCCATCAACATAGTAAGATGTTACAGATTCGTTAACTGTATTCTCTGTGCTGTATTGAGTAATAACTATCATAACACATCAGGCCTAAAGGGTTTTGGTAAAGGAATGTAGACCTCTGCTAGTGGAAATCACATTGCATAGCTAAGTATGTCTTTTTCTTGTAGTAGTAATTTCTGTATTTGTGATGATTTTAAATAGCTTACCTGGTCGTCAGTAGTTGCCCTAGTTGGTTAGTAAAACTGCATTGAATTTTAAGAGGAAGAGTAATAATAAATTCATCTAATCTATTGTTCTTAAAAACTTGCTTGCAAAAATGCATTTTATTATTTTTAATCAGCTTGTTTTTATTATTTAAAAAACTCAAAATATCTCTTGGGGGTTAAAAAAATGGTCACAAGAAACATACCAGTCTTAAGAACAAAAGTTTGCTTTCCAATAATAACAAGCTGTTTTTTCCCCCTGTAATTGTAAAGTACTGTGAAAGCCATTTGTTATATTATGATAGTGTAGTAATCTTCTATTTTAGTCAACATTCTTTTGTTGCTGACTTTCCCAAATAATCTTGTCAACAGAAAAAGCAAAACAAATAATAATCTGAAAGTCACTTATATGTAGTAGAAGACTTTCCCACTTAGGCAGTTTTTAAAAAATTTATACCTAGCCGTATTACAAAAAATTTCATTCTTTTTCAAAGATACATAAATAACAGTAAAATATATTAAAAGTAACGGAGTCCACTTATTAATTTAGACATAATTTGAATTTCTAGCTTGGTCCAAAGTTGAATAATTGAGGAAAAAGGGAAGCTTGTTGCTAGTACCTCAGTAGGGTAGGTAACAAGCTTGATCAAGAGAGTTGGAAAATTCTTTTTTAAAAGTTGGTAGAAGCCTTTGTCTACCTTGACTCTGTGGCCCACTTCTTTCTCCCATGGAGTATATTCAGATGAAACTTATTCTCTGCTTTGCTATTGTGTCTCTGCCTTTCAGTTTTTTGTTATGGTGGGAGCAAGAACCAAGCAAATAAAAACTGTCACTCTGCTTTGCTTAACAAAAACAAAGTTGATAGAACCTATAGCATTCTGATAGGGGAAACGGCTCTTTGTAGTTCAGGGGGTATGTTGTTACTCTGCAGATTATCTAAGTCAGTGCTATAGTATCTTATTGGTTTTGGAATATTTTAGAGGTTTTATGAACTTGTGTACATTTTTTAAATGGTCAGGATGTCAGTACACATGCTCTTAGAGAGTCCACTAAAATGGCCTCACGTTTCATACTTCGAAGGGGGTAAACTTTCTCTGTTTTTATGGAAAAAGGGCTTACATGGAGCTTTAACTATTTCAAATGTGATAAATGAGAATTTACAGGAATATAGCATTAAAAATTGATCAGACCTTAATGCTTAAACCAACTGTCGCCATGTAAAATGAAGTGAGATTTTAGAGGATGGTAGTGGTAATTTTTTTTTTGGTATCATTAATCTACAATTTCATGAGGACCATTATGTTTACTAGTCTCACCCCATCACCAAGTCCCCCCACAAACCCAATTAAAGTCACTGTCCATCAGCATAGTAAGATTCTGTAGAGTCACTACTTATCTTCTCTGTTGCCCTCCCCATGCCCCTCCCTGTTCGTTATACATGCTAATCATAATGCCCCCTTTCTCCCCCCCACTTACCCTACCTTCCCACCCATCCTCCCCAGTCCCTTTCCCTTTGGTAACTGTTACTCCATTCTTGGGTTCTGTGATTCTGCTGCTGTTTTGTTCCTTCAGTTTTTTTCTTTGTTCTTATACTCCACATATGAGTGAAATCATTTGGTACTTCTCTTTCTCTGCCTAGCTTATTTCACTGATCATAATACCCTCTAGCTCAATCCATGTTGTTGCATATGGTAGGATTTGTTTTCTTCTTATGGCTGAATAATATTCCATTGTATATATGTGCCACATCTTTATCCATTCATCTACTGGTGTACACTTAGGTTGCTTCCATTTCTTGGCTATTGTAAATAGTGCTGCGATTAACATGGGGGTGCATCTGTCTTTTTCAAACTGGGCTACTGCATTCTTAGGGCAAATTCCTAGAAGAGGAATTCCTGGGTCAAATGGTATTTCTATTTTGAGCTTTTTAAGAAACCTCCATATTGCTTTCCACAGTGGTTGAACTAATTTACATTCTCACCAGTAGTGTAGGAGGGTTCCCCTTTCTCCACAACCTCGCCAACATTTGTTGTTCTTTGTCTTTTGGGTGGTGGCAGTCCTTACTGGTGTGAGGTGATAATCTTATTGTGATAATAATTTGCATTTTTCTGATGACTAGTGATGTGGAGGATCTTTTCATGTGTCTGTTGGCTATCTGAGTTTCTTCTTTGGAGAACTGTCTGTTCAGCTCCTCTGCCCATTTTTAAATTGGATTATTTGCTTTTTTTTGTTGAGGTGTGTGAACTCTTTATATATTTTGGATGTCAACCCTTTATCGGATCTGTCATTTATGAATATATTCTCCCATACTGTAGGATGCCTTTTTGTTCTATTGGTGGTGTCCTTTGCTGTACAGAACCTTTTCAACTTGATATAGTACCACTTGTTCATTTTTGCTTTTGTTTCCCTTGCCCAGGGAAATACGTTCATTAAGAAGTCACTCATGTTTATGTCCAAGAGATTTTTGCTTGTGTTATTTTCTAAGAGTTTTATGGTTTCGTGACATACATTCAGGTCTTTGATCCATTTTGAATTTACTTTTGTATATGGGGTTAGACAATGATCCAGTTTGATTCTCTTAAATGGAGATGTCCAGTTTTGCCAACACCAGCTGTTGAAGAGGATATCATTTCTCCATTGTATGTCCATGGCTCCTCTATCATATATTAATTGACCATATATGTTTGGGTTTATATCAGGGCTCTCTAGTCTGTTCCATTGGTCTATGGGTCTGTTCTTGTGCCAGTACCAAAGTGTCTTGATTACTGTTGCTTTGTAGTAGAGCTCGAAGTTGGGAAGCGAGATCTCCCCCACTTTATTTTTCCTTCTCAGGATTGCTTTGGCTATATGTGGTCTTTGGTGGTTCCATATGAATTTTAGAACTATTTGTTCCAGTTCATTGAAGAATGCTGTTGGTATTTTTATACGGATTGCATTGAATCTGTAGATTGCTTTAGGCAGGATAGCCATTTGACAGTATTAATTCTTCCTAGCCAAGAGCATGGAATCAGTTTACATTTGTTAGTGTCCTCTTTAATTTCTCTTGAGTGTTTTATAGTTTTCAGGGTATAGGTCTTTCACTTCCATGGTCAGGTTTATTCCTGGGTGTTTTATTCTTTTTGATGCAATTGTGAATGGAATTGTTTTCCTGATTTCTATTTCTGCTAGTTCATCGTTAGTGTATAGGAAAGCAACAGATTTCTGTGTATTAATTTTGTATCCTGCAACTTTGCTGAATTCAGATACTAGTTCTAGTAGTTTTGGAGTGGAGTCTTTACAGGAGTTACAGGTTGACTTCTTCTTTACCAATCTGGATTCCTTGTATTTCTTTGTTTTGTCTAATTGCCGTGGCTAGCACCTCCAGTACTATGTTGAATAACAGTGGGGAGGGCGGTCATCCCTGTCTTGTTCCCGATCTTAGAGGAAAAGCTTTCAGCTTCTCGCTGTTCAGTATGATGTTGGCTGTGGGTTTATCATATATGGCCTTCATTATGTTGAAGTACTTGCCCTCTATACCCATTTTGTTGAGACTTTTTATTATGAATGGATGTTGAATTTTGTTGAATGCTTTTTCAGCATCTATGGAAATGATCATGTGGTTTTTGTCCATTTTATTGATGTGGTCTATGATGTTAATGGATTTTCGAATGTTGTACCATCCTTAAATCCCTGAGATGAATCCCATTTGGTCATGGTGTATGATCCTTTTGATATATTTTTTAATTCAGTTTGCTAATATTTTGTTGAGTATTTTTGCATCTATGTTCATCAGGGATATTGGTCTGTAATTTCCTTTTTTGGTGGGGTCTTTGCCTTGTTTTGGTATTAGGGTAATGCTGGCTTTATAGAATGAGTCTGGAAGTATTCCCTCCTCTCCTATTTTTTGGAAAACTTTAAGGAGAATGGGTATTATGTCTTCTCTGTATGCCTGATAAAATTCCACAATAAATCCATCTGGCCCGGGGGTTTTGCTCTTGGGTAGTTTTTTGATTACCACTTAAATTTCGTTGCTGGTAATTGGTCTGTTTAGATTTTCTGTTACTTCCTTGGTCAGTCCTGGAAGGTTGTATTTTTCTAGGAAGTTGTCCATTTCTTCTAGGTTTTCCAGCTTGTTAGCATATAGCTTCTCATAGTATTCTCTAATGATTCTTTGTATTTCTGTGGGGTCCGTTGTGATTTTTCCCTTCTCGTTTCTAATTCTGTTGATGTGTGTAGATTCTCTTTTCCTCTTAATAAGTCTGGGTAGGGGTTTGTCTGTTTTGTTTATTTTGTCAAAGAACCAGCTTTTGGTTTCATTGATTTTTTTTTTATTGTTTTACTACTCTCAATTTTATTTATTTATTCTCTGATCTTTATTGTGTCCCTCCTGCTGCTGACTTTCAGCCTCATTTGTTCTTCTTTTTCCAATTTCAGTTATCGTGACTTTAGACTATTCATTTAGGATTGCTCCTCCTCCTTTAAATATGCCTGGATTGCTCTGTACTTACCTCTTAAGACTGCTTTCACTGCATCCCACGGAAGTTGGGGCTTTGTGTTGTTCTCATTTGTTTCCATATATTGCTTGATCTCTATTTTAATTTGGTCGTTGTTCCACTGATTATTTAGGAGCATGTTGTTAAGCCTTCATGTGTTTGTGAGCCTTTTTACTTTCTTTGTACAATTTATTTCTAGTTTTATACCTTTGTGGTCTGAGAAGCTGGTTGGTAGAATTTCAATCTTTTGGAATTTACTGAGGCTCTTTTTGTGGCCTAGTATGTTGTCTGTTCTCGAAAATGTTCCATGTGCACTTGAGAAGAATGTGTATCCTGTTGCTTTTGGGTGTAGAGTTCTGTAGATGTCTATTAGGTCCATCTGTTCATTCTAATGTGTTGTTCAGTGCCTCTGTGTCCTTACTTATTTTCTGTCTGGTGGATCTGTTCTTTGGAGTGAGTGGTGTGTTGAAGTTACCTAGAATGAATGCATTGCATTCTATTTCCCCCTTTAGTTCTGCTAGTATTTGTTTCACATATGCCGGTGCTCCTGTGTTGGGTACATATATATTTAGAATGGTTATATCCTCTTGTTGGACTGAGCCCTTTATCATTTTGTAATGTCCTTCTTTATCTCTTGATACTTTCTTTGTTTTGAAGTCTATTCTGTCTGATACTAGTACTGCAGCACCTGCTTTTTTCTCCTTATTGTTTGCATAAAATATCTTTTTCCATCCCTTGACTTTTAGTGTGTGTATGTCTTTGGGTTTGAGGTGAGTCTCTTGTAAGCTGCATATAGATGGGTCTTGCTTTTTTATCCGTTCTGTTACTCTGTGTCTTTTGATTGGTGCATTCAGTCCATTTACATTTAGGGTGGTTATTGAGAGATATGTACTTATTGCCCTTGCAGGCTTTAGATTCGTGGTTACCAAAGGTTAAAGGGTAGCTTCTTTACTATCTAGCCATCTAACTTAACTCTCTTATTTAGCTATTTTAAACACAGTCTGATGATTCTTTATTTCTCTCCCTTCTTATTCCTCTTTCCTCCATTCATTATATGGTAGGTGTTTTATTCTGTACTCTTTTGTGTTTCCTTTGACTGCTTTTGTGAGTAGTTGATTTTATTTTTTGCCTTTATTTAGTACTGTTCTGCTTCTTTAGCTGTGATTTTATTTTCTCTGGTGACATCTATTTAGCTTTAGGAGTACTTCCATCTAGAGCAGTCCCTTTAAAATATCCTGTAGAGGTGGTTTGTGGGAGGCAAATTCCCTCAACTTTTGTTTGTCTGGAAATTGTTTAATCCCTCCTTCATATTTAAATGATAATTGTGCTGGATGCAGTATTCTTGGTTCAAGGCTCTTCTATTTCATTGCATTAAATATATCATGCCATTCTTTTCTGGCCTGTAAGGTTTCTGTCGAGAAGTCTGATGATAACCTAATGGGTTTTCCTTTGTAGGTGACCTTTTTTCTGTCTCTGGCTGCCTTTAATACTCTGTCCTTGTCTTTGATCTTTGTCATTTTAATTATTATGTGTCTTGGTGTTGTCCTTCTTGGGTCCCTTGTGTTGGGAGTTCTGTGGACCTCCATGGTCTGAGAGACTATTTCCTCCCCCAGTTTGGGGAAGTTCTCAGCAATTATTTCTTCAAAGACACTTTCTATCCCTTTTTCTCTCTCTTCTTCTTCTGGTACTCCTACAAATGAGAATATTGTTCCATTTGTATTGGTCACACAGTTCTCTTAGTATTCCTTCATTCCTGGAGATCCTTTTATCTCTCTCTGATGAAGCTTCTATTTATTCCTGTTCTGATTTCTGTTCCATTAATGGCCTCTTGCACCTCATCCAGTCTGCTCTTAAGTCCTTCCAGAGGTTGTTTTACTTCTGTATTCTCCCATCCTACTTGCTCCTTTAGCTCTTGCATATTTCTCTGCAGCTCCATCAGCATGGTTATGACCTTTATTTTGAATTCTTTTTCAGGAAGATTGGTTAAATCTATCTCCCCAGGCCCTCTCTCGTGTCTGAGTAATTCTGGACTGGACCAAATTCTTCTGTCTTTTCATGGCGATAGAGGTAGCTGTAGGCTGGTAGCACATGTGTCAGCTGGGAGAAGAGACTCCTTTCCTGCTTGCTCGTCACATTGCCCTTCTCCACTGCCTGTGTCGGTTACCTGCACTCCTGGAGCAGCCTCCCAATTATCCCTGAAGCTGCCATGGGCGGGGTCGCCGTCAGGGTATCCCAGAGCCCTGCGAGGAGTGGAAGGCATGCTGGGTGTGCTTTCCTGCAAGAGTGGTGCCCCTTTGTGCTTTGCCCAGGTTTCTTCTGCCTGCGCTGAGCAGCTGCATGCCTGCAATAGCTTTTTGGTCTGGCCCAGGCAGCTGCGTGCTGCGAGGAGATTCTGGGTGGCTGCTGAGGGCGCGGCTGCTCCCGGGCTGTTCGACTGCCACTGTGGGCTCACGCACTGCTCCTGTGCTGCTCCCCCGCCGCCTCATGTGTGCACGGCCGCTCCCCAGCTACTTGGCCGCTGTGTTGGGGGCGCTCTAGCCGGAGGAACTGCTCGCAGGCTGCTTATCTCATGAGGGTATTCAGAGTTGCACTGCTGCCCAGGGGGTTAGGGCGCCTGGAGTTCCCTGGGATTCCCACTTGCTGGGCTGTGTGTGCCAGGACGCTTCCGTCCAGCTGCGAGGCCCTGTCCCTTTAAGATTTTCAAAAAGCACTCGCTTTTCTTTTGTCCCAGGAGCACCAACTGCGGGGACCCATTTGCAGGTTTTACTGTTCCATTTCATTCATATCCAGCACACCATGCACTGTGTATCTGTGCTCCCGGTGCAGATGACTATGGCTGGGTATTTAGCAGTCCTGGGCTCCCACCCTCTCCCCGCTCCAACTCCTCTCCTCCCACCGGTGGGCTGGGGTGGGGGCAGTGTTCGTGTCCTGTTGGGCCGTGGCTTGTATCTTACCCCCTTCGTGAGATGCTGAGTTCTCACAGATGTAGATGTAGCCTGGCTGTTGTACTGTATCCACTGGTCTCTCTTTTAGGAATAGTTGTATTTTAAAAAATATATATGGTTTTGGGAGGAGATTTCCGCTGCCCTACTCATGCCGCCGTCTTGGCTCCTGTCCTGTGGTTACTTTTTAAAGTGTATTTGCATAAGTGATGCTCTTACAGATGGTGCATTACCTATAAAAATAGCTGAAAAATCTGCTTTTAGTAATCCTTTATTAGATACCAAGTTTGTTATTTAATTGATCTTTACTACCACTATCAGAAATAACTAACCTTTACCTTTTCAAAGTATCTGGCTAGATATTTGGTGATACAAGGTCATAAGGTCAGTTCCATTAGTCTTGACTTACCTGTCATCTGCTTTTTACTCCTCTCCAGGTATTTTTGTTTAGACCAGGATCTTTTAAGTGTTTCATTTTAATGTATTTTCACCTTTTCCTTGTCCTGTGTTTTTGCAAATTACCTCCCTTCACGAACTCTTGTTCAGAAGTTGCTTTGAGAGTCTTGCTTCCTTTATGTGGCTTGTGCTTGTTCAATTTTACCAAATTCTCTAAGTGTGGATGGTTTTTAATACAGAAATGACAAAGAAGGGAAATTCTTGCAAGGGTGTAAGATTCTAATAGGCATAATTACTTTGTAGTCTTTTTTTTTTTTAATCCCTTAGCAGATATTATGACTCCTAGAAAGGAATCTCAATCAGAAAATCACAAATTACTCCTTAAACAGAATACAATGAACTTCTTTCATCTTTTTCCACTGCTGATTATAGAATGCCTATGAAGATCTGGAAACAGGGATCCCATAATGGTTCTGTAGTATATGATCCATGTTTTTTTTTTTAATAAAACAAAACAGCCAATATGGGAGAAAATTTCACAGAATTTCTTTGTGCTATATAATGAAATTAGTACATTTTACCTTTGCCTCCACAGCTTGAGCTAGTTTATGTGTTACTTTTGTCTTTAGGTCTTAGACTAATTAAGTTTTGAATATTTACAGTTTCTCCCAGACCCTCATTTTTATTTTGGAACTTATATTTAGAAGTGTTACACAGCTGTCTATAACTTCTCAGATGTTAACAGAGTTGTGGATGATTTCATATGAAATCATAGTTCCTTTTTTAAAGAACAATAGTTTTGATGGTAATAGGTATTAATTACTTATGTGTTTTTGTTAATCATTTTGATTTAGGCGGTCTGCTGGCAGTGTATTTCTATTATAGAGATGAACACATTCTAACTTAATGATTAAATCATCCAGTTGAATTCATTTGTTCTGATCCCATGTTTCCTGAAGTTTTTTTAAAGTTAAATTAATCATAGTCTAGCTTACTTTATGTCTTGTTTTCTCTAAAACTAATATACCTATGGGTCATCTTAGCAAGAGTATTCTCCCCCATGTGAAAGTTTTTTATTGTAAATTTATGTATAATGGCAAGTGTCCCAAAACAGATGTTAATGTCTTTAAACATTACATTTTAGTGTGACATGGATAAATGAGGCTGTCATGAAGGGAAGGGCCAGAAAAAGATTGAGAATTGCCTTTCTCAGGAAGTAAGGCAATTTAAAAGAAGAAAAAAAGTCCCTTCAAAGTAAAAAAATGACAACAGAAAGTAATTAAGTTATTGAGCATTCAGTAGCTTAACTTAAACTATTTGCAGTACTCTGCTATTGTTTTGAGAATTGAAACATTTTAGAGTAGGGTGGGTAGAATGGAAAAGAGTATAAATTTTTAAGTGTTTCATGGAAGAAATGGTTTTGAGGTGATATTACTGTTTTTTTAAATAACTAATATATCATTCTGGGAAAGATACCTACTTTGAATGTAATATCTTTTAGTTCTTTGTGACTTGTATGTTAGGACTTAAGTGCAATTTTTATGTATAAAATTTCTGTGAAAGATTATGTAAAAATTATTGATATTAGAGACCTCAAGATTATAAGCAAATAGCTAATTTGTTGTTACTCTTATTTTTACAGTGATTGTGTTATATAACAAAGTTTGGTGTACTGCTATAAATTTTAAATCTTGCTGTCATGAATAAAAGTGTAGAAGTCTATTGTTTTTCAGTTCCCTATGTATAGTTAAGAAAAATGAAAGTAAATGAACTTTTTATATTTTTAGGCTCGGATAGCATTTTTGCAAGGAGAACGAAAAGGTCAAGAAAACTTGAAGAAGGATTTAGTAAGAAGAATAAAGATGTTAGAGTATGCATTAAAACAAGAAAGGTATGTGTGCCTCATTTTCTTACATGAATCAAGTACAACAATATTATTGTTTTTCATACTACTATTGTAATGTATTTATTTGAAACCTCTTTGAAAGATAACAAAACTGTGCCCAAAATACAAGAAGATTATTTTGATTTGATTCTTATATAAGAAGAGAAAAAGGGATTAAAATCTTTAAATTGAAATAATATCTTTTTGCTATAGAATCAGAGTTTGGGATTTTTTTTTTTTCTTCTAAGATCAGGGAATCTTTTTTTGGGTGTATATGCCATTTGGGTAATTTACCTTTTTTTGGTCCCTTTTACAGTAAAGTTTACAAAAATAGCCTTTATATTATGTTTTATTTGTTATTTGAGAAATATATACCAGTAGTTAATTGTGTAGAAAATGAAAAAAAATTCAACAATTTATCATTACATTTTCAGGGCAAAGTATCATAAATTAAAATATGGCACAGAACTGAACCAAGGTGATTTGAAAATGCCAGCCTTTGAATCAGGTAAACTTGATTCTTCTTCTTCTGTTACACCTCCCACCCCCACCCCTTCAACCCCTCAAATTTAAGAAAAATTGGTATAAGGGCATTTTTATGTAACAGACACGTTCTCTTTACTTTCATTTTACTTTGATAGCATTGTTAGGCAGATGGTTGACCATTATAATTCTTTCTAGTGTTTGGGGGAAAATAATAAATAAATATAAGCTAATAAGTAGTTTCATCTACATCTCAATCCTAAGGATATTTGTCCTATTTTCCTTGTGTTGAAACCTATGTAAAACTGTAGGCTTGTTTTTGGTAGTAATTGGAGGTGGAATGAAATGAAGTAACTTTCTATACCAGTAGGTATTTCTTGTCCCATCCTCTATAAACTTAATTTTTCATTATTAAAAAGCTCTTTTTATATAGAGAGACTGTGATTAACTCAGTTTAGTTCTAAAGATTGGAAATTTGAATTTGGAACTACAGAGGCAACCAAATAAAAGAAAGAAGTTATCTTCAGTTGTCCTTGCTCTTGTTTAAACAAGTAGTGAGTATGCGGGCAGTATCTGATGAAAGGTTATGCAGGGAAGCAGGGCGTGAATGTCAGAAAGGGCCAACAGTTTAATGTTAATTTTAGGGTTCTATATGATTACAATTTGAGTAGTCTGGAAGTCTAATACATAAGGAATATTTTGATTTATATAATATTTGGAAATATTAGCAGTTTTTTATTTCTTGAGTGTATTGAGAACACATTTATATAAACATTGTGATAATGCAGTCAAATTGAATTATACGCTGTTCTTGGATGCTGGTTACTATAAGGCAAGAAAAATGTCTCTTTATTTGGATATACAATTTTTCTTCTTCTCCCATAGTTGTTTCCATACTTTAAATAAAGTCCAAGCATAATGGTAGTAAAATAAACTTAGATGTGGATTTTTTTTTTTTAGGTGGTACAGTAAATTAAAAAGTTTAGTTAATTGGTTTTTAGCTTAAGTATTTAGAATTTGGCAGAAACACTCCATACATACAACTTGCTGTTGATTTATTTTTTAGTCTTCTCTACTTAACAGTTTTAATAGGACAACCATTTATTTCACCTTCGAGTTGTCACATATAAAACTAAAACACCAAATAGGAGTGTCATTAGTTTCCTCTTATTTGGCTTTTCAGTGGATATGAAGGCTCACTCTGATGCTAGGGATCAATATATCGTCTCCTCCTTGGAAAAGCAATAAAAAATGATAAAAAGGTGGAAGGTCTATATATGTTGGGTCACATTTACTATAGTAATCTCATTGTAGTTAGAAGGAGTAGAATGACTTCACCATAGAGAGAAACCTGATGAATTCAGAGCTTTTCTTAGACCCATTTTCTTTCTAATGTAGCTAAAATATTCAGAAAATAAGCAGTCACTTTCTTGATCTGGAGGACTGCCCCCATAGTAACTGAGGAAGAGGCTAGTAGCCACATTGTTCCTAGAGCTGCAGTCAGAATGGGCTAGCTGGTCTCAGGACAACAGTTTGTATTTATTAAGCAAAATCATTAGCAGGTCCATCTCTCTCCTGCCCACACACATTCAAGTATTTTTATTTATAGGAGACATAATAGTAACAAAAGTAGATTGTTTTTACTGATGTGGAAAACTATGAGGGTGTTTAATGGAAAACAAACCAATGGACAAAAATATGCAAACAGAATAGGATGGAATTGTTTATATCACAGTTTGGAGAAAAGCATTATATGAGTCAGTATTGCTTTTTATATACTTGAAAACAAGTCAGAGATGTATAAAAAAATACAAAATACTGTTTTGATTGAAGTACAGGATTTGCATATAGTTATGCCCCATTTCAGCAAAACCAATATATGTAATCCTAGATCTAACCCTGTAAAAAGGTTGTATCCGAATATATAGAGTTCCTTTTTCCCTATATTTAAGAAAACAAAACTATAACAATAGAAAAATGAGCAAAGGATTTGAAAAGGCACCTCTTAAAAGGGGATATCCAAATGGTCAATAAGCATATGACATGATGCTCAGTTTTAGTAGTTGTTGAGGAAATACAACTTACAGCAATGCATACTTAGAGACCTACCAGAATGGCTAAACTGCAAAAGAGAAAAAGTCATGTTCATGAGGATGTGGAACAACCAGAACTTGTTTTAGCAAATTGTCCCAAATCTCCAAAAAATTTTCCAATATATTTATTGAAAAAAATCCATGTATAATTGGACTTGCACAATGGAAACCTGTGTTGTACAAGGGTCAACTTTACTACCAGTAAGTATTCATGTGATTCAGAGCAGTCTAGGAACATGACTGAGCCATTCTAAGAGTTCCCAACATTCACTGTGAGGGTTGAACGTCTATGGGCCCCTCTTTTTGCTTTATCTTTATTTTTATAAAAGGAATTTATGGGAAAATAGTTATATAATATCATTAGTGCCAATAAGTAGTTTTAAATTTCACCCTTGGTTAGACTGCTTGAGAGTTAACTCACTTGAAACTATACAATTTAGTAAACATTTTTTACTGCTTGTATTTTGTTATCTGAGAATAAAATAGGATTTTTTACCTATAGTAAAAATTATTTTCTGGCTTATTTTCAGTTCTGCAGATGAAATTGACTATATGAAGTCTTGTGGTAAAGACTTAGAGGCTGCTGATACAGACTCAAAATTAATTTACTCTGTAGTTTTATAGCAGTGTTGATTTTGAATGGTTTATGTAAATATTAAGTACAGCTTTTTAATTTCAAAAGCATTCAACTCAGCATAATTCTAGTAGTTAAAGAAATTAAATTTAAAAACATTCCATTTCAAAGCCTGGGCTTTTGATTTTTTGGATCCTTAGAATAGTTAATGTACCCTTGGGTTTTCCCGATTTTAAAACAAGGAGGGTAGTACCTAAATGTTTTAGGTTGTCAGGATAAATGCCTTTACAGTGAGTGAGTGACCCATAGTAAATACTCAATAAAAGTTAAATTTCTTCTTTCTTTCATAAAATGTTTAGGTATGTTTTTGTGAGAATTAATCCCTAAGAGAACTTGAATACTATTTTCAAGATTTGAAATAATGAAACTTAAACTTACTCTTTTTTTTCTTTTTTGGGTCAATTTTTAGAAGAAACCAAAGATACAGAGGCTCCCACAGCACCTCAGAATAGCCAGTTAACGTGGAAGCAAGGCAGACAGCTATTAAGACAGTGAGTAATGGTTCATTTGCAGCTTTCTTTAAGGAAATAGGTATGAAAGTGCTTATATTCAGTCACTTCAAGTGAAAATTATTTAATGATAGTGCGACAATGTATATAGTTTTCATACTGCTGCCTTTTCGCTTTGTTAGATACTTGAGTCTTTTTAAAGTTTGTTTACTTTGAATGTTGCTCTGAACATTTTTCAGGATGATGTTGTTTTCTTGTGGGGTAGAATGCTCTAAAGACTATATGACTTGAAGGCCAGAAGAAACCATGTAGGGTTCATACTTGTAGACATATCTGTTCCCATCGCTGCAAAGTTCACATATTTGGTTTTAAGTGGGAATGTGACTGGTTTAGGAAGGAATTTCTTAGAGGTGGTTTGCCAAATTCTAATTTTACTTGAATTTTTGAGGAACCTTTTTGATGTTTGAATCTTTTGCAAATTTAGAAGTACTTCTATGGCAAGTCTTAGTTATTGTTTCATCTATTGCTTCTTCTTCATTATTTTTTAAACTCTGGTACTTGTGTAGTACTGATACCCAGGCTAATTTTTAATTGTTCAACCATCTCAACTCTAGACATTTTGCCTTCACTCAGTGACATAGTGATATATGATCAGACCCTTGATCTTATAATTACCTAGAAGTATCCTACCTCTAGAATATTCCATCATCTGACAGCCGTCTCATATTCCACCTCTCATTCCAGTTCCCGTATTACTTGCTGTGTGACTTTATATTGATTTTTAGATCCTTGACTACTTCATTTTCCTCCATAGCTCCTCTGCCTATGGTTAGTGTATTTTATATTTTGTCATTGTGGGTTTTTTGTTTTTATTTCTCTAGTTCCAGCTTAGACCCCATGATCCATCATCCTTTTGTGAGTACCCTTAGCTTTCTTGCTGCCCACTGCTTATCTATCACCAGTCATTTTACTATACCTAGGCTATTGCAGATCCTAGCCCTAGTTAAGTCTTACTATCAGTGGCTTCTATTTCTAATTAATTATTGGAGAAAAATCACAGAATCATGTGAATGCCATTATATATTCATAGTTTCCTGTCCAAGCCTTTCTCAAAAACCCATTAACCTTCCTCTCCCATTACTCTTCAGTGGATATTCTAAACTTTGACCACATCTCAGCCCATTCTCTTTTACTGTCATTAGAGCACCTCAGGTTCTACTTCACTGAAAATATGAAAGCTGTAAAGTAAGAGCTCCTTTAACTGCTTTCCTCTCTGTAACTGTATTTAAACCTCATATTCATCACCTCAGTTCCTGATGTTCCATTCACAGAGGTATTTATCAAACTGAACTCCTAATGACTAAAATGGACAAGTTTTAGAACAGATTATTGTTTGGAGGGATGCTGGGGTAGCTAGCAGAATTGAGGGCAGTGCAGAATAATAGTGTCAGGAAGGTGAGCTGGAATAGCACAGAGGACTTCTCAGGAACTGGCAACACCCAGCATATGGTTCTCTCTTTTGTATATCATTTTTATTCTTTTCTACTGAAAATCCTTTCTTCACATGGCAGGGGAGCCCCCTATTTTTGTCAGAATAATTTCTGTTGATTAGAACTGGCTTGACGTGATCAAATAACTGCCTAAGTCAGTTGTTTTCATCTGGATTGTGCAAGATCTTTGTTGCTCCTTCAGAACATGGTTAAGAATGTGGCGGGCGTTGTTCCCTGCAAAAGAGGATTGTAGTTTTTAGGAGTATGACTGCTGTAGTGAGATCAGTTGTATAGTATTTCTGTCATAAATGCCTAATCCTATCACTGTAGTTTTTCTCTATAGACTTCCTGGTTATTTCTCAACTGTCTATAATCTTTTCCATTTTGATGTTCCACTGAGGCTACTATCACAAACATATTTGAGAAGACTTTTTGGTTCATACTTATCTTTTGGAAATGCTTGACATCAGCCATTCATTCCTTTAACTATTCATTCCTTTTTGAAACTCTTTTTTCTTACTTCCATGATACCATTCTCTGCTATCACCCTTTCTCCTTCATTTCTCAAGGATTTTATTTTAATTTTCTTTGAGTTTCTCTTCATTCTTCTAGCTCTTTAAATGTCTGTCTCCCCAGGCTTGCTTTCTTATGCCTTCTCTCTGGGTAACTTCATTTAAATCCATGGCTTCAAATCCACCAAACACTTAATGACTCCCAGATTTATATACCCAGTCCAATCTCTTTTGGGCTTTTGACCTTTCTTATCATTATGCCTAATAAACATTGTGACTTTTATAGACATCATATGATGATCTGATAGATACCCTATAAAATGGATTCTAACCCCTTATTCTTCGTTTCATTGAACAGAACCACCATCCAACCATCCAAGTTAGAAACCTGGAGAATTTCCAAAATACTATGTCTTCTTCATTTCTTATGCTATATTTATTTGTGCACCAAGTCGCTAAGTTTGTATCTTGCTTATTTTTCTCACTCTTTTTTCTTCTTTTCCAGTTTTACTTCTTGCTGAGTTTGTGTCCTAACCAGTTTCTCTGTCTTCAGTGGCTTTCACCTAAAAATGTTTTGTTCTTTGGTTAGCAGTATATAAGGCTCCTTTGTTAGCACTCTTCCCTAGCTTACCAAATACTTGAGGAAGAAATTCTTTACTTTGTCACACAAAGCCATGTATTACCCATTATCTACATGTATGTCATAATATGGTCCCTTTTTTCTTTTCCTGTCTCATCCTGGATCTTAAGATTAAGGACCCTGGTTTAGATATACAGAAAGTTTGAAGATCTCAGGATGATAGGAATGCCATGAAATCTTAGATCCTAGAAGGAGAATAAACCTGTCCTCAATCTCTCACTAAGAACCCAGGTTTAAAACATAGCATGTCCCTGTTTTGAGGTCTATTTTTACTTTTCTTTACCACTTTCTGGGGTTTTTTTAAATGCATATCATTGACTCCTAAAAGCATTTTAAGCTTTTCTAGGGCTTTTTAGGTTTCAGGATAATTGGCTTTTAATTAGTGTTAGTCACACTTTATGCTCTCTTAATTAAATTTTCAGTTTATAGTTAGCCTTGTTCTCATAGAACTGAAACTAGTCTTTCGAGAAGAAACTTATTGAGGCAAAGGAAAAGTATATTTTATAGGATTATAGGTTTCTGTAATCCTGTGATAAGATTTTTAAGTATGTAGGTGTTAACAGTATGTGAGATTTAATATTTAAAATTTTCTTTTATAGATATCTTCAGGAAGTAGGTTATACAGATACAATATTAGATGTACGGTCTCAGCGGGTAAGGTCATTACTTGGACTATCCAATTCAGAACCAAATGGATCAGTAGAAACAAAGAATTTAGAACAGATCCTGAATGGAGGTGAATCTCCTAAGCAAAAAGGACAAGAAATTAAAAGGTATGATCTGTAATTGTAGGATAACACTGTTTATATAATGAGTATTATTAATCTCTTTTGTTACTATTGTTCACAGTTTTTAAAGCAGGTAGAGTTCAAATTTAAAGGTGTTTTTTCCTCCCTAAATGGTACCATGGACAAATAAAATTTCTATTTAGGAGGTTTTTAATCTAAAGTTTTGCCATGAGAATGGCCATAATTCTGAAACAAGTGCAAAACTAAAATTTGAGAGTGATTTCATGTAGTTCAGACCTATTTTAACATCCTGAGTTTTAAATTTTTGCTAGAGTGTTTTCAATAAACTATAATGCTACTCTCAAACTAGAACAGGAATGGTTATAGACACTAATGTGAAACAAGGCTTTACATTGTGTTGGGTTCAGAAACTTAACAGATAACACCTTTTTAATATAATATCTTTATTGAGATACAATTAACATATCACACATTTCACCCATTTAAAGTATATAGTTTAATGTTTTTTTACAGTACTTTCCAGAGTTGTTCACACAGTCACCACAATCTAAGTTTTGAAATTTTTAATTACCCCAAAAAGCCCTGTACTCATTTGCTCCCATTAGCCCATTCTCCCCTACATTCCTCCTACCCCCAGCCTTAGGCAACTACTAATCTACTTTCTTTGTCTGTGGACTTATTGTGGATCTTTCACATAAATGGTTATTTTGTGAGTGGCTTCTTTTCACTTTGCAGAATATTTCTAAGGTTCATCCATGTTACAACATGTGTCAATATTTCATTCCTTTTTATTGCCAAATAGTACTCTGTTTTATGGATATACCACATTTTGTTTGTCCATACCTTGTCTGTTTGATGGGCACGTGCATTGATTCCACATTTGGAATAAATAATGTTACTTTGAACATTGGTTTGTAAGTGTGGGCTTATGTTTTTGGTTCTCTTGGGTATATACCTAGGAATGGAACTGCTGAGTCTTATTTGAATTCTGTGTTTACTGTTTTGAGGAACTTCCAAACTCTTTTCAAAAGTGGCTGAACTATTTTATATTCCCACCAAAAGTTTCTAAGAGTTCTGGTTTCTCTGTATCCTCATCAACACTTGTTTTCTGCCTATCAGATATACTTTTGGTTAATACAAACTTGATAAATGCAACGAGCCAGGCAGGTAGAAGTTTTTTATTTTTTACACTACACATTACCTTGAATAACAGGTTAGAATGACAAAGAAAAGAAAATGGAAATAACCCAGATGAGTTCATTGAGTTCATATAGCACTTAACAAATTAATAATATGTAGTTTGTAAACCAGCATTATTTCTTACCTTGAATATATTTTATGACTTTATGCAATTATTTAAAACTTTAAGGTTAACCTAAATCTTCAGTTTAGAGTTTTTATTCCTGAGAAATAACATCTCTTTAATAAAAACAATTTGATATCTAATAAAGCCCTTGTTCTTCATACTCTGGATTTGAGGAAGCATAGTGATTATCTGAAGGTTCATTGTTGTACTGTAAGATATGATTTCCTTTTTTATTATGGCTGAATAATATTCTTTTGTATGTATGTGTATGTGTGTATGTATATACACACCATGTATTTTTTTTATCCATTTATCCGCATGTAGACTTCTAAGTAGTAGTTGTTTTTAATCAAGACTAATTTCCCTCTTAATGATATATTTATATATTTGGAGTCTGCAGTAATACATGTGTGTATGGTTTAGCTATTATCAGGGCCTTTGAAAGCCCCTAGGAATAAGAAGAATAATCTAACATGTTATAACAGATACTTCAGCAAAAAGATGTTAAACGTGTTCTTATTTTTAATAGTAAAAAATAAGAAATAGCCTTAATGTTCAACAGTAGAGGAATGGTAAATTTCAGATTAAGAGGCAGTATGCTTAATGGTTTAGAATGTGAGTTCTGAAACAGACTGACTGGGTTTGAATCCTGACCTCACCACTTCTTAGCTGTGACTTCTGGCAAAGTACTTTACCTTCTGGTACCTCAGTTTCCTCATTTGTAAAATTATGATAGGGCTGATGTGAAGAAGAAATGAATTAATGTAAAGCATTTAGAACAATGTCTGGCACATAGTGTTAGCTGTGGTGACATACTGTGTATCCATTTGAAATGCAACCTCCACAAGCGTAATATTCACTACATTCTGCTAAGTGCATGTCACTGTTGTATTTCTTGGTTTAGTGTTAGGGGAGGTTGGGGGTGCATGGTGTATCACATCACAAAGCATCCACTTTATAAGGGTTCTTTGTGGGAGAGCATTTACTTAGATCTTGTAACAGGGAAAAGCTGTGCTGCTTTTAGTAACTGGTCTGATTTACTTTTGAACTTCCAGTAGTTGCTCTCTTTTCTCATTTTTATTGTTTGGAATCTTGCCAAATGTCTGTACCCTCCTCTTGCCCCCATCAGTGCACTGACTCCTAGTCTTTTACTTACTAACCTTAGCCTTAGCTTCATTTTATTTTCCCTTCAGCTGGCTATATTAATTTAAAAAATTCTGTTGATTGCCTTTTTAGATGAGGATAATAAATAGTTGGCAAAGAAAAAAAGGGTAAAATACATAGATGGAGACTTCCACTTCAGCATGGTGGATTAAAGGCATATTTTACTTCTGTGCCTTCTGGAACCTCTTTTAAAATGACAAAGACTTTTTTTGTTAAGGTATCATTGATGTACAAACTTATGAAGGTTTCATACGAGCAACATTGTGGTTACAACATTCACCCATATTATCAAGTCCCCCCTACACCCCATTGCAGTCACTGTCCATCAGCATAGTAAGATGCTATAGAGTCACTACTTGTCTTTGTACTGTACTGCCTTCCCTGCTACACCCCTACATTATGTGTGTTAAAAAATGACAGAATTTTTAATGTGAATTAACACATAAGGACAAAAACATTGAATATATAGAATGAATGATAGGATATACTTACTGTCCACCATATAGGAAGAATTTAACAATTTTGGAAGTTGGAAAGAAAGTGGAGGAATGTCAACAGAGCTTAAGTCTTAATATATTTAAGAGCAATAGGAAGAAGAAAAGGAACAAGCTAATTCAAGTCCCAAAATGCCAGTAGAGCTCCAAAAGTTAAGGGATTAGAGATATTAGGTACCTCTAATTCCTTAGGGTCAGGTTTAAAGGGGGCTATGAATAGAGAACTGATTTAAAGTTTATGTAAGAGACAGAATCTTAAATCCTTTCCTTCTAGTTGTACACCATTCCCCTATCCTGAAGAATGGTGGTATATTATATGGTGAAGTTGAATCAATGATTTCTGATTTCTTAAGAAATCAGGCAGCTATAGGGAAGGTTACTATACTGATAATAGGAGGATTATCTGAAAATCTCCAGCTGAGCAGTGAGATCCGATTTTTTTCTGCTCTTTGATTTCTGGGATGTTGGCAGCTGGTCTTACATCACTTTCAGGCAGGTTGCTGAAATTGATGACATTAGTAGAAAAGACCTAATGATACTGACAGTTGGTATCCACCAGTGATATGGCTGGGCCTCTGTCCTATCATACAAAAGTGAAAACAGCTGCTTGACAAGCCGCACCCCTGCATACAAAAATCCTGTTACCTTTTTGGTGCCTCACTCCTAAATGTGGACATTTAAGGAAAGACTTTAATCGGAAAATTGGAGATGAGAGGAACCAAACAAAAGAAACTCAGAAAACAGGGATCAGAAAACTTTGAACTGTAATACTCTTGTGGAAGAACTGACAGAAGGTAATACATCAACAAAACATTTTATTTTTAAAAGGTTCAGTAGAGATAGAAAAAAAGAGCTAATAGAAATTAACTATGATAGAAATAATTTCCATGTAAAACTTGGAAAATAAGGCTGAAGGCCTCTCTCAAAAAAAAGAGAAAAGAAAAAAAGAAAGGACTGAAAAAGAGGAAAACTCAGTTCCAGGAGGATCAAAATCTGACTAGGAGTTTCAGAAAGAGAGAGTAGGTAAAATGGTGTTGAAAATATTAAACTAACATAAGAAATATGTAAGTAATGTAAGAAAATTTTCTGGAATGTATTTACTGAGTGTATTTTTAAGTATGTTTCTAGATTAAAAGGATTCCCCCTAGTTACACTATAAAATTAATTCTAAAAGATCCACATGAACATCAACATGAATGTTAAAAAGAAACAACATGTAAGCAGACAAGTAGGGTAAAGTCTCAGACTCCTCACAGTCAGTGGTCACTGTAAGTTTCATTTTCCCAAGGACTAATAATGTTGAGAATCTATGCCATCCACGTATCTTTTGATATAATGTCTATTTGAATAGTATCTCCATTAAATGTTCTTTATATGTTTTGGACACAAGTCCTTCATCAAATATGTGACTTGCAAATATTTTCTGCTATTCTGTAGGCTTCTCTTTATCTTACCAGTTTCTTTCAAAGAGCAAATGTTTTTAATTTAGGGAAGTCTGATTCATCTGTTCTTTTCTTTTATGGATTCTGCTCTGTTTGACTTTTAAAGCCATGCACATATATTGCTATATGCAAATAGCATTTTAAAAACCTAAAACATGAACTCTCATTTCAGAGACAGAAATACAGTATTGTCCAAGCAATAGCAATACTTCATTTATGAAAACAAAGTTCAAAACAAAATGCTCATGTCTTAAGTATTTTCTGTTTTTGTGTCCATTTTATCAAATAATTTCCTTTTCATTTAATCCCCAAACATTGACATATTATATTATAAATATTAAACCAAAATGTGTGTATTTTGTTACTGTGGTAGTTTTTTGTTTATTTTTTTACTGATTTGCGTTTGGAAACACTGTCTCTACACACAGTTTTTATACAGGTCTTTAAACAATGTACTAGATTAGGCAGAGTATAGTGGACCCTGTAGAACACTGTGCCATGTTAAAATGCTATTAAAAATAATCTGAATTGTATTAGGTCCTCAATTTGGACTGGTAGAACCAATCAGGGAAGAAAAAAAATCCTAAACTTCAGATTATTGTTATTTTTGTTACCAGAGGTCATTTGGTTCAGCCTGAACAGTGTACAGGTAAAGTGAGGCCAAAAGGTTTAAGTGACTTGTCCAAATTCAGGCATCTAGTTAGTGAAAGAACAGAGACTTACATTGTGAAAGTCTTTTCAACTGGAATTTCAACTGTTTTGTTGCTACCTGTGTTGTTGGACATGTAAACAACTAATTGAAAACATTTTTGTATATAGAAGAGGAATTCAGTTATAGTTTAAAAAATAACTTTTTAAGTAGATAAAAGATTATTGCTATCATCTATTAAATGAGTGGTTCTGAAAGACTTGAAAGTATTTTGTTAGTGTATTAAGGACCCCATTTTCTAGGTAAGAAAATCTGTAAAATGGATTGGAATCTTCTGTATCTATTTTACCATAACTTTAAGTCTGGACAGCCTAATAAACTTTGGTTTTAGGTTAAATACATGGGCCAAGCTGTAGCTGTAAAGCTGTAAGAAATGCTACGTGTAAGCTGCTTGCTTATGATGGCTTGATTTTGAGAAATAGCATGCTTGAGTGTCTAATGCTGTGAGGTTTTATTTTGATACAGTAACTAATTAAAATATTTTGGACAGCAGACACTGGATGGAGAAACTTAAAAGAATAGTCAACTTTAATTGTAGAACATAAATTCTTTCAAACATTCTTTTCTTGGGTAAAACACTTAGGCAGTACATGGTAGGTTTATCATTTGAATCTCTCTGTATTATCTTCAAGTATTGTTTCAAAATAGGACCCAGAAATAAATATTAGGATTAACCATTGGAATATTTGGATTTATTATTATTTTCTCTTACAGGTCCTCTGGTGATGTTCTGGAGACATTCAATTTCTTAGAAAATGCTGATGACAGTGATGAAGAAGAGGAAAACGACATGATTGAAGGCATCCCAGAAGGAAAAGACAAACATCGGATGAATAAACACAAAGTAGGAACTTGATTTTTTATTCTTATTAGCTAAAATATATATACTCATGTATTGGAATAGAAATTTTGGAGATATCCTAAGTTAAATTGAGAGAGATCATTTTTTATTTCTTTATGTGACTTGTAAGTATTATATAGTCAGTTCTTACTGAGCTACCCATACATAGGAGTTATTAATTGCTGTAGTATTCACTAAATGACAAGAAAGGGTCTGTTCTGTTGTTTTAAGAAAGAGTCTTTTTATAGGACTGATCCACTGGTTTGAAACTTAAAAAAATACACCTGCCAGTTAAGAATCACTGCTGAAATCTGTTTCTTTATTAATAACAAACAGGTGATTAATTAACTGAAGCTGCAGTGGGGATACTCCCACACTAGGTGAGGCAGTAAACTGGCTGTAAATGTATATAATCAACATTCTCATTGTTTGTTAAGAATTAATAAAAACTTACTTTTACTCATAACCTAAGAAACAGGTATATCTGTTCTAGTGATAATGTGGGTTAGCTGTAAAAACAAAAATATATTAGATGATTAATTTATAAATCAATCATAGTGTGCAATATTTCACATACTTAAAAAAATTAAAAAGTGGACAGGTTCAGTTGTTGTTCTTTGTGATACTATAGTAATGTGGGAAAAATACTAGTGTTCCTCAAAAGCTTCTTCCTGCCTCATTTCCTATGTGTAACATACTTACATGGGTAACATGGATGAATTGAGATTTTGATCCTTCCTTTTTTTTTCCTTCTGGGAGGTAAAGCACAATTATAATTACCACAGCTGTTGACATTAGTTACTGTCTTACTAGCTGTGCTCATATCCCTGAGTTACCGACTACAAATGCATTTCTCAGTAAGTGAAGTCAATTTAGCACAATGTATCAGAATATGAGTGAGTAAATGGGTCTCTAATAGGGGGTAACTGTGACTCTGTTACAATTAAAGAACTTAACTATTCTTGATCAGCAATTTATTCTTATTACCACATTATTTGCATCACTTCTTACAAGTCTTCATATAGTACTGTGTAATTTGGGATCAGTGAATTAGATGGAAAATCAAAATTTTTATCTAAGTAATTTAAAAATGGCAGTGCAAATGTAAAGGTAATTTGTGAAAACTTAAACTGAGCATTATTAATCTCCTAAATCTTAAAGGAGTCCTTTATGTTCCATTTACAGATAGGTAATGAAGGTTTAGCTGCTGACCTTACTGATGATCCTGATACTGAAGAAGCACTGAAAGAATTTGACTTTTTAGTGACTGCTGAAGATGGTGAAGGAGCTGGAGAAGCAAGGAGTTCAGGGGATGGCACAGAATGGGGTAAGATGATAATGAAATATGGGGCGGAGTAACATCTCGCTCTTAAAGATATATTACTATTAAATAATGTATGTAGAATATGTGTATCTCAGTGTATGGTGGCAGTTAAACAAGACTAGGGAAGATGGTACTGAATAGTTTCAGGATATTTTGCACCAATTTATTTAGATTTGGAAACTAAACTATTTAATATATGGCTTTTGGCAGATTTTGATTTTTGAAATTTGTCCTGATTTAAAGTTGAAACATTTAGTCAATTTAGAAATACAGTTCCTTTCCTTTTAGCAGATTAAAAAAAAAAAGCATGTATATGCTTTTAAACATTACCATTATTTAATTTGGTAATGAATCAAGGTTTCAAAAACTTAGCTCTTTCAGTGTGCTTGTATGGTGTTATCTGACTTACTGCTAGGAAGTAATAACACTACTGATCCTGAATTAGAGGTCTATATTGAACAAGATTTGATGAAGGTATTAAACTTTATAATATTAGGTGTGTAAATGTTAGGGCCTACCCTTTGAAAGTGACATGTAATGCTACTAATAATCCAACCACAACTAAAAGGGAGAAAACACAACACAGTTCTAGTTATACAAGGTTTAAAATCCTGTTAGAAAGTAAAGTGTAAAAAATACTTCAAGATAATAGCTGAAGTCCAGTTTGTTGTTCCTATTTAATATGTTCATTCAATCATCTTTTAATACCAGCATGTTATCTGGTAGTTAGAACTCAAATTGTGTTTACAAAGGTCTATTGGAGAAGGTTACTAAGTACTTTAATGTGTATCTCACATGAATGCCAAAGTTCCTGAGTTAGAAGAATTATCACTAGTATTTTTATAACTACTTTGGTGATAGGAAACACACTTCGATTTAAAAAATGCCTTATTTATGTATTGAAACTGAATATTGCTAATTGCAAAAGAGACAAAAACCTAATAATATATTTGTTGACTATCATGATACAAATCAAGTAGTTAAAATACTTGAATTTTGGTACCAGCTTTCTTATTGTTCATCATTTTCAAGCATTGTTTTCAGACCTTCACTTCTTTTCTAAGTTGAAAGAGAAGAGGCACATTAATTGAAAATATGAAAAAAATTCTACAATTACTCTCTTGGTTTTGAATGTACTATTATTTTGAAAATGGCTATGTTCTAGAAGCTTACCCTTCTTAAGAATTAGCCTTGCTCAAGAGAACTGGTGGTATCAGTTTTCTTTTAGCTTCTTTGTGTAATCCAATGTTAGAAATACCTTATTTTTTCCCAATGATTTCTAAAGTATTGTTTTTTCCTGATTATTTTGTAATTATATAAGTATATATAATTATTTTATAATTCATGTATTTTTTAGGGGGTTTAGAACCCACAGGTACATGTGAAGAAGAAAACTGAAAGTCACCTATAATGCTCTTTGTAGAAAGAACCATTATTAACATTTATATATAAATGTCTATTTCTTTACTGTGTGCTGATTTATAACCCACGCTTTTCACTTACTATATTGTTCTTCTGCAACATTGTTTTTAATAGCTTCATGATATTCTGTCAGTTCCATTATTTAACCAGGGCTATACTGATGCACAGATTATTTTCATTTTTAAAAAAACATCAAAAGCAGTTTTCAAACATCTGTATAGCTGAATCTTGGCATGCATCGATATTCCTATTTTCTTTGCCTTAAATTGCTGGTTGTTAGTCAAAAGACGGTACAAAAATTTCAGGAAGTTAACTTATATAATGGCATTATTTCTTTAATAAAAGTACTATATTATGTGCAGTTGATTGGACCTTCTGTTCAAAAGACTTTTGAGTTTCAAGACAGGACCTAATTAGTGAATAACAGCCGTTATAACTTTATTTACTTTTGCTTATTAACATCTGAGAGTGACCTGAATCTCTGTGTAAGTGGAAGTAACTGACAAAGTCTCTCCTTTCCAGGGGAGACTGAAACATCTTAAAAGCATTTTAAATTCTTGAGAAGGAAAAGGACTCTAAGAACCAAATGGTTCAAGTAGTTTCTTTCCTTAAACGAAAACCATCAAAAGTTCTACGCAGTGTTCCTGAATTTATCATTTCTATTCAACAGGCATCATACTTGATTTTTCCAAAACAAAGAGGATGGATATACAAACATACTATATTTAACTCATTTACTTAAAATTTGAATTTACTTGCAAATGGAAGGTAGTGGTTTTCAGGTATAAATTCATGGATAAAAGACACAGATTAATGTGGAGTATAAGAACAAAGAAAAAAACTGAAGGAATAAAACAGCAGCAGACTCACAGAACCCAAGAATGGATTAACAGTTACCAAAGGGAAAGGGACTGGGGAGGATGGGTGGGAAGGGAGGGATAAGGGGAAAAAAAGGGGCATTACTATTAGCAGACATATTGTAGGTGGGGGTGCACAGGGAGGGCTGTATAACACACAGAAGACAAGTAGTGATTCTTATAGCACCTTACTACACTGATGAACATTGACTGTAATGAGTTATGTAGTAGGGGACTTGATAGGGCGAGTCCAGTAAACATAATGTTACTCATGTAATTGTAGATAATGATACCAAAATAAATTTAAAAATATATATTTCAGACACACAAGAATCAGAGACTTAGTAATCCAGTGTGAGAAAATATCATGAGGGAGTATGCCACTGAAGTAAAAAGACTTAACGTGCTGTATCAGAAACAACAGCAGTTGAATATGCTCCAGAATGGAAGGAAATTTAAGAAAAAAAATTAGAGACTTAAAAAAAATAGACACAGATTTAAAAAAATAAACAGTCTGTCCTAATGAAACATCCCAGTACTCACTTTGGATGATCTGTATGTTACTTTGTTATTTTGTATACTAGCAGTCTGCTCAGAATACATTTAATTTTGAATTCTTTTATCCTATGTAACCACCGCTTTTTAGAAAATACTGAAGTTCTGTTTTGCTTCTGTCATCTACGTTAGGTAGTCTCAGTTTAACTTTAGTAGTTTTTTAGTTCTTGTCATAATAAAAAATATGAGTAGGCATTTCTAATTTTGCTATGTCATGGAGAGCAGGCATTTTAAGGATGTTCAGTTTTTTTCTCCTACACTTTGAAACTGATCTGTGGGAATTTATAGGACGACAGAATGCAAAAAGCCTGAGTGTTTGTATTTAAATAGAGCAAATAATTAAAGTACTGAATATTTGAATATAGTTAGTTACATTTATGCTACCTTAGGTAGAACTGTATAATTCCTCTGCCATAATAGATTTTTATGTTTTTGTGGTTTTGAGTTTTCAGTGGTCAATTTTTTTGTGCATATCTGTATTTTCTTTTAAACAGAAAAATTCCCATAAGTGATTCAACCTCATTTCTTGGTATTCCCCCGACCCCTAAAATTTTTAAAAACAGAATTAATCTGTAGAAGATTATACTGCCTCTTCCCTCTGGCTCTTAACTATTTCTTATAGGCAATATCAGATCTGCTTTTACTTAGCAGGCAAGTTTCAGAATCAGGACATCATTTGTGTACATATGCACTCCCCAGCCTGTTCTTTGTGCTACCTAAGTTTACCTTTGATTTTCTAGACTTGGGGTTATCTTTACAAGTGATACTTGTTTTTTTCCCTCAAACTTACTCTTTTTAATTCCTTTGCTTTTTTACCCCACTACCCTTTGTTACTTTAGTTAGAGCTATTCGCAGCTTTATTTTTTTCTACAAAGGTGTTTTAAGAAACTGGCTAAGATATCTTACTGCATTTTTCTGTCCTAGTTTCCTACTGATTTTACCACTTAGGTTGTTATGTTGTTCCTGTGAGGTTTAAATGTGTCAGTTTGTGTCGCTTTAAACAGTCACTTTTAAAGTAACAATTGTGAGCTTTAAAATGACTGCAAGTGATTAATTCCTCAGATCATATTTTTTTCTCACAGTATTCAATAGGTGGATGGAACGATTCCTAATACTGCATAGTTTGCAGTAAACTTCATGACTAGAGTATGTGAAAGTGAATTTTATCTTTAAATCATCAGTATTACTACCATATTATACTTTGCATATTTGACAAATAATTTTATATGTAAATTTCAGTCTTGAGCAACATAGTTTCAAATAATTCAAATCAGCAAATTAGCTTAAAGCTTTGATTTAGCTTTTTACATACTGAGTACTACCTAAGATCCCAATTATATATATACATAAGAGAGAAAGATGACAATTATAGTATGAAAGACTCAAGGTACAGTAAATAAATTTTTATGTGCCATTCAAATATGAGAATTTCTTCTGTTTTACTACATACAGCAGTCTGTAAGGAAAAAAAGGCCTATGGCCTAGGGAGACTGTAAGCCTATGGCCTGGGCCAGAATATGAGTTTTCAAAAATTTAACAAGTATTTTTCCCTAAAATCTCACAATTACTCTCAGTCTTACTGATGGACTAGCCTGTGTGTTTTGGTACAGTTTTTACTTAATAACATAGTTAATAAATTACTGGTTGTTACTCTGTAACAGAATGTTAAACTTCCTAATAACATAGCTGTTTCAAAATTATACAAGTCTCTTAAGTATGAGTAGGTCAGATGTTGCTAATATCTTGCTAACTGTTTTTAATAAACTGAACGAGCTCAGTTAGCAAAAAAAAAAACTTAGCAAGGGACTGAAAAATCCTTAAAACTTAAAATAATTCTAATAGACTTATTTTTATTATTCTGCTTTTTTTTTTAATGTTGTTTTTCCTCTAGAGCAAATTTTTTCCTGGCACAAGTATTTACTTAAAACAGATAAGGATTTGTTTATTCAGCTAAAATAGTTAAAGTATCATCTTTAGCAGATGTACACCGATGTATGTTTTAATTTCTCTAAGCTTGTCACCGCTTTTATCTTACCCTAAAAAAATTATCTCTAAAAAAATTCCTCAGTGAAATTTAAGTTTTGTTTTTTTGTTTTTTGTTTTTGCTAATCTTAGTTGTAGACCAATGGAAGAAAGTAAAGACATGTTAAACTGTTTGGGTGGGGTGGGGGCAGAGGTGGGATTTTTGAATGCTTTGTATGGATTATTTGAGACATTGTATTTTGGAACTATTACCTATGTATTATATTGGACTAGAATGCCTCTCTGTTAGTACAGTTATCCTGTGCATGCATAACCAGTGTGACAGAAAGTGCATGAATATTTTCATCAATAAAATGACACTAACCTTTCCAGCTTGCACTTCTTTTTTTAATTTCAGCAAGTTGTAATTTATTTTGGCTTAAAATTAGATTTTTTTAAAGGAAAAATATTTCTCCTTACGTATTAAAGAAGTGGACTTTTTTTTTTTGAGAGGGCATCTCTCATATTTATTGATCATATGGTTGTTAACAACAGTAAAATTCTGTATAGGGGACTCAATGCACAACCATTAATCAACCCCATGCCTAATTCTCAACAGTCTCCAATCTTCTGAAGCATAACAAGTTTTTACATGAACAAGTTCTTACATAATAAATAAGTTCTTATATGGTGAACATGCAAGGGCAGTCATCACAGAAACTTTCGGTTTTGATCACGCATCATGAACTATAAACAATCAGATCAATTATGATTATTTGTTTGATTTTTATACTTGATTTATATGTGAATCCCACATTTCTCCCTTATTATTATTATTTTTAATAAAATGCTGAAGTGGTAGGTAGATGCAAGATAAAGGTAGAAAACATAGTTTAGTGCTGTAAGAGGGCAAATGTAGATATCAGGTGTGTGCCTATAGACTAAGTATTAATCCAAGCTAGACAAGGGCAACAAAACATCCACGGATGCAGAAGATTTCTCTCAAAACAGGGGGGTGAGGTTCTAAGCCTCACCTCTGTTGATCCCCAATTTCTCACCCACTGCGACTGTGCCTGTCTTAGGTTGTTCCTCCCTTGGGGAATCTTACCCGTCTCTGGCTAACCAATCCTCTTCCGGGACCATACAGAGAAATGTAAAGTTGGCAAGTGAGAGAGAAGCCATATTGTTTGAAAAGGTTAGCTTTTTACTTCTTTGCAGATTTATGCCTTGTGGCTTCTATACCCAGCATTTGTCTTGAGGTATCTTTACCACTTGGAAGAATTATGATACTCAGTCATTTCGATATGAGGTACGAATTCTACTTAGGGGTTGTAATTATGAAGGAAGAAGAGAAACTATAGAAGTAGCAGACAGAAGAAAACATGGGAAGATTGATTATTTCTTTGACATATCTTCTTGTAGAGTAACATAAGCATGTATAGGTTTTAAATTACTAATTAAATTGCATGCACACATTAACATAATAGGAATACAGCTACATAACCAAAGCAGACCTACAATCACCAGCCATATCCAGTGAAACCAAGAAAACCAGTTAGGCACCCTAGGCATTTGTGAAAACTTATCAATGATATGATGGATATTGTCTAACTGAATCTGAATATTTTGAGAAAAATCAGACAAATTAAAACAACACATTCCTGGGAACTGTTCACATCCCATATATGTTCTTCTAACAGTAGATAGTCTATAGTCGCAAGATTTTGGAGCGCTGCAACTTGTGCTTCTCCTAATTCTTGGTTGAGTTCCAACAGTATAGATCCAGTCAAATTTGTTGTTTTACTGTATGCATAGGCCAGCTTAGATATCTCCTCCTTCATTCCAATGGCAAGTCCAGGAACTGGTGGGATGAATGCAGCTACAACTGCAACAGCACCAGGATCTTTGTTGAAGTTCTTTGATGATCATCTTCTGGAATGACTCTTCCAGAGAATGTTGATGTTGGAAGTTCTTCTTCATATCGTATCTTAATTCGTTTTCTGGGTAGCTAAATTAGGCTTCGATCCTCTGTATAAACACAAATAAACCCCTTGCCCACACTTTGATATGCCCTTTATGCCATAGTGAAGAATCTATTGGAGATCACCACACAGGAACTGCCTTTTTTTCTTTTTTTTTTAAGAGAAAGGAATATTATCAGAAAAATGTACTTCCGTAGCTGATCATCTGACACCCTTTAAATGATCAGAATTAGGGATATTGAAAGCATGCATTAATCGGTGATTTACAGTTAGTTTTATCCTATCAGGGAGTAATCCCCCTTTTCTTTCTTTTTTTTTTCTCTATATCATTAATCTACAATTACATGAAGAACATTATGTTTACAAGGCTCTCCCCTATACCAGGTCCCCGCCACAAAACCCCTTACATTCACTCTCCATCCGCATAGCAAAATGTTGTATAATCACTACTTGTCTTCGCTGTGTTGTACAGCACTCCCATTTCTCACACACACCCACATTATGCTTGCTACTCATAATACCCCCTTTCTTCTTTCCCCTCCTTATCCCTCCCTACCCACCCATCCCCAGTCCCTTTCCCTTTGGTACCTGTTAGTCCATTCTTCGGTTCTGTGATTCTGCTGCTGTTTTGTTCCTTCAGTTTTTCCTTTGTATACTCCATAGATGAGTGAAATCATTTGGTATTTCTCTTTCTCCACTTGGCTTATTTCACTGAGCATAATACCCTCTAGCTCCATCCATGTTGTTACAAATGGTAGGATTTGTTTTCTTCTTATGGCTGAATAATATTCCATTGTGTATATGTACCACATCTTCTTTATCCATTCATCTACTGATGGACACTTAGGTTGCTTCCAATTCTTGGCTATTGTAAATAGTGCTGCAATAAACATAGGGGTGCATCTGTCTTTTTCCAACTTGAGTGCTGCATTCTTAGGGTAAATTCCTAGGAGTGGAATTCCTGGATCAAATGGTAAGTCTATTTTGAGCATTTTGAGGAACCTCCATACTTCTTTCCACAATGGCTGAACTAATTTACATTCCCACCAGCAGTGTAGGAGGGTTCCCCTTTCTCCACAACCTTGTCAACATTTGTGGTTATTTGTCTTTTGGATGGCAACCATCCTTACTGGTGTGAGGTGATACCTCATTGTGGTTTTAATTTGCATTTCTCTGATGACAAGTGATGTGGAGCATCTTTTCATGTGTCTGTTGGCCATCTGTATTTCTTTTTTGGAGAACTGTCTGTTCAGTTCCTCTGCCCATTTTTTAATTGGATTATTTGCTTTTGTTTGTTGAGGTGGGTGAGCTCTTTATATATTTTGAACATCAAGCCTTTATCGGATCTGTCATTTACAAATATATTCTCCCATACTGTAGGGTACCTTTTTGTTCTATTGATGGTGTATTTTGCTGCACAGAAGCTTTTCAGCTTAATATAGTCTCACTTCTTCATTTTTGCTGTTGTTTTCCTTGCCTGGGAGATATGTTCAAGAAGAGGTCACTCATGTTTATGTCTAAGAGGTTTTTGCCTATGTTTTTTTCTAAGAGTTTTATGGTTTCATGACTTACATTCAGGTCTTTGATCCATTTTGAATTTAATTTTGTGTATGGGGTTAGACAATGGTCCAGTTTCATTCTCTTACATGTAGTTGTCCAGTTTTGCCAGCACCATCTGTTGAAGAGACTGTCGTTTTGCATTGTATGTCCACGGCTCCTTTATCAAATATTAATTGACCATATATGTTTGGGTTAATGTCTGGAGTCTCTAATCTGTTCCACTGGTCTGTGGCTCAGTCCTTGTGCCAGTACCAAATTGTCTTGATTACTATGGCTTTGTAGTAGAACTTGAAGTTGGGGAGTGAGACCCCCCCCTACTTTATTGTTCTTTCTCAGGATTGCTTTGGCTATTCGGGGTCTTTGGTGTTTCCATATGAATTTTTGAACTATTTGTTCCAGTTCGTTGAAGAATGTTGCTGCTAATTTGAGAGGGATTGCATCAAATCTGTATATTGCTTTGGGTAGGATGGCCATTTTGACGATACTAATTCTTCCTAGCCAAGAGCATGGGATGAGTTTCCATTTGTTAGTTTCCCCTTTAATTTCTCTTAAGAGTGACTTGTAGTTTTCAGGGTACAGGTCTTTCACTTCTTTGGTTAGGTTTATTCCTAGGTATTTTGTTCTTTTTGATGCAATTGTGAATGGAGTTGTTTTCCTGATTTCTCTTTCTATTGGTTCATCGTTAGTGTATAGGAAAGCCACAGATTTCTGTGTGTTAATTTTGTATCCTGCACCTTTATTGTATTCTGATGTCAGTTCTAGTAGTTTTGGAGTGGAGTCTTTAGGGTTTTTTATGTACAATATCATGTCATCTGAAAATAGTGACAGGTTGACTTCTTCTTTACCAATCTGGATTCCTTGTATTTCTTTGTTTTGTCTGATTGCCATGGCTAGGGCCTCCAGTACTATGTTAAATAACAGTGGGGAGAGTGGGCATCCCTGTCTTGTTCCCGATCACAGAGGAAAAGCTTTCAGCTTCTCGCTGTTCAGTATAATGTTGGCTGTGGGTTTATCATATATGGCCTTTATTATGTTGAGTTATTTGCCCTCTATACCCATTTTGCT
Organism: Manis javanica; assembly: GCF_040802235.1. Taxonomy (NCBI): domain Eukaryota; kingdom Metazoa; phylum Chordata; class Mammalia; order Pholidota; family Manidae; genus Manis; species Manis javanica. The sequence continues at coordinate 67,061,798 of NC_133163.1, forward strand.
GAGAGTTTTTATCATCAGTGGATGTTGAATTCTGTCAAATGCTTTTTCATCACCTATGGAAATGATCATGTAGTTTTTGTCTTTTCTTTTTGTTGATGTGGTGGATGATGATGATGGATTTTCGAATGTTGTACCATCCTTGTATCCCTGGGATGAATCCCACCTGGTTATGGTGTATGATCCTTTTGATATACTGTTGAATTCTGTTTGCTAATATTTTATTGAGTATTTTTGCATCTACATTCATCAGGGATATTGGTCTGTAATTTTCTTTTTTGGTGGGGTCTTTGCCTGGTTTTGGTATTAGGGTGATGTTGGCTTCATAGAATGAGTTTGGGAGTATTCACTCCTCTTCTATTTTTTGGAAAAATTTTAGGAGAATGGGTATTATGTCTTCTCTCTGTGTCTGATAAAATTCCGAGGTAAATCCGTCCAGCCCAGGGATTTTGTTCTTGGGTAGTTTTTTGATTACCGTTTCAATTTCTTTGCTTGTAATTGGTTTGTTTAACTTCTGTGTTTCTTCCTTGGTCAGACTTGGAAGGTTGTATTTTTCTAGGAAGTTGTCCATTTCTTCTAGGTTTTCCAGCTTGTTGGCATATAGGTTTTCACAGTAGTCTTTAATAATTCTTTGTATTTCTGTGGAGTCTGTCGTGATTTTTCCGTTCTCATTTCTGATTCTGTTGATTTGTGTTGATTCTCTTTTTCTCTTAATAAGTTTGGCTAGAGGCTTATCTATTTTGTTTATTTTCTCAAAGAACCAGCTCGTGGTTTCATTGATTTTTGCTATTGTTTTCTTCTCAATTTTGTTTATTTCTTCTCTGATCTTTATTATGTCCCTCCTTCTGTTGACTTTAGGCCTCATTTGTTCTTCTTTTTCCAGTTTCGATAATTGTGATGTTAGACTATTCATTTGGGATTGTTCTTCCTTCTTCAAGTATGCCTGGATCGCTATATACTTTCCTCTTAAGACTGTTTTCGCTGCATCCCACAGAAGTTGACTTTGTGTTGTTGTTGTCATTTGTTTCCATATATTGCTGGATCTCCATTTTAATTTGGTCGTTGATCCATTGATTATTTCGGACCATGTTGTTAAGCCTCCGTGTGTTTCTGAGCCTTTTTGTTTTCTTTGTAGAATTTATTTCTAGTTTTATGCCTTTGTGGTCTGAAAAGTTGGTTGGTAGGATTTCAGTCTTTTTGAATTTACTGAGGCTCTTTTTGTGGGCTAGTATGTGGTCTATTCTGGAGAATGTTCCATGTGCACTTGAGAAGAATGTATATCCTGTTGCTTTTGGATGTAGAGTTCTATAGATGTCTATTAGGTCCATCTGTTCTAGTGTGTTGTTCAGTGCCTCCATGTCTTTACTTATTTTCTGCCCGGTGGATCTATCCTTTGGGGTGAGTGGCATGTTGAAGTCTCCTAAAATGAATGCATTGCAGTCTATTTCCCTCTTTAGTTCTGTTAGTATTTGTTTCACATATGCTGGTGCTCCTGTGTTGGTTGTATATATATTTAGAATGGTTATATGCTCTTGTTGGACTGAGCCCTTTATCATTATGTAGTGTCCTTCTTTATCTCTTGTTACTTTCTTTGTTTTGAAGTCTATTTTGTCTGATATTAGTACTGCAACCCCTGCTTTCTTCTCTCTGTTGTTTGCCTGAAATATGTTTTTCCATCCCTTGACTTTTAGTCTGTGCATGTCTTTGGGTTTGAGGTGAGTTTCTTGTAAGCAGCATATAGATGGGTCTTGCTTTTTTATCCATTCAATTACTCTGTGTCTTTTGATTGGTGCATTTAGTCCATTTGCATTTAGGGTGACTATTGAAAGATATGTACTTATTGCCATTGCAGGCTTTAGATTCGTGGTTACCAAAGGTTCAAGGTTAGCCTCTTTAGTATCTTACTGCCTAACTTAGCTCGTTTATTGAGCTGTTATATACACTGTCTGGAGATTCTTTTCTTCTCTCCCTTCTTATTCCTCCTCCTCCATTCTTCATATGTTGGGTGTTTTGTTCTGTGCTCTTTTTAGGAGTGCTCCCATCTAGAGCAGTCCCTGTAAGATTCCCTGTAGAGGTGGTTTGTGGGAGGCAAATTCCCTCAACTTTTGCTTGTCTGGGAATTGTTTAATCCCTCCATCATATTTAAATGATAGTCGTGCTGGATACAGTATCCTTGGTTCAAGGCCGTTCTGTTTCATTGCATTAAATATATCATGCCATTCTCTTCTGGCCTGTAAGGTTTCTGTCAAGATGTCTGATGATAGCCTGATGGGTTTTCTTTTGTAGGTGACCTTTTTCTCTCTACCTGCCTTTAAAACTCTTTCCTTATCCTTGATCTTTGCCATTTTAATTATTATGTGTCTTGGTGTTGTCCTTCTTGAGTCCTTTCTGTTGGGAGTTCTGTATATTTCTGTGGTCTGTTCGATTATTTCCTACCCCATTTTGTGGAAATTTTCAGCAATTATTTCTTCAATGACACTTTCTATCCCTTTTTTCTCTCTTCTTCTTCTGGTACCCCTATAATACAGATATTGTACCTTTTGGATTGGTCACACAGTTCTCTTAATATTGTTTCATTCCTGGAGATCCTTTTATCTCTCTCTATGTCAGCTTGTATGCATTCCTGTTCTCTGGTTTCTATTCCATCAATGTCCTCTTGGATCTTATCCATTCTGCTTATAAGTCCTTCCAGAGTTTGTTTCACTTCTGTAATCTCCTTCCTGGCATCTGTGATCTCCCCCGGACTTCATCCCATTTCTCTTGCGTATTTCTCTGCATCTACATCAGCATGTTGATGATTTTATTTTGAATTCTTTTTCAGGAAGACCGGTTAGGTCTGTCTCCTTCTCTGGTGTTGTCTCTGAGATCTTGGTTTGCCTGTAATTTTGCCTTTTCATGGTGATAGAAATAGTTTGCAGAGCTGGAACGAGTGACGGCTGGAAGAACTTCCCTTCTTGTTGGTTTGTGGCCTTCCTCACCTGGGAGAACAGCGACCTCTAGTGGCTTGTGCTGGGCAGCTGCACGCAGACAGGGCTTCTGATTCCTGTCTGGCTTCTATGGAGTTTATCTCTGCTGTTGCCGTGGGCTTAGCCTCGCTCGGGCTGCTGCTCCGAAATGGTGGAACCCTGTTGGGGGGGGAGCGGCCGGGAGGCTATTTATCTTTGTGAGGGGCCTCCGTGCTCCCTGCTGCCCAGGGGGTTGTAGTGCCCAGAGATCCCGAGATTCCCTGCCTCTGTATTAAGTGTCCCGGGATGCTTCCGTCCAGTTTTGGGGTCCCTGTCCCTTTAAGACTTCCTAAAAGCACTCGCAAAAAGAAAAAAAAAAGCCACTCGCTTTTCTTTGTCCCTGGGCACCGGCCTCCGGGACCCACTCACAGATCTTGCTGCCCCTTTTCCCTAGTATCCAGGACCCCACGCATCCACTGTGTCTGCGCCCTGGTGCGGATGGCTGGTGCTGGGTGTTCAGCACTCCTGGGCTCCTCCCTCCCCGCTCCGACTCCTCTCCTCCCGCCGGGAGCTGGGGGGAGGGGTGCTTTGGTCCCGCCGGGCTGGGGTTTGTATCTTACCCCCTTCGGGAGGCGCTGAGTTCTTGCAGGTGTGGAAGAGTCTATTCTAGGAAGAGTCTTGTCTATTCTAGGAAGAGTTGTCTTTGTTATGTTTTCATAAATATATGTAGTTTTGGGAGATTTCCGCTGCTCTACTCACACCGCCATCTTGGCTCCATCCCCAGCTTTCACTTTTATGAGTAGTTTGCATGTAATTTGTTCATTTGTCTTCCTGTTGCTGGCTGAATAATTTTTTATTAACAGTTTTATAAAGATGCAGTGATCTATTCTTGTCTTGCCAATCGGTGTCAGCCCCAGGCAAGTTCACTATGGATTCAATGTGACCACAGAAAATGACAGGGATGAAAGGGTTATACCCAACTTTACTTCCAGGTGGCAGGTCAGTCACTAGAATCCCACTCTCTCAGAGTGTGTCTCTATGCAGCAAGGCAGTCTCTGCCTCTGGTCCCCTCTGTCTGCAAAGTAATCCTCTGGGCCTCTCTGCACAGCCATCCCACACAGCCGTCCTCTGGGCCTCTGTCCTCGGCACTGCCACCACTCCAGCCTCTTCTCTGCTCTCCTGCACCCTTGCAGCCCTGCAACTGTGCAGTAGCCATGTAATGCCCACAGGTGTGCAGTGAGCTAGTCAACTATGGCCAGGTGAGAATCCTGGCCACAGGAACTCTCATTTTATCCACACTCCACCCCTCCAGGATGCTCTCCCCTCAATCTATGTGCCCTTAGTCCTCTGCAATGGTCCCCGTGCAAGGAAGCTCGAACATTGTTTTCCAGCAAAAGGTCTTGCAGACACACAGGCCAGGCTCGTGGCTCTGTCTCTGACCTCTGCCTCTTTGGTCTTAATGGCTGGAACGGCTGCTCTGGTTTCAGTTGTTGCCATAGCTCCAGTAAGATCCTATTTGGCTTCTCGTCTAATTTCCTTCCATCTGGTCCTGCCCATATCAAATCAACCCACATCTGGATCCTCATAACCCTTACAAGGCCCCTCCAATTCCTCCTGTGAGTAACAGGTCTTATTTCTTTCTGGGTTCTTGTTGCTTCAGCTATTGTACGTGTCACCTCGCATTTTGTAATCGCTGCCTCAAGGCGGGCTGCACTGTCAGGGAAGACAGCTTTCCCATCTCTGATCCCGACAGAACAATCCCATCCACCCCTAAGTCCTACAGCCACTGGCTCAGCCTGAGTTTAGGGGTGGACCGTAGAGTGCTCCCCGATCTGCAGAGGGGCCTGCTCCTCTCCTTGGGGAACTTGCAGCTGCTGGATCTGTATTTTCTTTACAACCACTGGGCATGCTTTTGATACAGGAGGGGCCAGTGCCTCTGGCACCACCCCTTCACCCTTCCCCAGCTCCCATTTCTAGGGCTGATGGCACCTTTCTCTCCACTCCCCCAAGTGCCTCCTCTGCTGCAGTGCCTCGCAACAATGCCAGCTCAGTCTTCAGCAGCTTTCTTACCTTCAGCTCAATGCTTTGCAGCTGACGTTCTCATGGCCCCCTCTGCCTGTGCTTCCCTCAAGAGTTCATCTCTTTCTTTGATGGCCTCTTCCTCCTTCAGAACACCTGGCAGCACTGCTGTCCTGTCTCCAATGGCACCTTGCTGCCAGTGCTCTCATGCTGCCTCCTACTGCGTCAAGTCCATTTCCCTCCTCAGGGAATCCACAGAGGTTTGCAGCTCACGTTCTCGTGCTGCCATTTCTTGGGTTTCCTCTGTAGACCTTATTAATACTGTAAGAAGCAGCCAACCCATAGTCCCCGCTGCCTCACGTGCACTCTGTTTCTCAAAGGATCTGCTTACTATACCAAGGGCCACCTCTGCTGCATCAGGTGTCACCTCCACTTGCCTCCAGTCCTGGGGTGGGGCCCAGTCCTCTAGGAGGCAAGCCACCTCAGACCACATATCCATTGGGGACGATCCACTGTCTCCCCATTCACAGGGGCAGCCTGCTGAAGCACCTCTCCCATAAGGGCAGCTTCTCTTTTTCCTTGGTCAATAATGGACCCTGCCAACCTCACCAATTGTCTTGTCAATGGGTTTCAACCCCAGGCAAGTTCGCTATGGATTCAATGTGACCAAAGAAAATGACAACAAAACGTTCTTGGGGTGAAAGGGTTATACCCAACTTTATTTCCAGGTGGCAGGTCAGTCACTAGAATCCCATTCCCTCAGAGCAAGTCTGCATGCAGCAAGCCAGTCTCTGCCTCTGGGCCCCTCTGTCTACACAGCCATCCTATGGGCCTCTCTGCACAGTCATCCCACACAGCTGTCCTCTGGGCCTCTGTCCTCAGTGCTGCCACCACTCCAGCCTCTACTCTGCTCTCCTGCAGCCTTGCAGCCCTGCCACCATGCCATGCCGAGAGCACTGGGTGGAGCTCTTTTTATAGAGTCAACAGCCATGTATTGCCCACAGGTGTACAGTGAGCTAGTCAACCAGGGCCAGGTGAGAATTCTGGCCACAGGAACTCTCGTTTTATCCAAAATTCTTTATAACATTAGACTTCTAATGTCAGTTCATTGAGAGACAATTAGTTATTGAAAGAAGAAAACCTTCAAATTTGTAATTCATGGAAACGAAGCATCATTTAACTATTATTTGTATTAAATGTTTAGAAATTTTTGAGATGGGCATTTAGAATGAGTTGTGAGTACCAAAACTGAGACTGCACCTTTAAAGTAATTTGAGTATATGCTGTTAGTACATTTTTGTTATGATGAAAGTAAAGCTATAACAGTTAACTGCCAATAGCTTGCATTGCCAACTACTGATTTTTTTTTTCTATTAATAATATGCTGCATGTAAATAAAGATGACCTCTCCCCAACTACTGAGGTTTGGGATGTAGCCCAGGGACTAATAAGTAAACTGAAGGAACAGTACAAGAAGGAGCAAAAGGGGAAGAAAGGGGTAAAGAATAAGTGCAGCTTCTATTATAATTTTTGTATACCAATTTTTAAGAAAGAAAAATCCTCCAGTTCTGTTTTTTGTGGGTTTTTTTTGTTTGTTTCATAAGAGGGCAACTACCTTTAAACTTTGTCTGCCATGTAATTGAAATTTGTCTGACTATAATTTAGGATCTGTTATTGATCAAGTGAAAAATTGTTTCAAATATGTGGATTAGGATGAAGGAAAGATTTCAGGGTCTTTTTTTTTTTTTTTGGTTATTTACAAAATTTAAGGAATATTGGTCTTGGAAGTAAAATAGAAATTTTTTCAAAAGGGAGAAAGTATGAATTGCCCTATTTTTCATACATAGGGTACTTGTAAGTATAACCAACTCATATCCAGGTTACATTTCTTAGTTTGGGAATCATGAAATATAGTGATTAGGAAAGTTCTTTTCATATAGTTTCTGCTTTCTGGCTTTAGTGCAAGCACAACAAGAGCAGCAAAAAAATTACCCTTTGGATAGTACTTTCCTGGTAGAGGAAAGCCACAGAATAGGTCGTCAGTGGCAGTAGGTTAGTTTGGTGAATAGCTGAATGTCTTTTGGTGCCTTAGTATATTCTTCACTATGTTATATCCTGACCAGTGTACTGTAAAAGTATAAATTCAGTTATAGCACCTTTCAAAGAAGTAATTAATTTCATCTTGTGAATTAAACTTAAAAACAGTCACATGGAAAACATCTTTAGACCTATGAGTATTAAATGGAAAAACATAAAACTTAGTTTTGGAAAACTTTATTTTGAATTGGTCATTGATTGCTACTAGTCTAACTTTTTTGACAGTATCAGGGGAGAAAACAGTGGATGACAAAGGCAAAAACCATAAAGGCATTCTCTCATTCCTTTTGTGGACAAATAACATAAAATGCAAGTGTAATGGAAAAGGGTATGTTTCCTTCAGTAAAGCATTTTTTGAAAGGTTTAATGTGGAGGTTAATAAGTAGAGTTCTGGGGACTTGACTTGTTATGTAATTTATAATTTTTTGCTAATTTATGTTACTGCATGTGAATAAAAAGACAAACTATTCTATAAGAAGTTTCAGACTGTGTGGTGAACTGCTGCCTATTGTATTTAAAAACGTTTAGTGCTGGGCAGGGGTTATATTCAACCCTAACATAATTTAGGTATATAATTCATGCATGTTGAGTATCAACATACTTTTGCATGATTGGCTATTTTATTATAGTCATATTGACATTAGAATTTTAAGATTTAGGTCTGTTTTTAATTAAATAAAGCGGTTTATTTTTAAATTAGGTTACTTATTTTATGTATGTTTTTCATAAACTAACCTGTCTGCTGAAGGTTTCTTTAGAAAATATTGCTTTGATTTGCAATATGAAATACCAGTTTTTTCCCTTTTAGAATATAATTAGATCTATACCTTTACGAGGTTTAAAAATAGGATATGTCAGCTTAAGGTTTTTTTAGTTGTAGGCTTTAAATTTTTCTAAATCTGGTTAAGAAATATTAGAAACAGATAAACTGAAATTAAAATTAAAAGTCCCGATGACATTTTAATGTAATTAATTTTCTTTAGTATGTATGGATAGTTTTGTTATTTGCCTGCCTAGCTAATAGTTCATAGGAAACATCATTTTATGTCAATCATTCCTCTGTATAACTTGTTTTCAGTTTTTTTTTTAACAAAGTTGTGCTGTTGGCAAACAAAATATTGGAGAACCTAATATGTGAAATGGGAAAAAGGGAACTGCTCTGATTAAATCAAGAGCTGGCGACCTGGGAGCCAGGCCTTGAGGTTCTCATGTCGCAGTACTGTTTTATAATTTAGATGGTACTGTATCACTTAGCTGGCCACTTTAATATGGCTTTGTGCTATTTTCTTCAAAAAATACTTTGTTTATGTAACTATAAAAATAACAAATGCTAGTTATTCATACAATATAAGAAGTATGTAGAAACAAAGAAAAAAGTAAAAAATCACCTGCAGTTCTACCACTTAGAGATTAATATTTGGCATATATCCTTCCAACTTTTTCTAAGTGTCTTTTAAACCACCTTTTAAATTTTTCAACAAGAATAGCATTATATTGTTTTTAACTCATTTTTATTTAATGTTTCATAGTCATCTCAATAAAATACAGTTTTAGTAGTTACTTAGTATTGCATGTTGTGGATTTAATCTAGCCTAGCCTCCATTGTTAAACTTTTAGATTGTTCCTCATTTTTAATGTTTTTGTAAGCATCAGTGTCTTTAAGGTTATCTATGCACATAGATGTAAAGATGAAGTTTCCAACAGTGTCTCAGGAATAATTAGAAGATAATATGTTTCCTTTTATACTTCTTTCTGAATTTAGATAAATAAAAATTTCTTGTTCTTGAATATAGAGTTCAGTATGAAAATATTGGCTCTGAATCCCTGCCATGAAGATAAAACTTAAGGAAATTTTTAAAAATTGTTAATAGGTGGATCATAAACTTTTAATGGTCTTAATTCAGGTATATCAACATACTAGTATGAAGATAACCATCATGAAAAGATAATTCATGAATTATCTTAGTGTTCTTATAGTCTTGTTGATTTTTTTATTCTGATATTTTCCCAGATGTAGCTTTGCACAAGTTAAAATGATTCACAAACTGTAGCCTTTGATTTTTTCCCCCCCTTTATTCCAAAATGTGAACGAATCACATGGATTGGATCATAGCCCTAAGCTTCTACAGATTTTTTTTTACAACTTCTTTGAGGGAAGAAAATTATTTGCTGACTTTAACATATGAAATCAGCACATGTAATGCATTCTAAATACACCCCCCCCCCTTTTTTAATGGAATGAAAAAAGTGTCAACCTTTTAACTTTACACTCAACTGTGATTTGACTCAAGTGGAAAGAGCTAAGACAGTAACATTTATCTGTCTTCTTTGTTTACTGCACTCTACCTTTTTTATCACCTGAGGCAAAAGAAAATGACTTAAAAGATTGTAGATACAGTTCATAATTAATTTCTTGCTAAGTGAGATATACTTAAGAGTACTTTATCAATTAATACTTATAAAAGTAAAGACCCTGAAGTTAAAGAGGTTTGCTATAGGTATTTTGGTCTCAGCTTTAAAATGGTTAAGCTTCCTTTTCCTTTGAACTTTTTATTTTGACAGAATTTCACACTTAAGGAAAAACTTGCAAGAATAGTATAAAGAATTCCATGCACTTTTCATCCAGGTTCCCCAAAGTTTTACATTTCACCACATTTTCTTTATCCTTTTCTCTCTATAAATATATACATTTATTATTTCAGAAAAATCAGTAGGTTGTAGACACAGGTTGCTCCTTAAATATGTTAGTGTATGTTACCACGAAGACAATCTCTTAAGAACATGCCTACAGTACAATGATGAAAAATCAGGAAATTAAGTCATAGAATACTATTATCTAACCTAAAATGGGGTTTTTTTGCTTTTGTTTTTTAATAATTTCTAAGTTTTCTGTAATTGAGGAAAGTAGTGAAGGGGAAGTTCTAAATTAATCTTTTGTTGAAATCCTGATTTGGTTGGATTTTTCTAGATTTCTGTGGTCTTTTTTTACTTTTCTATCTAAATAAAAACATGTAAATCAGTAACAATTAAAAATCACAGTTTATAGCATCTGAGGTAAGTGTGGAGAATTTGAAATCTGGAACTTTTAGAATACAAGGGGAGCTAAAAATCTTTGAACATTTTGATACTTCTCTGTTTTAGTTTTTCAACATGGAAAGTTTAAGTTGTCAATTTAATATGTTTTCCTTGAGCTCTTATTCTTATGGCTTATTACTACTCCTATACTGTTTTGTATCCATGAGTTGAGGCTTATTAAAGTTTGATTATTTCATCAGAATGAGTACTTCTTCAGAATATTTGTAGGCTTTCCCCATTTCAAAGATTCACATTCTGAGAATATGTTTTCCTAAATATTCTCACTTATCCTAACTTTCCTGTCTTTTCCATGTTAGAATATGATTTATTTGTCATTCCCCTTCTTTCTCTTAATGGTGTTACAGAATTGCTGTATATCCTCTGACTTGATTATCAATACATCTGAAAAGAGAATCTTTTAACTTTTCAATCACAGAGAAATGTAATATGTTTGTGAAATATGGCTTAAGTCCAAATACCTATAAATTAGGCATGTTGATATATTTAAGGAAAAATGATGGATTTGTAGCAATAACTTTTAGCAGGCTTTTAAAAATACCTGGGCACACACTATAAAATAACTGTGATGATTAAGCTTTTTATTTAGGAGAGGGTATAAATTCAAAGAGCCCTTAAAATAGTTCAGTATTTTCTCTCCTGCATCAAGTCAGTGGCAAAAACTAAGTTTTTGCAAAGTGATTTTATTTTCATTTAAGAGATGTACTTGTTTTATGTCTCTGGCTTTAATTTCACACTTTTTAAACAGAGCAGTCTTCAACTCATTTTTTTTCTTTTTCTCCCCCCGAAAATACCTTAATTTAGGTATTTTTTTTGAGGATCAGAAAGGATCAGATTGATGTGCTTTCAGTCAGTGTATTGCACTTTCTTAAACTTCAGAATCACTCTGCAGTTGAACTAGTTGTCTTTCCTTGTGATGTCATTTTTTTAAGATAATAATTGTCACATAAAGGTTTATTTTAATTAGAATGATAGTCAGAAAATGGAATAAATCTAGCAAATACAACATAACTAAATCCTTATTCTAAAATAAATCTGTCTTTTTCAGATTGCCTGCTAATAGTTGCTTTCCCTTCCAAATATAAGTAAGATAAGGTTGGTTAGCAAAGCGGAAGTGAGAAATGGAAAATGTTAGATTCAGTTAGAGTGCTGTTTTACTGATAATTATATAGAGTATACAGAAGGGTAAATTTCACTTATCATGAGTATGTGTGTTTGTGAGTAAGTGTGGATTTAAAAACACAACAGTCATCAGTTGATAATTTGGCTTACACGTAACATAATTAGTATGTTTTTTGTTGTCCTGTAATCTGTTTAGAGGATTACATTTGTATAACTTTGGTAGTCATGGTTAATATGTAGGTGGGTTGAATTATAGTTCATAGTAGTAAAAAAAAGTTTTTCTTGCTCTTAAAATTAGAAAATGTATTTATTCTGTAGAGGCCAGCAGTAATTGAGAATGAGTTTTTATTTAGTTAATGCTTAATGATTCTTCAACTATGCCAGTATTATATATTGAATATTAAATATATACTAATACCATTATAATTTTCTCATTGCTAACCAGACTTTAAATTTTTTATTTGAAGTTGCATATTGTTACATTCACGGTATTTAAGATTTAAAGTATGAAGACACATTAAATTTGTAGTTGTAAGATGCTCTACAAACTAGGCACTAGGTAAGACGGTTATATGTGGTAATAAATCTGTTCTAATCTTTTAGCAGTTTTTCGGAAATTGGAGTTAAAGCAGGGATGTTCCGTCTTTTCCTAAACTTGGCATTATGCCACACAGAGACTAATGTTTGGCTATAGTATGTACAACAAAAAGTAATAATAATTATGTTATTTGGGGTCCTCAATTTAAAAAATAACTTTGATGCTGTCTCCTACTTTCCTTCCATCTCCCAGCCCATGTGTTCAGGAAATTATGACTTCATGTTATTTGTAATGACAAAACTTTTTTTCGTCTTTATTATGTTTGACATTAGTTATCATTTATAAGGCAGTGTCAAATAAAGTCAAATTTTATGGTACATGCAAGTATAATAAGAGTGAGCAGGGAAAGATCAACAAAGGCTTCACAGAGGAGATAGAACTAGTTTGGAAGAATGTGCTAAGTCAAGGTGCATGTTTGAGGATAGGATACACACACGTGTGTGTAGGAAGTATTCTCACCTTTCTGAGGAATAGGTGAGTATAGAAACTACAAAATTTAGTAGAAATAATCTTGGTGAACATTGATACTATAGGGAAATTGCTTTGCTTGAAAATTAGGGAAATTTGTATTGTGGAGCATTGAAAGATAAGACTGGATAGGAAAAAATAGGGTCTGATCACATGCAAGGTTAAGTACAAAATTTTAGTTAGCCTTGATCCAGAGTCTTGAAGTGCCTACATTTTTGAGAAAAATTAGGGTTGATTTATTAGTGATAAGTTTATGTGAATGTGGCAGGAAAATACCCACATAAACACCAAGATTTATGGTTTCTGAATAAGAGGTGATAAAATAAATGTGATAATTTTGGAAAATTTTAGTTGTAATAATCAAATTTGAAGGCTGAGCTGGGAGGTAGGAAAACCAATTAGGGATCTAGTGCAGTAATTCATTAGAATGAAAGCTTTGATTTGAATAAAGTCAAAAGAAAGATTAATCTGAATAATACGTTAACAGAAGATTCTTCTTTAAAAAAAACCCCACCCCTTGCTTTACAAGTTGAAGAGGAATTAACATGTTGCAGAATTTTAATACCAGAAACCAAGTCAATGGTGGTGATACTCACAAGTGGAAAAGTTACAAAGGTGAGCTATTTTGTAAGAAAGGAGAATGTTTATTTTCTTTCATGTTGAAATTAACTGATAGATGTCCTGTTGGCAGTTTTTCATTTATTAGAGAATTTGTTTACAGTCATTTCATTGTGAGGGGAAAAAATCCTCAAATAGTACTTAAGTCCCCCATTATAATTACTTTAGAAAATGCAGTACTTCACATATTGCATCCTTCCATCCCAGAAGTAGAGTTTCTTAAGCATTTCTAAGAAGTTAGGAATTACTATAAAATAGAGCTAATGAGTGTATAACATTCCATATTTCCATTAAGTCAACCATCTCGTTCTCTGGCACTCTGTTAGGGATCTATAGATGAGTAATAGTTCCTGTAAATTTACTAATATTCTAATAGCCATAGTGAAATTCGATAATTATATAAGCAATCTAATTAGTCCATTAATGTTGACATTAGTAGATACAAGGTTATAATGTCTGACCTTGGATTTTGCTTATTTTAATTTTTTATATTGACTATAAGGCATTTTGTTCAAATTATTTTTTCTCACATTCTTAAAACTGTTTTCTTTGAAAATACATAAGAGAAATGCTTCTGTCATTTCTTAAGTTCAAAGTTTAAACAGATCCCATAATGCTTCAGATGTTTCTGAGTTTTGTATATTTTAGCCTGAATTATCCAGACAACAGCTTAAGTTCTCCCCTTAAATTTATAGCTTAACATCTTACTATGTTGAAGGACAGTGACTGTGAACTTGGTGACAAGTAGTGATTTTACAGCATCTTACTATGTTGATGGACAGTGACTGTGAAAGGGGGTGTGTGGGGGGGGACTTGGTGAAGGGGGGAGCCTAGTAAACATAATGTCCTTCATGTAATTGTAGATTAATGATACCAAAATAAAAAAAATTTATAGCTTAAGACAGTATTAACTTTTCATACTATCATGAGAAACTCAGAGCTCATGGGTAGATCAGGTTTTTCAAATTTGGGAAGAGTGAAAATACATTTTTGAGAAAAATGGGTTGATTTATTAGTGATAAATTTATGTGAATGTGGCAGGAAAATACCCACATAAACACCAGGGAAAGTTAATTGTTGCACCCTCATAAAAATAATTTCTGTATATTTCCTTATTAACTTTTTTAAATAGTCAATTAAGTTGGAAAATTTTGTTTTATTTTTCCACTGTTACACCATAAACACCAAAATTTCCTTTTGTTTTAATGGTATCTTCTGTGTCTGTGAGCTTAGAGAACTTTGGTTCAGTGACAGAAGACTCAATTATATATATATATATATATATAAAATTCTGTTGGAAAAAATAATTTGAAAAAATGAAACTTTTATATTTATATAAAACAGTGAAGATAATCTCCACAGAAATGGTGAATATCTTAAGTATTTTAATCATTTTAATACTTTTGGAGGGATGGTATATAAAATTGAAGACATCTTTAATTATCTGAGATTTTTATCACTGGAACTTCTTAAAAAATAGCCTGTTTTGTTAATAAACTGGTTTGAAAGGCTGCTAGCAAGTCAAGCAGTAGCCATTAAATGAACCTCTACTGCCAACATTAATTTACAGGGATCTACAGGACAAAACTCTGCAACATGATAGCTGGTCTGGGAAATGATGAGCTGGTCCACATCCCTTCAGGAATCACTAATCAGTCTAGGTCAGCATCCACTAGAATGACTGATCATGACGGTGCAAGAGCAGAGGAAGGTACAGAATTTAGCTACCATGTTAATTTACTTTGCAGAAGGTGTTAATTCCAAATCACATGTCCTTAATATCATACATTTGCTGCTGCTTTAAAATGCTGAAGATGAGCATTTTAAATGCTTATATGATCTTCAGAGAAGATGTTGAGCAAGCTCTTGGTGTAATTGTCTTAGGGGTTTTGAAACTTTTGGCTTCTGTGTCTATATTTTTCTTTTTAATGTTAGGTGGAGTTTTTAGGTCACTTCTGAGTACCTTTCTTAAATCTAACTTGAGCTTACAGATCTAGTAGCAGGAAAGTACTAGTTTTTAGTAAGACTCTAAATAGTACATATGGAAAAAAATTCTTTAGTTATTTGTCATATTTCTTAAACTTAGCAACTAATAGTAACTACCACTTATTAGGAGACCACAAAGTGCCCAGACATTGTGCTTGGAACTTTATGTATAAATGGAACAGTTGACTAATTTAATCATTTTGGAATAAGGCAGCACCTTCATTCTTTAACTTGGTACCAAATACGTACTACTTGCTAATGAATTTTCTAAAATTGCCTAACTAGAAATGTGTAGGTAATGTCAGTACCAGTTAAGGGATTTTTTCCAAAGTTAATTGTAGCTGTAGATACATAGGTATACTTGAGTGATTTATAATTGTAGGTCAGATAGCTATAATTCTAAGTAATGAGACCAAATTACCAAAAGTTTATTATGATTTATGAGATACATATAATTCATTATCTAATAATTTGGCCATTAAGTTGGAAAATTTTGTTTTATTTTTACAGTGTTAAAGCATAAACACCAAAATTTCCTTTTGTTTTAGTGGTATCTTCTGTGTCTGTGAGCTTTGAGAACTTTGGTTCAGTGACAGAAGACTCAATTTTATATATATATATATATATATATATATATATATATATAAATAAATTCTGTTTGAAAAAATGAAATTTATATATATACATAAAACAGTGAAGATTGAATTTCAATAAAGATTGAATTTCATTGATGTTTCTGCTTGTGCTATATTAAGGGTATTTGATCCTGCAGTCCAAAAAATTTTTAATACATTTTGTTCTCTTTTTAGAGTTCTGTAGTAGCACTTTCCTTACACTTAAAGTTAAATAATTTTGCATTTTTTGCTTACAGTCATCTCTGCGTGCATTTATTACTAGTCATAATTTGTAAGAAAATTTGAGGAAGGATAAGTAAAAACACTATAATAATAAAACCAAAAATATATATATATATCAAAGCATGAAAAGCAACAGGAAAAGTAAAAGTCTTTTTTTTTCTTCTTTCCCAGATCTCTTTTCTGCTATTAAGCTATTTTCCTGTTTTACTTTAAGAAGTATTTTCTAAAATTCATGTACCAACTCCATTACTTTTCATTGTATGCATAGTAGTGGTTTAGCTTCTTTAGCTTGTCTGTTTTACCAAATAATGCATAGTAAAACTTGCTAAAACTTTTGTAGTTAATGTTGTATATTTAAGTTGCAAATTTCACATTTTAAAGCAAAGCCTTAGGAGCAGGAATGCCTCAAACCTAAGATCTATGGAAAAGCTAGTCAAGGCCTACACTAAACAAACACCAATTTAGAGCTCTGTATGTGTGTTTATGTAGATGTATGCTTTTTAGTAAATGATTTATTAATGGTAGAAGGATAGAGGGATAAGTATGATCATTACACTCTTTAATGGAAAAATAATGTTAGAATTTATTAATAAAGATTCAAGTTCAACTTTGACAGAATTAAGAAGGTGACATTACAGTTCATAATCTCATTTTCAGTGGCAGCCTCCCATCTTCATGCTTCCTATTGAAGTCCATGGTACACCTCATTTTATAAAGAAAAAAATGTCTTCAGTGAGAGAAACTTTTGCATTATAACCTCTCAGGCCATTTCAGTGAAGACTTGAGATATATACTAAGTTGCCACTGGCATGAATTGAATCAGTTGTTGGGCTGTATTCTTTAGTCTTGATAAAATCGAAGGAGAAAGAGAGTTCGATATGTGAGCTATAGGTTTCTTTGGTCATTAGTGTCCATAAAAAGGATTAGTTGTAGGAGTACAAAAAAGGAACTTGTTGTAAGATCCCATTTTGAGACCCTAAAGATTTCCATAAAGGAATATGCTAATATGACCATAGTATTCTTAAATTGCTTGATGACATCTCAATCTATCTAATAAAAAGTATCATAATTTCTGTCTTTAAAACTTCTTTTAATAATTTTCTCTTTAAATTGCTAGTAACATTTTTCTGCTTAGGTAATCGTGTTGTAGGTAATTACATTAACAGTAATAAAATGAGTTTACAAAAATAGAAATTAATTCTCTCTGCAAAGAAGGGCAAATAAGTATTTAGTGTGATAACCGTATGCCACAATAATGGGTGATTATGGGGAGTAGAAATATAGCTTAAAAGATTTAAAGATTTTTTTCATATGAATATATAACAATTGCTGAGTGACCAGGTTGGCTTGATATATATAAGTAAATATATGTGTGTATATATAGAGAGAAATGTAGTCATGATTAATTAGAAATATAATACCATCTTTTTGTTTAATATAGTTAATCTAAAACTCCAGTAAAACTAGCTAATATTGCCTAGATACTTCCTTTCACATGCCCCTAAATTGGTCAACGATTTCTGACCCAGAAATATTTCTGCAAAAAAATTTATTATGTTAAAGTTGTTTTATTGGGCTTTCATCAAGGTTTGTTATTGAGTGTTTGTATAATTGTGAGTGGGAGGAATTACAGCATTTTGTTTTAACTTGTCTTACAAACAAATTAGGAGGTTGAAAGAATGTCCTTGTGCTGGATAAAAATGCTTTGAGGATAATACTACCTAATGAGTTTTATATAATTATTCTTAAATGTAATTTTAAACCATTGATTTTATAATTTTTAGCTGCTTCTGGTATACAACCAGCAGTTACATAATAGAAATTGGCAGAAGGGATCAGTTCTTCAGATTATTTAGATTCATAAGTATAATCATTGAAAGATTAATTAAATACTACTAAACTCCCTATGTATATTTTCTGTCAAATTTGCTCTAGAGCAGTTAGATCTTACCTTCATTTTAATGTCATATAGGACCCTATTTAAGTCATTATATAGCTAGCTTTGATATTATAGTTTACTTTGATAAATAATAAAATATTCTAAATAAAGGTGAATTTTACATATTTAGGAAAGTTGACTTGTATCTTCTCAGAATTATTTTCAGTAGTATTAGTGATAGCAAATTTCATTATACTTGTTTCCTGTAGTGTTATTTGTCTCAGTTTTTCATAGATTTTCAAGATTGATAGTTTGAGTTTATGTTTCCGTTTTAAAAATTAGCTCATGAATTTTAGATGTTTTGATATGTTGAGTTGTTTTGTATTACAATATTATAATGACTTCATGTGTTTTCCCCTTGCATTTTAAGATTAAAATTTGCTTTCAAAACATGTTAGAAATGATACTGAGAATTAATTGCGTATATCTGTTAGAGCAAAATACTTATATAATAGTATAGTTATTCCTAATTATGACAGAGTTTGATTTTAATTAGAGTATCAGAAATTTAAAGTTCTGTAGTTAGTCAATATACATTAGTTATTTTAGAGTATCATGGTAAATAAAAGGGAAGTTAAAGAATCATATTAAGAGTTTGAAAGCTGGAAGGCATTCTGAAGATCACATAGATTAACTTTTTACAGAAAGGAAACTGACATTGTTGGTAGTAGAACTGCCCTTTTCCTATACCATTACTGGTACTGGAGGAATCTGTGCAATCTGAGACTTGGTTTCAGTAAACCAAAACACACTGGTGTTCTGTAAACGATTTTAGTGCTTGTATTAATTTTTAGCAGTGACTAGAATACTTGGCACTCTAAGCAAATAAGATACAAAGCAAAAGGATTTTGCGGCATTTCAAAAATACTATAGTTATAATTGCACCAAAGTGATAAGTGATTTAAATAGAATACCTTTTGTGTCCCACCTCCTATGCTGGAATAATATATCTAGTGCACATTTGATTTGTGGAAGATATGTTGCATTTCCTAAATAAACATTTGTTTTTATTGCTACTCAGTAGTAGTTTTTGAATGGAGCAAATAGGAGGGAAGTGGGAAAATAAAAATTATATTACTGAATATTTTAACTGTTAAGTGCTTACATTTCCCCCACAATATTGTCTTGTACTGTATGATTTTTCAGCATTTAAGAAGCGGTTTTGTTCTTTATAGCTGAACCAATTACGTTTCCATCTGGAGGAGGCAAGTCATTTATTATGGGTTCTGATGATGTTTTGTTAAGTGTACTGGGCCTTGGAGACCTTGCAGACTTGACGGTAACAAATGATGCAGACTATAGTTATGATGTAAGTGCAGTTTTATTTTTAATTTTTTAATGATTTAATAGAAGGCTCCTTATTTTTTGGAAACACTTGTAAAACAGAATTAATGTCAAGGTGCATGGAAAAGATAAGTTTAAGTGTGTCAATATGTTGATTTGAAGTGGCATGTAGATTTTCTCTTGCAACTACTTTCTTTGTGGTGTTTATAAAGTTTTCTTAGGTATTGTGGTGGAGTAGCAAAGAGTTTGGGATAATTGTCTTAAAATATTGGTTGATAAATATTTATATTCAGTAGTCAACTCTCAATTATCTACTTAAATTAATCCATATTGGTGTTAAAAAAGAAGAATAGATGACCTGAATCACTTATTTGCCTTCAGGATACTTCTTAAAAAACAAGTTTTAATTTTGAATTTTTATTCATTAAGGATAATATTCAAGTTAGCTTTCCATTTCCGGAATACTTAGTCCTTCATTTGAGGGATGGGAGAGGATGGAGGGGGATGGGAGGAGAGTGTTAGAGGTAAAGCTAGTCTTGGATTAAATTTTTTTTATAGATAATAAACACTCAATTGAGAGTTAACTATACTTGTTTAGATTTTATATTAATGAATTTGCCATTTTTCAGCAAATTATTTTCCTTTTATAATGAATTACTTTTTTCTACATTGTATATTTATGTTAGCATGCTTTTTAGAAACATCAGCCTTGTTGGGCTGGATTATTCACATTAATATTTTTAAAATACACAAGGAAGAAAATTCTAGTAAACTTTTGACTACTTGACAAGTGGCATCTTTACAGATGGAGAAAGGAAGGTAAAATGATTAACCTCTTTATCAGTATCAATAATGATAATGAAAATACTCTTAAAGTGTCTTTAGTTCAGACTTTTGTAAAGTACCTTACTTGCTGCCTTCTTAAAATTTCACATGCTAAGTTTCTAAATAACTGTACTGTTAATACTGTACCCTTGGATTTTTGGTAGTTAATGTAATTTTTACTGTTTTCATGTAAAGTATTGCAGCATGGTAGTTTTTGGTTCTCATCTGATGTTTAATAGGACCTTTGGGTTTAGCCTGTTTAGGTTTTAAGGAATCATATTAAATCGTATTAAGGAACTCTTCATTTGATCTACGTATTTAAAAGCTAAGGAAATTGTTCTTAGTTCTTATTAAATAAAGATTTGTTATAAAATTTTTAGGGTATGTTAAATTTCCACTGGACATTTTAGGAAAGCAGTTTTAACTATATTTTAGACACCTCAAAACAAGCAAAAACTCCGCATGCCTATCAATTTACTACTTTTACCACTAGGTATTGTGCTCTTTCTTTTTAGTTGCCTGCCAATAAAGATGCCTTTCGAAAGACATGGAACCCCAAGTATACACTGCGTAGCCATTTTGATGGAGTGCGGGCATTAGCTTTTCATCCTGTAGAACCTGTGCTGGTTACTGCCTCTGAGGACCATACTCTGAAACTTTGGAACTTGCAAAAAACAGTTCCTGCCAAAAAGCAAGTATTTTAATGTTAGCCTGCATTTTTTTTCCTTCTAAACTTGCTAATAATTATAAGTAATTATTCTTCTTTATGGTCCATATCTTTTATTCACTCAGCTTATCTTATTTATAAACTCAGAAATCAACCAGTGATTTGCAGTTATTTAATTGCGTTTTCCCTCCTCTTTTAGGAGTGCCTCTTTAGACGTAGAGCCTATCTACACATTTAGGGCCCACATGTAAGTTTTATTGAATTAATACTTAATTAACAACTGTAGTTATTGTTAACCATTCTCTGTCAATCCTCAAACCTTATAATTTTCTCATGTTTGTTTTATATTAGAAAAGACATTAGTTGAATAGTATTTCATTTGATTAATAATTGTATTAGTGAAAATACAGTCAGTACTGTTCAAATGTATGTGTTTACCTTAAATTGAGAGGTTGGGGGGGGGATGTGGATGGGAGTTTCCTTTAAGTCTTTACAAGTAATTTTTTTCCCTCTTTTCCCTATAATAGTGGTCCTGTTCTATCATTAGCTATTAGTTCTAATGGAGACCAGTGTTTTAGTGGTGGTATTGATGCAACCATCCAGTGGTGGAATATGCCTAGCCCTAATGTGGATCCGTATGACACATATGGTAAGCAGAAAGCTCAAAACTTGTTTGTTTTTTAAGTGAATGGAGTGACAAAAATACCTCAAATACTGTTACAAGGTTGTTTAAACATGTATTGGTCTCCTCATTTAGTTCTTCTATTTACTAGTAATTTGCTTTATTAAAGAGAAAAATTAATAAATATCATGCCATGAATATTTAATTTTGTGAATTGGTATTTTCTCCCATGTCCAAAAATTTTTAAAACTATATTAATTAAAACATTAATTACAGTGCTAGTACAAAAAGAAGATAACGAAATATAATATAAGCAATAGGTTTTTAAACATAAAAAATTAATTTATTAGTTGAAAATAGATGACAGTAGGAGCAAATAAGGATACTAAGGGCATAAATCAGTACTATTTAGAGGCTAAATATTCCTTACTTTAAAAAATCTTATGCACAAGTGCCACTTTTAGAATGTGTCCTGCAGAAATACCTATATACATGTATTCAGATATGTTTACAAGGGAATTGTTCGTAATTATAAAAAGTTGAAATGAATGTTTATTAGTATGAGTGGTTAAATACTGATCTCTTTGGTTCATTTAAAAAGAATTCAAGAGCTCTTTGATCTTTTTTTAAACACCCACTTGGTGGCTAAATTTACCAAATGCAGTGTTAAGCACTGCATCAGGAAATAAGAATTAGTCTGATAGAAAAGATAGAGATTAAGAAGATAAACAAGGAGATGAGTTTATGGTTACAAATTGTGATAACTGGTATAAAGATAGAGTATTCTGAGAGTAGCAGGCAGAATCTTCTTTAGTTGTAGTCTGAAATAGTAACATTTAATCCCAGACTAAAGGGTAAAAGGGAACTTTATTGGTAAATAGTTTTAAGCCAGAAAATGACCTATAAATGTAGTTAAAAAGGTGACACTGGCTGATGCAAGGAGAATAGATTGGGGATGGGAGGACTGGAGAAAGGACTATCAGTGTAGGTCGTGATGTGGTGGCCCAGTAGACCAGGTGAGAAATGATGTCGCCAGGATTAGTGATGGTGGAGCAGTTGGCAAGAAATAGATTTAACAAATCATGGGCGAGGTAGGGTAGAGTAAATAGAATCTATTGATAAATTGGATTGAGTGGATAAAGTGATGGATGAGTGACTTGAGTTTGTTTTCTTAACAGCTTTATTAAGATAGAATTCACATAAAACCATTTTGAAGGACATAGTTTAGTAGTTTTACAGTTATCACAGGCTTGTGCAACCGTTACCACATCTAATTCAGAACATTTTCATGATCACTCCTACATTTTTGAAATAGCAGTTGAGTATATGATGGTAACAATAAAATGGGGGCAGAGCAAGTGTGAAAAGATAGAAGTTTGTTTTTTAGGCATCTTAAAGAGAAGGTGTTATCAAGAAGGTAATTTCAATATCAAGATGTGATCAAGATCAAGGTGGTGTAACATAGGGAGAATATATTGGGTAGAGTAAGAAGAGAAGGCAAAGCCTCGAGGAACTAAATAAGCATATTTACCCAATATCCTTTTCTACTCTTCGGTGGAAGGTTGATGAAGGCTTTTTGTTTAGGTTGAGAGATGGTGGAGCATATTTGTTTGCTGTGGTAATGATGTCAAAGAGGAGTTTTACAGTAAGGAAACTGTAAACATGAAAGCAAATTAGTAAATTGAATGGAATCCCAAATACACTTTGAGAGAAAGGAGGACCATTCCTTACTTGCATTTGGAAGCAAGGATAAGGTGGTTTTAGACATGAGTGATATATAGATTAGGTACAGGAAGATGGGACAGAGGGCTTCCTATTTCAGTGCTTTCTCAGTGAAGTATAACAGATAAAAACCATTCCTGATGAAGGGAAGTTGGAAACTGTGAGAATTGTGGAGATGATAAGAAATATCCATGGAAAGTGAGAGGTTACTAAAGAAACAGGATTGTAGGACAAAAAATGCACAGTGTTGTTAGCAACCATGTCCATCAAATGATAAATGGATAAATAAAATATAGTTTATCCATACAATAGAATATTATCAGCATTTTAAAAGAAATGAAATACTGATACATGCTAAAAAATGGGTGAACCTTGGAAACATTATGCTAATAGAAAGAAGCCAGTCACGAAAGGTCATTTGTATGAAATGTCCAGAATAGACAAATTTATAGAAATAAAGTAAATTAGTGGTTTTTTAAGGCTGCAGAAAAGCCGAAAGTGAATAGTGGGAGAAAATGGCTAATGAGTGATGAAAATGCCCTGAAACTGATAAGGTGATGATCGTACAGTTCTGTGAATGTTAAAAGCCATTGAATTGTACACTTTAAATTGGTGAGTTGTGTAGGAATTACATCTCAGTAAAGCTGTATAAAAAAGTATATGTTCCTTATAGAAAATTGCAAACATACGGAAAGTATTGTGGGAGAAAAAAATAACCCCATAACTCCAGAACTTAGAGATAGCCACTGTTTACACTTTGGTCTCTATTCTGTGGCCGTTTTCTGTAGTCTTTACACTTAATTACATGATAAGTTATCTTTATGTAACAAAGCATTTGTTTTAAACTTCTTTTAACTAATTTTTGTTTGTTTGTTTCTTCCCAGAGCCAAATGTTCTAGCTGGCACTTTAGTTGCTCATACAGATGCCGTCTGGGGTCTTGCTTATAGTGGCATAAAAAATCAATTACTGTCTTGTTCAGCAGATGGCACCGTTAGGTTATGGAATCCACAAGAAAAATTGCCTTGTATTTGCACTTACAATGGAGACAAGGGTAAGTGAATTTTTCCTTTACAAGAGAAGCTGTGTATTTTTTAAATTTGGAAGATAAAAAGGACAAAGCAGTTGATTTAGTATTTCTTTGCTGCTGCGAAAGCATTTGAAATTGAAAGAATTTTTAAAAACTTGCTATAATCTTTTTATACCTACTCATTTTTTATAAAAAGAAAGGTGCTGTGCAAGTAAATCCTATAGGTGAGTGCTTTTTGGCCTTTTCAAGACATGTCATACTTTAAAAATAAAACTATTTGTAGCAGTGGAGTAGATAGACGAGGTTGCTCATTGGGATAGCATAAGGCCCTCCACTTACTCCAGGTAACTACCTGCAAAGACTGGAGGAATAGCAGTCTTAGCATACCTGTAAGTCACATATGAGCACACTGGTTTTGAGATGTGTAGCCATAGTCATTGAAATAACACCCTTCACTGGGAAGTACAGTTACATGAACAGTTTTATGTAAATCTTTTTCTGTCAAACAGGTTTCAACCAGTTTACCTTCTGATGACATTTATTTATGTACATACGTTTATATACTTGGTTTGGCTATATTTTGCAAGTCATTTTTTTAGTTATTTTTATAAACCAGACCTGTATTTTTCTTTTTACAAGTATGTTTTGTTCTAAAACATTTTAGATGAATAGTATATGCTTTATTTTGCCCTCTTGATACCTTAGTGATTCTACTAATTTTTCAATTACCCAGCCTTTAAGGTAAAAAATTCATTTAGATATTTGTTCCTTGCTTTATCTGAGTAATTAATTGCTTGATTCCAGATTTCTCCTAGCCATGGATTGATCTAGCCATTTGAATTTAATGTGTTTAAAAGAGAAATTGCTGCACAGGTCACTTTAGAATAGCACTGCACCAGTGGCTTCCAGAGTCCTAACTTCATTTTCACAGATCCAGAAATTCTATTTGTACTATCTACTTGATAAGGCTCACACATCTCAAGCATATGAATAGTCTTCCAAGACAATGATGTGAGAATGCTAATTTATCATTTTTTACAGTGAGAAATACATTTGGCAGTTAGGTCAAAACAGGATTTTTTCTCTCAGAATAAGATGCACAGGAAGACAAGTAACTTTTGCATATATCTCCTCTTACTTTAAGAGCCCTGTAACTATATTTTTCTTACAATGTTGAATAGAATGTTAGAAAAACTTCATAAATAATGGAGTGAATGTTAGCTATTATATCTCACTGTTATATACTTAATTATATCTCATACAATTGCTGTCTTTTTCATTATTTCAGAATACTTGAATTCCTTTTTTTTTTTGTATCACTTATAGGATTTACTTGCACAGCACCTTTCTTTTAATAAAAAATATCTTTTATAAAAAATACAGAAATATCTAAATTACTGTGTTAATACTATATCTCTTTGGGCTCCTCTCAGGACATGGAATACCTACATCGGTGGACTTTATAGGCTGTGATCCAGCTCATATGGTGACCTCTTTCAACACTGGTAGTACAGTAATTTATGATTTAGAAACATCACAGTCATTGGTGATGCTTTCATCACAGACAGATTCTGGTAAGTTTTCATGGGCTTCTTTGAAACCATAAAAAGGATTCTTGCACAATAGAGGGTGACCTTAGTTTTCATATTTTGATTATTTGAATTTAGATAGGAAAAATGGTTTCAGTGTGTTAATAGTTGTACTTATCATTTCTGCTACTTCCTCAAATTGTTTTTTAAAGCTTGGGTGGGTATATGGGGACAGAGAGTGAGTAGAGCAATGTAAAAGTGAAAGCAAGGGAAATAATTTCAGCTTTTTAATGGAAATATATAGAAATTACAGAAAATAATATGAGCCTGATAACTCAATTTGAAGCTTCAATAATTATGCACAAATGGCTGGTGCATAGGATATGGTATGTGTTTCATGGTTTATTTCAATAGGGATTCAAATAAGGCCCATGCATTAGAATTGGTTGATAGGTCTCTTAAGTCTCTTTTCATCTGTAGGTCTCCCTCCCTGTTTTTTATTTCCCTAGCATTTTCTTTTTTTTCCCATTTTTTTTTTTTTTTTTTGAGAGGGCATCTCTCATATTTATTGATCAAATGGTTGTTAACAACAATAAAATTCAGTATAGGGGGGTCAATGCTCAATGTACAATCATTAATCCATCTCAAGCCTAATTCTCGTCAGTCTCCAATCTTCTGAAGCATAACGAACAAGTTCTTACATGGTGAACGAATTCTTACAGAGTGAATAAATTCTTACATGGTGAACAGTACAAGGGCATTCATCACAGAAACTTTCGGTTTTGATCATGCAATATGACCTATAAACCATCAGGTCAAATATGAATATTCATTTGATTTTTGTACTTGATTTATATGTTGATCCCACATTTCTCCTATTATTATTATTATTTTTATTTTTAATAAAATGCTGAAGTGGTAGGTAGATGCAAGATAAAGGTAGAAAACATAGTTTAGTGCTGTAAGAAGGCAAATATAGATGATCAGATGATCAGATGTGTGCCTATGGACTAAGTATTAATCCAGGCTAGACAAGGGCAGCAAGACATCCACGGATGCAGAAGATTTCTCTCAAAGCAGGGGGGGTGAGGTTCTGAGCCTCACCTCTGTTGATCCCCAAATTCTCACCTGATGGCCCCCCTGCGACTGTGCCTGTCTTAGGTTGTTCCTCCCTTGAGGAATCTTACCCGTCTCTGGCTAACCAGTCATCTTCCGGGGCCATACAGGGAAATGTAAAGTTGGTAAGTGAGAGAGAAGCCATATTGTCTGCAAAGGTTAGCTTTTTACTTCTTTGCAGATTTATGCCCTGTGGCTTCTATGCCCAGCACTTGTCTCAAGGTATCTTTACCACCTGGAGGAATTATGATACTCGGTAAATTCGATATGAGGCACGAATTCTATTTAAGGTTTGTAATTAGGAAGGAAGAAGAAAAGCTATAGATGTAGCATATGAAGGAAACTTGGGAGGATTGATTATTTCTTTGACATATCTTCTTGTATAGTACCTTAAGTATGTATAGGTTTTAAACTACTAACTAATTTGCACACACATATTAACATAATAGGAATACGGTGACATAAACAAAGCAAATCTATAATTACCAGCCATCTCCAGTGAAGCCAAGAAAACCATTTAGGCACCCTAGGCATTTGTGAAAATTTATCTATGATATGGTGGATATTGTCCAACTGTACTTGAACCATCAGACAAATTAAAGCAGCCCATTTCTGGGATCTGTTCACATCCCATATGTTCTTTTAACCATAGATAGTCTATAGTCATGAGATTTTGGGGTGCTACAACTTGCACCCCTCCCAACTCCTGGTTGAGTTCCAACAGTACAGATCCAGTCAAATTCGTTGTCTCACTGTATGCACATGCCAGCCTAGACATCTCCCTCCTCCTTCTTATGGCAAGTCCAGGAGACGGTGGGCTGGATGCAGCCACAACCGCAGCATCGTCCGGATCCCTGTGGAGGCTTTTTGATGATCATCCCCCGGCACGAGTCCTCCAGAGAGTGCTGATGCCGGAAGCTCCTCCTCATATCGTATCTTAGTTCATTTTCTGGGTATCCAAGCTAGGCCTTGATCTTCTGCGTAGAAACAAACAGACCCTTTGCCCACACTTTGACATGCCCTCTATACCACTGTGCAGAACTCATTGGAGGTCAGCACACAGTAACTGCTTTTTTTTTTTTTTTTTTAATTAAGAGAAAGGAATATTATCAGAAAAGAGTACCTCCATAGCTGATCATCTGACACCCTTTAAGTGATCAACATTAAGGATATTTAAAGCATGCGTTGATCTTTGATTTACCAATAGTTTTATCCTGTTAAGGAGTAATCCCCCTTTTCTTTCTTTCTTTCTTTTCTTTTTTTTTAATTTTTAATCTACACTTACCTGAAGAATACTATGTTTACTATGCTCTCCCCTATATCAGGTCCCCCCTAACAACCACATTACGGTTACTGTCCATCAGCTTAGCAAAATGTGGTAGAGTCACTACTTGTCCTCTCTGTGTTGTGCAGCCCACCCTCCCCTTTCTCCCTCCCCCCCATGCATGCTAATCTTAATACCCCCCTTCTTCTTCCCCCCCCTTATCCCTCCCTGCCCACCCATCCTCCCCAGTTCCTTTCCCTTTGGTACCTGTTAGTCCATTTTTGGGTTCTGTAATTCTGCTGCTGTTTTGTTCCTTCAGTTTTTCCTTTGTTCCTATACTCCTCAGATGAGTGAAATCATTTGGTATTTCTCTTTCTCCGCTTGGCTTATTTCACTGAGCATAATACTCTCCAGCTCCATCCATGTTGCTGCAAATGGTTGGATTTTTCCACTTCCTATGGCTGAGTAGTATTCCATTGTGTATATGTACCACATCTTCTTTATCCATTCATCTACAGATGGACATTTAGGTTGCTTCCAATTCTTGGCTATTGTAAATAGTGCTGCGATAAACATAGGAGTGCATCTGTCTTTCTCAAACTTGATTGCTGCGTTCTTAGGGTAAATTCCTAGGAGTGGAATTCCTGGGTCAAATGGTAGGTCTGTTTTGAGCATTTTGATGCACCTCCATACTGCTTTCCACAATGGTTGAACTAATTTACATTCCCACCAGCAGTGTAGGAGGGTTCCCCTTTCTCCACAGCCTCGCCAACATTTGTTGTTGTTTGTCTTTTGGATGGCAGCTATCCTTACTGGTGTGAGGTGATACCTCATTGTTGTTTTAATTTGCATTTCTCTGATAATTAGCGATGTGGAGCATCTTTTCATGTGTATCTTGGCCATCTGTATTTCTTTTTTGGAGAACTGTCTGTTCAGTTCCTCTGCCCATTTTTTAATTGGGTTATTTGTTTTTTGTTTGTTGAGGCGTGTGAGCTCTTTATATATTCTGGACGTCAAGCCTTTATCAGATCTGTCATTTTCAAATATATTCTCCCATACTGTAGGGTTCCTTTTTGTTCTATTGATGGTGTCTTTCGCTGTACAGAAGCTTTTCAGCTTAATGTAGTCCCACTTGCTCATTTTTGCTGTTGTTTTCCTTGCCCGGGGAGATATGTTCAAGAAGAGATCACTCATGTTTATATCTAAGAGGTTTTTGCCTATGTTTTTTTCCAAGAGTTTAATGGTTTCGTGACTTACATTCAGGTCTTTGATCCATTTTGAGTTTACCTTTGTATATGGGGTTAGACAATGGTCCAGTTTCATTCTCCTACATGTAGCTGTCCAGTTTTGCCAGCACCATCTGTTGAAGAGACTGTCATTTTGCCATTGTATGTCCATGGCTCCTTTATCAAATATTAATTGACCATATATGTTTGGGTTAATTTCTGGGGTCTCTAATCTGTTCCACTGGTCTGTGGCTCTGTTCTTGTGCCATTACCAAATTGTCTTGATTACTATGGCTTTGTAGTAGAGCTTGAAGTTGGGGAGTGAGATCCCCCCTACTTTATTCTTCTTTTTCAGGATTGCTTTGGCTATTCGGGGTCTTTGGTGTTTCCATATGAATTTTTGAATTATTTGTTCCAATTCATTGAAGAATGTTGCTGGTAATTTGAGAGGGATTGCATCAAATTTGTATATTGCTTTCGGCAGGATGGCCATTTTGACGATATTAATTCTTCCTAGCCATGAGCATGGGATGAGTTTCCATTTATTAGTGTCCCCTTTAATTTCTCTTAAGAGTGACTTGTAGTTTTCAGAGTATAAGTCTTTCACTTCCTTGGTTAGGTTTATTCCTAGGTATTTTATTCTTTTTGATGCAATGGTGAATGGAATTGTTTTCCTGATTTCTCTTTCTATTGATTCGTTGTTAGTGTATAGGAAAGCTACAGATTTCTGTGTGTTGATTTTGTATCCTGCAACTTTGCTGTATTCCGATATCAGTTCTAGTAGTTTTGGAGTGGAGTCTTTAGGGTTTTTTATGTACAGTATGATATCATCTGCAAATAGTGACAGTTTAACTTCTTCTTTACCAATCTGGATTCCTTGTATTTCTTTGTTTTGTCTGATTGCCGTGGCTAGGACCTCCAGTACTATGTTAAATAACAGTGGGGAGAGTGGGCATCCCTGTCTGGTTCCCGATCTCAGTGGAAATGCTTTCAGCTTCTCGCTGTTCAGTATAATGCTGGCTGTGGGTTTATCATATATGGCCTTTATTATGTTGAGGTACTTGCCCTCTATTCCCATTTTGCTGAGAGTTTTTATCGTGAATGGATGTTGAATTTTGTCAAATGCTTTTTCAGCATCTATGGAGATGATCATGTGGTTTTTGTCTTTCTTTTTGTTGATGTGGTGGATGATGTTGATGGATTTTCGAATGTTGTACCATCCTTGCATCCCTGGGATGAACCCCACTTGGTCATGGTGTATGATCCTTTTGATATACTGTTGAATTCTGTTTGCTAATATTTTATTGAGTATTTTTGCATCTACATTCATCAGGGATATTGGTCTGTAATTTTCTTTTTTGGTGGGGTCTTTTCCTGGTTTTGGTATTAGGGTGATGTTGGCTTCATAGAATGAGTTTGGGAGTATTCCCTCTTCTTCTATTTTGTGGAACACTTTAAGGAGAATGGGTATTATGTCTTCTCTGTGTGTCTGATAAAATTCCGAGGTAAATCCGTCCGGCCCCGGGGTTTTGTTCTTGGGTAGTTTTTTGATTACTGTTTCAATTTCTTTGCTTGTAATTGGTTTGTTTAACTTTTGTGTTTCTTCCTTGGTCAGTCTTGGGAGGTTGTATTTTTCTAGGAAGTTGTCCATTTCTTCTAGGTTTTCCAGCTTGTTGGCATATAGGTTTTCATAGTAGTCTTTAATAATTCTTTGTATTTCTGTGGAGTCTGTCGTGATTTTTCCATTCTCATTTCTGATTATGTTGATTTGTGTTGACTCTCTTTTTCTCTTAATAAGTTGGGCTAGAGGCTTATCTATTTTGTTTATTTTCTCAAAGAACCAGCTCTTGGTTTCGTTGATTTTTGCTATTGTTTTATTCTTCTCAATTTTGTTTATTTCTTCTCTGATCTTTATTATGTCCCTCCTTCTGCTGACTTTAGGCCTCATTTGTTCTTCTTTTTCCAGTTTTAATAATTGTGATGTTAGACTATTCATTTGGGATTGTTCTTCCTTCTTCAAGTGTGCCTGGATTGCTATATACTTTCCTCTTAAGACTGCTTTCGCTGCATCCCACAGAAGTTGGGGCTTAGTGTTGTTGTTGTCATTTGTTTCTATATATTCCTTGATCTCTATTTTGATTTGTTCATTGATCCATTGATTATTTAGTAGCATGTTGTTAAGCCTCCATGTGTTTGTGAACCTTTTTGTTTTCTTTGTAGAATTTATTTCTACTTTCATACCTTTGTGGTCTGAAAAATTGGTTGGTAGAATTTCAATATTGTGGAATTTACTGAGGCTCTTTTTGTGAGCTAGTATGTGGTCTATTCTGGAGAATGTTCCATGTGCACTTGAGAAGAATGTATATCCTGTTGCTTTTGGATGTAAAGTTCTATAGATGTCTATTAGGTCCATCTATTCTAGTGTGTTGTTCAGTGCCTGTGTGTCTTTATTTATTTTCTGCCCGGTGGATCTATCCTTTTGGGTGAGTGGTGTGTTGAAGTCTCCTACAATGAATGCATTGCAGTCTATTTCCCTCTTTAGTTCTGTTAGTATTTGCTTCACATATGCTGGTGCTCCTGTATTGGGTGCATATATATTTAGAATGGTTATATCCTCTTGTTGGACTAAGCCCTTTATCATTATGTAGTGGCCTTCTTTATCTCTTGTTACTTTCTTTGTTTTGAAGTCTATTTTGTCCGATATTAGTACTGCAACCCCTGCTTTCTTCTCACTGTTGTTTGCCTGAAATATGTTTTTCCATCCCTTGACTTTTAGTCTATGCTTATCTTTGGGTTTAAGGTGAGTTTCTTGTAAGCAGCATATAGATGGGTCTTGCTTTTTTATCCATTCTATTACTCTATGTCTTTTGATTGGTGCATTAAGTCCATTTACATTTAGGGTGACTATTGAAAGATATGTACTTATTGCCATTGCAGGCTTTAGATTCGTGGTTACCAAAGGTTCAAGGTTAGCTTCTTTAGTATCTTACTGCCTAACTTAGCTCGCTTATTGAGCTGTTATATACACTGTCTGGAGAGTCTTTTCTTCTCTCCCTTCTTATTCCTCCTCCTCCATTCTTCATATGTTGTGTGTTTTGTTCTGTGCTCTTTTTAGGGGTGCTCCCATCTAGAGCAGTCCCTGTAGGATGCCCTGTAGAGGTGGTTTGTGGGAAGCAAATTCCCTCAGCTTTTGCTTGTCTGGGAATTGTTTGATCCCACCATCATATTTAAATGATAGTCGTGCTGGATACAGTATCCTTGGTTCAAGGCCCTTCTGTTTCATTGCATTAAGTATATCATGCCATTCTCTTCTGGCCTGTAGGGTTTCTGTTGAGAAGTCTGATGTTAGCCTGATTGGTTTTCCTTTATAGGTGACCTTTTTCTCTCTAGCTGCCTTTAAAACTCTTTCCTTGTCCTTGATCCTTGCCATTTTAATTATTATGTGTCTTGGTGTTGTCCTCCTTGGATCCTTTCTGTTGGGGGTTCTGTATAATTCCATGGTCTGTTCGATTATTTCCTCCCCCAGTTTGGGGAAGTTTTCAGCAATTATTTCTTCAAAGACACTTTCTATCCCTTTTCCTCTTTCTTCCTCTTCTGGTATCCCTATAATACGAATGTTTTTCCTTTTGTATTGGTCACATATTTCTCTTAGTGTTGTTTCATTCCTGGAGATCCTTTTATCTCTCTCTATGTCAGCTTCTATACGTTCCTGTTCTCTGGCTTCTATTCCTTCAATGGCCTCTTGCATCTTATCCATTCTGCTTATAAATCCTTCCAGGGATTGTTTCACTTCTGTGATCTCTTTCCTGACATCTGTGATCTCCTTCCGGACTTCATCCCACTGCTCTTGCATTTTTCTCTGCATCTCATCCCATTGCTCTTGCATTTTTTTCTGCATCTCTGTCAGCATGTTCATGATTTTTATTTT
The DNA here is from genome assembly GCF_040802235.1 of Manis javanica. Taxonomy (NCBI): domain Eukaryota; kingdom Metazoa; phylum Chordata; class Mammalia; order Pholidota; family Manidae; genus Manis; species Manis javanica. The sequence continues at coordinate 67,094,748 of NC_133163.1, forward strand.
GAATTCTTTTTCAGGAAGACTAGTTAGGTCTGTCTCCTTCTCAGGTGTTGTCTCTGTGATCTTTGTCTGCCTGTAGTTTTGCCTTTTCATGGTGATAGAGATAGTTTGCAGAGCTGGTACAAGTGACCGCTGGAAGAGCTTCCCTTCTTGTTGGTTTGTAGCCTTTTCCTGGGAGAATAGCGACCTCTAGTGGCTTGTGCTGGGCAGCTGTGCACAGACAGGGCTTCTGCTTCCTGCCCAGTTGCTTTGGGGTTTATCTCCGCTGTTGCTGTGGGCTTGGCCTGGCTGGGGCTGTTCCTCCAAAATGGTGGAGCCCCGTTGGAGGGGGAGCAGCCAGGAGACTATTTATCTCCGTAAGGGGCCTCTGTGCTCCCTGCTGCCCAGGGGGTTAGAGTGCCCAGAGATCCCCAGATTCCCTGCTTCTGGTCTAAGTGACCTGTCCTGCCCCTTTAAGATTTCCAAAAAGCACTCTCCAAACCAAAACAACAGCAGCAACAATGAGAGAGGGAACAGAAACAAAGAGAAAAAAAAAAGGAAAAAAAAGGAAAAAACAAGCGATTTTTTTTTTTTTTTTTTTTTTGTCCTCAGGTGCCGGTCCCAGGCACCCGCTCTCTGGTCCTGCTGCCCTGTCTCCCTAGCACCAGGGTCCCTGTCCTTTCAAGGCTTCCAAAAAGCACCCACCCACCGGTCCCGCAGGGAAGGAACGCTCAATATTCTTTGTCCTCAGGCACTGGTCCCACGCACCCGCTCACCAGTCCCGCCGCCCTGCCTCCCTAGCACCGGGGTCCCTGTCCCTTCAAGGCTTCCAAAAAGCACTCGCCAAAAAGAGAGAAAAAAAAGGGGAAAAACGCGCGATTTCTTCCGTCCTCAGGTGCTGGTCTCAGGCACCCACCCACCGGTCCCACAGGGAAAAATGTGGGATATTCTTTGTCCTCAGGTGCCGGTCCCAGGCACCCGCTCACCAGTCCCACCGCCCTGCCTCCCTAGCACCGCGGTCCCTGTCCCTTTTAGGCTTCCAAAAAGCACTCGCAGAAAAGAGAAAAAAAAAAGGGGAAAAACGCGCGATTTCCTCTGTCCTCAAGTGCCGGTCTCAGGCACCCACCCACCGGTCCCGCAGGGAAAAACGGGGGATATTCTTTGTCCTCAGGCGCCGGTCCCAGCCACCCGCTCACCAGTCTCGCCACCGTGCCTCCCTAGCACTGGGGTCCCCGTCCCTTCAAGGCTTCCAAAAAGCGCTCGCCAAAAAGAGAAAAAAAAAAAAGGGGAAAAACGCGCGACCTCCTCCGTCCTCAGGCACCGGTCTCAGGCACCCACCCCCAGGTCTCGCAGGGAGAAACGCGGGATATTCTTTGTCCTCCGGCGCCGTTCCCAGGCACCTCCTCACCGGTCCCGCCACCCTGCCTCCCCAGCAACGGGGGCCCGTCCCTCTAAGGCTTCCAAAAAGCGCTCGCCAAAAAAAAAAAAAAGAAAACCGCTCCGGTTTCTCTCCACCCGCCGGTTGCCAGGGGGAGGGGCGCTCGGGTCCCGCCGGGCTGGGGCTTGTATCTTACCCCCTTCACAAGGCGCTGGGTTCTTGCAGGTGTGGATGTGGTCTGGATGTTGTCCTGTGTCCTGTGGTCTCTATTTTAGGAAGATTTTTCTTTGTTATATTTTCATAGCTCTATGTGTTTTTGGGAGGAGATTTCCACTGCTCTACTCACGCCGCCATCTTGGCTCCGCTTTCGTCCCTAGCATTTTTTAATTGAAGAAATTTGGGTGTTTGTCATTCACATAGGGTTTCCCACAGTCTGGATTTTGCTGGTTACATCTTTTATTTAACATGCTCTTCTGTTCATTCTATTTTTTATAAATTGGTTTTAGAACTAGAGGTTTATTCAGATTCAGGTTCAGTGTTTTTATTTGTCTTCATTTTAAAGTTTTGATTTTTTTTTTTGGCAAGACTGCATCATACCAACTTGTGAACTTTTACCTGAAGTAAATACAGTCTGGTTGTGTATCTTTTTCTTACATTCTCAGTCTTCATGATTATTGCCTAGGTCCATTAATTCATTAACTGTTGAAAAATTATTTCTAATTATATCATTCTTCTCTATTAATTAGCTAGAGTACCTCTGTAAAACAGGACATTCCTCATAAGTGATTTGGTTTCCTTGGAGTTAACAATTATAAAGGAAAAGCAGATGAATGATTGATCTCCTTGCCCCACTTTACCAGTTTTCAAAATAATGAGGTGGTTCTGTAGCATCCTCCAAGGTGACTAGTGAGTCTGTTGGGTATTGTTTGTTTTTATCATCATTCCAATCTCTAGGATATAAAATGTATTTGATGTGTTTCAGTCTGTTGTGGGTATTATCTTTATTGCTACTCATATTGTTTCATCTTTGGCCAGTTGGAGCTTACTCAGATTGGCTCTTGAGCACTTTTGCCGAGACTCTGGTAGTCTTCAACAGTTTTCTTACTTTCTGATATGACAAGTTGTTTTAGGCTCATCTTGTTCATTTTGTGCCTCAGATCTCAAATCAGCTGTTCCTTTAAAGAGCCATGGTTTATTTTAGTATAAGTAGAGACTACAATTTAGGTGCTAGGTATTGGATTTGTCTTCATTGCTTTCTTAGTTCTTGAGTTGGTCATTGATGTAAGCTTTTTCAGTGGAAAGACCTAGAAGTGCCTTTTTAACAAAGAAAAGCACTAGATCATCCCGGGCTAGGAAAAAGATGGTGGGGTAGGAAGGCAAGGCAGAAATACCCTCCCAAAAACATGTATAAGAAGAAAATACAGCAAATACAATAAACTTGTAAATGACCTGAAGACTGCAGAACAGACCACCTACACCTGGGAAAGAAAAGACTACATAGGAAAGGGTAAAGTGGCAGAGCCACAATCATGTGGGACCCAAGCCCTTCCCCTATACCAGCCTATAGGCAGGAGAAAGAGGAACAGAGCAGGGAGAGTAGGAGCCCAGGATTACTGTGCACCTGGCCTTGGCACTTGAATCTGCTCAAGGAACACAAGCCCACATTACATTGGATTCTGGTGATTAAAGAGGCTGGACACCAGGGACAGTTGGAACACTGGGAGGCTGAGACTTCAGCCACTTATGGAGGACAGGCATGCTCCACCCTTCCTGAGACCCAAAGTAGAGGTGGCAGTTTGAAAGACTTACCAGCAGTGGGAGGGGTGCCAGAGGGGTGAGGGTTGGACAGAGCTCTCTCCTCAGGAGAAAAGGCAGGTAGAGGATACCTCCCAAGCTCTCCCTAAGCACAACAGTTCAGAAAGTCTCGGGAATCCCAGATCCTCCATCTCCCTCACTGGCAATGCAGCCCCGAGGCTCCTCCCTGTGCGTGCTGCCAGCCAACCCACTCAGCCCAGCAGCAGCGTCAGACTTTGCTGCCTGGCAGGCAGAAGGAGGCTTTCCCAGCTTGCCTGTCTCCATTTCAGCCCAACCAGGGAGGTGCCCGCAGGAGCCAGCCCCAAGAGCTCCTTCATCCATGGACAGCACCATGTCCAAGCATGGTGCTGCATATCTGCCCAAGGCAAAGCTGCACATCAGCCCACCTATCCCATTAACCCTGCAGCCCCACCATTGCTGCAGGCCAAGCAGATAGCAGCCTACCAGCAGCGATTCAGCAGAGACTTTGCTGATCACAAAGGCAGCAACTGAAGCAAACTGCCCACACAGACTCAGAGACCACTACAGAAGACAGAAAGGCAGCCATACCCCCTGCATGCCAACAGCTGGGGCTTCCACAAAGTAGAACCAGGTACTGGAAAGTAAAGAATCTTGAGCTTCTGAGCACAGTAAGACACCTCCTTCATAAAGCTATTACTCTGTTGGCCAGGAAGCATAGCAGAGCCATTTAACACAAAGGAAGAAACACAGAAACCCTGATAAAATGAGGAAGTTGAGGGATATGTTCCAAACAAAACTACAGGACAGGACACCAGAAAGAAAGCTAAATGAAACAGAGATCACCAATCTTCTTGATAAAGATTTCAAGAAAAGTCATAAACATGCTTACTTATCTACAGAAAAATATTCAAGATCTCAAGGAGAACTTCAACAAAGAAATAGAAGATCTAAAATAGAGCCACTTGGATTTAAAGAATAAAATACCTTGAATGAAACAAAATGGAGGCATTTAAGAGTAGATTACTGTAGGTAGAGGAGACAGTGAATGAGATGGAAATTAGAGAACAAGAACACAATGAAGCTCAGGAACAGAGAGGAAAAAGGATCTCTAGGAATGAAAGAATGGTAAGAGAGCTATGTGACCAATCCAAATGAAATAATATTTGCATAATACAGGTACCAGAAAGAGAAGAGAGGGACAGAGGGATGGAAAGTCTCTTTGAAGAAATAATTTTTGAAAACTTACCCAATCTGGGGAAGCAAACACACTCAGGTCATGGTATCACAGAGGCCCCCTAAAAAAAGGAACTCCAGGAAAACAACACCAAGATGTGTAATAATTAAAATGACAAAGATCAAGGGCAAAAAGAGGGTATTGAAAGCATCCAGAGAGACAAAAAGATTACCTATAGAAGAAGCCCCATTAAGCTATCAGCAGACTTCTCAACAGAAACTTTACAAGTCTGAGGGAATGGCATGATATATTCAATGTACTAAAACAGAAGGACCTCCAACCAAGAATTCTATTCCTAGCAAGATTATCATTCATATTTAAAGCAGGTATTAAACAGTTTCCCAATAAAGTTGGAAGAATTCACCACTACTAACCCAGCCTTGCAGGATATGTTGAAGGGACTGGTGTAGATGGATATGTCCCTAACGCTAAATAGTTTTCACCAGTGAAAATAAATCCACAGTAAAGGTAGTAGACCAATTAATTACCAAGCAAGTACAAAATTAAAATGAAGCAAAAGAAGCAAAATCAATCATACCCAAAATCAGTCAAGGGATACACAAAAAGTATAGATTATGTACAAATAGTGTGGAGGAAGAACAAGAATAAAAACAAAAGTACTTTTAGCTTGTGTTTGAAATAGAGTAATCAGCAATTTAAAATAAACTTATGTAGTAAGGAAGCTATTCTTGAACCTTTGTTAATCACAAAACTAAAGCCTACAGTAGATAAACAAAAAAAATTAAAGAGAAATCCATTCACAATGCTAAATAAAACCATCAAATAACAAGAGTATAAGAGAGGAAGGAAGGAACAGAGGAGTTATAAAAACAGAAAACAATTAATAAAATGGCATTAAGTGCATATCTATTAGTAATCACCTTTAAATGTAAATGGACTGAATGAACCAATCAAAAGGCATAGAATGTCAGAATAGATAAAGAAACAAGACCCATCTATATGCTGCCTACAAGAGACTCATTTCAGACCCAAAGACATACACAGACTAAAAGTGAAAGGATGGGAAAAGATATTTCATGCAAATAATAGGGAGAAAAAAGCAGGAGTAGCAGTTAATAATATCAGACTAGTAAATACATTTAGAAACAAAGTAATGAGAGACAAAGAAGGACAGTACATAATTATAAAGGATATGTCCAACAAGAGGATATAACCATTATAAATATCTATGCACTCAACATAGGAGCACCTAAATATATAAAACACATACTAACAAAATTAAAAGGGGAAATAGGTTGCAACACATTCATTTTAGGAGACTTTAGCTTACCACTTAAATCAATAGACAGGTCAATCAGACAGAAAATAAATAAGGAAACACAGGCACTGAACAATGCATTAGATCAGGTGGGCTAAATAGATTTCTACAGAATATTTCACCCAAAAGCAGCAGCATACACATTTTCCTCAAGTGTACGGTTTCATCTTGATATTTATGGGTATGTGTATGTATGTATATACACTACCTCCTGTCCTTCATTTTTCTTTAAATGCATGAACATGTACAAAACAACAGCAGACTCACAGAACCCAAGAATGGACTAGCAGTTGCCAAAGGGAAAGGGACTGTTGTGGGGGTGGGTGGAAAGGGAGGGAAAAGGGGAATAAGGGGCATTACGATTAGCACACATAATGTCGTGGTAGGGCACGGGAAACACAGTCTAAAGCAAAACAAAAAGGTCCCCTATCCCATTGTCCCTCAGATATTTATAAATACATTTTTCCACTGCAAAAAAAAAAGGCATGAACATTTAGCAAAAGAAAAGAAAAAGAAAAAACACTGATAATTTCATACAAATACTTAAAATTCAAGTTCAGATTTATTTCATTGATATTATATCTTTACCTCATTTTAACCATGTCAGAACTCTTGGTTGTCAGCAAAATTATGTAATTGCTCACATGATTTATCACACAGTACAAATATTATAGTCATCTCAGAAAAATAATACCAATACTACCACCACCACCAATAGTTAATCAGTGGTAATAATTTGTGCTTACAGTATATTCCACTAGGAATGGACAGTCTGATTATTATGCTTTAAACTTGAAGTATTTCATTTCTTTTGACTTATACCACCAATTGGATATACAATTAGGTTCATTGGTTTTATTTTACTTTTGATTTTTTGTTAAGTTTTTAAAAATGATTGCATAATTATGTAAAACATTTACATGGTTCTTCAGCCAAATCACAAACGAAACTCCACTCAAAAAAATGTCTTTTCTAATACCTTTTCAACTTTAGTCCTTTTCTCCCTCTTACATAGGTAACTAATACTATATATAAATATATATATAGGTATATATATATATATTATAGGTGTGTGTGTATATATATATATATATGGGGGGGTTTTGGTAATGTGTTTATACTTGTGTACATGTGGAATGACTAAACATCTAAAAATGTGATGACATTTTCCCATTTGTTTTGATCCCTCTCTGTTCTCCCTCATCTCTAAGATAAAAGTCTAAGAGCTCAGTAGTAAAGAAAAGGCTTCACCCCTAAGAACATCAATTCCAGTTCTTAATTTTTTTGTCATTGTGGGTAGGATGAGGGCTGTTCCTTGCAAACATCTAATTATCACTTGTGAATTTTTCCTACATTAAATGCTTATAACTCTTATAGGCTGTTTATTAAAAGTAATAATTGTTTTGGATCTTTTAAGAATTCTAAACCACCTATATTGACAGTATGATTAAAATATGTCTAATTATTTCTACACTTTAGCCTAATACTGTCCATAATTATAAGACATAAAGCTTAAACATTTATTTTATAAGAAATTGTATCTTTCTAGAGCCCTAGTCTTAGTTACCAGATTTTTTGTTTTACACAAAAGCTGTAGTTTTTAATAATTATCTTTTTTTTTTTGGTAAAACTGAAAAAGCCGTCATCCAGCTTCTAAGTGAGGGTTTGAATTTTATTGCATTGTCTTCCTTTATTTTTCAGGTTTACAATACAATAATCACATTAACAGAGTGGTAAGTCATCCTACACTTCCTGTTACAATAACTGCTCATGAAGATAGACATATCAAATTTTTTGACAATAAAACAGGTAAGTAGATTCTTATTTTCTTTTCAGTCATATTAATAATACTGTAAATTTGAGATAATAAAAAATGCTAATATAAGATATATTGACTTTTTGGCTTCAAAATGCCAAGTTAAACCATTTTAACTCAAATTTTTGCTTAATGTAACACACTTAACGATGTAGTTTTATTGTTAAACATATATAATATTTTGCCTGCCTATTATGATTATTTTCATGTCATGTTAATTAAATGCAAACCCTTCCATTTAAAATTTTTTCCTTCACATCCTGTAGTGAATTAGTATAGTGGAAGAGGTCTCAATCTGGTGTTTGACATTTCACATATTTCTTAGAATTATTCTCAGTGTATGAAATGATGATATAGTGGAAATTGCTTATTTTCATCGTCCCTGTATTTCTTTTTATAAGGAAAACTTAACCAGTTATATAGAAATCAAATCAGATTTTTAATTTGGGCATAGGATTGTACTTTAAGGACCTCTGTCTCATCTGTCATTACCTAGAATGCTACATAAAATATTGTTTGCTCTCTTTCAGGAAAGGTCTGACAGCTAGAGAGGCTTCTTTGAGGAGAAGCTAAAATAGGGGTATATTGAAAGACCTCCGAAATAAGAAACTTAAATATTAATTGCAACATTACTGGCAGGGCAACAGATGATAAAGCAAGGCAGCAGTTCAGACCTACAGATTTCTCTTTGAAGGCTGTATGGGACATGGTCATAATTTTTATTCTTTAGAGTCTTACATAAATTTCTTTGCTCAAGTCACACTTTCATGGAGAGATTACTTTTAACTCAGTAAAACAAGTTGAGAACAATATGGCTATTCACAGGTCTATGTACTGAACAGGAAAGAAGATTCTTATTCTCTCTTTCAATTCAGTATTGTCTATCAGATACTGTCAGATTCATGAAACACCTTTTTCAGGGGAAACTGGGAAAGTCCTACATTGGAATTAAAAGATTAAAAGTCTCATTAAAAATATTATTATAGTGGATGAACCTTGAAAACATTATGCTAAATGACAGAAAGCAGCACAAAATGCCACATGTTACTGCATGATTTCATTTGTATAAAGCACTCAGAAAAGGCCAATCCATAAAGAAAGCAGATTAGTCATTACCAGGGACTTGGAGGAGGAGAGAAATAGGAAGCCACTGCTTAATGGGAATGAGGTTTCCTTTTACACTGAACTAGATAATGGTGTTGGCTTCATATAATAGTGAATGTTCTAAAAGCCACTGGATTAATGGCAATAAGTACATACCTATCGATAATCACCCTAAATGTGAATGGTCTGAATGTACCAATCAAAAGACATAGAGTCACTGAATGGATAAAAAGACATGACCCATTTATATGCTCCCTACAAGAGACTCACTTCAAACCCAAAGACATGCACAGACTGAAAGTGAAGGGATGGAAAAAGATACTTCATGCAAACAATAGGGAGAGAAAAGCAGGAGTTAGAGTACTTTGTCAGACAAAATAGACATCAAAACAAAGAAAGTAACAAGAGACAAAGAAGGACATTACATAATGATAAAGGGGTCAGTCTAACAAGAGGATATAACTATTATAAATATCTGTGCACCCAACACAGGATCCCCTACATATGTGAAAAAAATACTAACAGAATCAAAGGGGGAAGTAGAATGCAATGCATTCATTCTGGGAGACTTCAACACACCACTCACTCCAAAGGACAGAGCAACCAGACAGAAAATAAGAAAGGAGACAGAGGCACTGAACAACACATTAGAACAGATGGACCTAACAGACATCTACAGAGCACTGCATCCAAAAGCAACAGAATACACATTCTTCTCAAGTGCACATGGAGCATTTTAAAGAATAGATCACATACTGGGTCACAAAAAGAGCCTCAGTAAATTCAAAAAGATTGAAATTGTACCAACCAGCTTCTTAGACCACAAAGGTATGAAACTAGAAATAAATTGCACAAACAAAATGAAAAACCCACAAACACATTGAAGCTTTATAACATGCTTCTAAATAATCAATGGATCAATGACCAAATAAAAGCAGAGATCAAGCAATATATGGAGACAAATGACAGCAATAATTCAACACCACAAAATCTGTGGGATGCAGCCAAGGCTGTGCTAAGGGAAGTATTTTGCAATACAGGCCAACCTCAGGAAAGAAGAACAATCCCAAATGAATACTCTAAACTCACAATTAATGAACTAGAAAAAGAAAAACATGAGGCCCAAAGTCAGTAGAAGGAGGGACATAATTAAGATTAGAGCAGAAATAAATAAAATCAAGAAGAATAAAATAATAGAAAGAATCAATTGAAAGCAGGAGCTTGTTTTTCGAGAAAATAAACAAAATAGATAAACCCCTACCAAGACTTACCAAGAAAAAAAGAGTCTACATACATAAACAGAACCAGAAATGAGAAAGGAAAAATGACTACAGACACCACAGAAATATAAAGAATTATGAGAGAATACTATGAAAAATTATATGGTAACAAACTGGATAACCTAGGAGAAATGGACAACTTTCTAGAAAATACAACCTTCCAAGGCTGACCCAGGAAGAAACAGAAAATCTGAACAGACCAATTACCAGCAAAGAAATTGAATTGGTAATCAAAAAACTACCTAAAAACAAAACGTGTGGACCAGATGGCTTCACTGCTATATTTCATCAAACATTTAGTTAAGACCTAATGCCCAATCCTCCTTAAAGATTACCAAAACATAGAACAGGAGGGAATACTCCCAAACTCATTCTACGAGGCCAGCATCACTCTTAATACCAAAACCAAGCAAAGACACCACAAAAAAAGAAAGTTACAAACTAATATCCCTGATGAGCATAGGTGCAAAAATACTCAACAAAATATGAGCAAACCAAATTCAAATAAATCAAGAGGATCATACACCATGATATAGTGGAATTCATCCCAGGGATGCAAGGATGGTACAACATAAAAAATCCATCATCATCCACCACATCAATAAAAAGAAGGACAGAAACCACATAATAATCTCCATAGATGCTGAAAAGCATTCAACAAAATTCAACATCCATTCATGATAAAAACTCTCAACAAAATGGGTTTAGAGGGCAAATACCTCAACATAATAAAGGCCATATATGACAAACCCACAACCAACATTATACTTAACATCAAGAAGCTGAGAACTTTAAGATCAGGAACAAGACAAGGATGCCCACTCTCCCCACTTTCATTCAACATAGTTCTTGAGGTTCTACTCACAACAAGCAGACAACACAAAAAAATAAAAGGCATCCAGATTGGCAAGGAAGAAGTTTAACTGTCCCTGTTTGCAGATAACATAATACTGTACATTAAAAAAACCTTAAAGAATCCACTCCAAAACTACTAGAACTAATACCTGAATTCAGCAAAGTTGCAGGGTACAAAATTAATACACAAAAATATGTTGCATTCCTATACACTAACAATGAACTAGTAGAAAGAGAAATCAGGAAATACCTAGGAATAAACCTAATCCAGGAAGTGAAAGACCTGTACTCTGAAAACTACAAGACACTCATGAGAGAAATTAAAGAAGATATCAATAAATGAAAACATCCCATGCTCATGGGTCGGAAGAATTAATATTGTCAAAATGGCCATCCTGCCAAAAGCAATCTACAGATACAATGCAATCCCTATCAAAATACCAACAGTATTCCTCAGTGAACTAGAGCAAATAGTTCTAAAATTGATATGAAACCACAAAAGATCTTGAATAGCCAAAGCAATCTTGAGAAGGAAAAATAAAGCTGGGGGGATTATGCTCCCCAACTTCAAGCTCTACTTCAAAGCCACAGTAATCAAGACAGTTTGGTACTGGCACAAGAACAGACCCATAGACCAATGGAACAGACTAGAGAGCCCAGATATAAACCCAAGCATAAATGGTCAATTAATATATGATAAAGGAGCCAATGATATATATACACTTGGGGAAATGACAGTCTCTTCAACAACTGTTGTTGGCAAAACTGGACAGGTACATGCAAGAGAATGAAACTGGATTTTTGTCTAACCCCATACACAAAAATAAACTGAAAATGGATCAAAGACCTGAGTATAAGTCATGAAGCCATAAAACTCTTAGAAGAAAAAATAGGCAAAAATCTGAATATAAACATGAGCAACTTTTTCATGAATGCCTCTCCTCAGGCAAGAGAAACAAAATAAAAAATGAACAAATGGGACTACATCATGCTTAAAAGCTTCTGTACAGCAAAGGACACCATCAGCAGAACAAAAAGGCATCCTACAGTTTGGGAAAATATATTTGTAAGTGACATATCTGACAAGGGGTAACATCCAAAATACATAAAGAATTCACACGCCTCAACACCCAAAAAGCAAATAACCCTACTAAAAATGGGTGGAGGATATGAAGACACATATCTCCAAAGAAGAAATTCAGGTGGCCAACAGGCACATGAAAAGATGCTCCACATCGCTAATTATCAGGGAAATGCAAATTAAAACCAAAATGAGATATCACCTCACACCAGTTAGGATGGCCAGCATTGAAAAGACTAGGAACAAATGCTGGCAAGGATATGAACAAAGGGGAACCCTCCTACACTGCTGGTGGCAATGTGAACTAGTTCAACCATTGTGCTAAGCAGTATGGAGGTTCCTTAAAGAAACTTAAAATAGAGATAGCATTTGACCCAGGAATTCCACTCCTAGGAATTTACCCTAAGAATGTAGGATCCCAGTTTCAGAAAGACATATGAAACCCTATGTTTATTGCAGCACTATTTACAATAGCCAAGAAATGGAAGCAACCTAAGTGTCTTTCGGTAGATGAATGGATAAAGAAGGTGTGGTACATATACACAATGGAATATTACTCAGCCATGAGAAGAAAACAAATCCTACCATTTGCAACAACAGGGATGGAGCTAGAGGGTATTATGCTCAGTGAAATAAGCCAGGAGGAGAAAGACAAGGACCAAATGATTTCACTCATCTGTGGAATATAACAACAAAGCAAAAACTGAAGGAAAAAAACAGCAGCAGACTCACAGAACCCAAGAATGGACTAGCAGTTACCAAAGGGAAAGGTTACTGGAGAGGGTAGGTGGGAAGGGAGAGAGAAGGGGAATAAGGGGCATTACGATTAGTACACATAACATAGGGGGTCACGGGAAAGGCAGTATAGCACAGAGAAGACAAGTAGTGACTGTAGCATCTTACTATGCTGATGGACAGTGACTGTAATGGGGTATGTGGTGGGGACTTGATAATGGGGGGAATCTAGTAATTACAGTGTTCCTCGTGTGATTTTATATTAATGATACAAAAAAAAAGCCACTAGATTATACCTTCTCAAATGGTTAAAATGGTAAATTTTTTGCTAGGTGAATTTTATCACTGTTTAAAATATTGCTAGAGTGATTATATATTTTATATTAGTGCTGTATTATTTATGGTTTCTGGTCTCTCATGTCAGTAACTTTGTGAAAACTTAGTATTCTGTGTTGTGTTTTGTTTAGGTAAAATGATCCATTCTATGGTGGCTCATTTGGATGCTGTTACAAGTCTAGCAGTAGATCCTAATGGAATCTATTTGATGTCTGGAAGTAAGTCTGAACTTCTGTACTGCCACATATTTATAAGAGAATTGTTGCTCGATGACATACTTTATTTGTTCATTTACAGGCCATGACTGTTCTATTAGATTGTGGAATTTGGACAGCAAGACATGTGTGCAGGAAATAACAGCACATAGGAAGAAATTAGATGAATCAATTTATGATGTTGCTTTCCATCCATCGAAAGCATATATTGCCAGTGCAGGGGCTGATGCCCTTTCCAAAGTATTTGTGTGAACCAACAAAAACTCGACATTATAACAACAGATTTGCTTGAAGAGAAAGAGGGTCTGCATCACTGCCATCAAAAAGGTTACTGATACGACACTACATGCGATCTGCCTGGTGAAGGCTCTTTGGGGCAAGCATAAATTGGTGGAAATCACATCTTAATGTCGGGCTCATTAATTTAATTGTAACTTACTATATTTCATGGGACAAAAAGAGGACTCCATTATTTGTACTGGATAGAACTGAGTGTATGTCTGTTTTTTAGGTATCTTTAAGCCAATGTGGAATCTAATCTTACAAAAAAGACTTCTATTTTGGACTCTGTGTGCTGCCTTAGGGTTAGGAATGTGGTGCTCTTGTTGGGGGAAGTGAGCTCCAAGAGTAGCTTTTTTTTTCATCTCTTAGTGATCTTCTGTTTATCAGTTGAATGCCACAGATACCCTTTTAAACTTATTTTGCTTTAAAAAAAAGAAAGAAAATTTAACTTAAAATATTTTAGCATTAGTTGCATAAAATGTTTGGATAAAATTCTAGTTTTTATAAGTCTTTTTATATATTTAGCCTGTCACAACAGTGCTCAAGATTGTATTGAAGTTTTTCTGCATTAACAACCCTAAAACACAGAGATCTCACTGACCCGCTGCCATGTAGCCACACTTGTTCCTTCTTTTGCCTAATACAGCTCAGCTAAGTCCTTCCATAAAGATGCTACATCACCTTCATCATCACGTAATTGTCTTTGTAAACCAAGGACTATTACATGTATTAAGATAAAACAGTGGGGTTTAATACTCCAAATGAATTCTTAAAAACTAATCTTGGCATCCTATCACTATGTGATATTTTGTACATCTTACTGTATTTACAAGTTTATTTATCAAGGATTATCCATCTTGCTAATAGCCTATTATTTATTTCACTTTCTTTTGGCCTTTATATCCTTTTATTAATGTGCTAAAGGAACCTGTATATCTATTTTGGGACTCTTTAAATAGTCTAAAATAGACTAAAAATGGAATATTTTATAGTTTGAGTTACAAACCAGGGAGATTCCCCCCATTACATATCTTGGTTTACCATGATTCCAAACAAAAATACTTTGTTTAAAAATATTTGGAGTAAAATTTTATTTGCGTTACAAACAGGATACAAAAATAGTTGAATCAGGTTACAGAAATCTGTGTTTGGACCGGTTATCCCTGTTTTATTTTTTCAGATGTGCTTAATTTTATGGTGTAACTAAAGATTTTGTTTGTGTAATGCATGATTAAGACAATAAAGTATTTTTTCTAGTCTTCCCAAAAAAATTTTCTGATCAGTTTGCAAGTTTTGATGAGTTTTGTAAGGTTTTGTTTTACAAACTATGAATCAGCAAATTTTTATTGTACCACATAGCAAACGTACATCTGTTGAAAAATAATGTATATAAAATGCATATAATAAATATTAAATTGTGTACCTGTATGTTACTGTTGGCTACATTATTTTGTGTTGAATAAATATAAAGTGCAATACTTGACTCTCCATCATTAAAATAGGAAATGGAGATGATTTCTCAGTGAGTCTTTAATTTTTATGCTGTTCTTTTAAATTTTGTACTGCTATTGATACTCTAATATGATTAGATCAGTTAACACTATTAAGAATGCCTTTTAAAGTATTTCATCCCATTTGGGTATTTAAAAAAATCTTCTATTGAAATAAGATAATTTGAAATAACCGAAAAGATTCAGAGATGCAATTTTAAGTTATTTCCTTAGACATCCTATTACTTTATTAAATCTGAATTTCATTTAATAGTGTTGTCATTCCTGTCTGCCCATACTTGTTTCCACAAAAAAGTTCAACAGAGAATAAATTGCTTTATTCGTTAATTAAAAGTTGTCCTTACAAATGTTAAGTATTAATATTATGAAACTGTTCCTTCAACAAGGTAAATAACCTTTGAAGGTAATTGCAAGTGAATTAGAGTTAGAAAACTTAGGTGGCAAAATTGTTTGCTGCAAAAAAAAGAAATTTTTTTATGCTGTGTGTACATTGAGAATTTTTGTTATTTTACATAAAAATCCAAGTGGCAGTTTTAGTCATTGTGAATGAAACAAATTTTTCAGAAAATACTAGTTTTTTGGTTTTCTGAAGATTTAACTTAATGAACAAATTAAAGGGGTAATTTTCTCTTTCTCCTATGTTTTTTAAAAAGTAATTAAAAAGAAACTTTCCAAAGCTAGTATTTCTGGCAGCTATTCCAAACCAGTGCATTACTGTTTAACTTAAATGTGATTATCATCATGGCAATGCATAAACATTCACCTCTTTTGGAATGTATTAAAACTGAAATGAATAAAAATTAGTATATATGTTTATTTTTCTCCTACCTACCTTGGTTGTGTTTTTTTCTCTACAATATTAAACATGTGGAAGATACTGAAAGGATGCAAAAAGAATGTCTAATTTTTATTTGTGTGCTTCCATTTGTGACTTACAGGAAATTAGATTGGACTATAAATTGGTGCTTATATGTAATGTAATGTTAAAGAATATTTTTATATATGAACTTTAATGTGTTGGCTTTCACAGTAATCATATTCTCCCTTTTTCATATTTTATTCGTGTACTTATATTTCAAAGTAAATTATCCACCGAAGACCAGTATCTCATTTAACATGTTAAGGTTATAAATGGGCTGGCATTTTTGAAATAGGTATGCCTGCTAAAGTTGAATGACATTGTTTTAGAAATCTTACTCCATATTCTTTTGTTAACCCTTTGTTTTATGTTTACTTACCCAAAATAATTGATATTAACCTAATAAAGTGCTCATTTCTGCTTTCTTGCTGCTCTTTAAGTCAAAGTATGAGCCTCCCTGGCTGCCTCAGACGAATCAAAATCGTGTCCTTTATAAATGAAAAAAAATGTATTTTTAAGAGCACTAGTAATTAGAGGCTGGGTTTTCATGTAAGTTGAATTTTTTAAGGAGAGGTAGTTTCAGCTGACAATTTGTGGTCTATTTGTTGGGGGAAATCATGTCAAACTCCTTTTCGTTTAATTAAATGAAAATTCTTGTTGCATGAGTCAGTCATCTGCAGCTTTTTTTTTTTATAAGGGTGAGTGGCAGTTTATTATTCTCTTCTCATACTCCTGTGTGCCAAATGTTCCCTTAATATTGAAGGCAATTCAGTTCTGCCTCTCTATATACAGTCCTTAAATTTCTTTTACACAGGTCATAAAACTGTTAACCTAGAAGATGTACTGGAGTATATATGTAATATTTCAATCAGTTACCACCATCATGTCAGATAGGATTAGTGTGTGTGTGAAAGGAGATGGGGTATACAGGTGCTGTTTTTAGAGAAAATAGGACGGATAACAGCACCACTGAAGGGAAGTTCTTGGTGAGGTAATGATAGTTACATTAAGGGAGTTGTGATCACTTTTCTTAGGAACCAATATCACAAGCATGTTCAAGTAAAAATGTTACTTAGAAAGCATTTTTGTTGAACCAAGTAACCAAAAGTATCTACTGCCATTGAATCTGGTAGTCACTGTGTGTGATGCCCGGAAAGGAAGCATTCATAAGTAGGTGAATGAAAGACAAGGTCTTATTGCATGATTTTAAGAAAAAATTCAGATTGGGTCTTTCCACATGAAGTAGTGAATGTAGAATTTATACCGTGTCTTAGGGAGAGACACTTGGAATAATAAAAGGAAGGCAGCTTAGAATAAGTCACTAGCAGTTTTATTGCTTACATAGTTAAACTATAATGTCCCCCCGCCCCGCAGTTATTTGAAGCATGTGTTTTTTTTTTAAAGTTAGGTGTTTATTAAATGGTAAGTAAAAATGTACCAGTACACGGATGACTTTTTAGAGTACAATCCAAATATATCTATAAACATATAAAATTAAGATAAATAGAAAAATGCCAGGTAACCCTATTTTATTCAATGTGATATTTTAGTTATGTTACTATAAAAATACACTACAAAAGAAGCTTGATACCTAATTCCCTTCCATTTCATCAGTTTTTAGTATATTAACTTGATTTGACATCTACTTGGGTCAAAATATATTTGAACTAAGTTGAAGAGCTGTTTACTATTTTTCTCTTCATTTTCCTTCCATACTTAATAGAGAATGATTAGAGAAGGAATGGTGTTTTGGTCCTAAGTGTCAGATTCTTTTATTGAGCTATGGAATTTGTACATTTAGTGTGCATGGGTAGAACTCAATTAAGATTTTAATCCATACCGCCTCCTCTTTCTTGACTTTGTAAGGGTCATTATTACCATGAAGCCTCCACAGAATGTTTAACAATGAATTCTAACGTGTAATTATAAAGTAGTAGCTTTCAACGAATACTTGTTTAAAACAGCTGTCAGCATCTTTAATGTAATAGTTCTGTATGCTATATAGTATTTCAGTATTACAGAAAGCAACTTAAACATTATATAATTGCACTTTTTCTTTCAGTTGTCAAAATGTCACCATTATTGCTGGGATTCTAAGAAATCTCTACAGATGCCTCTGATTACATCAGACACAATTGGTTCTAATCCTGTGAACTCTCTTGTGAAGAAAGCATGTGACTCCTTTGGTTTAGAGGCCATATCTTTCAGGTCATCCAGAGGTGCCCAAGCCACACCAACAGAGAAGATGGTGACACCTACAATGAAATATTTTTAAGTGAATTCAAACCAAGTTATAGCTTAAATATAAAAATACATGTATATATTTTTCATAAATTAGTACATAGTTGCAGAGGAAACTGCCTAGCAATGTCTGAATTAAGTCTGTACCAAATAGCTAGGTAAGTTTTAGTAGTCATTGTGATGAGAATGACTAACAGGTTGGTCAAACCCAGAAGCTTTGGGATAAGTGTAGTTTACCCGCTAAACAAATCATAAGATCTTTGACTTAGAAAAAGACATGTGATAAAGTTGAATATCCATTCATGATAGAAGATATTAAGCTAAAAGTAAAGGGAAACGGACACCCTAACCTGATAAAACAAAACCAAAAAATACCAAACCAAACCCTACAGCAGGCATACTTACAGAAAAGGTGGAAACTTCCCTTCTGAGACTAGCATACAGGCTGCCTGCTATGATCAATTAATGATTATACTGTAGTCATAGCCAGTACAACAGCAAGAAAGAATGGTACAAAAGTTGGGATACATAAATTGGGGAAGTTTTCTAAGACTTAGGTTAACTGAGGAATTGTGACTAGTCCTCTGAATAATTGATAACTTTCTTCCATTTCAGTCTTTATATTACATGGGCAAAATGACTTATAAGAAATCGTCAGCCTTTAATCCCAAAGCAAAAAATGTTCTGGTGATAAAAATAGCCAAAGAGAAATGTCTATGAAGCTGGTATAGTTTCTTCCAGTTGCTTTGAGGCATTCCATCTGCATTCCCTTGAGCTATAAAAAGGCTTTTACTCCCAACTGTATGTCTTGGTTGGGGTGGTATTACATTAGCTTCATTCACCTCAATAACAACTGTAGAAGTACTGACTGAACAGATTCTGTAGACTACCATCTACTGAGTGAAATTACCCTTATATTTTGAGTTTCTGAAATAGTTACTCCACATCCCTAGCCCCAATCCAAGCCTTCATTACCCTTCTAGTGGTATACGGTGCTGAGTTCTAAGCACTGAAGATACAAATAAAACAACTAGGTGCTATAAAAGCTGCTTGAAACAACCTGATTTATCACCACCAGCCAATCTAAACTCTGGCAAAAGAGAAAAAGTCAAAATTTTTCCTTTCCCTCAATTCTCACTTCTAGCTCTGCATTCAAGCTTAGATTGTTAGCTCAGGCCCAGTATATAATTCTAGTTTTAAAAAGAAAAAAATGTGACCAAGCCCTGGAAGTCTACCCTGTTTTCTTTGCTATTACCAAATAACTTTCATGGAAATAGTGTGGCCCAACTTCCTACAGTTGAACTAGTCATATAAGGAAAATATTTTTGAATTAATATAGTTTATTTAGCTTTAGCCTGAGTCCAATCCTGTTATCCATAAATTAGCATTTTTTAAAAGAGTATGATGGCAAACAGGTTTTCAACATAGGCTTAGCTGCTGATGTATGAAATAAGCCAGATGTATAAAAATAAGCCAAGATATAACTTTTCTGTCCTACTTAGTAAAATGTATCAATTCTGTCCTACTTAAAAACTCAATATGTAAGTACATAAATGCATTAACAGGTGCTAATTGTATAAAAGGAAGATAGATGAAATCTTTAGGGATTAAGTAGGGAAAAGGCAGTGAAGAAGAGTATAGGAAAATGCAAGGCTGCTAATTCCCCCCTCCCAAGTTAGCGATATATTTTTTTTAAATATTGGATTCCATTAAGTTTTATCCCAGGAAAGGGAAGTTTTTGATGGCCTATTTGATCTCACATAATGTCTTCAGGAACTAGCTGCTGTTGCCAAAAGTAATATTAAGGTTGGGGTACAGGAAAAAAAACCCTTTTTATAACCGTGTGTTTTCATTATCTTAAGAAAAAAGTCACTAAAAAGGAAGCTTAGATGGAAGAGGATTAAAGTACTGGTGACCTGATTAGAAAACTCATGCCAGACTGAAAAATACCAAAAAAATGGGCGGGAGGGCACAAATGATCAAATGTTCACAGTAAATTGCTGCAAGCTGTGACTCGGGGGGATAGATTCCAAGCCAGCCCAAGGGAGGCAGGCACCTGTTAACATTTCTTTGACACATGAGAGTTCTCACAGCAATTCTTCCAACAGTACAGTGTTAGAGGAGTGTGGACTCTGCCAGACTCCCTGGGTTTGAATATTGGCCTAACCACACTGGCTTTGTGATTTAGGGGGGAAGTTTGTTTCCTGATCTGTAAAATGAGATTAGTGAGGCTGCTTTGACAATTAAGTCAGTTAATACTGGATAAAGCTCTTAGAACAATGACTGACACACTGTAGGTGCCTGTTCAACAAAATAAATGTTTAAGTTTATATTTACTCCTAAAATTCACTCAACACCCTCCTCAGTTCCCTTCCCAAAGGGCAAGGCCCTTACCTGCATCGTGCGCGGCCGCAGCAGGGCCTCTGACGTCATCGTAGGACTGCCCGTCTGTGACGATCACCAGGAAGTTCCTGTTGGGGCTGTTCCGCATGGGACCAAACACGTTTCCGATCGTGAAGGTGATGGCGTCCCCAGTAGCTGTTCCACCACTCATGTAGCGAATGTTTCTGAGGGCGGCCAGGACATTCTCTTTGGTGCTGTAGTCAGTAAAACTGAATTCTGTGCGCTGATCATAGGTGAACTGTACAGCAGATATCTTGGCACCAATGTCTGAGATTTCAAAAGTCTTGGCTATGTTAGAAACGAATTCAAGCATAAGGCGAAAATTACTGTCTCCTACACTGCTGGAGCCATCGATTAGAAACGCAATGTTCACTGAGTTATAACAGGTCTTGCTGCACATCATTTGCTCGTGAGTGCAGAGCTTCTGTACCAGAGGCTTTACATACTTTGTGGTGCCAAACCAGTTGGGCATGTGGTAAGAGAAGAAGCCATTACTCCGACAGACAGCCTGATGGGAGAGACATAAAAGATGTCCAAAGAGATCAAAAGTAGTTTCCTAAAGTTAGTCCAGATATGGGCCAGTCAGCACTATGCCTTGGGGTCCAAAGTTGAATCACTTCTGTTCATAGAAGACACTCCTCACCTCCTTACCTTGTCAACAAACGCAACATCCTGAACCATCCCCAGTTCTTCAGGAATAGGCTTGGCCACAGAAACTATAAATACATTGACACCAAACTCTCTGGCCACAATGCCTGCTTCCTCGATGTCATCAGAAGGCCAGCCATCAATAAACACCACCACCACTTTGGGGATCCCTTTTCTCACTCCAGTGTCTGCCGTGAAGAATTTCTGGGCAGTATGCTTCAAGGCCTTCCCTAGGTTTGAAAAAGAAACAAAATGGAACAGCACCACTGCTCAAATAACATTTCTATTTCCCTGTACCAACTTGATGCCACCAAGTTTATGAAGTTAACATATACTGAACTTGATTTATAATAGATGTATTAGATGGGAAAGCTTAATTATCAGGCCTATTTTTTGTCTTCACAGCCCACATTACTTCCCCCATCACCTCCCAGAAGCCTCACATTTCCTTTCTTACATCAATCACCAGTCAGAAACACAAAACTGACTCCCACTACTTTACCTGTGCTCCTGTCTAACCCCACTGTGATTGATTAGTACCTCGAAGGACTCACAAGAAGTCTCCCTCCAGAGGGTCCACAGTGATACTCTAGTCATTTCTGCCATGTCTGCACTCATTAGATAAGTCTGTTGATTTTTGCTTTTTTTAACATTCTAAACAAGTACTTCTCTAAAGTGACATCTTGCCCAAACCAATGTAAGGATTTTAATCACAATGCTTTTCCTAAAATAGGCAATATCAATTAACCCTTTGATATGTTTTCCATTATAAATTGAATATTGCAGGTGATCAAGTGCAGAACTAGCCAAGATTTTAGTACCACGAGGAAGGTTTTCACATCTGCTTATATAAAATGGCATAATGCTGTTTTACATGTTTAATCATCAATAACCCTCTCCTGCATCACATCCCAGGTGCCACAATATACTCACCTGTATTGGAATTACCCCCTCTGAAACCTACTTCCTTTATGGCAAACAAAACATCTTTGGCTGATGTAAAGTTTTTCAAGTAAAATTCTATTTTGGGATGTTCACTAAGTGGAAAAATGAAAAAATGTTATCCAGGGAAAATTGGAAAGGTAAAACAAACAAGCAACATCATATACCTTTAAAAAAAGTCTTTAATTGGACAATGCCCAAGTTTCTTTCTTAATCCCACAGTATACAGTCAACTAAGGCATTGCATCCTTACTTGAATTTTTAGGAATCTTTAAGAAACATAACAAAAATAATTGCTACCTTGAGGGTTACATTCTAGGTAATAGATACATATTGCATGTATAATCTCAATCATAACTCTACAAGGTAGAAACTATCCTTATTATATAAATGAAGAAACTGAGGCTTAGAGAATTTAGATAATTTGCCCAAGAAAACATAGCCAAATCTTAAATTCAGGTTTGTCTGGCTCTGAAGTCCATGCCTAAGCTAAATGAGACACTTGAACCAGGCTTGGCTCCTGGCGCTGGGCTTCACGGAAATCTGCAGAGTTGGGTACCAGATAGTAGGAAGGCAGCTGGGTGTGAGGCCCCAGTGGGGGCCCTAGGAGCAATGAATAGTCTAGATCTATTAACCCAGGCCTCTGGTCAGAAGAGGCCATTTCAGTGACACTAAGGCCAACATTTTAAAAAATGAGAAAAGTTCTAAGGGAACAAATTAGAAATTATTACAATATTGAATTTTTCCTATAATAAAGATATTTTCACTTGCCAATCTTAAAATTATATTGTAAGAGATTTGGATTTTCTGTATTTTATAGTAAAAGAATTTCAGTTCACTTTTTTAATTACTCTGTTCATTAAAGACCATGTTGAGTAAAAAAAGCACAGTTTGTTGTGCCTAGTTCTGAGGTAAGGCAGTATTTCATAAGTGCAAAATTTTAAGATCTTAGCATTGTCAGTTGCCATTAAGTCAAGATTTTTGAGGGGCAAGTATAGCACTGACTTTTTCTGCATACCTGGTGGTACAATTTCTGTATACTTGGTGAAATGTTAGGTCATAAAATCAGATTTCAAGGGTTGATAACCTTTTGACTTCTATGGTCATTTTTCTATCCAAAAAAATGATTTATGAGATTTAGTCTTATTTTTGCATCCTTAATGATATATTGTTACTTTGCTTAATTTTAAACTCCTGATAGAGTTTATCTATTTTAATGTTCTTTCTAAAAACTATAAACCAGGAAGCTAGTCTTTATGCAAATCTTTGTATTTACTCTGTACAAAGTAAGTGTAGATTTCATCTGGAAAAAGAATTGGATAAAAATAACAGAGAAGAAAAGTACTGAGGGGAATTTGCCCTATGGGATGTTAAAATGTACAATAAAGCAACAAAGTCAAAGCATTTTAGAAAAGATCTAATAAGAACATATGGACCAAAGAAGCAGACTTGCTTCTTTTAATAAAACTTGTAATAAAATTGATGCCACAAATCAATGGAATAAGAAGTTCACTTTTTTATAAAGGTGTGGGACAAATGGTTAAACTATGTAGAAAACAGTTTAATTCTTACACTAAAATATTCTAAGTTCAGAACTAATTATAAAAAATTATTTTAAAAATGACAAAAAAAGAAATATAAGTTAATATTTATAATAGTAGTGGTAACATCCTCACACCCTGCTGATAGCAGTTTAAACTGGATCAACTTTCTAAAAAGTAATTTAATTCTTTATATCAGAAGCCTTAGAAATGTTAGAACCCTTTGACCCAATCTCACTTCTAGAAATCTAGCCTAATGAACTAATCAGAGATGGCGCAAAGATGACATAAGGCTGTTCATCACAGTGTGATGTGTAATGGTGAAAAACAATAGAAGTATGGTTAAATAATCATGCAAAGGAACATAATGAAATATCATTTTCTGAAGAATATTTGTGATATGATAAAATGTGCAGAATACCAAAGGATGAAGAAACAGAATGTAAGACATTTTTCTAGTCTTGAGTTTTTGGAAAAAATACACACATATGTTTAGTCACATATTTTCTTAAAACACTGAGAAGAAATAAAACATTTTACAGTGATTGTCTCTGGGGGATATATTTGGGAAATTTCTTTGTGCTTTATATGTCTTCAACCATTCTATAAGGAGCATATTGTAATATCTTAAAAGCCATCAGTAAATATTATTTTTAGATGAGTAAAATAAAAGGTCAAGCTTCATATCTCCAAATGAAGAAATATGGAAAGAGTTTAAAAGAATAATGACAGAATAGGAAGGAGGAATAGACATATCACTGCTGCTTCCTTCAGCAAAGAGAAATTAAAAATTGAGCAGAGGAGATATGCAAAGGTAATTCGTATGAGCAACAAGACTTTTTGTACTGTGATGAATGTACCACTAAAAGGAGAGATCATTTGCCATCAATTAAGACATCACTCAAGTCTTCTCCCATTTTTAACAAGGTCAGTACCTGGTTTGAACAAGGCCCACGTGTGGTCCTTCTGTTCCAATCCCCAACATTAGAGCCACTTTTCCAACAAAATTCTTCTGCAGATTAAATCGGCGCTGCCCAATATTAAAACTTCCATCGATGAGAAATGCAATGTCTGCTTTACAGTCTGTGAACACCCAAACAGGTCTTTCCATTAGTGGTTTCAAGAGGAGGGATGGAGGGAGGGAGAATGCTCTTTTCCCAAGTGAATATGTGCACTTTTACCTTTGTTGCCAGCTTTCTTCTCAGGTGTTTTCTTTAGTCGTTTCCCTGTAACAAAGGAAGCACTTGGCATTAGCAAAAGGAAGACAGTTCCATGGCAAGAAGCCCACATAGGGAGCAGCTCATGATGAGTGTCATTCTTGAAAAGACTTTTTTTGGAAAATTAATTTCCCCATAACTTTCTGGACTGAGGAAGCAATGCTCCAACAAAGGAAACAAGCCAGTCCTGAGGCAGGCGTGCATATTTGATATGCTTCCCATCCAGAACTTTGATTTCCCAGACTCGACAGTTGAGGCAGGACTGGACACTCAGATTCTAATGCTCTTAATTTCTCTGACTTTAAAATTGCTACAGTCTTAGAAAAGGAGTTCCCTGGTTATTTCTTTTAAAAGACACATACTAATTCTTTTTATTCATATGATAATTGCAAATAGAAAGTTTATGCTACTTTGACTAGTTTGTAGACATAGTTTATCAAATCAGGGAGAAATGGTAGGATTTCAAGAGAATGTTTGATAGCAGAGTTTATACTTGAAAACAAGCACAATAGGGAATTTGAAATATACCTATGTAATATACCAGTAAATTTAAGATATTTGCTTTGTATTTCTTTAACATCAAAAATTTTTAAGAAAGTTTCTATCAACAACACATATATTTATACCTTCCAAATGCTGAGCCAGGCTAGGAGATAAGAGATAGGTTCCATATTGCATACCTGTTGGGGGGTGTGCTGTGGACACTGCTCGGCCTGTGGCTTCCTGGGTACCACTTCTGCCTTCTGTTAAAAATAAATAGAAGACATTTGCAGAGTAAAACAACAAAGCAAAACTGAAGGAACAAAATAGCAGCAGACTCACAGACTCCAAGAAGGGACTAGCAGTTACCAAAGGGGAGGGGTGGGGGAGGATGGGTGGGGAGGGAGCTAGAAGGGGATTGAGGGATATTATGATTAGAGCACATGATCTGTGTGGGGTCACGGGGAAGACAGTGTAGCACAGAGAAGACAAGTAGGGACTCTGTGGCATTTTACTATGCTGATGGGCAGTTGACTGCAATGGGGTATGGGAGAGGACTTGATAATATGGGTGAATGTAGTAACCACATTGTTTTTCTTGTGAAACCTTAATAAGAGGGTATTTCAATGATAACTTAATAAAAAATAGAAATAAAAAATAAAGAGAAGACTATCTCTTCTTTCTTTGCCATCAAAGCATACATAATAAATTTAATTTAGTGTTCTAGAGGATAATAAATAGACTGATGGCATTTGCAGGGGTAATTGCTGCATGCTAGTTTCAAAGAACCAAAACATAGTCTTACCTATTTTATTTTAAAAGGATCACCAAAAAATGAATTCACATTCATTCACTTTTTTTTTCATTTAGTATTATTTGGTAAATGTCAGGGCATTCTGATTGCAGACAATGCAAGTTTCTCTTGTCATCTTCTGACAGCAAGATTATTCTTGCCCCAATCACCCAAGTTTAGCTTGAATGGGTCCTCAGCCCCTGGGGCCCCCTGACTAACCAATAGTTGACCCTTTCGGTCTTTACCACAAGTTTTTCCATCAGAGTCAAAGAAGTTGGGCTGAGAAAAGCAGAAAACTTTTTTTTTTTGTGGGGAGGCAATAGTTACACAAAAGTAAGAACAATGTAACTGTACCTACTGGTCACTGTGAAAGATGCAGACCATCTGGAAAGCATTTGAGACTGGATGCCGTTGGCAACTACTGAGGAATAGTTTTCTCTGCCTGGTAGGCTATAGATTCGCACAGGTCCCCCTGAGAGGCTCATTACTCCCCTGTAGCACAAGAGTAACAACAGAGAAGGTTAACAGGGCTTTTCAGGGGCTGAAAATAGTTCACTGGGGAAGCCATGCTGCCAGCCTTTTTAGAAACTCGCTTACATGGTTACAAACCCTGCCTGGGGAAATGGTTTTGTGCTGCGAATTTCTTAAATGTTGATAAGAACATACTTACAGTATATCTTGTTCCCTACAGGTCAAAGATTCAGAGTTAAGAGCACTAAACAAGTTTCTTAGTTTTCTGAGGTATTTTACATGTCTTTGGACTTCATCACACTGACCATTCTCCTGTAGGACAGGAGAGTGGTGATGAATATGGGCTCCTGCGCAGACCTGGGCTTTTGGTCCCAGCTCTGGCACTTCCTAACAATGGTGACTTTGGGCAAATACCTGGCAACTGTCTGAGTGCAGTTTAATCTCATCTGTATAATGGAGCACACTTGTACTTACTTTATACAGTGATAGATGTGTCATGGAAGGCAAGACAATGGCTGCCACATGTAAAAACTCAGTAATGAATTACAGGATTAGGAATGTGTTAGCTTTCAAGAAATGATGCAATTCACCTTTTGTCAACTTTGTGTACTTGGTGTTTTAAAAACATCCAGGAAAATCTTTAAAATGTACCCATTTATGATGGCCAAAATTAGCACCAAAGGAAAGAAAAGATGTGTGTGTTTGGCAGGTGGTGGGGAGGTCCAGATGGCTAAGGAAGCAATAATCATGCTTGCAGTTCTCTCTCCTTGGCATTCTTGGGCTTACCCGTGGACAGCAGCACCACAGATGCTCGATACAGAGGCATATACTGCGTTCCCAAACACAGAGAATTCCTCAGGAGGGCAGTCCCCTGGGCAAAGGACATCTGCTTTCTCTTTTCTGATGTCCAGGCCTCTAGTAAAGCAGGTGATAGCAATGGGAACTGAAGAGAAACAGGGAAATGTAATAATCATTTTTAGGACTTTTAGGTGAGTGGTGGTGGTTGGGGAACTAGGATATGAGATTGAAGTTTAACTTCCCTAAATTTCTATACTTCTTCTTAAGACTATTAATTTGTGTACTGTTCCACACCATTCCAGATTTTAGCAAGCCAAAAATCATTTTTTCAATTTAATCTAGTCCTCAGTCCCTATAAAGTCTAATAAAAGAATTTTCTCAGTTCTTACCAGTTTGAAAATACATCAATGGATATATATCAGAACTAGAAAAATTACTCATTTGCCATCTATCCATTCATTTTAGAAATAGAAACATATCAATTCTGATGACAACTGTGTACATAGTTGCCTGAAGTGAAGACATTACTTCCGGATTAAGCCTGTGAGGAACATTTTTCAAAGACATGCACAAACATAAGTTGTCCTTTGCTTTAGAGGACCATTTATACCAGTTTTCCTCCAAATGCAGTGCCTAAAAATGACACCTTGATTTAAGCTTCACTTTATAGAATGTCATTTAGCTGGACCATTCATTTTACAGATTAAGAAATTACAGTCATGGGGTTAATTTGCCCCAGGTTACACAGTCCAAGGAACATTCCGTATCTCCTATAGGACAGGAAACAGGGAAGCTAGTCCCTTCAAAATAAAGTACTTTTATCTGAATTGAACCTGGTTATTTCTGCTCTGGATCTGTCCAGAAAGATGTATCAGGTAATGAATGTATTTTTAGAAAGCACTGCTAATATTCTTAAGTTTTACATGGTCAACTCAAATACTAATGAAAGTTTTTACTACAATAGATGTTTGGTAGAGACAAGCCCCTTGGCAACATGTAACAAGGTAACATGATACAACTTATTAATTCGTCAATTTACTGTGAATAGTATCCAAACATTTTTGAAACAGATGTTAACTTAAAACAAAACACAAACTTTTCCCCCGGTACAGAGTCATGCTGTCTGGCCGTACTGCCGCAGCAAGCAGCCTGCTTCTAACGAGGGAGGACTCTCTTCTAAGAGCCCCCTGTGTTGGGCTGACTCTAGTACATGCCAGGTACAATAGGTGATTCCTTGGCTCTGAAACACCCTAGACTGCTGCGGAAGGTAAAATCCTTAACAAGAACAGTATCCTCATACCTATGAGCCTCATATCTGTTATCAAACAGCCTTAATCCTTCTGCCCATTTTCGGTGGCGTTAGAGGCGCGGCCTTTAGCTGCCAGCACCGACTTCAGCGAGTGTGGGGGTTGAAGTGGGCGTGAATATGGCCCCGGATACTGACCCTCATTTCTTGTTTCAAGGAAAACAGAATGGATTTTGGAAATTTGCCTTTTATATCATAGAAAACACACTAAGCCACACACCCGTAACTTGGACTTCTGTCGAACAAACTCTATAGACTCTCTCGACTATGAAATGGGCACACAAACGCTGCTCTTCCTGGGGGTCACTCTTGGAAACAGAACCAGGGGGTCAAAGTGGGACGGCGACGTAAAGCTCTCTTGCGTTTCTGTCTTTCTGTTTCTCCGCCAGCTCGAAGTCGGTCTGGAGGCTTCTCCCTGACCCCCAGCGCCGCAGAACCCGTGCCCCTCCGTGGGGCTCACGAATACCCCTGCCTCGACCTTCCTCCGCTGCGGCTCCCTTCGGGGGTGGGGTGAGGGTGGGAACGACCTCCCCCTCGCCGCGGGAAGAACGTCCCCTCAGGCCCCCAGGGGACCCCTCGCCGGGGAGGACTGGGTAAGCCAGAGGAGCTCAGCACTACGAAGGGATGCAGGTGCGCCAGGCAGCCGCTCCAACCTTCGCGCCCTCCGCCCGGTCCCCGGGCCACAGTTCGGGCTCGATCCGAGGGCGCTTCTACCCGCCGGCCCGCTGCTCCTCCCACCGCCTGGCCGGAGCCCAGCCCTGCCGACCCGGGACCCCGCAGCTCACCGGCTCCCTCGCTGCCCGCGGGCTCCGGCAGCAGCAGACAGACACCTGCAAAGAGAGGGCAGCACGAAGGCTGGCTCCAGCCTCCTCCCCGCGTCGGAGGGGAAGGCGGCGGGGAGGGGCGCGTACCCACCGAGGTAGAGAACGGGGATCCAGGCTGCAGACATGGTAGTCGAGGGGCTGGCTGCTCAGACCTGCGAGAGAGGGAGAACGCAGGCGAGGCTCCGCACACACCGCGCCCGCCCGCCCCAGAGACGGTGCACCGCTAGCGAGCGAGGAGACCGAGAGACCACTGCCCCTGAGCGGGCGCCCCTCTCGCCTGGAGGCGACGTCCCGGCTGTAGACCGAGCCAAACCCAGATCGGTGTGCAAGTCGGGACCGGGCCCGCGGGGGCAACGTGGAGACAGACACGGAAAGGAGCCAGATGCCCGGGGATCCACCAGAGTCGGGACCGCCCGGCTGCGTGGAGTGCGGGCGCGGAGCTCCCGCCGCCGCTATAAAGGCCCGGGCGCTCCGCCCCTCCGCCCCTCCGCCACCCCGCCGCCTCCGCCCGCGGCGCGCGGCCCGGCCACCTGCGGAGGCGCGAGGCCGCGGTGGGAGTCCTGGGGCTGCGACGAGAACGGGGCGGGGACGCGCGGGGTAAGACCGAGCCAACAGCGCCCGGCGCGCGGGCTGGAGCTGCGCCCCGCGGGGTGGGGGCTGCCCAACGGGCCGCGTCCGCGCCGAGCCGCCCGGCGCACCGGGCTGGGAGGAGGCCCGCCGCGACTCCGGGAGCTGCTGGTCCACCCGTCCACCCGGCCCCAGAGCAAAACTCCCCGACTTGGTGCTTCCGTTGGGAGAGTTCCTACTTCTAAAGTAAAAGCAACCTGGGTGCCTGCGGGAAACCCGGTCCGCTGATGGGTTACTCCGTGGACCTTAGCGCTGCAGCCCTCCGACTTGGTCTGCGGGAGCCGGAGCTTTCCCGCGGGCTCCTTCCTCGTGCCGGGTAGGGTCGCGCTTGAGGAGGCCCGGAGCCCTCGCCACAGCTGCCTCTTCCCTAGATCAGGGGATGCATGCTCGGTTGCCGCCCGAATTCCCTGCCCTGGCGCCTGCTGTGACTGCGCAGACTCTCGGGTTCGGTGCTGGGTTCCCACTCCTCCCACCCTAATGACTTTTTACAGGTGGAAATGGCAGAAAGCGCGGAATTCATAGGGAGTGTGACAGACAAGTGACCTGCGTGGCAGCTCAGGAATCTCCCGCAGACCCAGAGGAGGTGACACGACGTCGTGGTTTGGTTTTTGTTTTTCAGCTTTATGTAGTCCAAATAATAGGATTTCACTTAGGTTCAGTCACCAATCATTTAATGCCATAAAATCCTTCCATTTCAAGTGTACAATTCCATGGTTGTTGGTGAGTTTCCAGAGCCGTACAACCAGCGCCACAGCCCAGTGTTAGGACCTTCCCGTCGCCACCGAAAGGATCGCGTCCGGCGGGTGGCCGTCGTTCCCACCCTCAGCCCTAGGCAGCGCGGATCGGCTTCCCGTCTCTGTAGATGCGCTTCTCATGGGCATTTCACAGCAATGGGATGGTACGATATATGGCTTCTTCCCCTGAGCGTAATGTTTTTGAGATTCATCAGTGCTGTATCGTGTGTGAGTGCTTCCTTCGTACTGCCAGATGGTATTCACACACATTCTATACCAGTTAACACACAATCACCCCCTGGAAGCCAAGTATTAGTCTTAGGACGGATGTGGGGTGGGTAAATCCGTATTTGCATCAGGCGGGTGGTTTCATTCCCTTTACTCCCTGAATATCTTCTGGAGATAAAGAAACTAAATTAAATAACATTTGCGGGCTAGGAGGTTTATAATTTTCACGACTGCCGTAAAGATTTAATCCTGTCTCTTGGAAAGAGAGTGACCCTTTTCTTAGAAGCCCAGTAATCTAGCCACCGCCCCTGATGTTTTCCTTGGGAGAAATTTCAAGCCTTAGGGATGATTAAAGCTGTCTTTTTATTGTTGTTTATTGAGGTTCCTGTCAGGGTGGGATAACCTCCTCCAACTAGGCTGGGCAGATTGTCATGAATCTATATAATTAGAGAGAGTTCACATCCCGGAAAAAAGCTGCGCTCCTACAACTCAGCAGGCGGCCGCCCAAAAGGGAGAAGGGGCGCAAACTCTCCGGGGCCCGGAACGCCCGCAGGGCGCAGCGCTCCTGAAATGTTATTTCACGGAGCCCTTTGGCAGAGTCAGAACCCGTGCAGTTATTGCCATGGTGGACGCTGAGTCCCTGACTGTTAAAAAGTAAAGGAAATGCCTCTTCGAGTTTCATGGTTGTTTATCCAAAGATACATTTTAATCATCTTGTTTTGAAACATTTAAGGGAAGTTAGTCCTTATCTTTCTATTTTGAAAGGCCAACCAAAGAGAGTGGAAGAGTGGGGATGAGATTTCTTATTTTTAGTGTGTACCTCACACTCGCCATAAGTGTATTGAGGAAAAAACATTTGAACCTTGAGAGGTACTTGCCTCTGCTGTGGAATATCTGAAGAAGAGAAGGGACGTCAAAGAAATATGGGTATGTTTGACTCTAAAAGACAAACTGTTAAAACTTCTAGTTCTGTATTCAGTTGGGTGACATTTCAGGTCTTATACTCCTAAAATGCCTTCTTAGTTTATCTGGCTTGAACTAAAAGTATTTGATATTGAAAATTGAGACAGACTCCCTGTAGAGCAGTGAATTCCTAACAGGGCTGCACAATGGAATCACCTGGGGAGCTTTAGGACACACTGAGCCGCAGCCCCACCCCAGAGATGCTCATGTAACCGGCCTGGTAGGCGCCCAGGACGACAGAGGGTTAAAGCTCTCCAGGTGGTCTTACTGTGCTGCCCAGGGCATGGAATACTTAGCTTAATGTTAGAGGTTAAGCTAATAATTCAGTTTTTCATTCTTTTTCATTATCTTTTCATTAAAATTCCACCTTAAATGTACCGACTGTATCCCCCCTCCCCCATGAAACATGGAAGCATCTTCTGGCCTGATGGTTGTTTAAAAACAATCCTTAACAGAAAGAATGAAAACTCAGTTTCAAAAGTAATTTGCCCCGAGTGTGTTGTCTGTCACAGTCTAGCTTTGTGCAGAATGGGCTGGCATTGTTGAAACAGTGAGCTGCCTCTAAAACTGATACCCTAGGTGGCATCTTTAGGATGCTGCTGACAGCCCTAAAAGAGTTTCTTCAGAATAGCGTGGTTATTGATGCCTGGATTTTGCTTGTTATCTGCACAGATAAGCTCTTAAGTCTATAGGTCCACTCTCTGATTCTGTTTTACCTAAGCATTAATCTGGTGTTACTCTGAAGTTTTTATGTTTTTGTTATTGGTCTTATTTTTAATTTTTATTTAATTTTTTAATTTTTAAATGAAGTATAGTTGATATATAACATGTAAATTTCAGGTGTACAAAACAGTGATTCAGTGCTCACCACAATGAGTTACCATCTGTCACCATACAAAGTTACTATATTATTGATCATATTTCCTATGCTGTATATTTTATCCCTGTGACTTATTTTATAACTAGAAGATTGCACCTCTTAATCTCCACCTATTTCAACTATTCCCCAACATGAAACAAGTTTGTGCTCTGTATTTTTTAGTCTGTTTCTGTTATTTGTTTGTTCATTTGTTTTGTTTTTAAAATTACACATGTAAGTGAAATCATATGGTATTTGTTTCTCTGACTTATTTCACTTAGTATAATACCCTCTAGGTCCATCCATATTGTTGCAAATGGCAAGATTTCATTTTTTATGGCCAAGTCATATTCCAGGGTGTATGTACCACATCTTTTTTATCCATTCATCTATCAATGGGCACTTAGGTTGGTTCTATATCTGGGCTATTGTAAATAATGCTGTGAGAAGCATATGGGTGCATATATCTTTTCAAGTCAGTGTTTTATCTCTGCCTTCTGCTTTGTCCTCAGCAGCCGGAACCACTGCTCTGGTCTCAGTTGTCGCCACAGCTCCAGTACAATTTCTTTCTGTCTGCTCCTGCCTTTTCAAACCAACCCACACCTGGGTCCTCGCGACCTTCACGAGGCCCTTTGAATTCTTCCTTCGAGAAGCAGACCATATTTTCTTTTGTGCTTGAGCCTGAGGACAGAAGCAGAGCATGGAGTGCTCCACAACCTGAGGGGGGTGCTGCTCCTCACCTGAAAGCACCCGCGGTTGCCAGTCCTTCTGGCTTTCCACCAGCTTTCAGCCAGGTGGGGTCTCAACGGAGGAGGGGCCTCCACCCCCATCTGTTCATCAAACCTCTGCTCCTCCATTTCTGGGGCTGACGGCTCCACTACAACCTTCACCTGCCCCATGGCACCTGGCAGCCGAGTGCTGCTGTTTCTCGGGCTGCTCCTTCTCGGGCTGCTGCTCCTCCTCGTGCTGTTTCATCTCATGCTACGACAACATTCTTTACCATTTCCACAGCACTTCGTAGTGATGCCATTTCAGTCAGCAACAAATTTTTTTTCTCTTGGGGTGGACCCCAGTCCTCCCCACTTCACAGTACCACATGTCCACAGGGGGACATCGAGTGTCTCCCCAGCCACAGGTGCAGCCGCTGCAACACTCCTCCCATGAGGGCAGCCTGTTCTTTCTCCTTGGTCACCAATAAACCCTGCTGATTGTCGCCTACTGTCTTGTCAATGGGTTTCAGCCTCAGGCAAGTTCATTATGGGTTCAATGTGACAAAGAAATGATAGAATGTTCATGGGGTGAGAGGGTTATACCCAGTTTTATTTCCATGGTGGCAGGTCAATGACTAAAATCTTCACTCAGAGCGAGTCTGCATGCAGCAAGCCAGTCTCTGCCTCTGGGCCCCTCTGCCCACACAGCTGTCCCCTGGGTCTCTGTCCTGGGTGCTGCCACCACTCCAGCCTCTGCTCTGCTCTCTTGCAGCCTTGCAGCTGTGCCACCATGTTGCCCAGAGCACTGGGAAGGACTCTTTATATAGAATCAATAATGACATAGTGCCCACACATGTGTAGTGAGATAGCCAACCAGGGCCAGGTGAGAATCCTGGCCACAGGAACCTTAATTTTATCCACAATGGCTAATATCAACAAGCCAAGAAATACAAGTGTTGGTAAGGATGTGGAGTAAAGGGAACCCTCACATACTGTTGGAGGGAATGTAAACTGCTGTGGCCAGTATGGAAAACAGTATGGAGGTTCCTAAAAAAATTAAAATGAAACACCATTTCCAGTAATTCCACTTATGGGTTCTGTGTAGTTGCAAGACTTTGCTGAAGAGGCTGGAGAAGGTGGGTACTATAAAGGCCACCCATGGTGTGTTGTGGAGTTTGATTACAGTGCTCCAGCTTTCTTGCACAGGGACCATTGCAGAGGATTGAGGGCCCATAGATTGACAGAGAATCCTGGAGG
The DNA here is from genome assembly GCF_040802235.1 of Manis javanica. NCBI lineage: Eukaryota > Metazoa > Chordata > Mammalia > Pholidota > Manidae > Manis > Manis javanica. The sequence goes on from NC_133163.1 coordinate 67,129,507, forward strand.
GGTGGAGTGTGGATAAAATGAAAGTTCCTATGGCCTGGATTCTCACCTGGCCCTGGTTGGCTAGCTCACTACACACGTGTGGGCAATACGTTGCTACTGACTCTATATAAAAAGCCCCACCCAGTGCTCTGGGTGACATGGTGGCAGGGCTGCAAGGCTGCAGGAGAGCAGAGCAGAGGCTGGAGTGGTGGCAGCGCCCAGGACAGAGGCCCAGAGGATGGCTGTGGGGGACAACTGTGCAGGCAGAGAGGCCCAGAGACAGAGACTGGCTTGCTGTGTGCAGACTTACTCTGAGTGAACGGATTTTAGTGATTGACCTGCCACCATGGAAATAAAGTTGGGTATAACCCTCTCACCCCACGAACATTCTATCATTTCTTTGGTCAAATTGAATCCATAGTGAATTTGTCCGCAGCTGAAACCCATTGGCAAGACAGCCATTCTGACCAGTGTGAGATGGTAGGTCTTTGTGATTTTGATGTGCAATTCCCTGCTTAGTAAAGTTGAGCATCTCTTCATGTGTCTGTTGGCCATTGGTATGTCTTCTTTGGAAAAATGTAATTCAGGTCCTCAATCAGTTTTAAAATTGGATTATTTGGTTTGTTGCTGTGGTGTTGTATTAGTTCTTTATATACTTTGGTTATTAGCCCCTTAATTTGGCTGTATGGATTGCCTGGGGGGCATATCCAGAAAAATATTACCAAGGCCGATCTCCAAGAGTTATTTTTTATCTTTATTTTTTAAAGGAGCATCAATCCTATTCCACCCCCTCTGCCACTTAAGCTCTCCTGTGAACTGTTACTTAGTTAATGTAATACATAGTAACTTGGTTTTATTTCAGTTACAGTGACCTTTAAGTGAATTTATTCCTGTTGGGGAGTAAGTATCTGTTTATTCTGTGGTATCTCATGTGTTTCTACAATTGGTTATAGAGCATAATCAGTTTGGAAACTCCTATCACCTGTTATTTAAACCATGTCAATGTGTATTTCAGATGCAGTTTTCCTGATTCTTTTTTGTTCACATCTTGTCAAGCAAGTACATACATGTGGCCTTCAGTTTGGATGATTTCTAGCAACAGAATAAATGTCCATAGCCTCTGAGGAGAACAAGTCAAAAAGTGGACTGAGAGAGAGCCCTGTGACCACTAGCAGTCGCTTTCTTTTTCTGGGTCTCAGTTCCCTCCCCTGTAATGTGAAGGGGATCAGACCAGGTGACTGAAAGGGACCTCACCCAGGCCACTTTCTTTGACTGGGTGAATCTCCCTGGGCATATACATGGGCTTCAGGGGCTGTGCTGTTTTCTGGGGTTTGGGAGGCTGTGGGAAGTGTGGGCTATGCCAGCTGGCTCCCAGCCTGTCTTATGCAAAGTCTCTTTCTAGTCACTTCTCACTGCTGAACCGTGGCCTGGATCATGTTTGCCCCCTTTTTAACAAGAAGTGATGGAGATCACGTTGCCTGTGGAGTGCCAATGGGATTTCTCTCCCAAGAAGAAAAGCTGTAACAGGGAACCTAAATTAGTAGAAACTCCTTGAGGTCAAGGGTCTTTCTTCCTTTGTTCATTGCTGTACCTCTAGTCCCCATTGAAGTGTCCAGCATATAATAGGTACTCAAGAAGTATTTGTTAAATGAATGAGTTAATTCCATCCTGTCTTGTCATTTGCTACCTTATAATGATTCTTTTAAAACTTTTTATTCTAGAATATTTTATTCTAGTTCAAGGTCTACAGGAAAATTGGTAAGACAGTACAGAGAATTTCCATATACCCCACACTCAGTTTCCCTTACTGTTGGCATCTTACATTAGTATGGTACAGTTGGTACAATTAATGAACCAAGACTGATGCATTATTATTAAGTGGATTCCATACTTTATTCAGATTTCATCAGATTTTACCTGTCCTTTTTCTGTTCTGGGATCCCATTGGAATTACATTTAGTTGGTATGTTTTCTTAGAAACCTCTTTGCTATGACATTTTCTTAATGTCACATTTTCTACATTATACTAAGTATGCCTTCTTAGAGACCTCTCAGCTGTAACATTTTCTTCCTTTTTCGATGACCTTGGCAGTTTCCAGGCGTATGGTCAGGTATTTTGTGCCATGTCCCTCAGGTGGATTCATCTGGTGTTTCCCTGTCATTGCACTGGGGTGATAGGCTTTGGGGGGAGGACCACAGAGAAGTAACATTCTCATCACATCGTATCAAGGGCACATATTATCAACATGGCTCTTCTCTGTTGATGTTGATCTTGGCCACCTGGCTGAGGTCGTGTCTGTCAGGCTTCTGTTCTGCACACTCTTTTGCACCCCCTTTCTGTCCTGGTCTCTTTGAAAGGATTTCACTATATGCAGTGCACACATGAGGAATGTGGAGTTATGTTCAACCTCCTCGAGGGAGAAGTAGCTTCATAAATTATTGGGAATTCTTCTGCCAAGAGAAATCTGTCTCCTCTCCTATTTATTGTTTCTTATATGTGGCAATTCTTCTCCAAAAGGTGAGCCCCTTAAAGGCAGGCACCCTCCATATGCTCCTCTGTATTCCCAGTGGCTTGCAACAATGCTTTGGAGTACAAGGAGATGCCGTCACCAATGTAAAGGATGGTCCATAGCTTCCAGTCCTAGGGATTTTCTGCTGATGGCTGTCCTTTCTCACTGCAAGATTGGGGCCAGAAAGTTGCCCATCTGGCTCTTGGCAAAGGTGTAACCAAATTGCTAATAACAACAGTTATCCTTACACTGTGTCAAGCTCTTTATACATGTTCTTATAGAACATACCTGCAAGATAGATATCATCCTAATTTTATAAATAAATATACTGGTGCCCAGATTAATTGAAAGACATGTCCCAAATCACACAGGTAGAGCAGACCCAGGATTCAAATCTAGGTCTCTAAAGCCCATGCCCTTACACACCAAGTTATACTGTGTTTTCCCTCATAATAGCAAAATAAAGCCACAAAGAAAGGTTTGAATAAAGTCAAAAGGTAATCGGAATGACAAGTGCTATAAGAATAAGGAAAAAGAAGGAATGAATTCCTGAGTGGGAGTGGTTGGTGTGAGATCTGCCAGGCATGTGTGGCCCTTGAGATCTGCTATGAAATTGGTACATCCTCAGGAGAAGCACATAATTCATAGGTTAGCATAATAAGATAATAGGAAAATATTATGTATTCCAAACACAAACACAGAAAGTTTTGATCATATTCTTAATAGGTCAAACAATTTCTAAAATATACCTATATGGAGCAAAGGCCTAATGTGCTTCAGTTAGCTTTTAAGGTAGGTGGGCATTAGGGCTGATCCCAAGCTCTTTTCTTCAAGGGTCCAACTAGAAATTATTTTTGTAATATACATATTGATTCTCCTCTTCCAGGAGATGTGGTTGATTTGTGGTATAGGGGTCAAATGATGGTGATAGTAGTTGGTTATTTGAAGTTATTGATCCAATAAGCTTTGTTGAACCATTAGACTCTGAAATAAGATATCAATTATATATGGTTCTTGGAAATTATGTATTAACAGTGTTGATAAAAAAACTGAAGCTCACATAACATTTTCTGTTTGACCAATGATGTAAACTGGATTCAAAATGTTTATAAATAATTATGAATGGAAAATATGTAATACCTTACACATTAATTTTGAAAAGACATGAGAGCTCTTTGAAATATGGTATATATAAACTGAAGTATTTAATAAGGCTAAATTCCATCTCCAGTTTTTCCAGTTTTATTGTTCTATGATAGTATTTTCATATTATACAATAATTGTTGACATTGTAATACTTTGTCAAATTTAGACTGCAATGAAATATAAGACTCATCATTATTAATATAACTTTAAATAGGAAAAATACGCTTCTGAAAAACAATGCTGATTGTAAAATGCATCCAACTTACAAAGGTTCTAAAATATGCATCAATGGCAAATGTTATTACTAATTCTTTCATAAAAATTAGAAAAACTTCAAACCATGTGAAAGAGAAGGGGGGACACATTGAAAAAAAGAGTAGTAATCAAATTTAGCTTTGAGTTTCCTGGAAAGCTGGGCAAAAAATATACACACACACACACACACACACACACATACATATATATATAATAATTAAAAGGCTTTACTCCTCTGGAAAGAAAATTTTTTCTGGAACTGAGTTATAAAAAGAATTGCTGATTTGGTACATAAGGAAACAGCTCTATGCAATGTAAAGGATGTTTTCTTTAAGAATAGTTTTAAAGAAGACACAGGAGCATTTTCATTTGACTGTTTCTTCAACCTTTGAAAGCAGAAAGCATGAGAGAACATTTGGCCAATATCTTTAGAAATTTCAAAATGAAGTTTATTTAAATTGCTTATCCAACATTTTACACTAAAGAACATCTTTAATAGAAATGCTCTGCCAAGTAGACAAACATAGCAATGAGATTTGCTGAACTTTATATTACTCTGAAAAGCCACAATTATTTGGAAATTTAATTGGTACTGAAAATCATTTTCATGGATGGCAGAAGAAAAGCACATTTCAGCCATTTTTAGATTGAGCTATTTAAGAGCAACAGTTTTAAAATTGTAATAAAAGCTGTTCCATGATCACCAAAGCTAATTTAACTTGTGCTTTAAGCCCAAGAGTTGAGTTTTGGATTTTAGATTTTATCCTTTAAAGAAAAAAAACTGTTATGAAAATCTTCAAACATGTGCAAAAAGTGGACAAAATATTACAGTGAACCTTTTAAATCTATTCCCTACCCTGAACAATCATCAATTTGTGGCCACTTTTGTGCCTCCATGCCCTTACTCCTGATTATTTTGAAGGAATCCCAGATATTATAATTTATAATTTCTCAAGATCTTTCTCCAAGGCCTCTCTTTTAACATACAACCATATTAGTATTACCATACCCTAAGAATTATTGATTCCTTAAAATCATAGCCACTTAGGCTTCACATTGTCTTATAAGTTTTGTTTTTAAGTGGATCGTTTGCTGAATCTAGATCAAAGTAAGTTTTATACCCAGAGAAAGGACAAGGATGTCTACTGTTCTGGCTGTCTTCTCCATCTCTGAACGTTTATGTCATCAACAATACCAACTGAGTCCCTACAGGGCAGCGCGGCGGGGGACGCCAGGGAAGCGAGGGTGATCGCCGCATGGAAGGAGTAACCAAATACTTTTGTTAGTAGCCCCCTCATTCTCAGGAATTTCCCTTATATCTAATTCAAATACCTCATTTGCAGTCTATTTCCATTCTTTTCCCCCTTAGTGTACAAGGACTACGTATCATCGCGCACGGTTATTACTTTATCTGTTTTTGTTTTCTTGGGGGTGAGATTTCTTTCTTGTTTTTACATTGCGGTTAGTTTCTGTTTGTTTTTAGTTTTCCCCCTGTCTGTAATCCTTGTAGCTTTCCTCTCTCCTTTCTACCCTGTGTGTGCTGTGTAACCACATACCTTGTGATACATTCCACTATAGAGTTATATGTTAGAAGATCTGTGTCCACGTAGAAGAATGAATCCCAAGTGGCTGTTTGAACAAATGATTCTTGAACTCGTATTTCTGTAGAAACAGAGGCGATTGGGTTAGAATTCAAAAGAGATGCTTTATAGTGTGCAGAGTATAAACAACATCATTTTAATGTTTTAAGTACTTCCACATCTATTATTTTTTTATCCTTTCTATAATCTAGTGAGTTACAAGGACAATTCTTTGTATTTGGCGGGTAAAAAATATGCAGAACTCAGAAACTGTGCTGCATAAAGCGTACATACAAAGTTAATATGGGGCCATGTTGAGAGACTGGTTATCTAGACTTACTGCCATGTCCACTCCTGGCGTCCATTTCTCTGATACTTCTAGGAAATCATGTAGAACTGTACTTTGTTGTAAGGGGAAAGGATGCACACGTCTACCATATCCATGTCAGTCATTCTGACCTCCCGTTCCTGCCTCTCCTCAGCCTGCTGCCCTGCCTTCCCCAGCCGTGGCTGACTAGCCCTGGACAGACATCTGACCCTAGACGTAACAGTGGCCTCTTTCTCCCAGCAATTTGAAATTGACTTATAGGAACTACTCAGAGCTGGAGTAGTGGCTCTTAAACAAGGAATATGTAAATCCAGGGCTGACCCAGGGCAGGTTCAAACTGTGAGAACATGTGAGAGCTGGTTGTGACACAGAGAAGTGAAGCAGGCATTCACTTCTCAGTCAATGGGACTCTGGTCCCTTCTGGGGCCAGCAGCACTTCCTAACTGGGAGATACTCGGTATTCAGCCAAAAAGGTCGTTTTTTGCTTAAGTAACTTGAGTGGATTTCAATTCCTTACACTCAATTGTGCCCCCAGACCCAATCAAACGCTTGAATTAGGCAAAAGGAAGTCATTTTAAGAGGTTTGTCCTGGAGCTGTTACTTTCTCAGTAGAGACCACATGGGTGTCAGTGTTCTTGCCTTTCCAAATGTGTTTGTGGATTTCCTGTGGAAAAGGAAGGAGAGGAGCTTCCATCATTGAAAACTTCCCCTGCACTGGGGACTGCAGAGCAGCCTTGAAGATGGTGGCGCTCAACCACCCAGGTGCTCTGGGGACAGCAGACTTCCCTCCAGAGCAGGGCTCCAACGTGGGATTCCTGTTGGGCAGGTCAGAGTCCCTGCTAGCTCCTTCCCCACTCCTATGCTCTGCCACTGGGCTTATTAAAGTCCAGGAAATCTCAGAATTCAACATTTCTTCGTGGGTATCTTATTTCCTTAAAAAAAAAAAAAAACAAACCCCAAACCTTGGAATGCATTGTTACCTACGAGAATTTACTGTGTTACTACAGTGGACATTGTGGTTGTCTCTGTGACATTCATTTCGCCTCTTCCTGCTGTGCAACACCTCTCCATTCAGTCTCCCCAGTTCCACACACCGGTGCGTGGTGTTCCCCTGGCCATGACGGCTAGTTCAAGGATCTCCAAGGCTGCACTGTGAGAAGTCATGTTCTCACTTCCCTGGGTGTGATGGAGAAAGTGTGTTGCCCTGGGAGCTGCTGGCAGGCATCTTGCAACTGTGGCAGAAGCCAGCCTGAGGGAGAGGTGACTCTCAGGAGTAGGGCGAAGCCAGGAGAGCTGCAGAAAGCTGGGCAGGCCAGTCCATGAACAATGCCTGATGCCTACAGTTCCTGGGACTTCTCAGTTACAGGTGCCAATGAATTCCCATTATTACTTAAGTCAGTTCACATTCCATTTTCTATTATTTTCATCATAAAATATTTTGATAAAGCACTTTAAAATTTATTATTAGTACCTTCAGTGTGCTGGCACAGCACTGGGTACTTTTTGAGTTATCTTTTGCCCTCACAACTACCTTAGGAGGTAGATACTACTATTACTGAATCCACTTTTCAGATGAAGAAGATTCTGAGGGGCTGTGACTTCTCCAAAGACACAAAGCCTATAAGCAGCAGAATTTGAGCCCATCGCAATTACCATATTGTATCTATTTCTTATAGAAAAGATATTAGAGTCCAAAACCCTCAACTCTAAGCAGTTGGTGATAATCACCATATCATGTGAAATACTTTTTATTTTTTCTAAGCACATTTGAACCTACATGACAAGTTTGAACAGCAGGTGCTGCCTGGCATAGAGGCCCCACACAGATGCTCCCAGGCAAATGAGTCAAGGTGTATCTGTCTAAGGAACACTAATGGGAAAAGATGCAATCAGGATACACTGGAGAGATCAACAATGTTCTTCGATGACAGACATGGCATGTATGCCTCTGGGTCTCCCAAAGAGGGCTTTAGCATCATTGGGTATGAGTGAGTCTGAGTAAGGATCCCAGTGGGATCTGCAGGGAGCATCCCTAGAGCAAGGGGCAGAACCACACCCAGCCCACCCCAACCCAAGCCCTGCTGGATCTTCATGATCAGATCATCCTTCTTGGTGTTATACAGTGTGACCATGGAGACTGGTATAATACAGCATACACAAATATCAACACATCCTCTTTTTTCCCCTGGTTTAATAACTGTGGAATACTTCATGGCATCCTTGCACAGGATGCCATGCTAATTTTCTCTGTATTGTTCCAATTTTAATATATGTGCTGCCAAAGTGAACACCATACCATCTTTTAACATATTCATTCTCCCCAGGCCATCACAGTCTGGTCTAGGACCTTTTCTGACCTTAGAGCTGCAAAATTGGAGCAAGGGTCCAATTCCCAGGTGTCTCTGAGAATCTTACAAGCCTTTCAACTAACTAAATGTCTGTCAGAGTGATCACCATAATTTTACAGATGGAAAAGTTAAGATTAGGATTGATTAAGATTAGTTAAATTAGAAGGGTTAAAATTATTTGGCCACCAAGTGTATACATAGCTGGGTGGTAACAGAACTGAAAAAAACTGAGGTATTCTGGCTTGCTGTGCAATTGTTGCTTAGCTAGAATGCAGTGACTTTTCCCCTGTAGGACGTTACTGAAGCCAATGGTGTAAGTGACATCCAGGACAAAAGTCAGGAACATCACTGGAAGGTCAGGCTTGTGCCTTTAAATATAAAACCTGAAAGGATTAAGCCTGGGTTCATTTGCAGTAATTAACATTGAAGAGTTGGTAATGAGACTAGGCATGTGGTTTAATTAGACTATCTTTTGGTAACCCAGACAGATACAATATGCTGTCTGTGACACTAATGAGGAAAAGCCATGGCTTCCTGGTCAGGGGGGTGACTATAAATCCCAAAGACAATGCGGATTTCCCAGCATGGTGAGGGGTTTCAAGGCCATAAGGTTTTCCATGGTTCTTATGAGTATTTTGAGCAGTGCATTTTTGATGAAATGGGTAATGTTCTCTTTTCTCATTGCTAATATCCTATTTTGCCACACCAGAAAAGGCCTGAAGAAGTCCTCTACCATTAGTAAGTTAGTAAGTTCTAAATGCTCTTGGCTACCTTAACTGTATTAGATAGACAGGAATTAGGAGCATCTTAGATAATGGATAATTTTAGACAATTCACATTCATTCAAAATATTTATTGAAACATTCTCTGTGTTAGGCATTCTCCTAGGTCCTGGGTAGAGAGTAAAGAGAAAACAGGATCTCTGTCCTGCTAAAGCTTGTAGTTCAGTGGGGAAGGCAGCATCAAGGGAGGAAACACAATCAAAAGTGTAATTACGGACTGTGACAGATGAAATGGAAAAGGTTTGAGTGCCATGAAGACATATACCAGGGATCCTCTCATAAACTGGCACCACTGTCTGAGGAAGTGGTATTTATGCTGAGAACTAAAGGTGAGAAAGAGCCAGTGAGGTAGAGTAACAGTAATTTTCTAATCAAAAGAAAAGGCAGGTTAGTTGTGATGCAGGAAAGCACTTGTCCTGTTGGAGCAGGAAGGTAGAGAGGGGGAGAGAGGAGGGAAGGAGGTTAAGCTGGGGGAGGCTGGCAGGAGCAAGCTCATGTACTCTGGTCACTTGAACCTTGGAACCTGGAGGTATCTGTATTCCAATCTTGGCTGCTTCTCCTGCTTACGATTACAGACATGTCACTTAATTTCATTGTGAATTGGTTTCCATTGCACTAAAACAAGGGTTATATTGTCTACCATGAACAGCAATGTGGTTTCAGTGAGTCTAAATATCTCACTGAAGGTCCACAGCAATGCCATTTCCTTCCTCCCCACCAGTTGCTTCCTTTCCTCTTTCTGCATTGTTATTCAAAACCACTGATGTCAGTTACCTGAATGCTTATTTAACAGTGGTTTTCTTTGCCCTCTCCTACTCACTTGGGTAGAAGTTTCTTACAACCTGAATAATCAAAAGGTGAATAATCTAGAGTTAACTATTATATAAGAAATTTCAGAGGATTAAAGATGGCATGAGAGGTGAGACAGAGGCTTCCTCCTAAAACCACATATAATATGAAAATATAATTAATACAACTAATCCTGAAAGAGCAACAGGAAAGAGGGCTGTGCCAAACTGCATACACCTGGAGAAAAGAATAAACCTCATGGAACAGGGTAGTGTACCAAAGCTGTGGCCTGGCTGGACCTAAGCCCTTCTCCCACCCCAGCTCACTGGCGGGAGGAAGAGAAATGGAGCAGGGAGGGAGTGGAGGTCTAGGACTACTGAATACCTAACTCCAGAAATCTGCTCTGGGAGCACAAACCTACATTTCATGGTGCTTGCATGGTACTCTTGTGATTAGGGGGTTGGAAAACTAAGACAGGCAGAACACCTGGAGAGACTGAGATTTCAGCCACTTTTGGAAAGCAGGGATCAATATCCAGCTGCTCTGGGACAAAAGAAAGATGGGCAGTCTGAGAGACTTCCTAACAGTAGGAATGCTAAAGAGGCAAGGATTGCACAGAGCTTACTGTTCAGGATAAAGGACATGTAGACAAAATTGTCCAGGTCTACTCTGCCCAGCAAGTTGGGAACTTTCCCAATCTTCAGGCTTTCCAGCTCCCTGGCTGGCTATACAGCTCCAAGGATCCCCTCCATGATATGCAGCCTACTGCACCTTTCTCCCAACCAGCTTCACCTGGTTCGCAAACTGGCAAACCCTACCCTGGCATTAGGCCAGCCAGAGGGAAGCCCCGTCTACAGCAACTACAAATGCAAAGCATAGAGATTTATGCCTGTGTGCTTGGCCCACTGGTTCTGGCAATGGAGGCAGGCATAGCAGCTGGGAAGCAGGAAAAAGCTCTTTTCTCCCCCCAGGCACCAATACCACTCTACTGTGACCCCCGACATTGCTTCAGGGGCTGAGCAGCTCCAGAGAGTAGAGCTTCTGGGCACTAGAGGGTGCCATATTACCAATATGAAATACCAAAGAAACCTGGTTCAAAGTAAAATTATGAATACAACACCTGAGAAAGATTCAAATGACATCAACCTCATAAATCTTCCTCAAAGGGATTTCAAAATAAAAATCATTAACATGCTCATGGAGGTACAGAAAAATATTCAAGAACCCAGAAATGAATTCCGGAGGGAGATCCAATCATTGAAAATCAAAATGGAGGATATTAAAAGCAGATTAGATACAGTGGAGGAGAAAATAAATAAAATAGAAATTAGAGAAAAGGAATACAAAGAAGCTGAGGCACAGAGAGAAAAAACAATCTCTAAGAATGAAAGAATATTGAGAGAACTGTGTGACCAATCCAAATGGAACAATATTCGCATTATAGGGATACCAGAAGAAGAAGAGAGAGAAAAATGGATAGAAAGTGTCTTTGAGGAGGTAACTGCCTAAAACATCCCCAATTTGGGGAAGGAGATACTCTCTCAGGCCATGGAGATCCACAGATCTCCCAACAAAAGGGATCCAGGAAGACAACACCAAGACATATAGTAATTAAAATGGCAAAGATCAAGGATAAGGACAGACTGTTAAAAGCAGCCAGAGAGAGAAATAAGATCACATACAAAGGAAAGCCCATCAGGCTATCATCAGACTTCTCAACAGAAACCTTACAGGCCAGAAGGGAGTGGCATGTATTTAATGCAATGAAGCAGAAGGGCCTGGGACCAAGATTACTTTATCTGGCAAGACTATCATTTAAATTTGAAGGAGGAATTAAACAATTTCCAGATAAACAAAAGCTGAGAGAATTTACCTGCCATAAACCATCTCTACAGTGTATTTTGGAGGGACTGCTACAGATGGAAGTATTCCTAAGGTTTAATAGCTGTCACCAGAGGTAATAAAACCACAGTAAAGAAAGTAGAACAGCTAATTACTAAGCAAATGCAAAATTAAATCAAGTATCCCCAAAGTCAATCAAGGGATAGATAAAGAGTACAGAATATGATACCTAATATATAAATAATGGAGGAGGAAGAAAAAGGAGAAGAAAAAAAGAACCTTAGATTATGTTTGTAATAGCATATTATGTGAGTTAAGTTAGACTCTTATATACTAAGGAAGTTAACCTTGAACCTTTGGTAACTATGAATCTAAAGCCTGCAATGGCAATAAGTACATACCTATTAATAATCACCCTAAATGTAAATGGTTTGAATGCACCAATCAAAAGACATAGAGTCACTGAATGGATTAAAAAAAAGACCCATCTATATGCTGCCTACAGGAGACTCACTTTAAACCTAAAGATATACACAGACTAAAAGTGAAAGGATGGACAAAGATATTTCATGCAACTAATAGGGAGAAAAAAGCAGAGTTGCAGTACTTGTATCAGACAAATAGACTTCAAAACAAAGAAAGAAACAAGAGACAAAGAAGGACATTACATGATAAAGGGGTCAGTCCAACAAGAGGATATAACTATTTTAAATATCTATGCACCTAATACAGGAGCACCTACATATGTGAAACAAATACTAACTGAATTAAAAGGGGAAATAGAATGCAATGCATTCATTCTAGGAGACTTCAACACTCCAGTCACTCTGAAGGACAGATCAACCAGGCAGAAAATAAGTAGGACACAGAGGCACTGAACAACATATTAGAACAGATGAACCTAACAGACATCTACAGAACTCTACGCCCAAAAGCAGCAGAAAACACATTCCTCTCAAGTGCACAAGGAACATTTTAAAGAATAGATCATATAGTAGGCCACAAAAAGAGCCTCAGTAAATTCAAAAAGATTGAAATTGTGCCAACCAGCTTCTCAGATCACAAAGGTATGAAACTAGAAATAAATTACACAAAGAAAAGGAAAAATCTCACAAACACGTGGAGGCTTCACAACATGCTCCTAAATAACCAATGGATCAATGACCAAATAAAAACAGAGATCAAGCAATATATGGAGACAAATGACAACAATAATTCAACACCATGAAATCTGTGGGATTCAGTGAAGGCCTTGCAAAGAGGAAAGTATATTGCAATACAGGCCTACCTCAGGAAAGAAGAACAATCCCATATGAGCTGTCTAAACTCACAATTAACGAAACTAGAAAAAGAACAAATGCCAAAGTTGGTAGAAGGAAGGACATAATAAAGATTCGAGCAGAAATAAATAAACTCGAGAAGAATAAAACAATAGAAAGAATCAATGAAAGCAAAAGCTGGTTCTTTGAGAAAATAAGCAAAATAGATAAAGCCCTAGGTAGACTTAATCAAGAAAAAAGAGAGTCTACACACATAAACAGAACCAGAAATGAGAAAGGAAAAATCACTACAGACACCACAGAAACACAAAGAATTATTAGAGGACACTATGAAAAATTTTATGCCAATAAACTGGATAACCTAGAAGAAATGGACAACTTTCTAAGGCTGATACAGAAAGAAAGAAAATCTAAACAGACCAATTAACAGCAATAAAATTGAGTTGGTAATAAAAAAACTACCTAAGAACAAAACTCCTGGACCAGATGGCTTCACCCCTGAATTTTATCAAACATTTAGTGAAGACCTAATACCCATGCTCCTTAAAGTTTTCCAAAGAGTAGAAGAAGAAGGAATACTTCCAAACTCATTCTATGAGGCCAGCATCACTCCAATACCAAAACCAGGCAAAGACCCCACAAAAAAAGAAAATTACAGACTAATAACCCTGATGAACATAGATGCAAAAATACTCAACAAAATATTAGCAACCCGAATTTAAAAATACATCAGATAGATCAGCCATGATGATCAAGTAAGATTTATGCCAGGGATGCAAGGATGGTACAACATTCGAAAATCCATCAACATCACCCACCACCTGAACAAAAAGAAGCACAGAAACCACAAGATCATCTTCATAGATGCTGAAAAAGCATTTGACAAAATTCAAATTCCATTTATGATAAAAACTCCCAATAAAATGGGTATAGAGGGCAACTACCTTAACATAATAAAGGCCATATATGACAAACCCACAGCCAACATTACACTGAACAGTGAGAAGCTTTTCCTTTAAGATCAGGAACAAGACAGGGATGCCCACTCTTCCCACTTCTATTCAACATAGTACTGGATGTCCCAGCCATGACAATCAGACAACACAAAGAAATCACAACGATGAACTAGCAGAAAGAGAAATCAGGAAAACAATTCCATTCATAGTTGCATCAAAAAGAATAAAATACCCACAATAAACCTAACCAAGGAAGTGAAAGACCTATACTCTGAAAACTACAAGACACTCATAAGAGAAATTTAAGAGGATACCAATAAATGGAAACACATCCCATGCTCATGGATAGGAAGAATTAATATTGTCAAAATGGCCATCCTACCTAAAGCAATCTACAAGCAATTCCTATCAAAATACCAACAGCATTCTTCAATGAACTAGAGCAAATAGTTCTAAAATTGATATGGAACCACAAAAAACCCCGAATAGCCAAAGCAATCCTGAGAAGGAAGACTATAGCTGGGGGGATTATGCTCTACTACAAAGCCACAGTAATCAAGATAATTTAGTACTGGCACAAGAACAAACCCATAGACAAATGGAACAGACTAGAGAGCCCTGATATATACCCAACCATAAATGGTCAATTAATATGTGATAAAGGAGCCATGCATATACAATGGGGAAATGACAGCCTCTTCAAGAACTGTTGTTGGCAAAACTGGACAGCTACATGTCAGAGAATGAAACTGGATTATTGTTTAACCCCATATACAAAAGTAAACTCAAAATGGTTCAAAGATCTTAATGTAAGTCATGAAACCATAAAACTCTTAGAAGACAACATAGGCAAGAATCTCCTGAATATAAGCATGAGCAACTTCTTCCTGAATGCATCTCCTTGAGCAAGGGAAACAGAAGCAAAAATGAACACATGGGACTACATCAAACTAAAAAGTTTCTTTATGGCAAAGGACACCATCAACAGAACAAAAAGGCATCATACAGTATGGGAGAATATATTTGTAAATGACATATCTGACAAGGGGTTAACATCCAAAATATATAAAGAACTCACACGCCTCAACACCCAAAAAGCAAATAACCCAATTAAAAAATGGGCAGAGGATATGAAGAGACAATTCTCCAAAGAAGAAATCCTATGACCAACAGACACATGAAAAGACGCTCCACATCACTAATCATCAGGGAAATGCAAATTAAAGCCACAATGAGATATCACCTCACACCAGTAAGGATGGCCACCATCTAAAAGACTAAGAACAACAAATGCTGGCAAAGATGTGAAAAAAGGGGAACTCTCCTACACTGCTGGTGGGAATATAAGCTAGTTCATCCATTGTGGAAAGCAATACAGAGGTTCCTCAAACAACTAAAAATAGAAATACAATTTATCCCGTGATTCCACTCCTAGGAATTTACCCAAAGAAAACAGCTTCTCAGACACAAAAAGACATATGCACCCCTATGTTTATTGCAGCACTATTTACAATAGCCAAGATATGGAAGCAACCTAAGTGTCCATCAGTAGATGAATGGATAAAGAAGAGGTGGTACATATACACAATGGAATACTATTCAGCCATAAGAAAGAAACAAATCCTACCATTTGCAACAACATGGATTGAGCTGAGGACTTTATGCTCAGTGAAATAAGCCAGGTGGAGAAAGACAAGTGCCAAATGATTTCCCTCATTTATGGAGTATAACAATGAAGCAAAACTGAAGGAAGAAAAGAGCAGCAGACTCAGAGATTCCAATAAGGGGCTAGTGGTTACCAAAGGGGAAGGGTGTGGGAGGGAAGTGAGAAGGGGATGAGGGGTATTATGTTCAGTACACATGGTGTGTGTGGGGGTCACAGGGAAACAGTGTAGCACAGAGAAGGCAAACTGAATCTGTGGCATCTTACTACACTGATGGACAGTGACTGCGCAGGGGTATGGGTGGGGACTTAATAATATGGGTAAATGTAGTAACCACATTGTTTTTTCATGTGAAACCTTCATAAGAGTGTATATCAACAATACCTTAATAAAAAATTTTAAAAAATTTTCAGTTACAATATTGACGTTACTCTGTTAATTGTAACAGATGGATTTTGAATCAATTATCAAAGCTTGGTCTTAAGCCTGCCCTTCAGCGATAACTCAAGTTCATATTTGCTTAATATTTTATTTACAAGATAGCATGATTTTTCTAACTCCGAAAAGCCTCTTTTGATGCATAATATGAAAGCTGACTGTGACTTAGTAAGCCACAAATATTTATTCAAAAAATATTTCAGTTATCTGTCATGGTGAAAAGGCTGCTTTTTGTTTCTGTGTAATGAATGCAACACAGTGTGTGTTAGTTGATCAGCTCTGTTGGTTGAGAGTGGTTATATGAAAACACTTGGGCACCTATTCCCAAGTATAAACCAGTGCCCTAATTTCTCAGTGTTAGGAAGATGTCATAGGATATGCTCATTCTTCCAAGTAAATGAACTAGATCAAAGAGTTCTGTTTCTTTCTTTCCTCACACTTATTAGAATAAAACGTATTGTGAATGAATTTTCTCAAGTGGGAACCAGCGCTAATATCTTTCAAAAATGCTTTTACAGGGAGTCTATGCTTCACGCCATCTTAGTGGCCACTTCGTGACCTAGGACCACACCCTGGGCTTCCATGGGCCTGAGTGCAGAACAGAGACTATTACATCCCCCTCCAGCTTCATGGGATTGTTGTGGGGGTTAGACTGGATGCCATGTATAAAAGAGTTGAGAGTGGGGGTTATTCATTCAACAAATCTGACTGAATGAAAAGAACTAGAAGAGCTCTTTCCAGTCTAGTCCAGGTATATTATCTCCCTATTGTTTGCATGAAATATCTTTTTCCATCCCTTGACTTTTAGTGTGTGTATGTCTTTGGGTTTGAGGTGAGTCTCTTGTAAGCTGCATATAGATGGGTCTTGCTTTTTTATCCTTTCTGTTACTCTGTGTCTTTTGATTACTGCATTCAGTCCATTTACATTTAGGGTGATTATTGAAAGATATTTACTTATTGCCATTGCAGGCTTTACATTCATGGTTACCAAAGGTTCAAGGGTAGCTTCTTTACTATCTAGCCATCTAACTTAACTCTCTTATTAAGCTATTATAAACACAGTCTGATGATTCTTTATTTCTCTCCCTTCTTATTCCTCCTCCTCCATTCTTTATATGTTAGGTGTTTTATTCTGTACTCTTTCGTCTTTCCTTTGACTACTTTTGTGAGTAGTTGATTTTATTTTTTGCCTTTAGTTAGTATTTGGTTGGTCTGCTTTCTTGGCTGTGATTTTATTTTCTCTGGTGACACCTATTTTGCCTTAGGAGTGTTTCCATCTAGAGCAGTCCCTTTAAAATATCCTGTAAAGGCGGTTTGTGGGAGGCAAATTCCCTCAACTTTTGTTTGTCTGGGAATTGTTTAATACCTCTTCATATTTAAATGACAGTCATGCTGGATACAGTATTCTTGATTCAAGGCCCTTCTTTTTCATTGCACTAAGTATATCATGCTATTCTCTTCTGGCCTGTAAGGTTTCTGATGAGAAGTCTGATGATAGCCTGATGGGTTTTCCTTTGTAGGTGACCTTTTTTCTCTATCTGGCTGCCTTTAATCCTCTGTCCTTGTCTTTGATCTTTGCCATTTTCATTATTATATGTCTTGGTGTTTTCCTCCTTGGGTCCCTTGTGTTGGGAGTTTTGTAGGCCTCCATGGTCTGAGAGACTATTTCCTCCCCCAGTTTGGGGAAGTTTTCAGCAATTATTTCTTCAAAGACACTTTCTATTACTTTTTCTCTCTTCTTCTTCTTCTGGTACTCCTATAATGCAAATATTGATCCATTTGGATTGGTCACACAGTTCTTTTAATATTCTTTCATTCCTGGAGATCCTCTTATCTCTCTCTGCCTCAGCTTCACTGTATTCCTGTTCTCTGGTTTCTATTCCATTAATGGTGTCTTGCACCTCATCCAGTCTGCTCTTTAGACTTTCCAGAGATTGTTTTATTTCTGTATTCTCCCTCCCTACTTGCTCCTTTAGCTCTTGCATGTTTCTCTGCAGGTCCATCAGCTTGGTTATGACCTTTACTTGGAATTCTTTTTCAGAAAGATTGGTTAACTCTATCTCCCCAGGCCCTCCCTTGGAGGTTGTCTGGGTAATTCTGGACTGGACCAGGTTCTTCTGCCTTTTGATGGTGATAGAGGTAGCTGTAGGCAGGTAGCACATGTGTCAGCTGGGAGAACAAAGTCCTTTCCTGCTTGCTGGTCGCCTTGCCCTTCTCTGTTGCCTGTGTTGGTTACTCGCCCTCTTGGAGAAGCCTCTGGGTTAATCCCCTAAGCTGCCATGGGTGGGGTTGCCGTCAGGGTATCCCAGAGCCCTGGGAGGAGTGGCAGGCATGTCGGGTGTGCTCTCCTGTGAGAGCAACACCCCTTCGCACCTTGCCCCAGTTTCTTCTGCTTGCACTGGGCAGCTGTGCACTGGCAGCAGCCTTTGGGTCTGGCCCGGGCAGCTGTGCACCAGGAGGAGATTCTGGCCAGCTGCTGGGGGCGTGGCTGCTCCTGGCTGCACCGCTGCTGCTGCTCTCAGGCTACTGGGCCACTGTGTCAAGGGCTGCGCTGGCAGGGGAATGACTGGCAGGCTGCTCATCGCCATGAGGGGCTTCAGAGCTGTGCTGCCGCCCAGAGGGTTAGAGCGCCTGGAGTTCCCTGGGATTCCCAGCTGCTAGGCTGAGTGTGCCGGGACAATTCTGTCCAGCTGTGAGGTCCCTGTCCCTTTAAGACTTTCAAAAAGCACTTGCTTTTCTTTTGTCCCAGGGGAGTCAGTTGTGGGGACCTGCTCTCAGATTTTGCTTTTCCATTTCTCTAATATCCAACATACCATGCAGTGTGTGTCTGCACTCCTGGTGCAGATTACTAGAGCTGGTTGTTTAGCTGTCCTGGGCTTTCACTCCCTCCCTGCTCCAACTCCTTTCTTCCTGCTGGGGAGCTGGGGTGGAGGGAGTGCTTGGGTCCCGCTGGGCCGCGGCTTGTATCTGATCCCCTTCATGAGATGCTGAGTTCTCGCAGATGTAGATGTAGCCTGGCTGTTGTACTGTATCCACTGGTCTCTCTTTTAGGAATAGTTGTACTTGTTGTATTTTCAAATATATATATATGGTTTTGGGAGGAAATTTCCACTGCCCTACTCACACCACCATGTTGGCTCCTCCTGGGATATATTATCTTATTCAATACCTGTAACACCCTGGAAAATAATCAGGACAGATAATTATAATGTGCTAGACAAATAGCAGGTGTACTAGGATCAAGACTTTTAAAATTCCCTTTTTGTACTTCTCTAAATGATTAAATTCCACAGCTACTCAATAACTATTTCTATGTTTACCAGCCTATAGTGTCATTAGGTTCTTTTCCCTAAATAACCCTCCAAACCTGTCCTTCTTTGTGCCTCCTGAATTTTTAGAGGGAATTGTAAAATAGTTCTCAAAGACTCAAACACAGTCATTCATTTTGTATCCTACCCTTATGAGAAGTCATGGTCATACCATTATCTTGTATACAGTTTCTATTGTTTCATAGTTCTAAGTTTTATTATTTTCCTTCCAAGTCTCCTGAACTTTTCCACCTTGGTCTTTTTTCTTTCTAACTGTATCTTCTTCTCTTTTCTATAAAGGAGTCTTTCCTTCCCAGGAAGTTGTGCTGATTTCCTTTTTAACTGCTGAATTATAATCTCTTACTCTTTGGGCATGCTGGGCTGAATATTGCTGGGCCACACTGCAGAGGCCCTAGGCTGTCTGATGGAAAACTACCCGTTACTTAACCTGCGGTGCTGGCTGGACCCCTGCCCTTGCCACATGGTGCTGGGATGCCCCACCATGGGAGGCCATCCTCTTCCTAGGTCTTAGTGGATATTTTCCCCATCTAGGACTGGGCACATCAGCTGAGTTCTGTCCAAAGGGCTTTACTCCTTCCCTGTAAACATTACCTGCTGGTGTAATTTGGAGGGAAAGGAGAGAACCAGGACGGGATGTGCTGCTCTGCTTTTCCTGGCAGGACTGTTGGGTGGGTCATGCTGTGGATGCCTGTCCTCATGAGCAGATCATTCCCCTGCTCCTGGGCAGCTCTGTGTTTAGCACACAGAGCTGTGTGATCATCCACCAGCAAGATGATAACCAAGGGGACACCTAGGGGGCCTTCCACACCTGGCAAGGGGCAAGGCAAAACTAGTAATGAACATCCTAAATCTCATACTTTCCTTCAAGTAGGAGTCCCAGATGGAAATGCTCCGAATCACACCCTGTAACTATTTTCACTATTAGTTTATTTTCTTTAGATCTTTGTTGTCAGGGAAAAACAGGAAGAGGAAAAAAAGAAGGAATGAGGGAAGAAGATGGTTCAAAGAAAATTTGGAAACTTGACTCTTAGAGGTAGACTACTCAAAGAGGTATTTAAACAATGTTGAGAGCAATGTTGAGTGTTGACTTTATGAAGACTGTGCACCCAGCTGGCTTTTGGCTGGTATTTGAACATTAAAGACATGTAAGTCGATTTATTTCAGACACGAGAGAAGAATTAAGTCTTTCACAGGGCAAAAAAATTAATGGCTGTTCAATTTCAAAAGTAAGCTGAAGAAGAGTCCATAAAATCAAAATGCTTTAAAAACAGAGATTGAAAGGAAAGGAGCGACACATAGCAGCAATTCACCGGAGAGTTCCGCTTTATTAGGGAAAGGTGCTGGGTTATATAGGAGGGGGCATGAATTGATTGAGGTGTCACTTCTACGGGGCTGTTGGCTGTTGGCTAGGTGCTGGGATTGGGGGGGGGGGCGAGAGGTGATTGGGCTTCAGGTGGCGCCGGCGGGAACTGAGGACCCCGAAGAGAAGCTGAAAGTTTGCCATCTTACTGGTGGGGACCCTTCATTCCCCCCTTTCTCCTCTATGGGTTTGTGGACGTTGCTTTCTCTCTGGCTGCTTCCTGCTGAACAGGGGCGGAGAAGGGAGTGAGGGTTTGAGGATTGGGAGGAAAGGGTTGATAGGACTCCCCGCAGTAAGGACGAGTAGATGTGGACTTCTTCAGGTTTGGAAATCAATGAAGGTTCCCTGTAACCATAGGTTGGCCAAGAGGATATGGGTGTCAGGAGCCAGGCGTCTGCGGCTATTGTTTCCAGGAACAGTTTCCAGTGGAGAGAGGGGCCCATCTCAGCGTGTGGTAAGGAGGTCACGTGAGGGTGAGGGATCTTCTGTGGCCAGAAGCTGGTAGTTCCTGAGTAAAAGCTGGTTGAAAGCTTGATTAGAGATTTTTCCAACTTGGGATTTGATGAACTTTATTATACAGGGTAAGAAGAGACAGGCGAGAAGAATGATTATTATGGGGCCTGCAATGGGCCAGAGCCAGGTGAGGAGGAGGTTTGTTAGTATTGACGAGAATGGGTTGGAATTGGAAGCAGAGTGGAGACTGGAGGCAAGGTCGGTGAGTTTGGTAATGTCAGTTTCTACAATGCCAGATTCGTTGATGTAATAGCAGCACTCTTCCCAGAGGAAGACGCAGGTGCCGCCCTTCTCGGCTGTAAGCAGATCTAGGGCCCGCCGGTTTTGAAGGGTGACTTTAGCTAGCGAAGTGACCTGTCTTTGGAGAGAGGCTAGAGAATCGGCAGTGGATGTCAGGGCTCCCTCAAGTTTGGCATTGAGATCTCTAACTGCCCATAGAGAGTGACCCAAGGCTTCTCCCGAAAACCCTGCCCCAATGGCTGAGGTGGTCCAAGAGATACTGACCATGATGGGAAGGAAAGCAGCCCTTTTTGTGCGCGAGGGCAAGGGAGATTGGAGCTCAAGGAATTCTGCCATGCTGCAAAGTGTTAACTGTGGGATTAGGGTGACGAGAATGCAGGGTGTATCGGAGTTGAGAGGCAGTGAGTTGAAAAGACTGCTATTACACTAAAAGAAGTGTCCTGGTTGCGTAAAAGTCTTAGAGCCGGAGGTAGGGGTGTAGATAGAGAGGCAGTGAAGTGCACTGGAGGGGGGTGGAGTTGGGCCTACACAGTGGTGGATGGTGAGATTATCTGAGTATTCTGGTTCCCATAGGGGTATGTCTGCCAGGGAGCAGAGGGGTTGTCTTTCTGCATGGAAGGAGTAGTTGGAAATATTAAGGGGCATGGCAGCCAGCAGTGGGCGCTGTAGTGATGCGCACAAGAAACAATTGGCGGTGTTAAGGGTGTGGTTGAGAAAGATGGTGGTGTCCTGAATGAGCTGTAATGAAGAGTAGGAGAAATGGGAAGAGGGGCGGGGATAAGAAGATGAAGAGGCGCTGTCAAGAGTTTGGATAATGACTTTTTTGGAATGTCTGCTATCTGATGCAACTTGAGAGATCTGGGAATGAGAGGGAACATACTTTCGAGAGATATGAAGGGTACTGTGGGGGGTCGAGGACCCCCCGTAGTAAACTGAGGCTGTGACTCTGGCAGCCCATCGAGAGTCCCAGGGATCTGGGATTGATAAGGAGAATGAGCCATTGGGATATTTCATGAAACGGTTGGAGGAGTAATACTGTGGGTACTGGAAGTTACCTATGTAGTGAATGGTGCAAGACTAGTAGGGACATCTCCTGTAGGTATCTGGCCATCGCCTGCAATAGGCTTGTTTTTGGTCATAGAGGAAGCAGAGGTAGGGAAAATAAGGGTAGCTGCTAGTGAACACTTCAGTGGAGGGAGGAAAGTGGAGGTATAAAGGCTCAGAGCAGCTTTTCAGAGGGCAGTCTGCTGTGGCAATGAGGGCAGTAACTTTTGTTTGATGCTGTGTGTAAGTCTGTCTGACTTTGAATCGCCATACAAAGGAGGCTGGGGTGGTGGGGAAGACAATAGGAATGAGGAAAAAAAGGCGAGAGAGCAGTAAAGGAGGAAAAAGTCATGATTCGGGTATGGATGGCAAAGGGGGTGAACGGGATTTTGGAGAAAAGAGGACAGTAAGGTCAGGAGTCTGGAGGGAGGGAGAGTCTGTAAACTTTTGTAGGTAAAGAGATCTTTTAGGTGATGTGGGGACAGAATGGTAAGGGGCGCCCTGAATGTCAGTTTATGAGCTTCTTCCTGCAAGAGCTGTCTAGCGGCTAATGCTCGTAGGCAGGGGGCACATCCCCAAACTGTGGGGTCTAATTGCTTGGAGAGATAAGCTACTGGGGGGCAAAGGATGGGCCATAATATTGGCCTAGGACTCTTAGAGCTTGACTGGACCTCTCATGAATGTATAATGAGAAGGGCTTCGACAAATCAGGAAGATGGAGAGCTGGGGCTTCCACAAGGGCTTGACAGAGCTTAATGAAGGAGTGTCGGGGTGAGGAGGATAATGGTTTTTTAGGGGGGCTCTTGCTGAGGTTGTATAGGGGTCTTGCCAACAGGGTGCAGGGAGAAGTTAGGGATCTACGTTCTAAAATATCTAGCTAGGCTTAGAAAGGGCCTAGAAAGGAAAGGATTTCTGTCTTGGTTTTGGGAATGGGCAGGTCAGAGAGGAGCCATTTTCTGTCTAAGGTAATGGACTTTCTTTGTTGAGATAGAAGGAATCTGAGGTAAGTGATAGAAGGGGAAGAGATTTGAGCTTTGACGGGGGATACTCGGTAACTTCTGGAAGCTAGAAGGTTAAGTAGGGAGGCAGTGTCAAGTTGAGACTGTTCCCACGAGAGACTGCAGAGTAGAAGATTGTCTATGTATTATAAGGTGGACTTGGAGTGATCATGATGAAACTGTTTGAGGTCCTGAGCTAGGACCTGTCTAAAAATATGGGGACTATCTCGGAAGCTTTGTGGCAAAACTGACCAAGTGAGTTATTTAGAATGTCTTGTGTATGGGTCCGTCCAGGTGAAGATGAAAAAATCTTGGGAGCAGGGGTCTAGAGGGATAGAAAAATGGATCTTTGAGATTTAGGACTGAGATGTGGGATGCTGAGGCTGTATGGATTTGGAACTAAGGGATGGATAGGGACAATGGCTATGGTGATGAGGCGAAGGTCTTGGACAAGGCGGCAAGATCCATTGGTTTTTTTTTTTTTTTTTTTTTGAGAGGGCATCTCTCATATTTATTGATCAAATGGTTGTTAACAACAATAAAATTCAGTATAGGGGGGTCAATGCTCAATGTACAGTCATTAATCCATCTCAAGCCTAATTCTCGTCAGTCTCCAATCTTCTGAAGCATAACGAACAAGTTCTTACATGGTGAACGAATTCTTACAGAGTGAATAAATTCTTACATGGTGAACAGTACAAGGGCATTCATCACAGAAACTTTCGGTTTTGATCATGCAATATGACCTATAAACCATCAGGTCAAATATGAATATTCATTTGATTTTTGTACTTGATTTATATGTTGATCCCACATTTCTCCTATTATTATTATTATTATTTTTATTTTTAATAAAATGCTGAAGTGGTAGGTAGATGCAAGATAAAGGTAGAAAACATAGTTTAGTGCTGTAAGAAGGCAAATGTAGATGATCAGATGATCAGGTGTGTGCCTATAGACTAAGTATTAATCCAGGCTAGACAAGGGCAGCAAGACATCCACGGATGCAGAAGATTTCTCTCAAAGCAGGGGGGGTGAGGTTCTGAGCCTCACCTCTGTTGATCCCCAAATTCTCACCTGATGGCCCCCCTGCGACTGTGCCTGTCTTAGGTTGTTCCTCCCTTGAGGAATCTTACCCGTCTCTGGCTAACCAGCCATCTTCTGGGGCCATACAGGGAAATGTAAAGTTGGTGAGAGAGAAGCCATATTGTTTGCAAAGGTTAGCTTTTTACTTCTTTGCAGATTTATGCCCTGTGGCTTCTATGCCCAGCACTTGTCTCGAGGTATCTTTACCACCTGGAGGAATTATGATACTCGGTAAATTCGATATGAGGCACGAATTCTATTTAAGGTTTGTAATTAGGAATGAAGAAGAAAAGCTATAGATGTAGCATATGAAGGAAACTTGGGAGGATTGATTATTTCTTTGACATATCTTCTTGTATAGTACCTTAAGTATGTATAGGTTTTAAACTACTAACTAATTTGCACACACATATTAACATAATAGGAATACGGTGACATAAACAAAGCAAATCTATAATTACCAGCCATCTCCACTGAAGCCAAGAAAACCATTTAGGCACCCTAGGCATTTGTGAAAATTTATCTATGATATGATGGATATTTTCCAACTGTACTTGAACCATCAGACAAATTGAAGCAGCCCATTTCTGGGATCTGTTCACATCCCATATGTTCTTTTAACCATAGATAGTCTATAGTCATGAGATTTTGGGGTGCTACAACTTGCACCCCTCCCAACTCCTGGTTGAGTTCCAACAGTACAGATCCAGTCAAATTCGTTGTCTCACTGTATGCACATGCCAGCCTAGACATCTCCCTCCTCCTTCTTATGGCAAGTCCAGGAGACGGTGGGCTGGATGCAGCCACAACCGCAGCATCGTCCGGATCCCTGTGGAGGCTTTTTGATGATCATCCCCCGGCACGAGTCCTCCAGAGAGTGCTGATGCCGGAAGCTCCTCCTCATATCGTATCTTTGTTCATTTTCTGGGTATCCAAGCTAGGCCTTGATCTTCTGCATAGAAACAAACAGACCCTTTGCCCACACTTTGACATGCCCTCTATACCACTGTGCAGAACTCATTGGAGGTCAGCACACAGTAACTGCTTTTTTTTTTTTTTTTTTAATTAAGAGAAAGGAATATTATCAGAAAAGAGTACCTCCATAGCTGATCATCTGACACCCTTTAAGTGATCAACATTAAGGATATTTAAAGCATGCGTTGATCTTTGATTTACCAATAGTTTTATCCTGTTAAGGAGTAATCCCCCTTTTCTTTCTTTCTTTCTTTTTTTTTTTTTTTAATTTTTAATGTACAATTACCTGAAGAATACTATGTTTACTATGCTCTCCCCTATATCAGGTCCCCCCTAACAACCACATTACGGTTACTGTCCATCAGCTTAGCAAAATGTGGTAGAGTCACTACTTGTCCTCTCTGTGTTGTGCAGCACACCCTCCCCTTTCTCCCTGCCCCCCATGCATGCTAATCTTAATACCCCCCTTCTTCTTCCCCCCCCTTATCCCTCCCTGCCCACCCATCCTCCCCAGTTCCTTTCCCTTTGGTACCTGTTAGTCCATTTTTGGGTTCTGTAATTCTGCTGCTGTTTTGTTCCTTCAGTTTTTCCTTTGTTCCTATACTCCTCAGATGAGTGAAATCATTTGGTATTTCTCTTTCTCCGCTTGGCTTATTTCACTGAGCATAATACTCTCCAGCTCCATCCATGTTGCTGCAAATGGTTGGATTTTTCCACTTCTTATGGCTGAGTAGTATTCCATTGTGTATATGTACCACATCTTCTTTATCCATTCATCTACAGATGGACATTTAGGTTGCTTCCAATTCTTGGCTATTGTAAATAGTGCTGCGATAAACATAGGAGTGCATCTGTCTTTCTCAAACTTGATTGCTGCGTTCTTAGGGTAAATTCCTAGGAGTGGAATTCCTGGGTCAAATGGTAGGTCTGTTTTGAGCATTTTGATGCACCTCCATACTGCTTTCCACAATGGTTGAACTAATTTACATTCCCACCAGCAGTGTAGGAGGGTTCCCCTTTCTCCACAGCCTCGCCAACATTTGTTGTTGTCTTTTGGATGGCAGCTATCCTTACTGGTGTGAGGTGATACCTCATTGTAGTTTTAATTTGCATTTCTCTGATAATTAGCGATGTGGAGCATCTTTTCATGTGTCTCTTGGCCATCTGTATTTCTTTTTTGGAGAACTGTCTGTTCAGTTCCTCTGCCCATTTTTTAATTGGGTTATTTGTTTTTTGTTTGTTGAGGCGTGTGAGCTCTTTATATATTCTGGACGTCAAGCCTTTATCAGATCTGTCATTTTCAAATATATTCTCCCATACTGTAGGGTTCCTTTTTGTTCTATTGATGGTGTCTTTCACTGTACAGAAGCTTTTCAGCTTAATGTAGTCCCACTTGCTCATTTTTGCTGTTGTTTTCCTTGCCCGGGGAGATATGTTCAAGAAGAGATCACTCATGTTTATGTCTAAGAGGTTTTTGCCTATGTTTTTTTCCAAGAGTTTAATGGATTCGTGACTTACATTCAGGTCTTTGATCCATTTTGAGTTTACCTTTGTATATGGGGTTAGACAATAGTCCAGTTTCATTCTCCTACATGTAGCTGTCCAGTTTTGCCAGCACCATCTGTTGAAGAGACTGTCATTTTGCCATTGTATGTCCATGGCTCCTTTATCAAATATTAATTGACCATATATGTTTGGGTTAATTTCTGGGGTCTCTAATCTGTTCCACTGGTCTGTGGCTCTGTTCTTATGCCAGTACCAAATTGTCTTGATTACTATGGCTTTGTAGTAGAGCTTGAAGTTGGGGAGTGAGATCCCCCCTACTTTATTCTTCTTTTTCAGGATTGCTTTGGCTATTCGGGGTCTTTGGTGTTTCCATATGAATTTTTGAATTATTTGTTCCAATTCATTGAAGAATGTTGCTGGTAATTTGAGAGGGATTGCATCAAATTTGTATATTGCTTTCGGCAGGATGGCCATTTTGACGATATTAATTCTTCCTAGCCATGAGCATGGGATGAGTTTCCATTTATTAGTGTCCCCTTTAATTTCTCTTAAGAGTGACTTGTAGTTTTCAGAGTATAAGTCTTTCACTTCCTTGGTTAGGTTTATTCCTAGGTATTTTATTCTTTTTGATGCAATGGTGAATGGAATTGTTTTCCTGATTTCTCTTTCTATTGATTCGTTGTTAGTGTATAGGAAAGCTACAGATTTCTGTGTGTTGATTTTGTATCCTGCAACTTTGCTGTATTCCGATATCAGTTCTAGTAGTTTTGGAGTGGAGTCTTTAGGGTTTTTTATGTACAGTATCATATCATCTGCAAATAGTGACAGTTTAACTTCTTCTTTACCAATCTGGATTCCTTGTATTTCTTTGTTTTGTCTGATTGCCGTGGCTAGGACCTCCAGTACTATGTTAAATAACAGTGGGGAGAGTGGGCATCCCTGTCTGGTTCCCGATCTCAGTGGAAATGCTTTCAGCTTCTCGCTGTTCAGTATAATGCTAGCTGTGGGTTTATCATATATGGCCTTTATTATGTTGAGGTACTTGCCCTCTATTCCCATTTTGCTGAGAGTTTTTATCATGAATGGATGTTGAATTTTGTCAAATGCTTTTTCAGCATCTATGGAGATGATCATGTGGTTTTTGTCTTTCTTTTTGTTGATGTGGTGGATGATGTTGATGGATTTTCGAATGTTGTACCATCCTTGCATCCCTGGGATGAACCCCACTTGGTCATGGTGTATGATCCTTTTGATATACTGTTGAATTCTGTTTGCTAATATTTTATTGAGTATTTTTGCATCTACATTCATCAGGGATATTGGTCTGTAATTTTCTTTTTTGGTGGGGTCTTTTCCTGGTTTTGGTATTAGGGTGATGTTGGCTTCATAGAATGAGTTTGGGAGTATTCCCTCTTCTTCTATTTTGTGGAACACTTTAAGGAGAATGGGTATTATGTCTTCTCTGTGTGTCTGATAAAATTCTGAGGTAAATCCATCCGGCCCCGGGGTTTTGCTCTTGGGTAGTTTTTTGATTACTGTTTCAATTTCTTTGCTTGTAATTGGTTTGTTTAACTTTTGTGTTTCTTCCTTGGTCAGTCTTGGGAGGTTGTATTTTTCTAGGAAGTTGTCCATTTCTTCTAGGTTTTCCAGCTTGTTGGCATATAGGTTTTCATAGTAGTCTTTAATAATTCTTTGTATTTCTGTGGAGTCTGTCGTGATTTTTCCATTCTCATTTCTGATTATGTTGATTTGTGTTGACTCTCTTTTTCTCTTAATAAGTTGGGCTAGAGGCTTATCTATTTTGTTTATTTTCTCAAAGAACCAGCTCTTGGTTTCGTTGATTTTTGCTATTGTTTTATTCTTCTCAATTTTGTTTATTTCTTCTCTGATCTTTATTATGTCCCTCCTTCTGCTGACTTTAGGCCTCATTTGTTCTTCTTTTTCCAATTTTAATAATTGTGATGTTAGACTATTCATTTGGGATTGTTCTTCCTTCTTCAAGTGTGCCTGGATTGCTATATACTTTCCTCTTTAGACTGCTTTCGCTGCATCCCACAGAAGTTGGGGCTTAGTGTTGTTGTTGTCATTTGTTTCTATATATTCCTTGATCTCTATTTTGATTTGTTCATTGATCCATTGATTATTTAGTAGCATGTTGTTAAGCCTCCATGTGTTTGTGAGCCTTTTTGTTTTCTTTGTAGAATTTATTTCTACTTTCATACCTTTGTGGTCTGAAAAATTGGTTGGTAGAATTTCAATATTGTGGAATTTACTGAGGCTCTTTTTGTGAGCTAGTATGTGGTCTATTCTGGAGAATGTTCCATGTGCACTTGAGAAGAATGTATATCCTGTTGCTTTTGGATGTAAAGTTCTATAGATGTCTATTAGGTCCATCTGTTCTAGTGTGTTGTTCAGTGCCTGTGTGTCTTTACTTATTTTCTGCCCGGTGGATCTATCCTTTGGGGTGAGTGGTGTGTTGAAGTCTCCTACAATGAATGCATTGCAGTCTATTTCCCTCTTTAGTTCTGTTAGTATTTGCTTCACATATGCTGGTGCTCCTGTATTGGGTGCATATATATTTAGAATGGTTATATCCTCTTGTTGGACTAAGCCCTTTATCATTATGTAGTGGCCTTCTTTATCTCTTGTTACTTTCTTTGTTTTGAAGTCTATTTTGTCTGATATTAGTACTGCAACCCCTGCTTTCTTCTCACTGTTGTTTGCCTGAAATATGTTTTTCCATCCCTTGACTTTTAGTCTATGCTTATCTTTGGGTTTAAGGTGAGTTTCTTGTAAGCAGCATATAGATGGGTCTTGCTTTTTTATCCATTCTATTACTCTATGTCTTTTGATTGGTGCATTAAGTCCATTTACATTTAGGGTGACTATTGAAAGATATGTACTTATTGCCATTGCAGGCTTTAGATTCGTGGTTACCAAAGGTTCAAGGTTAGCTTCTTTAGTATCTTACTGCCTAACTTAGCTCGCTTATTGAGCTGTTATATACACTGTCTGGAGAGTCTTTTCTTCTCTCCCTTCTTATTCCTCCTCCTCCATTCTTCATATGTTGTGTGTTTTGTTCTGTGCTCTTTTTAGGGGTGCTCCCATCTAGAGCAGTCCCTGTAGGATGCCCTGTAGAGGTGGTTTGTGGGAAGCAAATTCCCTCAGCTTTTGCTTGTCTGGGAATTGTTTGATCCCACCATCATATTTAAATGATAGTCGTGCTGGATACAGTATCCTTGGTTCAAGGCCCTTCTGTTTCATTGCATTAAGTATATCATGCCATTCTCTTCTGGCCTGTAGGGTTTCTGTTGAGAAGTCTGATGTTAGCCTGATTGGTTTTCCTTTATAGGTGACCTTTTTCTCTCTAGCTGCCTTTAAAACTCTTTCCTTGTCCTTGATCCTTGCCATTTTAATTATTATGTGTCTTGGTGTTGTCCTCCTTGGATCCTTTCTGTTGGGGGTTCTGTATAATTCCATGGTCTGTTCGATTATTTCCTCCCCCAGTTTGGGGAAGTTTTCAGCAATTATTTCTTCAAAGACACTTTCTATCCCTTTTCCTCTTTCTTCCTCTTCTGGTATCCCTATAATACGAATATTTTTCCTTTTGTATTGGTCACATATTTCTCTTAGTGTTGTTTCATTCCTGGAGATCCTTTTATCTCTCTCTATGTCAGCTTCTATACGTTCCTGTTCTCTGGCTTCTATTCCTTCAATGGCCTCTTGCATCTTATCCATTCTGCTTATAAATCCTTCCAGGGATTGTTTCACTTCTGTGATCTCTTTCCTGACATCTGTGATCTCCTTCCGGACTTCATCCCACTGCTCTTGCATTTTTCTCTGCATCTCATCCCATTGCTCTTGCATTTTTTTCTGCATCTCTGTCAGCATGTTCATGATTTTTATTTTGAATTCTTTTTCAGGAGGACTAGTTAGGTCTGTCTCCTTCTCAGGTGTTGTCTCTGTGATCTTTGTCTGCCTGTAGTTTTGCCTTTTCATGGTGATAGAGATAGTTTGCAGAGCTGGTACAAGTGACCGCTGGAAGAGCTTCCCTTCTTGTTGGTTTGTAGCCTTTTCCTGGGAGAATAGCGACCTCTAGTGGCTTGTGCTGGGCAGCTGTGCGCAGACAGGGCTTCTGCTTCCTGCCCAGTTGCTTTGGGGTTTATCTCCGCTGTTGCTGTGGGCTTGGCCTGGCTGGAGCTGTTCCTCCAAAATGGTGGAGCCCCGTTGGAGGGGGAGCAGCCAGGAGACTATTTATCTCCATAAGGGGCCTCTGTGCTCCCTGCTGCCCAGGGGGTTAGAGTGCCCAGAGATCCCCAGATTCCCTGCTTCTGGTCTAAGTGACCTGTCCTGCCCCTTTAAGATTTCCAAAAAGCACTCTCCAAACCAAAACAACAACAGCAACAATGAGAGAGGGAACAGAAAGAAAGAGAAAAAAAAAAGGAAAAAAAAGGAAAAAACAAGCGATTTTTTTTTTTTTTTTTTTTGTCCTCAGGTGCTGGTCCCAGGCACCCACTCACTGGTCCTGCTGCCCTGTCTCCCTAGCACCAGGGTCCCTGTCTTTTCAAGGCTTTCAAAAAGCACCCACCCACCGGTCCCGCAGGGAAGGAACGCTCAATATTCTTTGTCCTCAGGCACTGGTCCCACGCACCCGCTCACCAGTCCCGCCGCCCTGCCTCCCTAGCACCGGGGTCCCTGTCCCTTCAAGGCTTCCAAAAAGCACTCGGCAAAAAGAGAGGAAAAAAAGGGGAAAAACACGCGATTTCTTCCATCCTCAGGTGCTGGTCTCAGGCACCCACCCACCGGTCCCACAGGGAAAAATGCGGGATATTCTTTGTCCTCAGGTGCCGGTCCCAGGCACCCGCTCACCAGTCCCGCCGCCCTGCCTCCCTAGCACCGGGGTCCCTGTCCCTTTTAGGCTTCCAAAAAGCACTCGCAGAAAAGAGAAAAAAAAAAGGGAAAAACGCGCGATTTCCTCTGTCCTCAATTGCCGGTCTCAGGCACCTGCCCACCGGTCCCGCAGGGAAAAACGGGGGATATTCTTTGTCCTCAGGCGCCGGTCCCAGCCACCCGCTCACCAGTCCCGCCACCGTGCCTCCCTAGCACTGGGGTCCCCGTCCCTTCAAGGCTTCCAAAAAGCGCTCGCCAAAAAGAGAAAAAAAAAAAAAGGGGAAAAACGCGCGACCTCCTCCGTCCTCAGGCACCGGTCTCAGGCACCCGCCCCCAGGTCTCGCAGGGAGAAACGCGGGATATTCTTTGTCCTCCGGCGCCGTTCCCAGGCACCTCCTCACCGGTCCCGCCACCCTGCCTCCCCAGCAACGGGGGCCCGTCCCTCTAAGGCTTCCAAAAAGCGCTCGCCAAAAAAAAAAAAAAAAAAACCGCTCCGGTTTCTCTCCACCCGCCGGGAGCCGGGGGGAGGGGCGCTCGGGTCCCGCCGGGCTGGGGATTGTATCTTACCCCCTTCACAAGGCGCTGGGTTCTTGCAGGTGTGGATGTGGTCTGGATGTTGTCCTGTGTCCTGTGGTCTCTATTTTAGGAAGATTTTTCTTTGTTATATTTTCATAGCTCTATGTGTTTTTGGGAGGAGATTTCCACTGCTCTACTCACGCCGCCATCTTGGCTCCGCCCCCCCATTGGTTTTTTTAACAGCTAATATGGGGGTATGTCTTTGAGATCTAGGACTGAGAAGTGGGATGCTGAGGCTGTATGGATTTGGAACTAAGGGATGGATAGGGACAATGGCTATGGCGATGAGGCGAAGGTCTTGGACAAGGCGGAAAGATCCGTTGGTTTTTTTAACAGCTAATATGGGGGTATTAAATGGGGAGTGAGTGGGTCTGCTTGAATGATGGGTTGGAGGCCTATGAGGGCTGAAGTGGTTAGGGGGTATTGGGCTTGACAGATATACTGAGAGGGGTCACATAATTTGATAGAGGCAGGGGGACATAGGGCCACGGAGGGGCTTGTAATGTCCCAAACTTTGGGATTTACAGGGTGTATGAGGGCAGAACCGGAGCTTTCATTGGGTAGAGGGGGGTCGTCAGCTATGAGGGCCATCAGAAAGGGAGTACTGGGGGCTGTGGGAGTGGATATAGTTATGGAAACGTGGAGGAGGGAAAGGATGTCTTGTCCTAGTAAAGGGATGGGACACTGGGGCATAACCAGGAAGGAGTGGGAGAAAGGTATGGGATTGTCTTGGATTGTGCATAAAAGGGTGGGTTGGGGGTTTAATGGGAAAATCTGTTTACCTCCTACTCTGACTATAGGAGTAATGGCTGGTGTGGTAGGGCCCCGGTATTCTCACAAGACTGAGAAGGTGGCTCCTGTATCTAGGAGGAAGGAGATGGGGCGACCGTCTACTGTTAAAGTAACCGTGGGCTCCTGTTTGGTGATGGAAATGGTCGGGCGAGAAGCTCCCGGGCCCCATCAACCTTCTTCTGCCAGCCCCACTACGGCGGGCTTAGGATGGGGGTTGTTCGTCCAGCCTCCCCTTCGGGTGGTTGGGCAATCAGACCCCCAGTGGCCCTTTTTGTGGCATCTGGGGCATGGGGTGGTAGGAGATCTGGGGGAGGGGCACGCCCTTGACCAATGTCCCTGTTTTCTGCACTTGAAACAAGCTCTTGGGGGTCTTGTTTGTAGAGGGGCGCCCAGGTTGTGGTTTTATCAGCTGGGCCAACATCTGGAAATTGGCCTGATCAGCCTTTTGTTTACGGCATTCTTTCTCCTCCTCCCGCTTATGGAAGACTTTAAAGGCCACTGTTAGGATCTCAGTCTGTGGGGTAGCGGGGCCCTGTTCTAACTTTTTGAGTTTAGCTTTAATGTCGGGGTAGCCTTGAGCTAGGAATTATGTCACAAGGACATGTCTTTCTTCAGGTGTTTCTGGGTCCAGGCTGGTATACTGTAATAGGGCTTGAGTGAGTCTGTCTAAGAACTCGGAGGGGATTTCATCTCTCTTTTGAATTATGTCTTGGAGCTTTTGAAAATTGACTACTTTACAAGCTGCCCTTTTTCAGACCTGCTATTAAGCAGGAGGCAAAAATATCTCGAGAGCGGAGACTCATGGCGGTGTTATAATTTCAGTGTGGGTCTTGTTCGGGGACAGCAGTGGGGCCAGGGGGATAGGTGGGGTCAGTCCTGTGGGTTTCAGTAGCCTGCATTTGGGCGAAGTCCTAAACTCATCTACGCTCTTCAGGGAGGAGAGTATTGGCCAGGAGCATGAAAATGTCATGATGTGTGAGGCTGTAAGACTGGAGGGTCTATTGAAATTCCCTGATGTATGTCATGGGATCAGTGGAAAAGGAACTTAGGCATTTCTCTAGTTAGGCTAAATCTCTTAAGGAGAAAGGGACGTGAACGCGCACGATGCCTTTGGATCCTGCTACCTCCCGGAGGGGGGGTGATAATTTTGGGAGGCTCTCGGGACCGAGTCTGAGGGGGACTGAAGGGTTCTGGCTCAGTCTGTGGGGGAGTGACGCGGTCTAGCCGTGCCTAGTCGAGCAGGTCCTGAAGTGCAGAAGGGGGGCAAAGAAAATAAAGAAAGATAGAATCGGACCCACATGTCGCCAGCTAGCAGCCCAGCTGCTTGCCTCTGCTGCTTTAGTTGGGCTTGAACTCATGACTCTGAGGTTAAGAGTCCCATGCTCTACTGAGCTACAGCAGGGCTCTAGTTAATTGCTTATGGAATGCATTGTTTTCTATTCCTGCCACATCGGCAAGTGGGGGAAGGGCATAGCTAGAAGCAGGGGCGGTGTTTCTACACATCTTCAAGGTCTCCCTATTTTCAGAGTGAGGAGTCTTGGCAAGATATGTTTTTGTGGACAGATAACTTCTAAGGACTGCACCGATTGTTCTCTAGCTTGTGCTTTCCCTGCTGCGTTCAGACATGGGGGGAGGTGCTTTCCCATTCTCTCTACAAACATGTGAGAAGACAAAGGCGGTCCCTAACAGGGGAGAAACAGGTGATGAGGGCAAAGACGGAGGAGGCCCCTGGGACCTAGTTAAAATGGGGCTGAAAGGCTCAGACTTAATCTGCAGGGAATGAAGGTGGAGGAGGTGAGATGGGGGAGGAGATGGTTGGGGAGGAAGGGAGAAGGGCTGTTGTAGGAGAAGGAGGGGAAGGGAGTGAACAGGAGGCTTCTGCGGGGGCGGCGGCTTGCAGGCTAGGAGAACTTGGGAGGGGGCGGGGAGAGGAGGAGGCAGAAAGCTTCCATATAGGGAATCTCCTTCCATTTTTTCAGGCGCTGGCAGTAGTTAAAAAGATCGCGAGTGATGTTAGGATCAAGAGTTCCCCCTGCGGGCCATTGCTTGTTATTGTCTAGGGGGGTATGTCGGCCAATCTTGGGAGCAATAGTTACGGAGAAGTTTTGGTTTTATATCAGGCATCAGGGAGAGGGTAGCCAGATGCTTAAGCAGGCATTCAAGAGGTGAACTTTCAGGGAGGGATGAGGAGGCTCCCATGGCTAAAGGACAGAGAAGGTGACAAACGGGAAGACGAACGGAGATCTTCGGACTGGAAGCAGACCGCAAGGAGACAAAGGGCGTCCCCGATGATCCTTGGTGGTCTGCGGAAACTCGTATACGAGTCGGAATTTCTTGGGAAGTGTGGGTCGTCACCCAGACTTCCCTAAGAAGGCAGAGTGCCGGAGTCACGAGGTACCTAGCGCTAGGCGTTTTCGGCAGACAGAACAGATTTCGGCGGGCGGAACAGAAGGTGGAGGGGGCAGGGAAAGGGAGCGTTCTCATCCGCAAAGGAGTCACCTCGTTTATGGCTGTTGGAGGGGGGTGCCTGAGAGTCGGCCGCAGCCGTGAAGGCCTGAGGCGGGGATTTATGACTGTCGGAGGAGGGGTTTGAGCGTCCGCCGCAGCCGTAAAGGCTTGAGGCGGGGATTTATGGCTGTTTGGGGAGGGGCCTGAGGGTCCATCGCAGCCGTGAAGGCCTGAGGCGGGGAGAGTTCCCTCCTCATCCTCGAGCGTCAGGGCCTTGCCGGACGATCACGGTCAATGGCACTGCAATAGCTCAGGGAAGAGTGGCCCACCCCGGGGAAATTTTGCTTAAAAACTTTCAGCACTGATGGAAGGGATGGTGAATGCGTTTGACTGTCGGAGGAGGGGCCTGAGCGTCCGCCGCAGCCATAAAGGCTTGAGGCGGGGATTTATGGCTTTTGGAGGAGGGGCCTGAGGGTCCGCCGCAGCCGTGAAGGCCTGAGGCGGGGAGCGTTCCCTCCTCATCCCTGAGCATCAGGGCCTTGCCGGACGATCACGGTCAATGGCACTGCGATAGCTCGGGGAAGAGTGGCCCACTCCGGGGGGAAAACTTACCTAAAGGCCAGAGAGGAGTGGTGAGTGTGATGAGCCAGCGCTGGAAAAAGAGGAGGAGGGCAAGCTGCTGCTGGTGTCGGGGGAAGACGGGGCCCAGTTGGGATGTCCCGTCTCCCGGGTTTCGGCACCAGTGAAAGGAAAGGAGCGACACATAGCAGCAATTCACCGGAGAGTTCCGCTTTATTAGGGAAAGGTGCTGGGTTATATAGGAGGGGACATGAATTGATTGAGGTGTCACTTCTACGGGGCTGGTGGCTGTTGGCTAGGTGCTGGGATTGGGAGGGGGGAGAGAGGTGATTGGGCTTCAGGTGGCGCCGGCAGGAACTGAAGACCCCGAAGAGAAGCTGAAAGTTTGCCATCTTACTGGTGGGGACCCTTCAGAGATTGTCTTAATTATTGACAAATATAAATTTTAATGGATTCATCATAGTAAAATACCAGTCCTGGTTTTTAAAATGAAGTGCCACTTTATTAAAATTTAGTTTTTGAGAAACAATGCCAACTATAAAACTTATCTCTAAAAGTAAAGCTCTCAACCTATAATTTGAGAGCTACCCCATTTTAACGTGAATTTCTTTGACAAGCTCTGTTTCCCTTGCAACAGGATGTCTCTTTTCAATCTGAGTCATCATTATACACTTATGAAATCTGACAACGCTGTTTTTACATAGCCTTAGACATTTGGGTCAAGGTGATGAGTGAGATATTGCAAAGGTGGAGTTATTGACTGACTGAATGTGGGTGGTAAAGAAGGTTTACCTGGAGGTGGGAGAGGGTTACAGAATGAGGGGGTGGAGTATGGGGCTTCAAAAGTATATTTCACTGTCTTGACCATTTTGCCAGATATTTAAGTTCACAGATGCCTGAGATTAACCTTTCGAATTTGAAAGTCCCTAGGAAGGGACTTTCTTTGTAGCTGAATTCAGGGCTCTGAAACTGGGGCCACAGTTGTGTGTGTGATTGTAAATTCACTTCTCTACCAAGTTCATCCATTCTCTATTAGTAATAGAGATTATCTTGGATGATGTAATTTCTTGTTATTTGTTATTTTTCATTTCCTATTTTTATTGACAAAATACCGAGGGACCAGATTTCCTGTGCTGCTGGAGCCTGAGAGTTTATGGAAGCCACTACACAGAGACAAAAGGTGTTTTGTCTCCATGGCTGTCACAGAGAATGCATTGCTGGCAGCCTAGCGTTCTAGCCTGCGGAGGGCCACGGCTGTGAATGCAGTTAATGGTGCTTGCATTTGCAAAAAACGCAGATCCACAGACTGTAATGACGTCTTTTTAAATGTGTGCCATATTTGGGGAGCAAAAAGAATTTACAGTCAGGGTGGGATTGCGCTTAAAGCAGATGGATATATTTTCAGTGTGCCATGGTGTGGGGTGGAGTATGAGAATGGCCAAGCCTACCACAAAATATTAAAATCTGCTGGTGTTCTGAAACCTTTTGTTGTTGTTCTTGCTTCTCTGACCTTTGCAATGCCCCTGCCTTTTGTTCAGATCTGGATCCAGATTCTGGCCAGCTACTTAGACCAGAGAACCAAATGGCTCCATGTGTTCCTGGCACCCAATTCTTAGAAAATAAAGAAACAAACAAAGAAGCAAAGAAGTGTCTCATGGTTTACTTTTCCCTCAGTTTACCATACCCTTGGAATTTTTGGGTGCGCCACCTACCAGATTGTTTATTACTCTTCAGATTCTTAGTACCAGCAATACTTTTTAGGATGCTGTTGTCACTGGTTCTTAACTATTAGTGTGCATTACAATTACCTAGAAGTCTTGTTAAATACAGATCACTAAGCCCTGTAATTTGCATTGCTAATAAGCTCTCTGGTGCTGTGGCAGCTGGTCTGGGGATTGCACGTCGAGCAACACTGCTTTAGATATGTTTTTAAAATATGAATCCTGGTCTTCTAAATGAATTTCTTGATTAGCCCCTGAGATTGGCCCTTGCTCTTAATAAGGGTTTCCAAGAAGCACAATTCTGTAAGTTAGAGAAACTCTTATCGGTTCGTAAGCTGCCAGAACCTAGCAAGGTTCTGCTGGAGAATTTTAGGAGCCTATGTTGACCATATAGCACCTATTACACCTTCTCGGGAGTTTGTCAGTGTCTTGAAGTTGCCAGAGTCCGAGATATTAGCCCTGAATGTCTCATAAGACCCAGACAACTTTTGACTAATCCTACAGGCTGGATCCCCAAATCTCAACCACTGTTTAACTCGGTGAGTTGAGAACTCACAGTTGGGACCTTATTTTATCATATTTGTTGAGCTGTATTTGACATATAACATTAGACTCTTTGCATGTATACAGCAGTATGATTTGATAGGTGTATATATTGCAATGATCACTATAGTATGTCTAGTTAATATTCATCACCACACATAGTTACAAACTCTTTTCTTGTGATGAGAACTTTGAAGATCTACTCCCTTAGCAACTTTCAGTTGTACAGTATTTTCAACTCTAGATATCAGGCTGTACAATCCCCTCCCCAGGGCTTACTTATTTTACAGCTGGCAGTTTGTAACTTTTGACCCCCTTCATCCATTTCACCACCTCAGCTGCCTCTGGGAACCAATTGGTTCTCTGAATCTATCAGCTAAGTTTTATGGTTTATTGTTTGTTTATAGATTCCATATACAATTGAGGTCATACAGTCTTTGTCTTCCTCTGTCTGACTTATTTCACCAAGTATAATGCCCTGAAGGTCCATCCGTGTTGTCGCAAATGGTAGGATTGCCTCCTTTTTATGGCTAATAATATTAGAGACCATATTTTATTTGATTGTCATAGTAGACCTGTAATGAGAAGCTTTTTATTAATTAATAAAACAAAAAGAGCCTCTGAGTTTCCTTCTGTTTAAACAACAGGTGGCTGGAATTGTTCCTTTTGTTTTCAGTAGCCCCACAGAAATATTTGTCAACCATTCCCATGTTGTTTGTTAAAGAGGAGCAATAGGAACAAATAGACCTGAGCCTCAGATTCTTAACATCTGGATGGAAATTAGGAAAGGGAGCCAGAAATTTTTAGTATAGACTCCTGGATGCAAAGAGGAAAAGTTCCCTTTTATCTGAAAATCCCTAGGGATGACTACTCAAAATAACCACCTCCAGCGGCTCTTTCTCTACCTTGGCTTATTTGTTTCTGTAGCACTTATATGGGAGCTTATATCATTTACTTATCTGTTAAACCACCTGTCCCCATTGCAGGACACATTGGGGGGGCGGGCTCTTTATCTTATTCACTACTGGGTCCCCAGTGCCCATGGTTTCTAACATGTTATTGTTGCTTGATAGATGTTTGATAAATGGGTACATGAATGAATCTATATTGTTCAGCAACTCATCTTATTCCAAAATGATCAACCCACCAACAGATTTAGTATTTTCCTTTAAAGATGTAGGTCACCTAAATGTTAAAGGTCTGCAGGGCTAGTTTCTGTCAGTGGCATGTGGGAATAACTGGTATTCTAAAGCAATTATTTAGGCTAGCAATTTGAGGAGCTCTAGGAGAGAACAGGGAAAGGCAGAACGTTTGGATGTTTTGTCTGGGTTATTAGAACTCCTTATAATTATTGTCAAGACTATACAATTAATACATCTCACCCTGTTTTAATAATAACTCTCCTTTATTCTATACAGTTTCCTGAGTTAATTCTCTCCTTTCTGGGTTAAATCATCCCTAGTAATTACCATAGTAGGCAGTGTTATTGGCTATTAAACATTTAAAATTTTTAACTGAGGAACCCTTATGCATGAATGTAGCCTGGGTTGAGAGCTACTGTACCATGCATTTGTTTGGTTTTACTTAACAGTGGAGAGGGGATTGTGTATGAGTTATCAGTGGGAATAAAAAAATTTTTTTTGATGAAAAATATTTAAATGTTGTGGAAACATGTTCTGGGCCATCAGTTGACCGCCTTATATTTAGGTTCCACCATCCTGTTTCCGTGCCCACATATGTATCTGTCCTGGTGGTGGTTGTGTTGGGGTCATATATTTATGCTGAACTGTCATGCATATATGAGAAAACAGTAGCAGGGTGATACATAATGATTTGCTTCTACCAAGCCAAGATCAGAGCACAGTGCTAAGAACCCACACAAAGGAGTTTGCATTGGAACCTGTGGATCCTGTGGTGACAAACCACTGAAGGGACGCAGATAAGGTTGAGGTAGTGACGGTGGAGAGGACACTCTCCATGACGTCACATCAGCATGAGTTGGTGACTGTGTGTCTCCTGGGGGAGGAGTTAGGTGGTGAAGGGAAGGCAGTAGTTAAGGATGACACCTCATTTTCTTAGGCCTGAGCAACACAGACATTTCCCCTGAAGAAAAATTCTTACAGCATCTGGTGCTGACTTGAATTAATTATATGATAATGTTATGTGAATATGTATATACATAAATTAGATATAAATTTCTTATATCAGTCTTATAAAACCAGAACATATTTACCAATTAAATATAAAGAACTATAAAACCGGTTAATCTAAATTAATAACCTTAATTTTACATGACAAATGGTATTATTTTGATAAAACTAAATCACTACTTGCAAATTATATATTGCACAAACTGCTGCAAGATATTTTGAGTTAAGATAGAGAAAAGTGGTGAAGAATTGCCAATACACAGCTCACAAACAGACCAAACCCTTCGAAAGAAGTGATGCTGTGTTTATCAAGTTTGAAAGACTTATTTTTTTTTTTTGAGAGGGCATCTCTCATATTTATTGATCAAATGGTTGTTAACAACAATAAAATTCTGTATAGGGGACTCAA
Organism: Manis javanica; assembly: GCF_040802235.1. NCBI lineage: Eukaryota > Metazoa > Chordata > Mammalia > Pholidota > Manidae > Manis > Manis javanica. The sequence goes on from NC_133163.1 coordinate 67,170,563, forward strand.
TGCACAATCATTAATCAACCCCAAGCCTAATTCTCAACAGTCTCCAATATTCTGAAGCATAAAAAGTTCTTACATGGTGAACAAGTTTACATAGTGAATAAGTTCTTACATGGTGAACAGTGCAAGGGCAGTCATATCACAGAAACTTTCAGTTTTGATCACGCATCATGAACTATAAACAATCAAGTCAGATATGATTATTCGTTTGATTTTTATACTTGATTTATATGTGAATCCCACATTTCTCCCTTATTATTATTATTATTATTATTATTTTTAATAAAATGCTGAAGTGGTAGGTAGATGCAAGATAAAGGTAGAAAACATAATTTAGTGCTGTAAGAGGGCAAATGTAGATGATCAGGTGTGTGCCTGTAGACTAAGTATTAATCCAAGTTAGACAAGGGCAACAAAACATCCACGGATGCAGAAGATTTCTCTCAAAACAGGGGGGGTGAGGTTCTAAGCTTCACCTCTGTTGATCCCCAATTTCTCACCTGATGGCCCCCCTGCGACTGTGCCTGTGAAAGACTTATTTTAAGGCTCTGTTCTAGGGTTATTTCATTTGAACGTCTTCTCTGATAAACCCAGCTTGACTGGATGTCTCTCTTCTGGATTGGTGCAGAGTTTGATCTCTTAATTTACCTCATGCCATTGTGATTCTTATGTATTTATCTTCTCCTGAAAGCAATTATTTATGAAAGCCCTCAGAGACTGGAATAGCACCTAGCATATAGCAGGGGCACAGTAAAGGTTTATTGGTTGAATGTAAATGTCATATAGGGATTCTGGGCTTTTTTCTTTTAATGATTTATAAAGCTAAATAAAAAAGCCATGGGGTATATGAGTCAGAGTTCATTCTGAAGAGAAAAGACATTATGAGTGCTATGGGATAAGGGATTTCTAGAGGAATTAGGTCTTATGCAATTGAGAAAGCTGTGGAAGTGAAGACCCAGGAAGGGGTCAGGTGACAGGGGAAAGGGACCTGAGAAGCCAAGAACGCATGGAGATGGGAACCTCATGGGCAGGTCTGTGGGAAGCTGGTCAGCTACTACCTATGTGTCTGGTCGTAGGTGTGGGGCTGCTGTAGGCTATCAGGGTCAGTCGTTGGAAAGAACTTGACATGCAACAGAGGAGAGCAGGGACAAGCATGATCCTGCAGAGTGCCGCTCCCCATTTGTCACCAGGTCTGATTAAACACTTTTCAAAGAGTGATGGCCATTGCTTCACTTCTGTCTTCTAAATCTCACATCTCACATAAGTTCCTCTTCATCAACTCAGACCCACATCACAAAAGGAGAGGATTTGGGGAGCAGGTCCAGCTTAACCAGGGTAACACAGTACAACCACCATAGTCAGGTTCTGCTTCTGGCAGTGTGGCTTTCTGGGACACTCTTTGAGCATCTCTGATCTCAAAGGGGTAATAGAGGGCTCCAAAGGCCAAGTCCCCACTAACACAACAACCAGTAGAGCATGGAAGCATGAGGCGGGGTCCCCTTGAGAGCAGATGTTAATGGCTGCACTGGCACCAAGATATTGGGTCAGGTGAGCCTGGGATGTCCAACATGAGCAGAAGCAGAAGCAGAAGCACTGCCTCTGAGGAGAGTCTCAAGAATTCAGTTTGTAGAGTAAACAAGCATTTCACAATCAACGATCACTCTGCACATTGGAAGGCGAGCCGTTATGAATGAGAGCAGGAAAAATGAACAACAGATTTAGACCTGCATAGGCCTCACTTGTCAGAATTGTCAGTTACAGAATGTAGGGCAGCTTTGTTAAAAATATTTAAAGAAGTAATGGGCAGTTGCAAAGATGAGTAACCAAAAAATGACTGTCAGGAATGAAGAGGTAGACTTGAAAATAAAAAGGTATTCTGGAAATGGAAAATGCTCAAAATTTTAAAACTCAGTGAGCAAGTTTACTGGCAGATGTGACACAGCTGTAATCACCATGGCAGAGGGAGAAAATAAATTGGAAAATATGGGGGATGAGTAGATATGTCAGGAAATCTAATGTATTGTATATCTAACTGGAGTCCTAGAAAGTGAGAAAAGAGTGACGGTGGTTGGGTAACACTTATGGAGATATGGGCTGTAAGTTTTTCAGAACTAACCTTTTCCACAGCTGCTGGGCAAATGGTTTTAAAAAGAACAGAATGACCAAATAGTTCTAAAGCTATTAAAGAATTCAATTAGAAGTTAATATTTTCCCATGAAGAAAACTCCAGGCCCTGATGGTTTCATAGGCGAGTCCTACTAATCTTTCAAGGAGGAACTTACACAAATTCTTTCAGACGATAGAAAACGCATTCTGTGAGTTCACTTTGTCTTGATAACCAAATCCAGGCAAGGTCAATATGAAAGGAAATTACAGATCAATGTTACTCCTTAACATATATACAGATGGAATCCATCAGGCAATCATGAATACCCAAAGGACTCTAACCCGAAGCTTGATGACATGGCTACAGAAGTAGAAACATGGAACAGAATTCACCAGCACCGTCATCAGGAAACATTGCCAGGTATATTCTGTGAGCTTTTGCTTATAAGGAGAGGGCACATAAGTAGATACAAGTTTTTGGCAGTGTTGTTTTTCCGATTGCAGTGATACAAAGTGTTCTTTTTCTTATTTTGCTTAAACTTACATATATATTGTCACGTAATTCTTGAATATATCAAGAATTTTGTATAAATGTGTATGTATATACATTTACATATTTGTGCACATATACATGTATGTACATATTATTGTATGTATATATGTAGTTTTCTTCAACAGAAAGGTACTGGCATACACATAAGCTTGTAATTGAATGTAATGGCCAAAAAGATGTAAAAAGAACAAACTACATTGTCTCAGAAACTAAGATGTAATACTAAGCATAAGCTATGTACTTCTAGGAGTTTCAGCCAGATAAAATATGGTTTGGACCCAAGTGACAAGAGTTGCAGCTAACAAGCCAATATTCAACTGCCTGTTGAGAAGATAAATGCAGTTATTTCAGAGAACAGGTGGAAGGAATTCTCTAAACTCTTCAAACATTCCTTGTTCAGTGATTCTCAACTTTGGGGAGGGGCTTCGGGGTGTCAGAATATCTTGGAGGACTTTTCCAAAATACAGACAGATCTTCATTGGTGTTGCTATCTGCTCTGTCCTGTGAGATTCACAGTCCTAGTTCCCAATGATCAAAGCTGAGCATGGGAGGCTTATGGGAGAGGGTATGGCACAAGCGCAAATCTTCATGTGGCCTTTGTAGGCCATACAAATATGACCAGAAGGGAGAGTGTGCAATATTTCCGCCATTTCCTGCTGACCTGGCAGCTTCATTATATTCGTTCAGGTTTGCATCAATGCTCAGAGAACAGCTAACCTGGAGTGGTGGGGAAGGAGTCCAGACACCATCCATGTGACCTTAAGCAAGTCACATTTTATCTTAACATTGATTTCTTGACTGTAAAATGGAGGGAAAAGTTTCTATCTAGCAGAGTTTTGTGCTAGGTGGAAGTATGTAAAGCCTTTACTGTAGAACATGGAAAGTAAAATTTCGGTAAATAAACCACAGTTCATAACAGTGAAGGCATAACTATCCTAATCATCCATGACATGTTTGTGAGTGTGTCTATATATACACATATAAAGGGAAAATATTTGTTTAGTGGACTTGGGTTGTTTTTCATGTTCTGCAATTGTTAGCAGCTCTGGGATGGAAACCTTCAGATCTACTGTCTGAAGAACTTGTTCAAGTAACTTTTGAACTTATTTATTAGGATCCTGGTACTGGAAGAAAACTGAGAAATGGTATTGATAAATGATGCTTGAATTCTTGACTTGTGATTCTGAAATGGAACTTGGAGGGGTTCTGTGGTTCTGATCTGACTGAATTTTAGGACCTGCAGACTAAGTCTCGGGACCAGACGGTAGAATCGGCTTCCCTCCTGGGCTTCCCTCTAGCAAACATTTTAGTTTTCATTTCTCTGAGCATTTTAAAGGGTTTCTTATCTGCTTATTGCTTTCTTTTTGAAGATTTTATAAGAACTGCTGAAAATTAAAGAGAGCTCATTGAGTTCAAATATCCACTATAATATTCTGCAACTTTATCAGTTACGGCCACAAAATGAATCAAATACAGAACCTAAAACAAACAAAACAAAAGAAGGGCAAACTTAACTATGCTTTGGAAGAAGACAGATGTTTTTTGCATAGTTGAAGAATAATCAAACCTCAAAGTACTGAGAGTTTCATTTTGTCCTTCACATAATGTCAAAATATTTTTTTCTGAGGTTAGCCTCACTGATATTTGGGGTTCTTAAAATTAAGTAGTAATATTTTTGAATTATTATATGATTGAAGTCATTGTAACAGTTATAGTGCTTTAGTCCTTAGGCAAATTTTAAATTTGCCAGTTAATATGCCTTTACATTCTTTTATTTCAGAAAAGTTATTACAAAGCCATAAGACCCATAGGAATGCTACATTAAACAATTAATTTTTAAAAAGGAGTTTCCTCCATGTAAGAACTTGTTCATTATGCTTCAGAAGATTGGAGACTAACGAAAATTAGGCTTGGGTGGATTAATGATTGTGCATTGAGCACTGACTCCCCTATACAGAATTTTATTCTTGTTAACAACCATTTGATCAATAAATAGGAGAGATGCCCTCACAAAAAAAAAAAAGTACACACTTCCAATTGTAAAATAAATAAGTAACCGTGATGTAATGTATAGCATAAGGAATATAGTCAAAATATTGTAACAACTTGGTATGGTGATAGCTGGTACCTAGAATTATCATGTATATAAATGTTGAATCACTGTGTTGTACACCTGAAACTAATGTAATACTGTGTGTCAACTACCCTTCAATAAAAAATAATTATCTACAAAAAAAAAAGGAGTTTCCTTTAAAGCTTTTGTTAAAAAGTATATATTAAGACCTTGCAAGTTTTGGGTTCCACATAAGCAACGCTAGGACATTTATCATATTTTCTATTCTTCTATCATCCAACCCTTTCCCCAGCATGGTCAAAAACATTGCAGGAATATACTTGTTTTTGTAAGAATAACATTGGATACTCATCATATCTAGTAATCACTCTGACTTTAACTTTAGCTGCTGAATTTCTCTGAACACATTCTCTATTATTTTAAAAGTTTAAAAAATCTTTAAAAATAGTTTTTATTGTAATATATAACATAGGTACAAAAAAACTGCATGAAAGAAATACATGAGTTATTATTAGTTGAATACCCTCGTAGCCATATTGAAATTTGAAATACAATAGAAAACTTTTAGAGGGGTTTGAGTATATATGTGATCTGACATATACATTTAAACTTTTATTTTGAAATATTTCAGATATATTTATCACTCTGATATATGTCAGATATAAATATATATGTCAGGGTGTGTTTCCTAAGAGTAAGGCTATTTCTCTTATATGACTGCAGTATAGCTATCAAAATCAGGAAATTTAGCATTGTTACAGTACTTTTTATCAGTCCATTTTCCAACTTTTTCAATTGTCCCATAATGTCCCTTATACAGTACATCTCCACCCCCTTGTCAGTAAAGGATCCAGAATAGGGATAATGCTGTAGTATCTTCTAAGAGTACAGTTTCTTAGCTTTTCCTTGTCTTTCATGACAATGATGATTTTGAAGGAAACAGGTCAGTTATTTTAGGAAATATTCTGCACTTAGGTTTCTATTGTTTCCCCATGATTAAATTCAGGTATCCATTTCCAGTTAGAATAGTGCATAAATGATGTTGTATCCTCCTGATGGATATATCACATCTGCCTGCCTCTAATTGCTTACGCTAATTTGATTGCTTAGTCAGGGCACTCTCCCTTAAGAAAGCTTTTCCTTTCTTCCAGTTTCTCTTGACTTGCTGTTCTTTGCTTTTTAATGTTCTAAAGGAAAAGTTTAAATTTAAATTATTAGCATAAGTTTTATTGTTTTATCATACAATGCCAGTTTAAAGCACAAATATAAAAGCATACAATATGTATGTGCAGTCATCTGAAATTACACACATTTTTTTCTTCATGCAATGTCCTTAGTTATCTTGAGTACATAACTTTTGGCACAATTTAAAGTAGGACCAACTTGCCTTGGTTTGCCAGGATGCCTTGATTTTAGTACTAAAAAGTTCCATGACAAAAGTTCCTTGTTTGCAGGCAAACCGGGAAGGCTGACCACCTCATTTGTCCACTGTCTTCAGTCTGGAGGTAGGACACTTGTAAGGCAAGGACAGAGACCGCAAACCTGTGAAGCCATGTTGAGCCTTTGACCTGGAAGAATATTTACACTGCCTGAGACTGTCAGAGATGGCTACAAACAGAAAAAGGAAACATGGTACCTGAAAGGCCAGCACTTTTTGAAAATGCTCTAGTTTGGATGACAAATAGTGAGTTGGGAGGAGGGTAACCTAATTGACAGGAGGGAGTTCTGGGTTCCAACTGCTGCAGATCAAATACAGCCGCACCATCTCTAACTGTGCGATTTTGGGAAAGTTACTCGGTATCTCTGTGCCTTCATATCCTGGATTAGAAAGTATGAATAGTAGTAGCACTTAACCCGGGTTTGTTGGGAAGATTGCATCAGGTTGCCAATGGCAACCCTGATATTGGTGCATTCCCTCACTGAGCGGTTTGTACCACCTTCTTGTTTTGCTTGATATATATATGAAAGGAGAAGTTTAGGGTTGAAAGCGGTTTTCTTAAAAATGTTACTAAAATGTTCATACAAAGTTAAATATTGGGTAAAACAATGAAGAGACTGCAAATCTAAAACTAGTTGATTTAAGATTAGGGCAAGGCATTGACTATGACTTAATGTTTCTTTAAGTAGTAAGTGTTCTCAGGTATTAAGCCACTGGTACTGGGGGACATCTGGGAGAACGCTGACCAGGTTGGTTTTGATCTGATAAGGGCCCTCATCCCCTGCCGACTCCTTTCCATACCTGTTAGTATTTACAATGTGTATTTAGTATGAACATTTGTGTTTTTGTATGTAAGCTCATACATGCTTTCTTACAGAATATTGGAAACATTGCACACAGCTAACTCAACTATTTTTATTGATTGTTCACATTTTACCAACACTCTTTACTTTTAGTTTACTGATGAGTAAGGAATGACTGAAAACAAGAAGAGCTATGGTTTGCCCTGTTTTTCCTTTCCTTTCCTTCCAAGTCACCATTTTCAGTTTAAGTGGTTGGCTAATACAAGGAGTAACACAAATATGAAAGGATATGACAGATTTCCTTGGCTGCTCTTATTTCTTAGAATGCCATTTTCTTCTTTCTGTGTTTGAAATGGGTTCGGGCTCAAACAGAAAGCATGGCATTTCAGGGCTGTCAGTGCCCCTTTTAGCTGGGGACACAGCATGCTTATCTGGTACTTGTTCTGAGTCTTGCCTCCCCCACAGTGAGACTGCTGGAGTTCTGTGCTCAGGGGCCATTGAGAACCCTGAATGCAAGTGGTGGGGCAAGAGATGCAGACACGCAGTCTCCCCCTGCTTATTACATGCCTGCCCCATTGTCCCATAGGACTTCACTTAAAACATGCAAATTCAAAGTTAAACTTACTGAGAATTTCAAGAGCACAACAGCAGAACAGTAAATCAAGCTTGAGGTCTTTCTGAGCATGGGGCTCTGTGAAGCCGGCCTTGCCCCCACGTTTACTAGTCATCACTCTCGGAGAGAGGCCACCCTGTCCGTTACTTACAGACATAGGTATGCATTCATCTGGATTAGCTTGGACTCATGAATTCCTATTTTTTAATGTGCTATAATCCATTAATGTCATTATTTTGATAATCAAATTATCTCAGATTTGTCCTGTGGGATCCCCTTCAGACTGACTCCTGTAGTCTATTAAAATAACCCCTATTTATTTATTCACTTATTAAGCATATACTTATTTCCTGATACAAAAAGATGTTCTAGGCTAATCTTGTACCTTTTCTCCCCCACTCCTGTAATAAGCCTTTTCTTCAAAATACCCTTGTTTCTCCTAGGAATAGTGTTTAAAAACCATGAGCTAGGTGCTAGGCTTTCCTTTTATTTCGGAGATGTTATTATTTCTGGGCCCTTTTACAGAGACACCTGCGGGGGTAAAACTTTTTTTTTTTCTCTTAGAAACCATGAAATCCTATTGATACTTCCAGTTACAGAATGGCCCTGTAGGGTGCTTCTTCACCTCTCCCCATCCACACTGCTTTCTCCTGGCTTCTACTCTAAGATCCCTCTGCGGCGTCAACACACTTGCCCATAGCTCAGTCCTACAGTACCTTCCACAGTCACACCACAGTGCAAAACAAGAGTTCATGATTTGTTAAGGGTGTTTTCTTTTCCCTAGACTGAAAGTGTATAGTCACAGGACTTGCTTGGAAGTTTTTTGGATTAGCTCTTTCCCCTCTTTCTTTTTTTAAATTTTTAATAAAAAATTTTTTTTAATTTTTTGATATATTTTAGTATAGTTGGTATATGGTATTATTGGTTTCAAGTCTACAACATAGTGATTCAACAGTTATATGCGTTATTATATCCTCACCCCAACTAGTATAATTACTACGTGTCAACATAGAAAGATGTGACAGAACTATTGTCTATGTTTTCTATGCTGTACTTTAATTTCCATGACTAATTTATATTATGATTGAGATTTTGCGCCTCTTTATTCTCTTCCGCTGTTTCTCCCATGCACCCCACACCCTCCCCCATGGTAACCATCAGTCCCTTCTCAGTGTCTCTGAGTCTATTGCTGCTTTGTTCATTTTTTCTTTTTTTTTCTTTTGATATCATTAATGTACAATTACAATTACTTGAACAACATTATGGTTACTAGACTCCCCCTATTATCAAGTCCCCACCACATACTCCATTACAGTCACTGTCCATCAGTGTGGTAAGATGCCATAGAATCATTACTTGTCTTCTCTGTATATACAGCCTTCCCTGTGCGCCCCCCCATATTATGTGTGCTTCTCATAATGCCCCTTATTCCCCCTATCCCTCCCTTCCCACCCACCCTCCCCAATTCCCTTTCCCTTTGGCAACTGTTAGTCCATTCTTGGGTTCTATGAGTCTGCTGCTGTTTTGTTCCTTCAGTTTTTGCTTTGTTCTTATACTCCACATATGAGTGAAATCATTTGGTATTTGTCTTTCTCTGCCTGGCTTATTTCACTGAGCATAATACCCTCTAGCTCCATCCATGTTGCAAATGGTAGGATTTGTTTTCTTCTTATGGCTGAATAATATTCCATTGTGTATATGTACCACATCTTCTTTATCCATTCATCTACTGATGGACATTTAGGTTGCTTCCATTTCTTGGCTATTGTAAATAGTGCTGTGATAAACATAAGGGTGCATATGTCTTTTTGAATCTGAGAAGTTGTTTTCTTTGGGTAAATTCCTAGAAGTGGAATTCCTGGGACAAATGGTATTTCTATTTTTAGTTTTTTGAGGAACCTCCATACTGCTTTCCACAATGGTTGAAGTAGTTTATATTCCCACCAGCAGTGTTATCAAGTCCCTGCCACATACCCCATTATAGTCACTGTCCTGTTCCCCTTTTTCCACATCCTTGCCAGCATTTGTTGTTTCTTGTCTTTTGAATGTTGGCCATTCTAATTGGTGTGAGGTGATATCTCACTGTGGTTTTAATTTGTATTTCCCTGATAATTAGCGATGAGGAGCATCTTTACACATGCCTGTTGGCCATCTGAATTTCTTCTTTGGAGAAGTGTCTGTTCAGATTCTCTGCCCATTTTTTAATTGGGTTATTTGCATTTGGGTGTTGGGCATGTGAGTTCTTTATATATTTTGGATGTTAACCCCTTTTTGGATATGTCAGACTTTTTATACTCTTTAGTATATATATATATTTTTTAATTTGGTGGGAAAAAGATATATTTTCACCTCAGTTAAGGATAGCTAGAGAGGAAGAAAGCTGGAATCATGCCATGTAAACCTCAGCATGTAGGAATATAGGTTTGGGAACGTTCCCTTGAAGGTAGGCAATTCTGTGATGTGAGCCTCTTCAAAGAAAATGTGGCTCAACCAGGACAGGACAATTTATACTGTAATTCTCACTTTTTAGTCACAAATGTTCCAGTTAAATAAAGGAGGAAAAGAGGAGGGTATCATTTCTAGGGAGCTCTGTGAATACATGATAAAAGAAGAGCATATGCCTGAGAAATGGTTCGAGGGTGGCACAGAGCTGCTTATGTGGTGTTAGGAAGGTTTCTCCCTGTCAGTCAGGAGACAATCAATAGCTACCATGGGTTCAGCACATGGGCCAAACTTTGCTTGGATCATCTCATTGGATCTTTATGACAACACCATGAATTATTATCAGAATTATAATCCCAAATTCAATTGTGAATATGTCACAATTTTTATTATCTTATTTTACTGACGAGAAAGTGACGTCTAGGGAGGCTAAGTAAGTTGTCCAAGATAATGGAACTAGAAAAACTGGCCATGCTCTTGATTATTTTGTTATTCTTCCTCTGGCAGCCAAGAACATGCCACCAGATACAAGTGATGACCCTATTCTAGCAAGGAAAAATGTAACAGATTTACAAGAAATGTTTCATTTCAAAATTTTTCCAGATCACAAGCATAAGATAATTATGTTGTCACTGAGCTCACTGAGAGTAACAGGCCACAGGTCTTGTGGTCTTGCGCTGTGTTAACTGCAATCAAGTGTGAAGTATGAGGAAGGTGGTAGACTCACTGAATTCAGAAACTGGTAACACCACACTTGGAGCACTCTTTAAAAACATCGAACTTTTAAAAATTAGAAGATAGACCCAACAGTAGCATTAAAGAAAAATTTGAAAAGAAAATAAGATGGAAAATTCCCTATTGCAATTACTCATTTAAAAATTTTTCATATTTCAAAAATTCATATGGAAACACCAAAGACCCCGAATAGCCAAAGCAATCCTGAAAAAGAAGAATAAAGTAGGGGGGATCTCACTCCCCAACTTCAAGCTCTACTACAAAGCCATAGTAATCAAGACAATTTGGTACTGGCACAAGAACAGAGCCACAGACCAGTGGAACAGATTAGAGACCCCAGAAATTAACCCAAACATATATGGTCAATTAATATTTGATAAAGGAGCCATGGACATACAATGGCAAAATGACAGTCTCTTCAACAGATGGTGCTGGCAAAACTGGACAGCTACATGTAGGAGAATGAAACTGGACCATTGTCTAACCCCATATACAAAGGTAAACTCAAAATGGATCAAAGACCTGAATGTAAGTCACGAAACCATTAAACTCTTGGAAAAAAACATAGGCAAAAACCTCTTAGATATAAACATGAGTGATCTCTTCTTGAACATATCTCCCCGGGCAAGGAAAACAACAGCAAAAATGAGCAAGTGGGACTACATTAAGCTGAAAAGCTTCTGTACAGCGAAAGACACCATCAATAGAACAAAAAGGAACCCTACAGTATGGGAGAATATATTTGAAAATGACAGATCTGATAAAGGCTTGACGTCCAGAATATATAAAGAGCTCACACGCCTCAACAAACAAAAAACAAATAACCCAATTAAAAAATGGGCAGAGGAACTGAACAGACAGTTCTCCAAAAAAGAAATACAGATGGCCAAGAGACACATGAAAAGATGCTCCACATCGCTAATTATCAGAGAAATGCAAATTAAAACTACAATGAGGTATCACCTCACACCAGTAAGGATAGCTGCCATCCAAAAGACAACAACAAATGTTGGCAAGGCTGTGGAGAAAGGGGAACCCTCCTACACTGCTGGTGGGAATGTAAATTAGTTCAACCATTGTGGAAAGCAGTATGGAGGTGCATCAAAATGCTCAAAACAGACCTACCATTTGACCCAGGAATTCCACTCCTAGGAATTTACCCTAAGAACGCAGCAATCAAGTTTGAGAAAGACAGATGCACTCCTATGTTTATCGCAGCACTATTTACAATAGCCAAGAATTGGAAGCAACCTAAATGTCCATCTGTAGATGAATGGATAAAGAAGATGTGGTACATATACACAATGGAATACTATTCAGCCATAAGAAGTGGAAAAATCCAACCATTTGCAGCAACATGGATGGAGCTGGAGAGTATTATGCTCAGTGAAATAAGCCAAGCGGAGAAAGAGAAATACCAAATGATTTCACTCATCTGAGGAGTATAGGAACAAAGGAAAAACTGAAGGAACAAAACAGCAGCAGAATTACAGAACCCAAAAATGGACTAACAGGTACCAAAGGGAAAGGAACTGGGGAGGATGGGTGGGCAGGGAGGGATAAGGGGGGGGAAGAAGAAGGGGGGTATTAAGATTAGCATGCATGGGGGGGAGGGAGAAAGGGGAGGGTGGGCTGCACAACACAGAGAGGACAAGTAGTGACTCTACCACATTTTGCTAAGCTGATGGACAGTAACCGTAATGTGGTTGTTAGGGGGGACCTGATATAGGGGAGAGCATAGTAAACATAGTATTCTTCAGCTAAGTGTAGATTAAAAATTTAAAAAAAAAAGAAAGAAAGAAAGAAAAGGGGGATTACTCCTTAACAGGATAAAACTATTGGTAAATCAAAGATCAACGCATGCTTTAAATATCCTTAATGTTGATCACTTAAAGGGTGTCAGATGATCAGCTATGGAGGTACTCTTTTCTGATAATATTCCTTTCTCTTAATTAAAAAAAAAAAAAAAAAAAGCAGTTACTGTGTGCTGACCTCCAATGAGTTCTGCACAGTGGTATAGAGGGCATGTCAAAGTGTGGGCAAAGGGTCTGTTTGTTTCTATGCAGAAGATCAAGGCCTAGCTTGGATACCCAGAAAATGAACAAAGATACGATATGAGGAGGAGCTTCCGGCATCAGCACTCTCTGGAGGACTCGTGCCGGGGGATGATCATCAAAAAGCCTCCACAGGGATCCGGACGATGCTGCGGTTGTGGCTGCATCCAGCCCACCATCTCCTGGACTTGCCATAAGAAGGAGGAGGGAGATGTCTAGGCTGGCATATGCATACAGTGAGACAACGAATTTGACTGGATCTGTACTGTTGGAACTCAACCAGGAGTTGGGAGGGGTGCAAGTTGTAGCACCCCAAAATCTCATGACTATAGACTATCTATGGTTAAAAGAACATATGGGATGTGAACAGATCCCAGAAATGGGCTGCTTTAATTTGTCTGATGGTTCAAGTACAGTTGGACAATATCCACCATATCATAGATAAATTTTCACAAATGCCTAGGGTGCCTAAATGGTTTTCTTGGCTTCACTGGAGATGGCTGGTAATTATAGATTTGCTTTGTTTATGTCACCGTATTCCTATTATGTTAATATGTGTGTGCAAATTAGTTAGTAGTTTAAAACCTATACATACTTAAGGTACTATACAAGAAGATATGTCAAAGAAATAATCAATCCTCCCAAGTTTCCTTCATATGCTACATCTATAGCTTTTCTTCTTCCTTCCTAATTACAAACCTTAAATAGAATTCGTGCCTCATATCGAATTTACCGAGTATCATAATTCCTCCAGGTGGTAAAGATACCTCGAGACAAGTGCTGGGCATAGAAGCCACAGGGCATAAATCTGCAAAGAAGTAAAAAGCTAACCTTTGCAAACAATATGGCTTCTCTCTCACTTACCAACTTTACATTTCCCTGTATGGCCCCGGAAGATGACTGGTTAGCCAGAGACGGGTAAGATTCCTCAAGGGAGGAACAACCTAAGACAGGCACAGTCGCAGGGGGGCCATCAGGTGAGAATTTGGGGATCAACAGAGGTGAGGCTCAGAACCTCACCCCCCCTGCTTTGAGAGAAATCTTCTGCATCCGTGGATGTCTTGCTGCCCTTGTCTAGCCTGGATTAATACTTAGTCCATAGGCACACACCTGATCATCTGATCATCTACATTTGCCTTCTTACAGCACTAAACTATATTTTCTACCTTTATCTTGCATCTACCTACCACTTCAGCATTTTATTAAAAATAAAAATAATAATAATAATAGGAGAAATGTGGGATCAACATATAAATCAAGTATAAAAATCAAATGAATATTCATATTTGACCTGATGGTTTATAGGTCATATTGCATGATCAAAACCGAAAGTTTCTGTGATGAATGCCCTTGTACTGTTCACCATGTAAGAATTTATTCACTCTGTAAGAATTCGTTCACCATGTAAGAACTTGTTCGTTATGCTTCAGAAGATTGGAGACTGACGAGAATTAGGCTTGAGATGGATTAATGATTGTACATTGAGCATTGACCCCCCTATACTGAATTTTATTGTTGTTAACAACCATTTGATCAATAAATATGAGAGATGCCCTCTCAAAAAAAAAAAAAAAAAAAAAATTTTCATATTATTTCCATTTTACCGGTAACATTTTATAAGGAGATGCATTTTGTGCAATGATGTGTATAAATTATTTTCATTTTCTTTTCCCACATACCATACATAATCATCTTAATTTCATTTTTAGAGGCTGAATATTTTTCTGTCATGTTGATGCACCATAATTTACCAAACCAAATTGTTGGGTATTTAGCCTGTTTACATTTTCTTTCCATTATAGGAAAATGTCATTTTGATCAATTGGGATGCTAATTTTCTGTCGAATGTATTGTGAGTGCCTAAACATAGCCCCAGGCTAGGTATAGAATTTTTAAGAGCCAGTGAAATGAAAAAGGAATGATAGACATTTCTACCATTCCTTCTGCATTAGCCAAAGATTATTCCGTGAGTCACTTGTAGTACCGCTAAGTGAAGAAACCTGAGGTCGGTGACAACCCTCTCAAAGATGGGGATATGTGGCGACCAGGCCACAGCATTGCCTTGGGTGCAAGAGACAAATAAAAGTTTCTTTACATGAGAGTAAGTGTAGCAGTGAAGCGGGAAGTGGACGATCCCACAATGAGCGACTGGTCCGCTGGTCTGCTCTGTGAGAATCACCGAGCAGTGAAACTGAACATTGTTTCGCTCCTCAGGCAGATTCAGCCTGACCGTGATGTTCCCAGGAGCCGCCCCGTTCCTGCCCTCCTGCTAGACTTCAGGTCTTTCAGGAGTCAGCCTTGCTGTCCCCGTCTTTGCAGGACTTCCTCCTTCCCAGCAAGGACCCTGTGACCCTTCCCTCGCAGTGCCTTTGGCCTTTCATTCACGGCGCTCTTTCTCAGAGTAAGCTAGGGGTTCCTTGGGGGTGAGACACTGTCTTGCTCAGCATTCCCGCTCTACTATCTGCCATAATAGCTGGCAGTAGCAATTTTTTAAAAGACTTTAATGAGTGCTTACTGAATGCATTATACAGTGAACAGTAAGAATCTATTTCCTCTGTTGTACTTTGTCCAACAACTTAAATACCACTGGCTGTTCCAATTCTTAGTTTACAACACACACACCCATTTGCAAGGGAGAGTTGGAAAGATTATTTGACCTACACACCCTCCTTTATAGGAAAGGCAGGCGCAGAGTGGGCCACGGGCGCCGTCCTAGGGCGCTGATGCACCTTCCTTCAGGAGGTTCACCCCAGGGCCTCAAACAAAGGCAGCCAGTTTTGGGTGCAGAGACCCCACTTAGAGCATATTATTATAGTAAAGGGAAGGGAACAAGACGATCCAAAAGATAATGGGGGAATGACGAAATGGGAAGGAGGAAACCAAATAAACCCCCAAGAAAGGTACAGTGTGAAACGCAGCTCGGCTACCCACCTCGCGGTCAGCCCGCTCCTGTCTCTGGAGCTTGTTCCTTTCCTTTCACTTACTAGATAAACCCCCATGTGGTTTGAACTCTCTCTTAAAAAAACTATCTTGTTTGTTTTTGAGGGGGAGCCAAGATGGCGGCATGAGTAGAGCAGAGGAAATCTCTTCCCAAAACCATATATATATTTTTGAAAATACAACAAATACAATTATTCCTAAAAGAGAGACCAGAAGATACAGTACAACAGCCAGGCTACATCCACACCTGCGAGAACCCAGCGCCTCGAGAAGGGGGTAAGATACGAGCCCTGGCCAGGCGGGACCTGAAAAAACTATCTTTTTATAATTATCTTCATTTCTTAAAAGTGGTGATTCACTCCTCACAGTCTCTATACTTTTGTCAAAGCTGAAAAGCATGTTTACTCATTCAACAGCTGCACAGAGCCGAACTGTTGGCAAAAGTTTATCTTCAGAAAGTAACAAGAGACGTAAGGGAAAGGAGCTCCAGGGCTTGTGTACTGACAGGAAGGAAGTTCCAGACATGCAGGGAAATTCCTAGCCTTAATGCCAGCTTTAAAAAAAACTCCTTTATTCACTTTTCATCTGAATTTCTAAATCTGTCATCATGTGCAGACATCTATTCTCATCTATAAGAAATACTCTTGCTCCAGTTCTGCCTTTCCAGCCTCATTTCAGAGTCACATTCCTTTTTCTTAGGCCAGCAGCTGTTGTCAATATTCCTTCTTTCTTAAGTGCGCATTTGAATTTGTACTGTGCTACTGTACTAACAAACTCCCAGACCTTGTGACTTCAGCTTTTCACTTCTCTGTTCTTAAACAAAAATCCCTAGTCGAGTGCTATGATTTTCTTAAAACCTTACAAGGCTAAGCTTCTAGCAGGTAGCTGGCTTTTGACACTGAAGGTGTCAAAACCTCTAATTAGAGATTTCAGCATTAGGTGTTTCCTAGAAGCATCAATTCTTAAGATACTGCCTTATTTACACGCACCAAGATTTGGGATCCTTAGAGGTAGACAGTAAGTTGCAGGGAGTCAACACTTCTAAGGTGCAAACTCAAGCCACATATCTATACAAAGTACCAAACAGCACAATACACAGGGATGTAACACAGTCATCAGAGAAGGTTCAGCAGTACCCCGATTCAGGGAAAATTCTCTCCCAAACACGGATTAATAAGCACTCCGGGTTTCAGGTAGCAATGAACAGTTTCTAAAAAACAACTACTGGTGGGCTTAATGCTGAGTCTTGTCAAGATTGTAGAATGAGTAATTAAAAGGATTTTAAGGTTCTTTTGAGCACAGAGGGAAACGACATGATTCTAAGAGCATGCGATAGTAGATGAATCTAATTTCTTTTTTTTAACAGAGTTGCCAATCTCACACTTAAGATGAGTGGCATTTATATATATAGCATCTAGATTACATCCAGATGTTTATTTCCTGAGATATTCTCTGAAATAACATGGAGAGAAATAGGCTAGATAAGAGTAAGTTTAATCACTTAAATTATTGAACAACTTTATCACAAAATGCTTATTAATGCAAATTTTGTTTTGGGGATTCTTTAATGCCAGATGACAGGATTGAATACCTGTTCTAGTTAACATTGTTCTAAAATGTAACCTAGAACAAAAAAATCAATAGACTCATAAACATTGAGAAGGGACAAGTGGTTACCAAAGGGGAAGGTTTGGGGAGGGTGAAGGAGATTAAGGGGCACTATAATCCACAATCACAACATAGGTAGGTTACTGGGACCATAGTACAGCATGGATAATACAATTAATGACTGTAACATCTTAGTATGCTGATAGACAGTGACTGCAATGGAGGAGTTGAGGACTTGATAATATGGGTGAATGTTGAAGCACTGTTTTGTGTATGTGAAACCATCATAAGATTGTATATTAATGATACTTTAATAATATATATGTATATATAACCCAGATACTGGCTGCCCATCATTCTTCTGTTCCATCATGCTTGCATGATGGCTTATTACCTCTTGAAATTTCACTAAATAATCTGCTACCTACCACCAGAGTGAGCAATGTAAACTTTACTGAAGATTTCCTGTCAGGAGAGGTTTTACAGTGTATACCCCAAAGTTAACACTGTCATCTTTCCACCAGACTTTTCTGAGTTTTGTTCTCTTATTGATACTGTAACATCCCAGAGTTCTTTTCTCTCACATTTTCTCTGGTGCTTTGCTCAGCATTTCTGGCTCTTGTTTCCTCTCTCTCCTCAATTTTCCCCAGGCACTTCGAATTCCTTTATAAAGCAGAGCAATTCAACGTAAGCTTACTTTCTACTTTGAGTTCCTACCTCCAAGTTTATACATCCAAATCCATCAAAGTACTTGTCAGAACAAGGAACTAGAAACATGGTAATAGGATACCACTTCTTTGGAAAGTAGGCAGGATTATAAAGAAAAGTCTTCCCCTAGCAGATTTAACTTGGATGAAAAAAAATTAGACCATGAGTAGAACAAGGTGAATTATATGATGCTGTGAACACACACCCTAACATGTGGTGGCTTCAAACAACTGGTTATTTTCTGCGTGGTTTTGAGTGTCCTCTGTGCTCAGCCAGGCTGTCCTGTCTCGGGGACCTCAGTGTCAGGGGCTGGGGCTGGACCCCCCTGAAGGCTTGTCTGAGCTGGATATCCCCTTAGCGCCTAGTGCCTCAATGTTTTTCCCACACTTCTCCCAGAGAGGAGTCTGGACATTTTATGTGGTGGCTCAGGGCTCTCAGAGGACAGTGCTGAGAAACATGTTCTAAGGCAGGTGCCACAGGGCATTTTATAACCTCAGTGGATGTCCCATAACTTCATTTTCATTGTATTCTATTTGTCAAATCAAATTGTTCAAGCCAGCCTAGATTCAAAGGGAGGGAATTAGACTCCAAGTTTTGATTTGAGGAGCAGCATGCATGAGCAAGGAGGGAAGGAACTGATGGGGCCATCTTTACTTTCTTCCATTGTCTGTCCTCTTGCCACAGTCCACATCCACAATTCGACATGCAAACTTACATTCATTCTCTCCCAAGATCCCCAAAGCCACCCTGTATTTCAGCAGTGGGTCCAGTTCCAGAATCTTGTCACCTTATCAGTACAGGCACAATTCTGTGGGTACCCTACATTGAGTGTGGTTTCTGTTAAAGTGAAGATTTTAAACTGAGACAAATGTGTCTGCTCTCTGCTCACCCAAGATACTGTGGTGACCTAGGGATAGGATGATGCAATTCTCACTTGTGCTCAAAAGAGGGTAGGTTGACGCATAGTCACTGATCTGATTCTGAAATTCAGCTGAAGTACGTGTCACCTGTTCCTGTAAATGGGCCCAACCCTGCTCCCAGTAACGATTCTCCCTGGTTCTTCATCCTTCCTTTCCTATAAGAAATGTTTGCAACTAAGTAGTTTTCTCAGCCTGCATCCTCATAGAAGTTTGGGGTTTCAAAGACCTTTTCTGCATTTGTGTGTGGCGTAAATGGAACTATATGGCATACGGTCTTGCGCAACCTCTTTTTTTTACTATCCTACCATGAGGGTTTGCGGTGCCCTGTATCCTCATCAGTTCTTTTTATGGTTAAACTTTTAAAATGTTGCCAGCTTAGAGGTACAAAATGATCATTCATTGTGGCTTTTATTTACATTTCTCTACCATATGTAGTAATGAATTTGAGTATCTTTTTTACATTGCTGGGTCGTGCATATTTCTTATTCTGTGAAATGCCTGTGTCTTTTGCTTATTTCCTTTTATTGGATTGATTCCAATAGACTTGAAAAAGTTCCTTTTATGTTCTGGAATATAATCTTTTTAGGTGGTATGTGTTGAAAACACCTTTTCCTAGTTTGTGGCTTCTCTTTTCACTTTCTTTATCATGTTGTTTGAACAGAAGTTATTAATTTTAATGTATTCAAATTTACCAGTTCCATCTTTTATGGTTGTGCTTTTTGTTTCTTTTTAAAGAAATTCTCTATTCAGAGATTGTAAATATATTCCTTATTTTCCTTGAAAAGTTTTATAATTTTGACTTTCATGTGGAAGCCATTAATCCATAAGTATGGTGTGAAGTAAGGATCCATATTCATTTATTTAACATGGAGAACCTATTTTACCAGCTCATTTATTGTATGTCCTTTCAACACTGTGTGCAATTTCAACTCTGTCTGAAATCAGGTTTCTGTAAATCATGGGTCTCTTTCTGAGCCCTTTACCCGCTGGCTGTGACCAATACTACATTGGTTTCTGAGATCAGTGCTGAATTGCTTTAATTACCACATCTTTAAAATAAATTCTGACATCTGCTATGACAAGTCCCCCAGCTTCGTTCATCAGGACTGCTCTAGATCTTGACCCTTTGTGCTTTCATACAGATTTTAGCTTCAGCCTGTCAGGTTCCATAAAAATGAGACAAAACAAACATTCCCTCATTCATATTTTGATTGGAATTACAGACTTTACTCCATTTTCACTGTCACTCACTCTCATGTCCTCATTTCCTTCCTCACCCAACTTGGATTCCATTTATAATCACTTCCTTACAAATACCCTTAACCCTCTTGTCCCTCTCTCCCAGCTTTATACTTGTGCCATATAATTGCTTACTCCCTGCCTGTACTCCATCAGCTACAATTGCTGGAGAAAAACAACTAACTATACTGAGTAGTTTCATTTAAAATTCCTGACTACAAATCTCAAACAGGCACTCAAAACTGTCTAACGTTCTGCCACACTTACAATCTCAAAATTACCTCTCTTGTACCTTTCCCTCTCTTCTCAAACCTCCTATTCCTTTCTCTCCTTTTTTCATTCCCAGCTGACGATCTTAACTCACACTTTATTGACAAAGTTAGAGCAACAAGCAGAAACTCCCTTGTTATCCTGTCTCCAAACCTGCCTACCACATCAGCCCCGGTTTCTGCCGTCCCTGTGGTTACCGAGAATGAAGCTCACTTCCGGTCAGAGGCCAGTCCCTTCCTTTGGGCTCTGCTCATCCCCACTCATCTTCTCAAGATGTCTCCTTTTGCATTCTGTCTCTTCTACATCAGCGGTTTTTCACACTCCACTAATTTCCATCAGCATAAAACTGGCTCTATTATCAAACCAACAAATAAGCAAAAGCTCTTAGGATTGCTCCTTTCACCAGTCTCCCAGTACAGGCAGCATGCTGTAGTGGTTATGAATAAAACTCTGATGCCTGACTCCCTGGGTTCAAATTTCATCTCTGCCACTTACTAGTGTTGTGACTCTGGGCAAGCTGTGACCCTGTCCAGTATAGTAGCCATTAGTATAATGTGGCTATTTACATCTAAATTTATATTAAATAAAATTAAAAAGTTACTTCTTCAGGGGGACTAGCCACATTTCAAGTGTGGCTAATGGCTTCCCTATTGGACAGTGGGGCTACAGAACTCTTTGGTCTAGAATAGCCACACTCTTTTTTAAAAAATTATTTTTACCAATTTAAAATATTTATTATTTATTTTTCCAGTTTTAATAAGATAAAATTGATATATAAATATTGTGGGAGTTCAAGGTGTACAATGTGTTGACTAAATACACTAATACATTGCAAAATGATTTCCACCTTAGCATTAGCTAACACCTCCATCAGATCACATATTTACCTTTTTTTGTTTTTTTGTGGTGAGAATATTTAATATCTCCTTCCTAATTATCCTGTGTCATATCACCTTTTATATTTTTATCATAGCACTTATCCTGTCTGATATACTTCATGTTTATTTATTTGTTGTCTCTCTTTTCCTATCAGAGTGCAAGCTCTGTGGGAAGCAGGAGCTTCACCAGCTGATTCTCCGTGCCTAGAGCAGTGCCTGACATTACTGAGTTCAATAATTATTTATTTCCTGATGGCTGATCAGACATTAAAAAGCTTTGGACTGAGAAGAGAAATGTTTACCTAGACACAGCATACTCAGTTTTACATAGTTGGTGGATATTAACTGTGGTGTGTAGATAGTGAGGGACACAGTAATTACTATTACTTAGAGGTTGGTGGACTTCAAGAAAAAGGAAAAAGCAACTATACTGAGACTGGGAGCCTGAGTCCCGGTCTTTAAATTATGTCTACTGTGGAATATTATGAGCCAGTCTGATGCCTGAATATTTGAGTATTTGAAATTTAAAACTTAGAGAACACATGTGAGGCACTGCTGAGGAATTATAGACATGATGTGTGGGCTTAGCTGCGTTGGGAGTCAGCTGCCTCACATTCCCCACATGTTCATTGCAATGTTGCCTATGACAGCAAACAATGGGAGACGATTTAAAATGTTCATCAATATGGGATTGGATAGGCACATTATGGCACAGTCATACAATGGGACATTGTGGAACAATAAAGTGATTAAACTATATCTCAATTTATCAGTATGAATAGGTCTCAAAATGAAAGTGAGCTGAAAAGAGCAATTTGTAGATGGATAAATATGGTATTTATGTAAATTTTAAAACCTACAAAGTAGCATGATGGCCACAATATGTGAGTAAAATATTAAAATGTTGCTGGCGAGCCTACATACTGAAATGGACACCTCTAGGGCCAGAGGAGGGGCCAAGGGAGCAGTGAGGGTACAAAAGACTTCAACAGCATCTGCAAAGTATTCTTCCCTTAAAATTCTAGAAGCCAGCATGACAGTTTAAAAATCAGGGTTTTCTGGTTAATTTCTAGGGTTTGCTATACATTTAAAATATTTTATAATTAAAAACAAAACCGAAAAGAACATAAGCTGCATCTATATCAAGTGATGACATGCCACATTAATTCAGTAGTACTTCTTGGGGATCACTGTGTGTGTGTATCATTGCGCTGGGTGTTGAAGATTACAGAGAAGTCATGTAAGACATGGGTCTGGCTCCCCAGAAGCCTGCTTTCATAGTTGAGATGATAACACAACCTTACATGAAGCAGTTAAGTGGTGGAAGTTAGCATATAATTACATATGGAAATAAGCAGTAGAAGCCTGGCAGCTGGAGTCCCTGGAGCAGCTGGGGAACACCTACTGGACAAGGGCACCGTGAAGAGTGCCCTCTCCAGACAGACAGAAGGGAGGTCACCCACCTTTAGTGGGGAAGTATCATGAGCCCAGGTTAGAAAGGGACTAGTAATGACTATCATGTAGAGGTGAAGAGTTTTTTTGAGAGAAGAGTGAATATTAATTAATAATAATAATAATAAATATTATAGTTAATAAATATTAATAGTATTAATATTTAGGGACTTTAATGCCATGTCTAGGAAGTTAAACTTTATCTAACAATTAAGTAGAGAAAAATTGACAGCTCTGAGGATTTGAGGAATTTGATTTGATTTCATTGAATATTATTAATCTGACTGTGCTGAGCAGAATAGATTGGAGTAAGGGACAACTAGAAATAGGGAGTTGAGCTGGGGGGTTGGTTCGGTCTAGCAGTGAGCAGATGAGGGCCTCGGGCGTGTTGGTGTTAATGGGGATAAAGAAGGAACTAGTATTTTCCAGCAGGTAGGGTATTTTTGGTCACATTTTATGAAGGCACAGAGCAGATAAGTGAATTGGTCTTCTTGAGCTACCAGAGCAAAATGCCATAGACTGGGTGGCTTAAACAACAGAAAATTGCTCCTCACAGTTCTGGAGGCCAGAAGTCTAATATCAAGGGAGGTTTCATACTGAGGCCTCTTCTCTTGGCTGGTAGGTGGCTACCGCCTCACTGTGTGCTCACATGATGTTTCTTTGTGTGCACATGGAGAGAGAGAGAAAGCAAACTCTCTGGCCTCTCTTCATATACGGTACCAGTACCATCATGACAGCCCTGCCTTCATGAACTCACCTAAGTCTGATTTCCTCCCAACGGCTGTGTCTCTGAATACCATTGCATGAGGCGTGAGGGCTTTAGCATATGATTGTGGGGGACACAAGCATTTGGTCTATAACGGTAAGTGATTTGTTCAAAGGTCCCATAGCTATTAAGTGACAGAGCCTACAGTCAAATCTAGGTCTTTTTTACTCCAAAGTTTGTGTTGAAATTTTGAAAAAATGAATCAAAATGACTTGAGGGTGATTGCACTTAGGAGGTGAAAGGGAAGGAAGGATGAAAGGAAATGAGGTTTGGTTGCCTGATGGAACCTGATGGAAACTGTTTGCAAGGGTCAGCGACTTTGGTGGAGAACAAAATGAGTTCATTGTGGAAGATGGAAAGTTTGAGTTGATGGTGGGCCATCCCAGCACAGACGGTTTGTAGACCGATGGAGCTCTAATGGCTTAAGCTCTCAGATCTAAAGTGCTGTAAGTCATCAGCATAGAGGTGATAATTAAATTCTGAAGACATTCCCAGAAGGAATGAGTAGAAATAAAGAGAAGAACAGACATTGTGTATTTGCAAATGTGTTAAGATGGTAGAGTTTACGTTAAGTATTCTTACTACAATTTAATGAGAGAGAAAGAGAGAGAGAGAGTAGGGTGTCTTTAAGAATGCCCACACTTACAACTTTTCAGTTGGTGAAACAGAAGTGTAAACAAGGAAAGCAACAGATGAGCAATCAGATAGAGGAGAAAACTGCCAGTTGGTTTCTTTGGAGGGGTGTGAGTGTGTGTGTGTGTGTGTGTACATCACCAAAGCCTGTTTGTAGATGGGAGTTGCAGAAGAGTGGGTGGTCGAATATGTCAAATATAATAGTGATTAAAAAGAATGACAACTGGCACTGGATGGTTGTAATATTCTGTGATTTAACAAAAGAGCCATAAGATTAAGAAAAGATCATTTAGAAACTGTGGTTCCTAGATGTTTAGATTTCACAGACCAGTAATATTTCAAAAAATATTTAAGGGAACTAAATATTAAGACCATTAAAAACACCACAATCTCTTATCTGCCTCATTTTCATAAAAGAGAAACAAAAACTCTTTAATAAATTTAGAAAGCCATAATTATAGGATGAAGGCTGGTTTGTGCCAAAGGAAGCATTTAAAAAAATTGAAGTATAGTTACAATGAGATATATTAGTTTCAGGTATACAACACAGTGATTTGACAGCTACATATACATATGTTAAGAAATGCTCAGCAAGGTAAGTGTAGTTACCATCTGTAACCACACAAGGTTATTACAATATTATTGAATATTTTCTCTATTCTGTATGTTTCGTCCCCATGAGTTATTTATTTTATAATTAGAAATTTGTACCTCTTTATCCCCTTCACCTATTTTAGCCATCCCATAACCTCCCTATGGTAAGCACCAGTTTAGTATAATACCTTTTAGGCCCATTCATATTGTTGCAAACAGCAAGATGTTGTTGTCTTTTATGGCTGAGTAATATTCCATTGTGTATATGTACCACATCTTTATCCATTCATCTACCAATGGACACTTAGGTTGATTCCAAATCTTGGCTATTGATATAATGTTGCAATAAACATAGAGGTGTATATATCTTTTTAAATTAGTGTTTTCATTTTCTTCAGGTAAATACCCAGAAGTGGAATTACTGGATCATACTGTATTTCTATTTTTAATTTTTTGAGGAATCACTATACTGTTTTCCACAGTGGCCACACCAATTTACATTCCCATCAACAGTTTATGAAGGTTCACTTTTCTTTACATCCTTGCCAACACTTGTTATTTCTTGTCTTTCTGATAATAACCACTGGGAGGTGATAGCTCACTGTGGTTTTGATTTGCATTTCCTTGATTAGTGACATTGAGTGTCTTTGAATGTTTTTTTTTTTTGGCCATCTGTGTGTCTCCTTTGGAAAAATGTCTATTCAGGTCCTCTGAAGGGCAGCATTTTTAAGGTAAACTGGAGCAAAGTCAATCCCTGACTGGAGCAGATCTGAGAACTTGAATTTGGGAACCACTGGGACAATACATGTGGTGTCTCTAACACATGCTCCCAGTAAGTCTGGTGTGTTATTGTTTTTAAAAACCAACTTTTGTCTATAAGACATCTTCCCTTAGAGCACCAAAGACGAGGTTTCGGGAAGTTCAGTAGATCTTTAAGCACATAATGGAGGCAAATTATATTAAGCAAGTCTTGGGGGTAAGCTCAGGGATATTCTTCCCATTGAGAGCAGCACTCGTGTTCGGGAGAGAATGAGATTGTGGAAGTAGTAGTAGTTTGGCCCATGAAATTGTGGTTTACTTTTCACACATGGCTAGAAGATAAACTATGGATTATTTGTTGCTTGATATTTTTAAGGTATATTCAATTCCCAAGAGGAATTAGGGAGTCTGATGATTCTACAGGTCCAATTATCCTTGTGATGTAAAGACATCCCAAACTCTGTGAAGTAGCTCCTGAAATACTACACTTTCCTAACTTCTGTCTACCTGTCCCTACCAAAAGTGAATATTGGAAGCTTGACTTTATCACCAAACCATATGAACTAGAGAAACTCAGAGCTGGACAGGCCTCAAGGGCTCTGATTCAGCAGTGAAATTAGAAGGTCCAACTATACTGTGATCCACTGCAGCACAGGCTGAAAAAGGGATGTTTACATATGGAACCTGCAGGTATATTACACAAAAACAGTTCTCTGCTGGTTTAAGAAAGAATAAGAGTCTAATTATGTAGACTCAAATAAGAAAAACAAAAATGTATTATGCATTAAAATCTGTTTTGATTAAAAAAATAGCTCTTAGGCAGACACTGAAACTAACAGGTTTCAGTGCTAAAAAAGATAAAAATGGTCAACCCAGTCATCACAAAATATTATCCTTTTTCTATAGCATATGTTTCTATTAGTTCTGCAATTTTATTTGATACTCATTTTTTTTCACTAACTGTTCTCTTAATTTTGAAAATACTGTATGTGGTCAAACTTTTTAATTGGTGTGACCTAAAAGGAATGGTTATTTCTAAGTTCTGGGAAAGAGCTTCCAGGTCAAAATAACATGATGATGATGCTAATGAAACCACCAATATGAAAACACCTCCCCTGAAAGTATTCTTTGTCACCAAACAGGCTCTGAGGAAAAAAACCAACAACAACATTTAGAAAACATATTTACAAAGGCACCACATAATTTTTCCTCCTTATATTGTGCAATATAAACTCTATACAGAAAAGCACACAAAACATGTATGTGCAGCTTAATGAATAGTTATAAGGCAGCCATGCAGGTAACCACCACGCAGGAGAAGAAATCGAACATGGCCAACACAAAGAGGCTCCTGTGTCTCCCCGATCACACACCATCATCCTGTCTAGGGATAACACATGTATTAAAAATTTAAATAATAGTTTCTTTCTTTTTGAAAAGTTGCCCTCCTATGTATGCATCCCTATTAATATAGCTTAGTTTTTCTTTCTTTTTGAATTGATACCTCTGATTGCTTTTAAGAGGATTTTCTTTTAGTCTGTGGTTCTCAGAAGATTTACTAAGATGTATTTTTGGGCTGGTTGCATGTCCTAAATCCTCTGTTGGTTTCAGAAAATTTTTAGCCATTATCTCTTCAAACACTGTTTCTGTTCTCTTCTCTCTTTTCCCCTCATGCTGAACTATAATTATACTTCCTGTAGGGCTAGTTCTTCCTTGCCCCTGGGATGAAATCGCAGGTAATTCTTTGTCTTTTCTACTCATTTTCAGGTAATAAAAAGTCTTCTGGTCACTGTAGTCCTTCATATAGTTGAGTAATTAATTACAATGCCTATATGATAGAAAATTCTAACTCACTTGAAAAATTCTTTAACAGCTTTATTGAGGTATAGTTTACATACATAAAATTCATCCACTGTAAATGTGCAATCAATGTTTAGTATATTTATACAGTTGCAAAACCATCAACATAATCTAGGTTCAGAGCATTTCCATTACCTCAAAAGCTGCCCTCATACCCACTTGCAGCCAATCCCTCCTGCCCCCGGCCCCACTCAGCTGCTTTCTATTTTGTCTTTTCTAGAAATTTCATATAAATGGAGTCATGTAAATGAAATATGTGGTCTTTTGTATTGAGCTTCTTTCATCATGTCTTTGAGACTCATTCATGATGCTTCCTATATCAGTATATATACATATCAGCAGGTTGCTCCTAATATTGCTGAGCAGTATTCTGTTGTACATCATGCTGTGTTCATCCATTCACCACTTAATGGATATTGGGTTATTTCCAGTTTGAGGCTCCTCTGAATAAGCTGTTATGATCATTTGCATAAAAGTCTTTGTGTAAACATCTGGTCTGTTTCTCTGGGTAGGTACCTAGGAGTGGAATTGCTGGGTGATATGGTAGGTTTATGCCTAGCTTTGTAAGAAACTGCCAAACTGTTTTCCAAAGTTGCTATGCCATTTCACATTCCCACCAACAACGTTAAGAGCATTCTCCACATCTTTACTGACAATCGTTGTCTTCCTGATAGCCATTCTAGTGAGTCAGTAATGGTACTTCACTGTGGTTTTGATTTTCACTTTCCTAATGACATATGATGTTGAGCATCTTTTCATATACTTATTAGCTACTCATTTGTTTTCTTGGGTGAAATGTCATTTCAAATCACTTGCCCATTTGTTAATTGGGTTCTTTGTCCTATTGAATCAATTGAATTAACACACACACACACGTTTTATTCCTTAATGAGATATAGGATTTGCAAACATTTTTTTCTCGACATTTTCATTTTCCTATTGGTATCTTTTGAAAAACAAATGTGTATAGTTTTGAAAAAGTCCAATTTATCATTTTTTTTTCCTTTATGGATCATGCTTTTGGTGTCATATCTAAGAAACTGAGGAACTGTCAGAGGGGTAAAAGACAACCAGGACATAGCATCATGGAACCTCAGGATAGACACAGGCTTAGGAAGTAGGACAATAACCCCTACTGCCAAACCCTGCAAAAGCTTCAACAAAGGTGAATGAGACAAATAGGTCACTAAGTTGGGAGAATATGAATAGGAATAACTGATGATTGCTGTTTATTGAATCCTTATTTTATGCCAGATCCTATACTAAGTATGATCTCATTTCTAGTTTCAGTAAATAGATGGAGATGAAATACTTTTCTTGAATTTGGTATCAATACATTTCCCCTGTATCTCTAAAAATACTGATTCAGAGAGTGCAGCATAAGATTTAGAGATGGTAAATTGTTCTTGGGTTCTACAGCTTATTTCTTATGGGAGAGCCACTTACCTTTTTTACCTTTTACCTCACTTATAAAGTAGGAATGATCATTACTAATTTGGGGGGCAGGGCTGTTGTAAAAAATAATGTATGCAGAGCTCTTGGTGTATGGCTGGTGCATGGTACGTGCTCAGAAACAGAAGTTGTAAATACCAGTTGTCACAATGAGAGAGAGACCTGAAACTGTTCTGTAAACTGCTACATGCTACAGGCAGGCCCCATTGGATTGCACTTCACTTTATTGTGCTTCACAGATACTGTGTTTTTTGCAAATTGAAGGTTTGGGGAACTCTGTGTCAAGCAAGTCTAGCAGCACTGTTTTCCCAACAGTATTCGCTCACATCTTGTCTTTGTGTCACATTTTAGTAATTCTCACAATATTTCAAACTTTTCCATTGTTATTAACTTTGCTATAGTGATCTGCCATCAGCAAGCTCTGATGTTACTTTTGTAACTGTTTTGGGGCACCAGCAACTGTACTCATATGACACAGCCAACTTCATCTATACATGTTGTGGGTGTTCTAATCACTCCACCGACAGGCCGTTCTCCACCTCTCTCCCTCTCCCCGGGCCTCCCTATTCCCTGAGACACAACAGTATCGAAAAGTCCAATTGATACCCTATAATGGCCCCTAAGTGTTCAAGTGAAGGAAGAGACACAAGTCTCTCACTTTAAATAAAAGCAAAAGAAGATTAAGCTTAGTGAGGAAGGCATGTTGAAAGATAAGAAAGGCTGAAAACTAGGCCTCTCTTGCCAAACAGTTGCCAAGTTGTGAATGCAAAGGGAAAGTTCTTGAAGAAAATTAGAAGTGCTACTCCAGTGAGCACATGAACAATCAGAAGGCAAAACAGCCTTATTGCTGATATGGAGAAAGTTTTAGGGGTCTGGAGAGAAGATCAAATCAGCCACAACATTCTCTTAAGACAAAGCTTAATCCAGAGCAAGGCCCTAACTCTCTTCAATTCTCTGGAGGCTGAGAGGTGAGGAAGCTGCTGAAGAATAGTTGGAGGTTGGTTTATGTGGTTTAAGGAAAAAAGCTGTTTCTATAACATAAAAGTGCAGGTGAGGTAGCCAGTGCTGATGGAGAAACCGCAGCAAGTTATCCAGAAGACCTAATAGAATTAACAGATGTGGCCACATTAAACAACAGATTTCAACATAGATGAAACAGCCTTCTATTGGAAGAAGATGCCCCTAGGACTTTCATAACTTGGGAGAAGTCAATGTCTGGCTTCAAAGCTTCAAAGAACAGGCTGACTCTCTTGTTAGGGGCTAATGTAGCTGGTAACTTTAAGTTACAGCCAGTGCTCACTTACCATTCTGAAAATCCTAGGGCTCTTAAGAAATATGCTCAGTCTACTCTGCCTGTGCTGTGTAAATGAAACAAGAAAGCCTGGATGACAGCACATCTGTCTATAACATGGTTTACTGAATATTTTAAGCCCACTGTTGAGACCTACAGCTCAGAAAACAAGATTCCTCTCAAAATATTACTGCTCCCTGACAATGTACCTGGTCATCCAGGAGCGCTGATGGGGATGGACAATGAGATGAATGCTGTTCTCATGCCTGCTAACACAAGATCCAATCTGAACCCATGGGTCAAGGACTCATTTAGACTTTCAAGTCTTCTTATTTAAGAAATGAATCTTATAAGGCTATAGCTGCCACAGATAATGATTCTTCTGATAGATCTAGGCAGAGTAAATTGAAAACCTTCTGGAAATCATTCACCATTATGAACATTCATCAATCATGGGAAGAGGCCCAAATATCAACAAGAATGGGAGTTTGGAAGAAGTTAATTCCCTCCCTCATGGCCGACTTTGAGGGTTTCAGGACTTCACTAGACGAAGTAACTGTACATGTGGTGGAATTGCTGTATCTCACGATAAAACTTTTGTGGATGAGGAGTTACTTCTTACGGATGACCAAAGGAAGTGGTTTCTTGAGGTGGAAACTGCTTTTGGTGAAGATGCTGTGAAGATTGTTGAAGTGACAACAAAGGACTGAGAAGATACATACTCTTTGCTGATGAAGCAGCAGCAGGGTTTGAGAGGACTGACTAATTTTTGAAAGTTGTTCTGCTGTGGGCAAAGTGCAGTCTAACAGCATCACATGCTACAGAGAAATTGTTCGTGAGAGGAAGAGTCAGTCATGTGGCCAACTTCACTGCTGTCTGATGTTAAGTAATTACCACAGCCACCCCAGCCTTCAGTGACCACCACCCTGATCAGTCGGCAGCTGTGAACGGAGAGGCAGGACCCTCCACCAGCAAGAAGATCACAACTTGCTGCAAGCTCAGGCAATGCTTAGTATTTTTAGCAATAAAGTATTTTTAAATTAAGGTATATACATTTTTTTGGACATAATGCTATTGCACATGTATTAGACTACAGTGTGGTATAAACATAACTTTTATGTGCACTAGGAAACCAAAAAATTCATTTGATTTACTTTATTGCAGTACTTGCTTTTGTTTCAGTGGGCTGGGACCAAACCCACAATATCTCTGAGGTGTGCCTGTGTAGAATATATATTATTTGTACTACTTAGTACCTTTTGGAACCATAATATGCACTGTAATATTGTCCTATTTTAATTTTTAAAAATCCTAAAACTCTTGCTCATAAATACTTGAGTTTCCTTCCTTTTCTATTATTTGAGGAATACAATGCTTTTTTAAAAAAATGGCTTTATAAAGATATGAATCACATACCATATAATTTACCCATTTCAAAATGTGCAATTTTATGGTCTTTAATATATCTACAGAGTTTTGCAACCATCACAACAATCAATTTTAAAACATCTCATCTCCCCCAAAAGAACCTCTGTACCCATTAGCTGACTGCATGAGTCCCAGGCCCCTATCTTAAGGCAGTCACTAATCTACTTTCTGTCTCTACAGATTCTCCCACTTTGGATATTTCATGTAAGTGGAGCTATGTGATCTTTGGTGACTGGTTTTTCTTAAAACCAGAGTTAGATAGTAGCTAAAGTGGCAAAAACAGTTTATTCAGGAACTATTGTAACAGGAAAAAAGAGACCCCAGCATGGAACTGGGCTCAGTTGTGAGTACAGTATAGACAAAGGGGTGCTGATGGCTGAGGAGCAGGTTGTGGTGGTGGTGGTGGGGATTGCTGGCTGGAAAAGTACTAAGAGGAGACATCAAGGGTGTGAGAATTTCCTAGGATTCTGGCTGATGGCAGGCCAGGGTAACCACATGTCACCTGGGATGGTGGGAGATGAGGAATGTGATAATATTTTGAGGGTGATCAGATACTGGGGGTGGAGATTCTTGCTAAAATGCTGACCAGGATTCTTCCAAAACTGGTCTATGCAGATCTTAAGACAAGGCCCAAGGATGAAGCCTAGTTGAAAGAGCTTGGAGGAAACTGACTAAAGTGTGGTCAAAGACAGAGTCTTTGTCACTTCTTTTGCTTAGCATAATGTTTCAAATTATATCCATGGTATAGCATTCCTTTTTTTAGCTGAGTAATACACCATTGCATAGCTAAAGCAGATTTTATTTATCCATTATTGTCCAGTCTGGGCATTTGGATTTTTTCCCAATTTTTTTTCTTTTATGAATGATGCCACTAGTATCACTTGCGTGGTATGTTCTCATTTCTCAGGGGATATACTTAAGAGTAGAATTGCTGGGTCATGCAGCAACTCTATGTTTAACCTTTTGAGAAAGTGTCAGACTGTTTTCTGAAGTAGCTGCACCATTTACACTCCACAAGCAGCATATGAGGCTTCCAATTTCTCCACCACATTCCCAACATTTGTTATTATCTATCTTTTTTACTAGAGCTAGGCTTGCGGGTGTGACATGGTATCTCACTGTGGTTTTGATTTGCCTTTCCTGGCAGCTGATGATGTTAAGTAGCAACTGATACTCCTTTAATCCCAATGAAGTAGGCAGGATCTGGGAGCTTTAAGGATAGAAAAAAAATCTGCAAATGGTCCATTAGCATGTTGCTTCTGGGGAGCATTTGCCAATACCTTCAGGGTCTTCCAGAGATGGGCACAAACAGTACAGGAAAGAGGGTTTCCTAATTTCCTTCAATCCCTGTTACCTCATTAATTTTGTGTCCTAGATCATTGTTTCTGAATTAATACAGATATCGGTCACATGCCACTACATATTACATCCCTCACACCCTGTTTCAAAATTATGAAAGAGACAGAAGAGAGTTTGGTACTTCTGTAAGAGACTCCAGAGAAATTCATGACTTGATTTGAAAATACAGGTACAGTCTTTTATTAATGTGAAAATCTTGAATCATAGATCAAAAGTGCTTTTTCATGTCACTAGTAAATACAGAAAATTTTTCTTCTGTATGTGTAGACAGGGGTCAGCAATCTTTTTCTGTAAAAAGCTTGTTAGTAAATTTTTTTTAGCTTTGTGAATCATAGGGTTTCTGTTTCAACTACTCAACCTTGCAGTTGTAATGCAAAAGTAGCCATAGACAATACATAAATGAATGACTGTAGTGTTCTAATAAAACTTTATTTATAAAAATAGGCATTGGGCCGAATTTGGCCCATAGGCTCTAGTTTGCAGATCTCTGATGTAGTAGAAAGGGGATTCTTGGGAAGCTCTGTTTTTTCTTTAGTAGCTGTGGAACTAGAGAAAATGGACAGAGGATGCTTTTTTTATTTCTCCTACACAGATGTTTTACAATTGGACTTGGCTTCTTACTACCCAGGGTGAGTCAATTGATTGATTTTGCAGAGGTTGTGTGTCTCTTTCCTTTAAAAATTTTTTTTTTTTTTAGTGTTAGGGCAGCACTTTGAGGCATTTAAAACTAGACCAGAGAGAATTTCAGGGTCACCTTTAGGAACAACTTATTCTCATTATTGACTATTTTTCCTTTAAGTCTGAGTTCACAGAAATATTTAATTATTCCATTAATTTCATTAGTTATTTTTGATCAGCTTAAACTCTTTCATGTGCTTCTCTTATTTCTATTAAAATAAAAGAGCCCATAAAATACTAGTTATTGGTAGATATAATAGGACAGCCAACTAGGGAAAAGTCTTTTATACCTCATTTCTATGTCTAGATTACTATAGCTGTTGTCTTTAAAAATACTCTGCAAGCAGCTTAACTGAATCAAAATTAGAGTAGAGCCGAAGCATGAAGTGAATAACCTTTCGGTTGAGAAGCTAGGCTGGGGTATGGGCTTGAGGAAGTGCTGATCAACATTGGTGATCTTCCCTGGATGCTTCCTAGTTACATAATCCAGTAAATGCTCCCTGGGCTTAGGCCAGTTGAGATACATTTCCATCACTTGCAGATTAAGGAGTCCTAGCTGGTACAGAGGACTTCATACTGGCATTGAGATGTGAAGGATAATGGCTGTATACTAGGTGGACAAGGGAGGGACGAGGGTCCAAGCAGAGAGAAGAGCAGGTGCAAGGTGTAGAACATGAGACATTTATGGGTTCTGAAAACAGCAAGGACTTTGCTATTGCTACAGACTAAAGTAGAAAGGGATAGAGGTAGGAGAAGAGGTGGGATATGCAGGCCGAATCATACAGGGCTTTAGTGCCCTTCTAACGTGTTTAGATTTTATCCTGCAGGCCCTGAGAGGTCATGAAAGAATTTTGAGCAAGGGAGCAATGTGAACAACTGTCTGGGCTTGGATGTTCATTCTGATGGTGGCATAAAGGAACCAGAATGGAGGCAAGAACACCAGTTATAGGTCTCTTAGAGTTGTCTGGGTGAGAGATGATGAAAGCCTGGGCTAGGACACTGACAGTGGGAATGGAGAGAAGGGACAATGTGTCGAAGGTATCAAAGAGGAAGAATTAACATGATAAAGAGTGACTGGGTGTGGAGAATAAGAGAACAGGGAGATCTGGAGGACTACCAGTTTTCTGGGTTGGACAGCTGTGTGGATGAAGGTGCTCATCATCAAGATAGGAAATAAGGCAGGTGTTTGGAGGGATAGATATGGGGAAGGAGGACATGGAAATCAAGACAATGAGTTTAATTTAGGATATATTGACATAGAGGTGCATAGGGGTTATTTCAGCTGGACTAGGTGGGAGGCAGTTGAATGATTACACATAAATCAAGGTTGTTGAAGAGAGTGTTCAGAAAGAGCAAGAAAAGAGGTACTGACCCTTGGGGACACAGCCATTTAAACTGTGGTAAGAAGGAGCAGTCAGAGAGGGAAGAGAAGTTCCTCACACCCATGGCTACTATCAAAATAACAGAAAATTACAAGTGTTAGCAATGATGTAGAGAAACTGGAACCCTTGTGCTCTCTTGGTGGGAAAGTAAAAAAGCTGAGCCACTGCAGAAGTTTTGCCTGTGCCTTTGTTGTCATATCCAATAAATTATTAACTCAAAATGTTTTGTGTGTGTGTGTGTATAATCTTTAGGCTTTTCTACCCTGACTTCTGTAAGATAATATTATTTGCAAACAGAGATAATTTTACTTCCTTCTTGCTAATTTGGATGCCTTCTATTTATTTTTCTAGCTTAGTTGCTCTGGTTACAACTTCTAGTACTATGTTGAGTAGAGGTGGTAAAAGTGGGCATCCTTGTCTTGTTCCTGATCTTAGAGGAAAAGCTTTCAGTCTTTTTCTATTGACTATAATGTTTTCATGTTTTTTTCATATGTGGCTTTTATTATGTCAAGGTAGTTTCCTCCTATTCCTAGTTGAGTGTTTTTATCGTGAAAGAATGTTGGATTTTGTCAAAAGCTTTTCCTGCATCAATTGAAATGATCATGTGGTTTTCTATTTCATTCTATTAATGTGGTGTATTATACTGATCAATTTTAATATTTAGAACTATCCTTACATTCCTGGAATAAATTCCACTTGGCCTGTCATTAGGTGCATAAATATTTACAATTGTATCAAACCTTTTACTAATATATAATATACTTCTGTGTTCCTTGTATACTTTTTAGATTTAAAGTTTAGTTTGTCTGATATTAAAGCAGCCTCCTCTGCTTTCTCTTGGTTACTTATTTGCATGGAATATCTTTTTCCATTCTTTCACTTGCAATCTATTTGGGTCTTTGGGTCCCAAGTGAGACTTTTGTAGACAATATCGATTTGGATAATGTGCTTTTATCCATTCTGACAATCTGTTTTTTGATGGAAGAGTTTAACCCACTTACTTTTAAAGTAATTCCTGATAAGGAGGGACTTACTTTTGTCATTTTGCTATTTGTTTTCTAAATGCTTAGAGCTTTTTTGTCTCTGATTTCCTGAATTACTATCTCCTTTTGTGTTTAGTTGATTTTTTTATAATGAAATGTTTAAATTCCTTTCTCATTTGCTTTTGTGTATATTCTATAGTTACTTTCTTTGTGGTTAACATCTCAGAATTATTAGCACTCTAATTTGAGTTTATACCAGCTTCACTTCAATGACATACAAATATTCTGCTCCTTTATAACTCTGTCCCTACCCTCTTCAGTTGTTGATGTCACAAAGTTACATCTTTATATGTGCCCCAAAACATATACTAATAAGTCTTTTAAATGCATTAGTCTCTTAAAATATGTAGAAAATAAAATGTGGAGTTATAAACCAAAGTTACAGTAATATTAGCTTTTAGACAAATAATTTTTAGAAAATATATTAGTGTCTTAAATCATGTAGAAAAGAAAAAGCATTGGACAAGTTGTTACAATAATCCCAAATTTTATAATTGTCCATGTATTTACCTTTCTTGAGATCTTCATTTCTTCATATGGCTTTGAGTTCCTGCCTGTCCTTTCATTTCACCACACATTCCTCCCTTGAGCATAAATGCCTTTCCAAGCAGGCCTAGTGGTAATGAACTACTTCAGCTTTTGTTTTTCTGGGAATGTTTTAATTTCTCCCTCACTTTAAAGGATGATTTTGCCAGACGTAGGTTTCTTAGTTGATTTTTTCTCTTATTGCTTTGAATATTCAGCCTGCTATCTTCTGCCTCCACAGTATCTGATGAATAATGTGTTTATTGCTGATTAATCTTATTTAGGATCCCTTGAATATGATATTGCTTTCAATGTTCTGTCTCTTGAAAGTTTGGTTATAATGTGTCTTGGTATAGGTCTTTTTTAGTTCATTTTATTGTAGTGCATTGAGCTTCTTGGATGTTTACATTCATGTCTTTCATTAAAATTGGGAAAATTTCAGAGATAATTTTTCAAACATTCTCTCAACACCTTTCTTATGGTTGTGTCAGGTCTTTTCTGATCCTTTCCTGGGGCACATGTCATCACTTTCCAATTTTCTCCATATATGCAGCTCTTTTTTAATATCCTTGCTTGTAACATTTTTCCCTAAAAAGAGAAAAATGATGGAGGTTGGGGGAGGGGTATCAGCCCTTTCAGTACCCTGGCAATCACTTCAGCTTCAAGGACAGGGGTTTGGAACAACACGGGGAGGGTGTAATCACCCTGGCTGCCTGCTGCTTTATCTGCATCTTTGGGATGGGAAGCAGCAATCAGCAGTCAGAGCACAGATCCCTGATATTTGAAGGACAGGGCCCTTTTTGCCCACCCCAACTCCTGCAAGCTGTGTGTAAACTGCCCAAGAACAGGAGCACACCTATCTGTCACATGGCTGAGGATGGGGGACGGGGAGCTGCTACCGTGCTAAGAGCTGAAATGGACTGAAATTCACCACAATTTACCATATAAGCCTTCCCCTGGAAGTTGCAAGCCTTCAACAGACTCCAGAGTTCCAAAACAGTTGCATCAGATGGATTCTGACAGTGCTGTTGTTGTCTAGGTGGGGAGACAGGTTCTGGGTGCCTCTTACTGTACCATCTTCCCAGAAGCCTCTTCCTTAATTGTTTCTTGTCACATGACTGTGTATTTATACAGTCCCTAGTCCTGTGCTATTATGGGGGAATGCTAAATAAGTAGAGGATACAGTACTGATGACTACTGTGAAGCTCATCTTGGCTGGAAAGACAAACAGGAAACAAATATTAATCCGTGCCAAGCAATCAATCATGCATAACAAAGTTCAGTTTTGATAGGAGTTTGGCCAGAATATGACACTCTCTCCCTTGCTTGTCCCTCCTTGACCTATGACAAACAACAGTAACTATTGACAGTGTCTTTTCTGTGCCCAGTCTTGGGCTCAGAATTCATTATAGGGCTTTAGGCATCAACTATCTAACAGTTTGAAAGCTATTTGCCACCACTGTTTTAGGGTAAAAATGGTAAGTACCACAAAAACTTGAAGTTATATTGCTTCCTGGAGTAAACTATGTTTTTCAAGGAAAAGGACACTATCTCTGATTTCTTTAGTAGTTCCCACACCATTACAACCAAGCTCAACTAGGGTTTGCTGAATACATTTCATAATTTTAAGAAATCTTACAATAAGAAAATAAGCCAACATAATATGTGTTAATACATTGTTTATAGCACTTCTGTGTTCAAAAAAAGGTATGGACTTTTCTTTAAAAGAGATTCTATTCCTTCCAGCATCTGACAGCTTTTTCAACCCTTGCCATTTGAATTCATTTTCTCATTTTCTTTGTTCTTATGGACGATGGAAAACAGATGGTCGGCATCCTCAGCTAATGCTTGTTAAATGCCTTCTTAAAAATAACCTTTCAGCTTGAGGACATTATGCTCAGTGAAATAAGCCAGTAGCAAAAGGACAAATACTATATGATTCCACTTTTGGGAGGTACCTACAATAGTTAAACCCCTGAGACAGAAAACAGAATGGTGGTGGCCAGGGCCTGTGGGGAGAGGCACTGGGAGCACTTGTTTAATGGATACAGAGTTTTAATTTTACAAGAGAAAAAGAGTTCTGTGGATGGATGGTGGTGATGGTAGCAAGCAATGTGTATGTAAATGCTACTGAAGTATACGCTTTAAAATAGTTAAGATGGTGTCTTGCCAATGGGTTTCAGCCCTGGGCAAGTTCGCTACAGTTCAATGTGACCAAAGAAATGACAGTAGAATGTTCTTGGGGTGAAAGGGTTATACCCAACTTTATTTCCAGGTGCAGGTCAGTCACTAAAATCCCATCCACTCAGAGTGAGTCTGCATGCAGCAAGCCAGTCTCTGCCTCTGGGCCCCTCTGTCCGCGCAGCCATCCTCTGGGCCTCTAGTTCTCGGCGCTGCCATCACTCCAGCCTCTGCTCTGCTCTCCTGCAGCCTTGCAGCCCTGCCACTGTGTCCAGAGTGCCCAGAGTACTGGGCAGAGCTCTTTATATAGAGTCAACAGCCATGTATTGCCCACAGGTGTGCAGTGAGCTAGTCAACCAGGGCTAGGTGAGAATCCTGGCCACAGAAACTCTCATTTTATCCATAGATGGTTAAGAAATTCCTCACATGCACAGAGGGGCATGTTTTTACCTTCTGGGGATTCCAGAGAAACCATTATTGAACCATCTCATCATCTACAGGATTATTTGCTCTACTTCCATTGGTTTCTCATATGTCTTTGTGGCCCCTCTTTCCATTCTCCCAGGAGCTTTTGTTCTCTGGACAAAGTTCTTCAAGTCCTCCACAAGCCAGATGTCATTTGGGATGGATGGCAGGGCCAGCGTCGTGGGAGGCTGTCTGAGAGGTCCCGGGTCCTGCACAGCCCGAGGGGTGCTGTGTGGGCTTGACAGCATTTGTACTGAGCCACAGAAATGACTTGAGTTTTTTTCAGACAAGGTTGGGTGGATGAACTAGATGAACGCTAATGGAATTTAAAGCTCACCATGACCGTTGGGCTTTTTCATTGTGAACTTATGTATTAACATTGCTATCATTTTGGGAGTTTATGTAATGAAATATCATGTTAGGTTTTCAAAATTATGAATGCAATGTAAGTTGAAGACACCAAATTGTGAACTTGTTTTTCCTTTTTCCCCATCTCTTTTCTGTACTGAACTTCACTCTGCTGAAATGTTTTTTTTTTTAAAAACAAATCCCCTTCAGTTTTTGATTGACTGTGATTCCTAAATGGAGCACCTGAGTACAACTGGGATTCTCTGTTGGTGTGCTTTCTTTTCCCCCCAGAAATGCTGAACTGGAAATCCTTAGGTTTCTAATTTGTAACTTGCAATTACACGTTATAGGCTGCAGGCTTTACTGGGACTTCAGTGACATAGTTCATCCTGGCTTCATTTGAAACCTCCCTTATCTGGCAGAAGAGCCTGTGGGTGAAGACCTGGAAACCTGGGGTGGAGGTCTTCCTCTCTTACAGTGAGTGCATGGCTGTTTTCCATTTTCCTCAAGGAAAGAAAAATCATATATTAGAGAGATGCTACTTAGCTCTTGTTCACATGATTTGATAATACCACTGTTGGCTTGGCTCAGTACTTGCTTTGTCTCAGCAGCTGTTTCATTGAGGTGTAGAGAGGAGGATGGGGAGGTATTCAGTAGAATAATGGTAGGAGTAAGAGATTAAGAATTGTCCACCCCTCAAAAAAATCTACCAAGGAACCCAACCCAGACTTTCTGGTTCTCAGAAACAATTAATATGAAATTGATGCAGTACTACTTACAAATTGTATGTGTGTGTCACTTCTGTAACCACCACCAGGAAGGCTCCTTCATGTCCTCTCCTAGCCAGTGACCCTCTCGAAAGTTACTGCTGGCTGGATCAGGGTCTGTGGCTGTCCAATCTGTGGACTTAACACTGTAACAAATGTGGCTTCAATTTTGGTGGACCAATCACATCCCAGGACTTAAGGGACTGTTAGATCTGTCTTGGTGTTTAGGATCAGGAGTGTTGGAAGGTGACAGAGGGGGATTGTTGAAGGAGGTAGATGCAGCATCTGTAGTAGGTCCAAATTTTACCCTGCACCCAGAGAGGTCAAATGCTACACTGATTTATAGAAGTTGATGTCGGTTTGGAGCTTGATGCCATGCTGGCGCCATGGTGTCTGCCGGCCTTTCAAGGGGAATTCTGGCCCTCTTAATTTGGCTTTGAGCTTTTTGGATGACTCGTGTTTGGACAGTGTGCTTCCTATGTGGAAGAGTTTAGTGGTGCCATTTAGCTCTGCGTTGCCAGAAAGCATGCTGGCTGAGTCCTTGCGTGAGCTGTGTGCTCTGTGACTGTAGCCGGCCTTAGGCGTCAGTCCTGGTTACCAAGTTGATGCACCAAATGCGCCTGGATTAGTTGTTAGAACTCTAGTCTGTACATAGTCAACAAAACAGGGCAGTTTCAGAGTGTCTTGACAATCTCAGCAAATTAATAGAAAGCTGGAAAATCTGACTGGAAAATGTGCAAACTTGTATTCCCATGGCCAATGGCATAGAGTTTATTA
Source organism: Manis javanica (assembly GCF_040802235.1). Classification (NCBI taxonomy): domain Eukaryota; kingdom Metazoa; phylum Chordata; class Mammalia; order Pholidota; family Manidae; genus Manis; species Manis javanica. Next base: position 67,211,701 of record NC_133163.1, read on the forward strand.
AATAAAATCTATCACACTACAGTGCTGTTGTACCAGTGAAGTTGGAGCACTCTATTTTCACACATGCAGTCGGACAATGCTGGGGAAGAGTTTTATCCTGGCAAATAAATTATAGAATCTGTTTCCCAGCCTCTCATACAATGTATGTTAGTGAATACGCACTTGAAATATGTGTGAATAGATGTGTGAACAAATGAGCTAATTTAATTAGTAGCTCTCAAAGTCTAATTCTGCAAATTGTGTTAAAATTTTCCATAAAAGCCTTGATGTTGCTTCTTGCCGTTTTCCTCTACCTGTCAGTGGCAAAGAGCATAACGCTCTGAACTATTTTGTAACCTGAAGCCACAGAATGTTTCTTAACCACTGATACTGAGGCACTGATCCAGGATTCTTTTCCCGGGATTTTAGTAAGGAAAGGAGCCTGACTTCCAGTGCCTTCTGAGCATGTAACGGAGATGAGAGATGGCTACTTATTTGAACTCTGTGGAAAACAGCAAAATGGATCTGAGAAGCCAAGAGAGTAGAATTTGGCAACTCACACGTGGGAATCATCAGCTCAAATTTCAGTACCATATGCGATTGGCTGCTAGATTCGACTCTATTGACATATCAAGGAAAAGACTGTTGTTTCCAGAAGGTTGTTGTAGTTTTGAGGTGGCTGGGGAGGAACAGTTTTCTCTCATTGTGAAAGCGGAGAGCCATTTAAAAGGTGTCAGAAAAATAATACATTCAGAAGAGTAGCCTCTAGGGAACACCCAGTGCATTGGTGGCCATCATGGAAGAAATAAGGACAAAAACAAATGAGGGAGGACAGGGAAGTGCCAGAACCATGGCTTCCTTCCCCAGCAAATTCACTGCATGTGAAAGTACTCCGGAACAAAATGCTACTCTTGAACACTAGGGAAGAAAGGAGAGGTGGATGATTTCAGATCAGTGTAAAATAGCATTTTAAACACTGTAAGTATAAAATCTTAGAGAAGGCACATATGCATTAGACTGGAGAACAATTGCTTTCTTTTCATTTTTGTTTCAACGTGATCACAAAGGGTTAACAGGCTTGCTAACGTGAGAAGTAGTGCAGCCTGTTTGTTTTGTTATTTCCTCTATAAGGGTAAACAAACCCTTATGTGCATTACTAAGGATCTTTCAAAAATCAAAGGAGATAGTGGGAAGCCCAGGTGACAGGGAAATAATCTGGGGACTGGATCTGAAAAGGCTCTGGCCCCAGCAGGCACATCCTGGGTTCCATTTCTCTGGGTCCCCTCTGTCTCCCTGTTGTGCTGCTTGAAGTGGCTGGGGTCACTGGTAAGACATGCTTGCTGCACACTCATGCTTTTCCAAGAAAAATAGCAAAGAATGAACTTACGTTGAGGTACAGGAGTAGCTGACTGGCAGGGTCTCTCCAGAATCAACATGCCCACATTTCTGCTGCCTCTCATGTTCCCAAGATGATCCTCAGCTCAAAATGAATAAAATCGACGTGTTTTGGAAATCAGCAAGTATAGACCCAAGCTTATTCTTTTTGAAGTGTCAGTGTAAAAGCATTCTCCTCTCTTTATAAAATTACTCTGCTGCCAGTGTTTGCAGGAAGGGCTTTGTCCCCAAAGTGGAAGATAGCTCTAACTTTGTATACTTTGTTCATATTTACAAGTGAACTAACAGTTATTGAGAGCCACTGTTAGCCAGACTGTGTGGTGGGTACTGGGATCAGAGCAGTGAATCCATCTCTACCTGCAGGAGCTGCAATATATAAGGGAAGGACCTGGTTATTTTTGAGGTGGTATTGATAGGAAGATTGAGCACTGAAAATGTGGGTTTAAAATGGTGTGTAGCATTGCATGCTATAACTTCTCAAAGATTTGCATTTCTTTCTTTTGCTGGGAAGAATATTTAATATCAAAATTGCTATTCTGAGTGGCCATAATTAGAGAAGAAAACTCAAACCACTGAGGATTGTGATTGTAGCAGGAGAATGTGGGATGCTTGCCTATTTGAAGAAAGCTTATTAGCATTGGTTCTCCCTTAGTTACTTGTTTTGTGCTTTTAAATTAAGGAGCATACATTTGTAGTTTTTTATGTTTCAAGCAGATGTACATACACAGAGCATAAGCTTTGTGCACTGTTCAAGTTCCCTTCCCACTAGACTGTGTCCTATTACTCTGCGTAATAGTAAGGGTGCTCCAGAGCAGCACTGATTCTGTGGCCAGTCTGAAACATTGCCTTAACTGCATCCTTACAGTTCCAGGTTCCCGTTTAAAACCACTATTCTCTTAAAACCACTATTTTCTTGGAGTGTTCATTTCTTTTTTTGGCATGTCCTTTTACTGGAAATAATAGCCTCAAGACAATCAGTTTATCTGGATGTGTTTTACCTGGCAGTTACCTTTTCTCTCATTTCCCCTGGCCCACTGTCAAGTCCTATGTTCCTTTTCTGTGTATCATTTACTTGGCTGTAAAGATGTTCTCAACCCCCACAGCCATCTGCTTTTGCATCCTCAATCAGGGGGAGCTTTGATTTGGGAAATCCTGGGCGGCTGGGCGAGCAGCAGGCTGGAGCTCCTTGCGAGCCTGGCCAGCAAGCCCGTGCAGGTGCAGCCGTCCCAGGCCTGGCGAGTGGAGGATCCCGTTTTGATGTCCCCAGCGAGCATGCATAATTTTAGGCAAACAATCCTGCCCGCAGGGGCATCCAGCGGCTCCTCGAGACAGAGCAACAATCCTTGGCTCCTGGATCAGTAAAATTATCTATTTTCAAAACAATCCTTTTCAAAAAAGAAACCAACAAAGGGGACAGTGTTGTTTATGTAACTCTTTTTATAAGGTTATAAAAAGTTTTTCTCCCTGGGTACAGAGTGGGTACGGTACATGTTCCCAAGCCTAGAGAGGTCGTTTGGGAAACTGCGCTGGCCCTAGGGATTTTTGTTTGCCAATGACTTCAGTCTTTTTCCCCTTGTGGAATAAAATACTTATTATTTATTTATTTTTTAAATGTTCTGTTCTGAAAGTTCTTAGGAATGGTTGTTGGGAGCTGGGTAATCTGGACCATCCCTCCGCCGGAGAGTAGCTGTCAGGCGCCTCGGGGCGGGCAGGTGGGGTGACCTGCTGAGCAGCCGCTTTGCCTTTGAGGAAGGTGGGCCGGCGAGGCACAGTGGGCGCAGTCTCTGCACCGCTTGAACGCGTTGCTCTTTCAGATTTCCGCCTTCTTGTGCGGCTCAGCCGTCAGCTCTCACTGGTAGCCTATCAGTTAGGTGAAATCAGGATTACTGAAGCCCGCCTGGAAAGAGGGCAATACGTGCTGGGTGCTGGGAGCAAGGGACTTGGTGACAGACTTCAAGAAGCCTTAAAAATGGAATTGAAAATTAAAAAACCCCACAAATAAGAGATTCAGAAACCTGATGTTCTCAGAAAGCTCCGGTAGCGGGAAAAGCAAAGATGAAAGAGAGCAAAGGGCGCGCTGCCATCTTAAACAAGGAAGGCAGAATAAATTACTGTGAAGGGGTCTTTGTAGAGGGGAGAATGTCCCAACACAGAGGACTACCCGGCTGTCCTGAGGCCCCGGCGAGGTGGAGCGGGCCGTCAGCGTTCTCGCCCAGCGCAGGGCGGCCGCTCAGCCAGGACGTGAGCGGGAGGCGGCGGGAGGCCCTCCTCGCCAGGGAGGCCTGCGCTTGCCAGGGACCTTCTCGGGGTGCTCTGCCCGGGCAGCTGCCCCTCTTCTGGTCTCATGCATTTGCCTGGGTCAGTCAGCGGGGACAGAGATAAGAACAGGCAGTTATTTCAGCTTCAGGTTGGCTGTAGCTACTGGCTCTATTTTGTCTTGCAGGGAGTAATTTAGGACCTCCAGTCTAACTTGATTTTGCTAGTTGTCAGTAAGCAGCATTTCACGGCAAACCTCAGCCACGCGCATGCTCCCATCTCAGCTCCAGGCTTAGGCTGGGCTTGGGACCCTTTGGGATCTGAGGGTGTTTCATTTCTCTGTGTTTCTTGGCTTGGTGAGAATTTTCAGATATGCCTTAACTTTACTCATTTGTTAGAATCTTCAGGACACAGTGAGGAATAAGGATATTGGGCCGAGGGTCATCTGTTGGTTCAGAGTTTCTGGAAAACATCAAAAATGTTATTACGTTTGACTATATGAGTAGAGCTGTAAGTACATCTGTCAAGTGCATTTTTTCTCTTTGACTTTGTGGGATAATTTTCATCTACCAAATATTTATTAGTTTAGTATCTACTAAGTAGAGCAGAGTGTAGAGAGGGCCTGGTGGTGGTGGTGTGGACTGGGGCTCTGACGAGTGAGGGGAACTCCTCAGATGGAGAGGGTAAGGAGGACATCTCAAGCTCAGCAGAGTCCCAGAGCCACAGAAATAAAGGACATGAGAGGCGCAGTGACAGCTCCTGGGGGACTGGAGCCAGTCAGTGGGTGGAGCCAGAGGACATCCTGAGGTTAGGAAGCCAGATTGGGGTCAGGCTTTGATGCAAGTAAAAAGTTTGGATTTTATCCTATATGCACTGGGTATTCATCTAAAATTCTTCGTCACAGTGTAAGAATAGAAATTAGTTAGCATAAGAGTAGCCATCTTAGGGCCTAGAAGCCATTTTATTTAGGAAGAAAAAAACTGGGACTGGGTAAGGCCTTGAAAAACAAGTTAATCATGAACACCGGGTGGTGGGCAGCTGTGACCCTTGGTCAGCTAACCTTGGTCAGCTAAATCACACATACCAAGCTTATCGTGCGGAACCGCCCTAAAAATGGAGGAGTGGAGGAGTGGTCTTATCTTGCCCTTGCTTAACCCCAGGATGTATGTCTTATAAGAATAATGTGTAGCTGTGGAAAATTACTATGAGTTAAGTGTTTTGAAAATGCTATATAAACCCTTGGCTTTGAGTGCTTGGGGTCCTTGTTGAAATCCGCTGTGTCGGGCAGACACTTGGACCCCAGCTAGCTGGAACAATAAACCTCTTGCTTGTTGCATCGATCTGCCGTGGCCTTTGTCTCCTCACTGGGGGGAAGCGTAGACCGAAATAAGGCCGGTAGGTCTTACATTTGGGGGCTCATCCGGGATCGCATGCCCCCCCGGAGGAACGACAAGCCAAGGATTGGAGGCTTGCCCTAGCCAGGTATTACTGTGTTTGTGTCCATGTGTCTCTTGTCAAACCTGTAAGAACATTCTGTGATTAATCAGAAAGTGCCTTGCTGGATAGTGAGCGCACTCAGTGTTTTTGTTCGCGAACAAACCTGAAACCTGTATAAGCCTGTGGGAGCTCCAATCTGTATCTGGGTCAGCATTGACTTAGGCGGACGTGCTGGCAGGTCACCGGCCAAGGGTCTTGAGAGACGTCCCTTGCCCCCGTCTGGAGGACGAAGTCCTCATCTGTGAGGAAAGTCGGCTGCTGCTGCAGTCTGACAGGCCTTCAACTCAGTTTCAGTTTTGCCTCCGCGGCTGCGGTAGATTCTTTTCTGTAGGTGCCTGTTTGTTAGCTATTGTGTTTATTCTAGTGTTGTTACTGACGGAAGAAATGGGACAGACGCAGACGACTCCTTTAGACTTGACTCTAAGACACTGGGGAGACGTAAAGAGTAGAGCAAATAATCTGTCTGTTCTTGTTAAAAAGGATAAATGGAACACTCTGGCCTCGGCCGATTGGCCAGCTTTTCAGGTTGGTTGGCCTCCCGGGGGATCTTTCTCTCTTCTCCTTATACAGGTAGTCAAAAAGAAAGTTTCTGGTACCGGATCCCATGCACACCAAGACCAGATTCCTTACATTCTTGTCTGGGAAAACTTAGTCACAGAACCCCCCCACCCCTTGGCTTCAGCCCTTCTTACCCCACCCATCTTCACAGGTTTTTGCGCTCCGCAAAGACCCAAAAGAACCTAAGAAAGTTCTGCCTTCACCCCCCGATGCAGATCTCCTCCTCCTCGATTCTCCCCCTCCATACCCTCCTCCTGCTACCCCCCAACCTGCCACCCCCCCGGTCCCTATTCCTTCCCCCCTCCCTCTCCTGTTCCTCCTGTCCCTCCCGTTCCCATCATTCCCCCACCCCCTCCGACCCCCCAGGCTAGCAGAGGGCAGAACGTTGGCCCAGCCGGAGGGACAAGGAGCTGCGGGGCCCCCTCACCAGGAGCCGCTGTGACACTTCCCCTTCGAGCCCTCAGCCACCCCTCTGAGGATGGCCAGCAACTCCTATAGTATTGGCCTTTCTCTTCCTCAGACCTCTACAACTGGAAGACCCAAAACCCCTCTTTTTCAGAAAATCCCAGAGGGTTGGTCAATTTGATTGAATCTTTACTTTCCACCCATCAGCCCACTTGGGATGACTGCAACCACTTGTTACAGGTCCTGTTTACAATGGAAGAAAAAGACCGGATCCTCCTGGAGGCCCAGAAGAATGTACCGGGGGCCGATGGGCGACCCACTCAGAACCCAGCCATTATCGAGGAGGGGTTCCCCCTGACCAGACCTGATTGGGACTTCAACACCCCGAAAGATAAGGAGCACATGAAAGTCTTCTGCGGGGCTCTAATGGCAGGTCTCCGGGGAGCGGTGAGGCACCCCACCAATTTGACTAAGGTAAAGGGAGTCCTTCAAGGATCCGATGAATCCCCCTCAGCATTTTTAGAAAGACTCATAGAGGCTTTTTGGCAGTACACTCCGTATGATCCAGTCAGTGAGGAACATAAAGCCACAGTTATTGTAGCTTTTATAGATCAATCTAGTAGAGACATCAGGAGGAAATTGCAAAGGCTAGGACTGCAGGACAAAACCCTGCGAGACTTAGTACAGGTGGCAGAGAAAGTGTATCATAATAGAGAGACTGAAGAAGAAAAAGAGGGTAGGAAGCTGCAAGAGACTGAGGAAAGAGAGCTGAGGAAAGAAAGACGGCAAGAACGCAACCTCCATAAAATCCTCACCACTGTTGTGAGAGAGACCAGAGAACCTAAACCAGGGCCAGGTGGCAGGAGACAGCAGCTAGATAAAGATCAGTGTGTGTACTGTAAAGAGAAGGGACATTGGACTGGAGAATGTCCAAACAAGAGAAAGAAACCTCAGCAGTGGGAAAAACCTATTGCCCACCCTAAGATTCTGACCATGCATGAAGACAGTGATTAGGGGGGACGGGGTTCGGAGCCTTAACTGTGGAGGGGAAGCCTACTCAATTTCTAGTAGACACCAGGGCACAGCACTCAGTATTGCAACAAGCTGACGGGCGGCTCTCAAATCGGAAATCATGGGTCCAGGGAGCCATGGGAAATAAATTGCATTCTTGGACCACTGCACGGACAGTAGACCTAGGAACAGGATTAGTATCTCACTCTTTCCTCGTGATCCCAGATTGCCCATATCCTTTATTAGGAAGAGACTTGCTCACAAAAATGAAAGCCCAGATACATTTCCTGCCAGAAGGGCCACAGCTTAAAAGGCCCTCAGAGGACCCCATCCAGATATTGACTGTGATGTTAGAAGATGAGTATAGACTTTTTGAATTCGAAAAAGAGAACCCAGGCTCAGGAGACCTCAGCCTGTGGCTAAGAAAGTTCCCTCAGGCATGGGTAGAGATGGCGGGAATCGGGAAGGCTAAACATAGGCCGCCTGTCTATGTTAAACTAAAACCACAAGCCACCCCCATAGCAGTTCACCAGTACCCTCTGCCGAGAGAAGCCAGAGAAGGAATCTGGCCCCATTTCACCCGATTCCTCCAGTTGGGGATATTGAGCAGATATCAATCTGCCTGGAACACCCCCATTCTTCCTGTCAGGAAGCCAGGCACAAATGAATACTGTCCAGTCTAAGACTTGCGAGAAGTTAACAAGCAGGTAATAGACATTCATCCCACAGTTCCTAATCCTTATAATCTTTTAAGTTCCTTGCCACCTCTCCGAGGATGGTATACCGTTTTAGATTTAAAAGATGCCTTCTTCTGCCTCCAACTTGCGCCAAAGAGTCAAGAGCTTTTCGCCTTTGAATGGAGAGACCCAGACGGAGGAGTGACGGGGCAACTCACGTGGACCTGGCTCCCGCAAGGATTCAAAAATTCCCCCACCCTCTTCAATGAAGCTCTCAACCAAGACCTGGTGCTATATCGAGAAGCTAACCCCCAGGTAACCTTGCTGCAATATGTTGATGATCTTCTGCTTGCAGCCGAAATGAAAGAAGATTGCCTGAAAGGGACGGAGAAACTTCTGGCAGAATTAGGAACTCTAGGATATCGGGCGTCAGCCAAGAAGGCACAAATCTGCAAACAACAGGTAAGCTACCTGGGCTATGTGTTACGAGAAGGGAAGAGGTGGCAGTCAGACGCAAGGAAAGAGACTGTTCTCCATATCCCTCCGCCTGAGACTTCTAAGCAAGTCAGAGAATTCCTGGGGACCACAGGATTTTGCAGGCTATGGATCCCCGGGTTCGCAGAGATGTTAGCCCCCCTTTACCCTCTCACCAAAGCTGGACCATTCTCTTGGGAAGAGAAAGAACAAAAGGCGTTTGATGCCATTAAACTGGCATTGATGTCCGCCCCAGCTCTGGGACTCCCCGATGTGACAAAATCCTTCCACCTGTTCGTGGCAGAGAACAGGGGGATAGCCAAAGGGGTGCTGACTCAGAAGCTCAGACCGTGGAAACGGCCCATAGCATACTTGTCTAAAAAACTAGATCCAGTAGCCGCTGGCTGGCCTGCATGTTTGAAAATAATCGCTGCAGCAGCAGTACTAGTCAAAGATGTGGACAAATTGACTCTAAGGCAAAATCTAACCATGACTGCTCTGCACGCACTAGAAAGCATAATCCGGCAGCCCCCGCATCAGTGACTTACAAATGCTTGGATAACTCACTACCAAGCCCTGTTGCTCAACTCCGACCGGGTGACATTCTCTCCGCCGACCAGTCTCAATCCAGCCACTTTGCTGCCAGACCCTGATCTTGAACCCCCTGTGCATGACTGTCAGCAAGTATTAGCCGAAGCCCATGGGTGGTGTAAAGACTTGACTGACCTGCCTTTACCAGACGCTGAAGCCACCTGGTTTACAGATGGAAGCAGCTACCTAGACCAGGGAAAGCGTAAGGCAGGAGCGGCTGTGGTAGATGGAGAAAAAATAGTGTGGGCTCAGCCCCTCCCCGAGGGAACCTCTGCGCAGAAAGCTGAGCTCATTGCTCTTACGAGAGCACTAGAACTGGGGGCCAGGAAGAAAATTAACATCTATACAGATAGTAGGTACGCCTTTGCTATGGCACATGTGCATGGAGCCATTTACCAACAAAGAGGACTCCTCACCTCCGAGGGAAGAGAAATAAAAAACAAGCTGGAAATCACGGCACTCTTAGAAGCTCTGCACAAACCAGCCAAAGTAAGTATAATTCATTGCCCTGGTCACCAACATGGGAAGTCCCACATCGCCATAGGCAATAATATGGCTGATCAGGCTGCCCAAGAAGCAGCCGCAAAGACAGTAGAAATCTTCCTCTCTGAAACCCAGCCTGAGCCAAGCCTGCCACCCTATCAATATAGCCCAGCAGATTTAGAACTAATCTCCAAAGACCATACTCACTCTTTTGATGAACAGAAGAGAGCCTGGTGCACCCAAGATAGAAAAATCATCCTGCCCCAAGCAACTGCCAAAGCCATAATCAAACAGATGCATCAGTGGACACACTTAAGAGTGCACAAACTTACTCAGACTGTCTTAAACTCTGGGTGGTATGTGCCGAACCTGCAGCAGGTAGCTGAATCAGTAGTTAAGCCGTGCATTCCTTGTCAAGAAACAAACTCGCCCAGGAAGAAAAATTGGACTAGAAAACGGGCAAGGGGGAACTGGCCTGCACAGTTTTGGGAAATAGACTTCACTGAAATTAAACCAAGGAAGTATACATTTAAGTATCTTCTAGTGTTTGTAGATACCTTTTCAGGATAGGTTGAAGCCTTTCCAACAAGGCAGGAAACGGCTGCAGTAGTAACAAAGAAAATACTAGAAGAAATATTTCCTCAGTTCGAGATACCTAAGGTAATAGGATCTGACAACAGACCCGCTTTCATCACCCAGGTAAGTCAGGAAGTTGCTAAGTATTTGGGGACCGATTGGAAATTACATTGCATGTACAGACCCCAGAGTTCAGGGCAAGTAGAAAAGATGAATCGAACCCTAAAAGAGACCTTAACTAAATTGACCATAGAGACTGGCTCAGACTGGGTGGTGCTCCTTCCCCTAGCGTTGTTTTGAGCTCGGAATACCCCTACCCATCTCAATCTAACCCCCTTTGAAATATTGTACAGCTTCCCTGCCCCGCTTACTTGCCTGCATGACCCCTTCCCCGTTACCCAGACTGACAACCGCAATTTATATAATAAGTTGAAAGCTCTCCAGGCAGTCCAAAGAGAAGTGTGGACCCAACTAAAAGCAGTCTACGAGCCCGGCACTTCAGAGGCAGCCCACCCATTCCAAGTTAGAGACTTTGTGTTTGTAAGGCAACACCGAGCACAGACTCTTGAGCCATGGTGGAAAAGACCCTACTTAGTGTTGCTGAACACCCCAACAGCAGTCAAAGTTGACGGGATTGCCGCCAGGATCCATGCATCTCATGTGAAACCCGTTATCTCAGCCGAGACAGCTGACGACCATCTCGCATGGAGAGCCCAATCTACTGAGAATCCTCTCAGGCTTAAAATCACCAGAAGACCTCTAAAGTGACCAGGTGCACGTCTGGAGACACCAACGCCGTTCAGCTGACCCACACACCGTTCTCAAAAACTCTATTGCAAGATGACCACGTCAGCTGGACAAAGACAATCCACAAAAGCTGAGACTGTGCCATTCATATTATATATATTGTGTCTTTCCCCTATTGCACTCAGTGGCCCTAACCCCCATGTCCCCTATCGGCTCACCTGGGAAATAGAGAACTGAGAAACTCATGAAATATACAACCGCACTTCCCACATGACCCCCTTAGGCATGTAGTTTCCTAACCTGTACTTTAACCTAGACAGAGTAGCAGACTTAGAAAAGAGGAGTGGAAAGGGCAGGAGTCAGCATTCAGGCCCCCCTCTTCCCTGTGCCCCCCAGCTCTGTCCGGTTGGAATGGGAGGAGGAGACTGGCAAGAAAAACAGCGCCGAGTCTCTGTGAGTCGAAATGGGTTTTATGCGTGCCCAGGGTTTCGAACAGAGCCAGAGAAGCAGCAGTGCAGAGGAGCCGAATCCCGATACTGTGCACGTTGGAGTTGTGTTACCACCAATGACGGAGAGTGGAAGTGGCAAGTAACTCCCCAGCTCATCACTCTCTCATTCGTTAAACCGTGCACCTGAACCAGGTACAGTCCAGACTGTAATCTGCTCAGGCTCCAGTTCACAGAACAAGGAAAAAAAGACACCCGATGGCAGTCAGGGTTAACCTAGGGCCTATATCTCTATCAGACCCCTCCTTTTAGAACCCCTTTTCCGAGTCAAATTAAAAGTTGAGCCAATAGTCGAGATAGCCTTAGGTCCAAATAAATTATTGAAACCCGAAGCACCCAAAACCCCTAGACAGCCCCTCAAGGCGACACAGCCCCCTAAGTCCCTTCCCCAGAGCCTGTTGAGCCCAGCTTGGACACCAGCCCCCACCGTAGAAAGCCAGCAATCTCGGCTCCTTAGTTTAATCAGAGGCACTTTCCAAGTTATCAATAATTCCTGTCCCGAGCTAACTCGCTCCTGTTGGTTATGCTATGATGTTGCTCCCCCTTACTATGAAGGTATAGCATTTGTTAATGCTCTCAACCAGTCTCCTGACTCCTCCCAATGTAGATGGCAGCAGAAAAGACCAAGACTCACTTTATCCTCTGTAAGTGGGCAGGGAACCTGTATTGGGAAAGTTCCTAAAACTTACACCTCCCTCTGCAACAAGACAGAAGTAATAAGCACCACCCCAACTTATTATATTCCCCCATCTAACGGGTGGTGGGCCTGCCAAACTGGAGTCACTCCGTGTGTTCATTCCCAGAAGCTAAGTGAAACTTCTGACTTTTGTATTCTAGTACAATTAATACCCTGCCTTATTTTCCATCCTTATGATGAAGTCCTGTCCCAACTAGGCCAGTCTCCGCCCCGAGTCAAACGAGAACCCGTGAGTCTGACTGTCTCCCTCTTACTAAGCCTCGGCCTAGGGGCAGTGGGGGCAGCCACAGGGGCATCCTCACTAGTTCTTCAGAACCAGCATTACCACAGTCTCAGAGAAGCCATAGATGCAGACTTAGAAGAGATAGAAAAATCCATATCCACCCTGCAAGACTCTTTAATTTCTTTGTCAGAAGTAGTCCTACAAAATAGAAGAGGTTTAGACATGTTATTCCTCCAACAAGGTGGACTGTGCGCTGCCCTTAAAGAAGAATGTTGTTTCTATGTAGACCATTCAGGAGTAGTAAAAGACTCCATGGCCAAAGTTAGAGAAGGGTTAGCTAAAAGAAAAAGAGAAAGAGAACAAAACCAAGGGTGGTTTGAGTCCTGGTTCAACTCCTCGCCATGGTTCACTACCCTCATCTCTACTCTAGTAGGGCCACTAATAATCTTAATATTAGTTCTAACCTTTGGCCCCTGCATACTAAACCACCTAGTTACCTTTATCAAAGAACGCATTAGCACCGTGCAAATCGTGGTGTTGAGACAGAACTATCAGAGTGTTGACTAAACAGATGACCTCTAGTTTCATGATTGAAATAGATACAAGAAGAAGAGGGGAATGTAAGAATAGAAATTAGTTAGCATAAGAGTAGCCATCTAAGGGCCTAGAAGCCATTTTATTTAGGAAGAAAAAAACTGGGACTGGGTAAGGCCTTGAAAAACAAGTTAATCGTGAACACCGGGTGGTGGGCAGCTGTGACCCTTGGTCAGCTAACCTTGGTCAGCTAAATCACACATACCAAGCTTATCGTGCGGAACCGCCCTAAAAATGGAGGAGTAGAGGAGTGGTCTTATCTTGCCCTTGCTTAACCCCAGGATGTATGTCTTATAAGAATAATGTGTAGCTGTGGAAAATTACTATGAGTTAAGTGTTTTGAAAATGCTATATAAACCCTTGGCTTTGAGTGCTTGGGGTCCTTGTTGAAACCCGCTGTGTCGGGCAGACACTTGGACCCCAGCTAGCTGGAACAATAAACCTCTTGGTTGTTGCATCGATCTGCCGTGGCCTTTGTCTCCTCACTGGGGGGAAGCGCAGACCGGAATAAGGCTGGTAGGTCTTACAACAGTCATGATATGGAGGTGTGGTGGGCATTTTTTACTCTTCTGGCTACCCAAATGGTGGGGGATCTGTCTCCATGTTATGACTCAGGGTCTGCCCCCCACTGCAGAAGCTGGAAATGTGGGTACTCTCTCTGCTAGTCCCACTTGCAATTAAGGCATGGGAATGTGATCTAAGCTCTGCCAGTCAGATGGCTCTACTCTAGACTGTAAATTGTGACATGAAGGAGCTGGGAACTCAAGCAAAATCCATTTCTGGAGATGGAGCCATCAGTTTATAGAGGCAGCAGTGGGGCAAGCAACTGAAGGTCATGGCCAAGCATCCAAGGACTCAGGTGGTGGTGGAAACTAGTGTCTCTGCCCAGCAGCAGCAAGGATGTCTTCACCTCACAGTCTTCCCAGCATGATATTGCACATTGCTGCTGGCTGTATAGCCTCCAGACCTGGTTCTCCAGCTCTCCAAGAGACCCTGTGAGCTGCCCAGTCTTCTCTCCCCCTCCCTCCTCTCCTCTGCTGAGGTGTAGCTTACTGACAGTAAGATGCACCCTCTTAAAGTTTATAGTTTAGTGAATTTTGACAAGTGTATTCAGGAGTGTGACCAGTACTACAAGATAAGGACTATTTCCATCACCCCCAGAAATTCCTTTGTGCCGCTTTATAGTCAGTCCCTTCTCCCTATTTCCAGCCCCTGAGCTGATCTTTGTGTCCTTAGAGTTTTGCCTTTTCCATACAATCATATAAAATGGATGAATCTTTTGTGTCTGACTTCTTTTTTCACTTAGCATAATGTTGTCAAGATTTATCAATGTTGTGTCAGTTCATTCCTTTTCATTATTTTTTTAAAAATTATTTTTTATTGAAGGGTAGTTGACACACAGTATTACATTAGTTTCAGGTGTACAACACAGTGATTCAACATTTATATACATGATAATTCTAGCTACCAGCTATCACCATACAAAGTTGTTACAGTATTTTTTAATTAAAAATTAAAAATTTATTTTCAATGTGGTAAAACATACATAATATAAAATTTCCCCCCCCCCTTTTTTTTTGAGAGGGCATCTCTCATATTTATTGATCAAATGATTGTTAACAACAATAAAATTCAGTATAGGGGGTCAATGCTCAATGTACAATCATTAATCCATCTCAAGGCTAATTCTCGTCAGTCTCCAATCTTCTGAAGCATAACGAACAAGTTCTTACAGGGTGAACGAATTCTTATATAGTGAATAAATTCTTACATGGTGAACAGTACAAGGGCATTCATCACAGAAACTTTCAGTTTTGATCACGCATTATGACCCATAAACAATCAGGTCAAATATGAATATTCGTTTGATTTTTGTACTTGATTTATATGTTGATCCCACATTTCTCCCTCTATTATTATTATTATTTTTATTTTTAATAAAATGCTGAAGTGGTAGGTAGACACAAGATAAAGGTAGAAAACATAGTTTAGTGCTGTAAGAAGGCAAATGTAGATGATCAGATGATCAGGTGTGTGCCTATGGACTAAGTATTAATCCAGGCTAGACAAGGGCAGCAAAACATCCACGGATGCATAAGATTTCTCTCAAAGTAGGGGGGTGAGGTTCTGAGCCTCACCTCTGTTGATCCCCAAATTCTCACCTGATGGCCCCCATGTGACTGTGCCTGTCTTAGGTTGTTCCTCCCTTGAGGAATCTTACCTGTCTCTGGCTAACCAGCCATCTTCCGGGGCCATACAGGGAAATGTAAAGTTGGTAAGTGAGAGAGAAGCCATATTGTTTGAAAAGGTTAGCTATTTACTTCTTTGCAGATTTATGCCCTGTGGCTTCTATGCCCAGCACTTGTCTCGAGGTATCTTTACCACCTGGAGGAATTATGATACTCGGTAAATTCGATATGAGGCACGAATTCTATTTAAGGGTTGTAATTAGGAAGAAAGAAGAAAAGCTATAGAGGTAGCATATGGAAGGAAACATGGGAGGATTATTTCTTTGACATACCTTCTTGTAGAGTACCTTAAGTATGTATAGGTTTTAAACTACTAACTAATTTGCACACACATATTAACATAATAGGAATACGGTGACATAAACAAAGCAAATCTATAATTACCATCCATCTCCAGTGAAGCCAAGAAAACCATTTAGGCACCCTAGGCATTTGCGAAAATTTATCTATGATATGATGGATATTGTCCAACTGTACTTGAACAATCAGACAAATTAAAGCAGCCCATCATTTCTGGGATCTGTTCACATCCCATATGTTCTTTTAACCATAGATAGTCTATAGTCATGAGATTTTGGAGTGCTACAACTTGCACCCCTCCCAACTTCTGGTTGAGTTCCAACAGTACAGATCCGGTCAAATTCGTTGTCTCACTGTATGCACATGCCAGCCTAGACATCTCCCTCCTCATTCCTATGGCAAGTCCAGGAGACGGTGGACTGGATGCAGCCACAACCGCAGCATCGTCCAGATCCCTGTGGAGGCTTTTTGATGATCATCCCCCTGGTACAAGTCCTCCAGAGAGTGCTGATGCCGGAAGCTCCTCCTCATATCGTATCTTAGTTCATTTTCTGGGTATCCAAGCTAGGCCTTGATCTTCTGCATAGAAACAGACCCTTTGCCCACACTTTGACATGCCCTCTATACCACTGTGCAGAACTCATTGGAGGTCAGCACACAGTAATTGCTTTTTTTTTTTTTTATTAAGAGAAAGGAATATTATCAGAAAACAGTACCTCCATAGCTGATCATCTGACACTCTTTAAGTGATCAACATTAAGGATATTTAAAGCATGCGTTGATCTTTGATTTACCAATAGTTTTATCCTATCAAGGAGTAATCCCCCTTTTCTTTCTTTCTTTCTTTCTTTCTTTTTTTTTTAATTTTTAATCTACACTTACATGAAGAATACTATGTTTACTATGCTCTCCACTATATCAAGTCCCCCCTAACAACCACATTACGGTTACTGTCCATCAGCTTAGCAAAATGTTGTACAGTCACTACTTGTCCTCTCTGTGTTGTGCAGCCCACCCTCCCCCCCATGCATGCTAATCTTAATACCCACCTTCTTCTTCCCCACCCCTTATCCCTCCCTGCCCACCCATCCTCCCTAGTTCCTTTCCCTTTGGTACCTGTAAGTCCATTTTTGGGTTCTGTAATTCCACTGCTGTTTTGTTCCTTCAGTTTTTCCTTTGTTCCTATACTCCTCAGATGACTGAAATCATTTGGTATTTCTCTTTCTCCACTTGGCTTATTTCACTGAGCATAATACTCTCCAGCTCTGCAAATGTTGCTGCAAATGGTTGGATTTTTCCACTTCTTATGGCTGAGTAGTATTCCATTGTGTATATGTACCACATCTTCTTTATCCATTCATCTACAGATGGACATTTAGGTTGCTTCCAATTCTTGGCTATTGTAAATAGTGCTGCGATAAACATAGGGGTGCATCTGTCTTTCTCAAACTTGATTGCTGCGTTCTTAGGGTAAATTCCTAGGAGTGGAATTCCTGGGTCAAATGGTAGGTCTGTTTTGCGCATTTTGATGAACCTCCATACTGCTTTCCACAATGGTTGAACTAATTTACATTCCCACCAGCAGTGTAGGAGGGTTCCCCTTTCTCCACAGCCTCGCCAACATTTGTTGTTGTTTGTCTTTTGGATGGCAGCTATCCTTACTGGTGTGAGGTGATACCTCATTGTAGTTTTAATTTGCATTTCTCTGATAATTAGCGATGTGGAGCATCTTTTCATGTGTCTGTTGGCCATCTGTATTTCTTTTTTAGAGAACTGTCTGTTCAGTTCCTCTGCCCATTTTTTAATTGGGTTATTTGTTTTTTGTTTGTTGAGGCGTGTGAGCTCTTTATATATTCTGGACGTCAAGCCTTTATCAGATCTGTCATTTTCAAATATATTCTCCCATACTGTAGGGTTCCTTTTTGTTCTATTGATGGTGTCTTTCACTGTACAGAAGCTTTTCAGCTTAATGTAGTTCCACTTGCTCATTTTTGCTGTTGTTTTCCTTGCCTGGGGAGATATGTTCAAGAAGAGGTCACTCATGTTTATGTCTAAGAGGTTTTTGCCTATGTTTTTTTTCCAAGAGTTTAATGGTTTCATGACTTACATTCAGGTCTTTGATCCATTTTGAGTTTACCTTTGTATATGGGGTTAGACAATGGTCCAGTTTCATTCTCCTACATGTAGCTGTCCAGTTTTGCCAGCACCATCTGTTGAAGAGACTGTCATTTTGCCATTGTATGTCCATGGCTCCTTTATCAAATATTAATTGACCATATATGTTTGGGTTAATGTCTGGAGTCTCTAATCTGTTCCACTAGTCTGTGGCTCTGTTCTTGTGCCAGTACCAAATTGTCTTGATTACTATGGCTTTGTAGTAGAGCTTGAAGTTGGGGAGTGAGATCCCCCCTACTTTATTCTTCTTTTTCAGGATTGCTTTGGCTATTCGGGGTCTTTGGTGTTTCCATATGAATTTTTGAATTATTTGTTCCAATTCATTGAAGAATGTTGCTGGTAATTTGAGAGGGATTGCATCAAATCTGTATATTGCTTTGGGCAGGATGGCCATTTTGACGATATTAATTCTTCCTAGCCATGAGCATGGGATGAGTTTCCATTTATTAGTGTCCCCTTTAATTTCTCTTAAGTGACTTGTAGTTTTCAGAGTATAAGTCTTTCACTTCTTTGGTTAGGTTTATTCTTAGGTATTTTATTCTTTTTGATGCAATGGTGAATGGAATTGTTTTCCTGATTTCTCTTTCTATTGATTCATTGTTAGTGTATAGGAAAGCTACAGATTTCTGTGTGTTAATTTTGTATCCTGCAACTTTGCTGTATTCCAATATCAGTTCTAGTAGTTTTGGAGTGGAGTCTTTAGGGTTTTTTATGTACAGTATCATATCATCTGCAAATAGTGACAGTTTAACTTCTTCTTTACCAATCTGGATTCCTTGTATTTCTTTGTTTTGTCTGATTGCCGTGGCTAGGACCTCCAGTACTATGTTAAATAACAGTGGGGAGAGTGGGCATCCCTGTCTTGTTCCCGATCTCAGAGGAAATGCTTTCAACTTCTCGCTGTTCAGTATAATGCTGGCTGCGGATTTATCATATATGGCCTTTATTATGTTGAGGTACTTGCCCTCTATTCCGATTTTGCTGAGAGTTTTTATCATGAATGGATGTTGAATTTTGTCAAATGCTTTTTCAGCATCTATGGAGATGATCATGTGGTTTTTGTCTTTCTTTTTGTTGATGTGGTGGATGATGTTGATGGATTTTCGAATGTTGTACCATCCTTGCATCCCTGGGATGAACCCCACTTGGTCATGGTGTATGATCCTTTTGATATACTGTTGAATTCTGTTTGCTAATATTTTATTGAGTATTTTTGCATCTACATTCATCAGGGATATTGGTCTGTAATTTTCTTTTTTGGTGGGGTCTTTGCCTGGTTTTGGTATTATGGTGATGTTGGCTTCATAGAATGAGTTTGGGAGTATTCCCTCTTCTTCTATTTTGTGGAACACTTTAAGAAGAATGGGTATTATGTCTTCTCTGTGTGTCTGATAAAATTCCGAGGTAAATCCGTCCGGCCCGGGGTTTTGTTCTTGGGTAGTTTTTTGATTACTGTTTCAATTTCTTTGCTCGTAATTGGTTTGTTTAACTTTTGTGTTTCTTCCTTGGTCAGTCTTGGGAGGTTGTATTTTTCTAGGAAGTTGTCCATTTCTTCTAGGTTTTCCAGCTTGTTGGCATATAGGTTTTCATAGTAGTCTTTAATAATTCTTTGTATTTCTGTGGAGTCTGTCGTGATTTTTCCATTCTCATTTCTGATTATGTTGATTTGTGTTGATTCTCTTTTTCTCTTAATAAGTTGGGCTAGAGGCTAATCTATTTTGTTTATTTTCTCGAAGAACCAGCTCTTGGTTTTGTTGATTTTTGCTATTGTTTTATTCTTCTCAATTTTGTTTATTTCTTCTCTGATCTTTATTATATCCCTCCTTCTGCTGACTTTAGGCCTCATTTGTTCTTCTTTTTCCAGTTTTGATAATTGTGATGTTAGACTATTCATTTGGGATTGTTCTTCCTTCTTCAAGTGTGCCTGGATTGCTATATACTTTCCTCTTAAGACTGCTTTTGCTGCGTCCCACAGAAGTTGGGGCTTAGTGTTGTTGTTGTCATTTGTTTCTATATATTCCTTGATCTCTATTTTGATTTGTTCATTGATCCATTGATTATTTAGTAGCATGTTGTTAAGCCTCCATGTGTTTGTGAGCCTTTTTGTTTTCTTTGTAGAATTTATTTCTACTTTTATACCTTTGTGGTCTGAAAAATTGGTAGAATTTCAATATTTTGGAATTTACTGAGGCTCTTTTTGTGAGCTAGTATGTGGTCTATTCTGGAGAATGTTCCATGTGCACTTGAGAAGAATGTATATCCTGTTGCTTTTGGATGTAGAGTTCTATAGATGTCTATTAGGTCCATCTGTTCTAGTGTGTTGTTCAGTGCCTGTGTGTCCTTACTTATTTTCTGCCCGGTGAGTCTATCCTTTGGGGTGAGTGGTGTGTTGAAGTCTCCTACAATGAATGCATTGCAGTCTATTTCCCTCTTTAGTTCTGTTAGTATTTGCTTCACATATGCTGGTGCTCCTGTATTGGGTGCATATATATTTAGAATGGTTATATCCTCTTGTTGGACTGAGCCCTTTATCATTATGTAGTATCCTTCTTTATCTCTTGTTACTTTCTGTGTTTTGAAGTCTATTTTGTCTGATATTAGTACTGCAACCCCTGCTTTCTTCTCACTTTTGTTTGCCTGAAATATGTTTTTTCATCCCTTGACTTTTAGTCTCTGCTTATCTTTGGGTTTAAGGTGAGTGTCTTGTAAGCAGCATATAGATGGGTCTTGCTTTTTTATCCATTCTATTACTCTATGTCTTTTGATTGGTGCATTAAGTCCATTTACATTTAGGGTGACTATTGAAAGATATGTACTTATTGCCATTGCAGGCTTAGGTTCGTGGTTACCAAAGGTTCAAGGTTAGCTTCTTTAGTATCCTACTGCCTAACTTAGCTCGCTTATTGAGCTGTTATATACACTGTCTGGAGAGTCTTTTCTTCTCTCCCTTCTTATTCCTCCTCCTCCCTTCTTCATATGTTGGGTGTTTTGTTCTGTGCTCTTTTTAGGGGTGTTCCCATCTAGAGCAGTCCCTGTAGGATGCCCTGTAGAGGTGGTTTGTGGGAAGCAAATTCCCTCAGCTTTTGCTTGTCTGGGAATTGTTTAATCCCGCCATCATATTTAAATGATAGTCGTGCTGGATACAGTATCCTTGGTTCAAGGCCCTTCTGTTTCATTGCATTAAGTATATCATGCCATTCTCTTCTGGCCTGTAGGGTTTCTGTTGAGAAGTCTGATGTTAGCCTGATGGGTTTTCCTTTATAGGTGACCTTTTTCTCTCTAGCTGCCTTTAAAACTCTTTCCTTGTCCTTGATCCTTGCCATTTTAATTACTATGTGTCTTGGTGTTGTCCTCCTTGGATCCTTTCTGTTGGGGGTTCTGTGTAATTCCATGGTGTGTTCGATTATTTCCTCCCCCAGTTTGGGGAAGTTTTCAGCAATTATTTCTTCAAAGAGACTTTCTATCCCTTTTCCTCTTTCTTCTTCTTCTGGTATCCCTATAATACGAATATTATTCCTTTTGGTTTGGTCACATAGTTCTCTTAGTGTTGTTTCATTCTTGGAGATCCTTTTATCTCTCTCTATGTCAGCTTCTATACGTTCCTGTTCTCTGGCTTCTATTCCTTCAATGGCCTCTTGCATCTTATCCATTCTGCTTATAAATCCTTCCAGGGATTGTTTCACTTCTGTGATCTCCTTCCTGACATCTGTGATCTCCTTCTGGACTTCATCCCACTGCTCTTGCATTTTTGTCTCCATCTCATCCAATTGCTCTTGCATTTTTCTCTGCATCTCTGTCAGCATGTTCATGATTTTTATTTTGAATTCTTTTTCAGGAGGACTGGTTAGGTCTGTCTCCTTCTCAGGTGTTGTCTCTGTGATCTTTGTCGGCCTGTAGTTTTGTCTTTTCATGGTGATAGAGATAGTTTGCATAGCTGGTAC
The DNA here is from genome assembly GCF_040802235.1 of Manis javanica. Taxonomy (NCBI): domain Eukaryota; kingdom Metazoa; phylum Chordata; class Mammalia; order Pholidota; family Manidae; genus Manis; species Manis javanica. The sequence goes on from NC_133163.1 coordinate 67,233,035, forward strand.
AAGTGACAGCTGGGAGAGCTTTCCTTCTTGTTGTTTTGTGGCCTTCCTCTCCTGGGAGAATAGCGACCTCTAGTGGCTTGTGCTGGGCAGCTGTGTGCAGACAGGGCTTCTGCTTCCTGCCCAGTTGCTATGGGGTTTATCTCTGCTGTTGCTGTGGGCATGGCCTCGCTGGAGCTGCTCCTCCAAAATGGTGGAACCCCGTTGGAGGGGGAGCGGCCAGGAGGCTATTTATCTCCGTAAGGGGCCTCTATGCTCCCTGCTGCCCAGGGGGTTAGAGTGCCCAGAGATCCCCAGATTCCCTGCCTCTGGTCTAAGTGACCTGTCCTGCCCCTTTAAGACTTCCAAAAAGCATTCTCCAAACCAAAACAACAACAGCAATAATGAGAGAGGGAACAGAAAAAAAAAAAAAAAAAGGAAAAAACACGCGATTTTTTTTTTTTTTTGTCGTCAGGCACCGGTCCCAGGCACCCGCTCACCAGTCCCGCTGCCCTGCCTCCCTAGCACCGGGGTCCCTGTCCCTTTAAGGCTTCCAAAACACACTCGCCAAAAAGAGAAAAAAAAGGGGAAAAAACGTGCGATTTCCTCTGACCTCAGGTGCCGGTCTCAGGCACCTGCCCACCGGTCCTGCAGGGAAAGATGCGGGATATTCTTTGTCCTCAGGCGCCGGTCCCAGGCACCCGCTCACCAGTCCCACCGCCCTGCCTCCCTAGCACCGGGGTCCCTATTCCTTTAAGACTTCCAAAAAGCACTCGCCAAAAAGAGAAAAAAAAAGGGGAAAAACGCGTGATTTCCTCCGTCCTCAGGTGCCCGTCTCAGGCACCCGCCCACCGGTCCTGCAGGGAAAGATGTGGGATATTCTTTGTCCTCAGGCGCCAGTCCCAGGCACCCGCTCACCGGTCCCGCCACCCTGCCTCCCTAGCAACGGGGGCCCTGTCTCTTTAAGGCTTCCAAAAAGCACTCGCCAAAAAAAAAAAACCGCTGCGGTTTCTTTCCACCCGCCAGGAGCCGGGGGGAGGGGCGCTTGGGTCCCGCCGGCCGGGGCTTGTATCTTACCCCCTTCGCAAGGCGCTGGGTTCTTGCAGGTGTGGACGTGGTCTGGATGTTTTCCTGTGTCCTGTGGTCTCTATTTTAGGAAGATTTTTCTGTGTTATATTTTCATAGCTCTATGTGTTTTTGGGAGGAGATTTCCACTGCTCTACTCACGCCGCCATCCTGGCTCCGCTCTCTCCTTTTCATTATTGAATAATATTCAAATAATGTTTGGTTACTTCACAATTTGTATATCCATTCACCAGTTGCTGGATAGTTGGTTTCTTTTCAGTTTTTGGCCATTATGTATAAAACTGCTATGAATATTATATGCAAGTCCTTTTGTGGACATATGTTGTTATTTTTATTAGGTAAATACCTAGGAATGAAATCACTGGGTTGTATGATAAATAAATGTTAAATAAGAAATCGCTAATCTGTTTTCCAAAGTGCTGTTGGGAATGCAAAATGGTATAACCAAAGTATGAAAGTTCCAGTTGCTTTGCATCCTTGACAGCACTTGGTATTATCAGTCATATTAATTTTAATCATTTTAGTAGTTATGTAATGGGACCTCATGGTAGACCTTTAATTTTTTCATGTTTTATAATGTGTTTATAAATGCTATTGTTGTAAAACTTCAGTTTCCAATTTTTCACGGTTAGCATATGCAGTTGATTTTTGTATATTGACCTTGTGTATTGCAACCTTGCTAAATTCACCTATCAATTCTTGTAGCTTTTTTTTTCTATATAGATAATCTTGTCAATTGTGAATAAAGGTAATTATATTTGCTCATTTCTTGGATGAGGTTTTATTTCCTTTTCTTACCTTATTATTGCTCTAGCTATGACCTCTATTTGATGATGATTAGAAGCAGTGAGAACAGACTTAGTTTTTAAAAGGAAAGCATTTAGTCTCACACCACTAAGCATGATGTTAACTGTAGGTTTTAATGTATCCTTTATTGGTTTTAGACATGCCATTTATACTAGTTTGCAGATAATTTTTATCATGACTCATGTTAAATGTCAAGCGTTTTTTTTTTCCTTGTATCTATTGAGATCATCATGGAATTTTTCTTTTCATTAATATGGTGAATTTCATTGATTTATTTTCAAGTATTGAACCAACTTTGCATTGACCCTACTTGGTCATTTTGTATTATCCTTTCTTTATAGTGCTAAATTCAATTTGCTAATATTTTGTTGAGGACTCAATATTTAGACTTTATAAAAAACAATGTCTTTGTCAGGTCTTGGTATCTAGGTAATGCTAGCTTCATCTAATGAATTGAGTTAAGACTGTAGAATTGGTATTACTTCTTAAGTGTTTTATAGAATTCATTAGTGAAATCATCTGAGTATGAAGTTTTCTTTGTGAGAACTTTTTAAAATAAGAGCTCCAATTTCTTTAGTGAATATAGGGTTATTCAGGCTTTCTATTTTTTAAAAAATGAGTTTTGGTAGTTTGTTTCCTTCATATAAATCTAAGTTATCAAATTTATTGGCCTTAAGTTACTTATAAATTTTCCTTATTACACTTTTAATATATGTAAATCTGTAGTGGTATTTCTTCTTTTGTTCTTAATATTTATAATTTGTATCCTCTTTTTTTCTAGATCAGTCTGGCTAAATATTTATACATTCTATTTAACTTTTCAAAGAACTAGCTTTTAGTTACATTGAATTTTCTTTGTTTTATTGGTTTCTGCTCTTTGCTTTCTTCTGCTTATTTTTATATCTGCTCTTCTTTTCCTATTTTCTTAATGTAGAAACTTAGATCACATACTTAAGACTTGTCTTTTCTAATATAAGCATTTAATGCTATAAATTCCCCTCTAAGCACTGCTTTAATTGGGTTCAACAGATTTTGGTATGTTGTATTTTCATTTTTATTCTATTCAAAATATTTACTAATTTCTCTTGTAATTTCCCCTTTGGCCAAATGGCTATCTGGGACTGGGTTGCTTTGTTTCCAGATCCTTGGGAAATTCACCATATTAATGAAAAGAAAAATTCCATGATGATTTCCTTTATTGACTTTTCATTTAATTCCAATCTATTCAGAGAATATACTTTGTATCATTTCAATCATCTTAAAATTGTTGAGATTTGTTTTATGGCTTGAAATATGGTCCATCCTGACGAATGTTCCATGTTCACTTGAAAAAAATGTTTATCCTACTACTTTTAAGTGGAGCATTCTGTTAATATGAAGTCAAGTTAGTTGATGGCACTATTTAAGTCACCTACATCACAGCTGGGTTTTTTTTGTACATGTTCTATCAAATACTAGAGAAGAGTGTGTGGAAGTCTCCATATATAAACGTGGATTTGTTTTTTTTCCCTTTTAGCTCTATTAGCTATTCCTTATGTATTTTGAAGGCTCTGTTATTAGGTGCAAAAATATTTAGGATTGTTATGTCTTTTTTTGATGAATTGATCCATTTATCTGTAGGTAATGCTTCTGTTTACCTATAGATATATTTCTGGATATATTCTTTGTGCTGAAGTCTACTTTGTTTGATATTCAATCTCTGTAGCTTCTTTTTGAGTAGTGTTGACATGGTATAGTATATCTTTTCCTATTTAACTTTTGGTATACCTATGTCTTTATATTTAAAGTGGTATCTGTGTAGATGGATTTTTTTTTCAACTGACAACCTTTACCTTTTAATTGTGTTAGACCATTTATGTTTTATGTAATCATTTGTATAGTTGTATATACATCTACCATCTTGCTAGTTGTTTTCTACTTGTCATATATCTTTTATTCTTTCCCTATGTTCTTTCAAATTTACCATGTATTTTTAATAATTCCATTTGTCTCTACTATTGGCTTATTACATATATTAAGTTTTTGCTCTTGGGTTCACATTATACATCTATTTCACGTTTAAGCTTCAAATAGCATGCATTATAATGGTATACAGCTCACCCTTGAACAACGTAGGTATTAGGGATACCAGCCCCCTGTGCAGTTAGAAATCCATACATAACTTTTGACTCCTCCAGAATTTAACTGCTAATAGCCTACTCTTGACTGGTGGCTTATTAATAATATAAACAGTTGATTAACACATATTCTGTATGTTATATGTATTATATAGTGTATTCTTACAATAAGCTAGAGAAAAGAAAATGGTAAGAAAATCATGAAGAGAAAATATGTTTACATTACTATACTGTATTTATTGGTAATGATCTGCAAGTAAGTGGACCCATGCAGTTCAAACCTGTGATGTTCAAGGGACAACTGTACTTTCATTTTTCCATTCCATCCATGTGCTTGCTATTGTTTTACTTTTTACTTCTACATATTATTGACCTTATAATACATATTTATGCTCTGGACAATCAATAATCTTTTCAAAAGAAAAAATAAGGAAAAACTTAAAACTTTATCTCCATTTTTTACCATCTTCACAATTCTTCAATTCTTTGTATTAATCAAACTTTCCATCTTATTTCAGTCTTTCTGCCTCAAGAACATCCTTTAACATTCATAGTGGAACACAGCTGGCAATGACTTATGCTTTTGTTTGTCTGGAAAAGTCTAATAATTTTTTTTGAAATATATTTTGCTGGGAATAATATTCTGAACTGACGTTTCTTTATTGTGTCAGTGCATAAACAATGACACTGCTGTTATCTTCTGGCTTTTGGATTTTCTGACAAAAAGTTTGCCATATATTTTATCTTTCTTCCTTATTATGTAGCATTCCTTGTATCTCTGGCTGCTGGCTAGCTTTTCTTTTTAACATTGATTTCTGGAAGTTTGGTTCTGATGTGTCTAGAAGTGTGTGGGTATGTTTTAAATTAATTTTGGGGTTCTCTGAACTTCTTTGTTCTGTGGTTCATTAATTTTGGAAAATATATGACCATTATCTCTTCAAATATTCTGCCCCATCTTTTATCTCTTCTCCTTTTGCATCTTCAATTATTCCTAGTTGATATTATTCCACCACAATATCTTGAGTTCTTTTCTATTTCCTCACTTTTTTTCTTTTGTGTGCTCCAGTTTGTATAATTTCTGTTAATCAAATTCAAGCTCACTAATCCTTTTCTCTGCTGATAAACCTATTAAAGGAATATTTCTTCTCTGATATCATGTTTTTATACCTAGAATTTCCATTTGACTTTAGAAAATTAATTTTCACCTATCAGCTGAAATTCTCTATCTGTTAATGCATGCTGTTCACCTTTTCCACTAGCTCTTAACAGATGAATTATGGCTACTAAATTTTTTCTTATAGTTTTAACATCTGGCTCATTTATGGATCTGGTTCTTTTTACTGCCTTGTATCTCAAAAATGAATTGTGTTTTCTTTTTGTAATACAATTTTTTCACTGGATGCTGGACGCTGTGCATAGAACAGTAGAGAACAAGATAAATCAGAAATGGGCACACTTTGTACTTGTCAGTCCATTACTGTGGAGACTTGAGTCAACTGAGGCAGCAGTTTAGTTGGACTTGAATTTGTGGCTTCTGTGGATCCCTGCAGAGTACCCAGACTTCAGATTCTTCTGGTGAAGGGTTGCTGTTACCTTATACTTGGTGAATGACGCAGGATGTTGGAGGGCTTTTCTCAGTGTATATTCTTCATCTGCAACTTGCAGCAGGCCCTTGTGATCTGGTAGGCTCAGTAAAACTTAAAATTTTGTACACTAAATTACTCAGTTTTCCATATGGCCAGGTTGTCTTGTGGTTTTCTATATCATAAGTGGAAGCAGAACTACACATAATATCCTCCTAATAAACTACTGTTCTATTTAAGTCAGTTCTATACAACTCATAATTTTGGCTGATAGAGGAGGTAATGTATGGTAGTAGTTAAGGGCAAACAACAGAGTTCAGACAAAACTGGTTTGAATCCCAGCTCAACCATTCATTGCTTGACTTTTCTAGCTAGGTGATCTTGAGCAAATTATTTAACTCAATGTCACTCAATTTCCTCATTTGTAAGGTAAGGATTGAATGAAATAATGTATGTAAAATGCTTAACACAATTCCTGACCCATAAGAAAACCTTAGTGTGGGGTCATTATTATCGGATTTAAATTTTATATGAGTCAGCCTGGTGACAGATGAGAGGGTAGCCTGTAGGAAGGAGAGTCTAAGAGACTGTTAGGAAATCAATTCAGGAGATCAGATAAGAGTTATGGGGGCTTGAAATAGAGCTAAAACAAAAGAGATGGAAGGGATGGACTCAAAAAGACATGTATAATCAACAGTCCCCTCATGTGCTGTCATGTGCATGTTCTTCCATCATCCCTGTACTTCTCTAATTTTCCTGTTAACTTCTGTTCAGTCTAGTATCACAAAATCTTGTAAGTGTTTGGATGTCTTTCTCTTTCCATTAAATGTGGGTCCTTCGAGGGATGGGCCAAGTCTGATACTAGTGAATCCCTAGTGTTTCCTACAATGGCTGGCATAGTAGGCATCAAGTTTGTTGTATTACACCCAACTGGGAAATTGTTCTATTGTTTCTTGCTACTACAGTCAATGTTCAGGTCGTCTGTACTTGAATGTACAATTGATGGAACATTTCCATTCCAATAGCCATATCAAGCTGAGTGACTGTTGATGTTGATTCTAATTGGATCCTAGAGTTTCTGGTGAACTTGTCCTGCCTGTTGGTATTCTGTAGGGAATGATAAGGATGGAAGAGATGCTACCTGTGCAATAGGTTGGAAACTTAGGCCTCAATCAAACAGCTAGGCTAACCCACTGCTTTGATTTGTTTGGGAACTTTATACTCTGTTACTTTCTATTTATATTAGATTCCCCAAAGATAATTTTGTTGACTTAGGTCCCCACTTCATAAACTTTTAGTACACAGTTAACTAATAGGTTGCCTGAGGGGCAGAAATTAGTTACTTGTGTTGCCAGTAAGTGCCTTTTCCTCATCAAAGCAAACCCATGTTACGTGTGCTTTCTGGGTTGATCAGCTTATTGTTCCTTTGCCAGTTCTGCAAAGGTCATTATGTAACAAGATGAATAAAATTATATTCAGCAGAATTTCTTTCAGCAGGAGGGCTGTTTTGTTTAGGAGAATTTCCTTGATAAACTGTCTTGAGGTTATAAAAAAAAGACATCTCAAGAGACCTCATTGGGAACAGAATAAACCTGAGTGAAAAGATGGGAGATTTGTCTGCGTCCCCTGCAGGAGACCAAGAATTTGGAGCCAGCGAGATAATAGAAGGCAGCTTGCTTTGTAATTGATTCCTCTTGACTCCTCTTCATAAACTCCCACATTGTCAGTAAACTCACCAACTTCATATCATGCTTGGGATGAGTAACTTTTTTTTGTGGTCATATGTAATTTTAAAAAAATTAAGGCATCATTGATATACAATCTTATGATGGTTTCACATGAGCAACACTGTGGTTTAACATCACCCATATTATGAAGTCCCCCACCCACCCCATTGCAATCACTGTCCATCAGCATAGTAAGATGTATAGAATCATTACTTGTCTTCTTTGTGCTATACAGCCTTCCCTGTGACTTACCTATATTGTGTGTGCCAATCATAATGCCCCTCAATCCCCTTCTCCCTCCCTCCCCACCTGCTTTCCCCAACCCCTTCCCTTTCATGACCTCTCATCCCTTCTTGAAGTCTGTGAGTCTGCTGCTGTTTTGTTCCTTCAGTTTTGCTTTGTTTTTATACTCCGCAAATGAATGAAATAATTTGGTACTTGTCTTTCTCTGTCTGGCTAATTTCACTGAGCATAATACCCTCTAGCTCCATCCATGTTGCAAATGGTAGGATTTGTTTTCTTCTTATGGATGAATAATATTCCATTGTGTGTATGTACCATATCTTCTTTATCCAATCATCTACTGATGGACGCTTAGGTTGCTTCCATTTCTTGGCTATCATAAATAGTGCTGCAGTAAACATAAGAGTGCATATGTCTTTCTCAAACTGGGTTGCTGCATTCTTTGGGTAAATTCCTAGGAGTGTAATTCCTGGGACAAATGGTATTTCTATTTTGAATTTCTTTGAGGAACCTCCATACTGCTTTCCACAATGGTTGAACTAGTTTACATTCCCACCAACAGGGTAGGAGGGTTCCCCTTTCTCTGCATGCTCGCCAACATTTGTTGTTCCTAGTCTTTTGGATGTTGGTCATCCTAACTGGTGTGAGGTGGGGATGATTAACTTTAAAAAATTAGGAAAGAATTTGAAACAGTTATTCAAACAAAAAACTTGTACATGAATGTTCATAGTAGCATTATTTATAGTAGCCAAAAGGTTGAAATAACCTAAATGTCCATCAATGAATGATTAGACAAATAAAATGTAGTACATCTATCCAATGGAATATTATTCAGCCATTGAATGGAATAAAGTACTGATAATGGTATAACATGCATAAACCAGGAAAACACTATGCTAAGTGAAAGAAACTGGACACAAAAGGCCACATATTGTATCATTCCATTTATATGAAATATCCAGAATAGGCAAATCCATAGAGACAGCATATTTGGTTGCTAGTGTGTAATGCAAAGTGACTGCTTCATGGTTATGAGGCTTCTGTTTCGGGTGATGAAAACGTTCTGTAACTAGATAGTGGTGATGGTTGTATGACATTGTGAATATATTTAGTGTCACTAGAGTGTACACTTTAAAATGGTAAATTTTAGGTTGTGTATTTTTCCCTCCCCCCATCCCTAACCCATATACACACACAGATTGAGGGGCTGGGCTCTGAAAGCACATGGGTTGCAGAAGGCAGTCAGGGTAGACAAGGGAATGTGGAATCAGTGAAAAGAAGTAAACTGCAAGAACACCTACAGAGGTGCAGGAGGTTTGTGATGCTTACAGCATATAGCACTGGGGTTTGGGCCAGTGTTAGCCAGGTATCTGGCAGCCCTGATGGATATCCAAAGAGAAAAGAGAATATTACAGAGAATTTTTAAGATTTGAAAGTGCAAGCAACATCCAAATGATGTGTAATATAATGTAATCCAAAGCATTTGGACATTTACAGATTTGCTTTCAATCTAACTTTAAAATATTGTTAAAAATAATTTTTTATGGTGTTAAGGACTGAATGTTTGCATGTCTCCCCAACTCGTATGTTAAGATTTATCCTGCTATGTGATGGTGTTAGGAGGGTGGTAAGTAGGTTGTGAGGTGGAGTCCTCGTGAGTGGGATTAATTCTCTTGTAAGAAGAGACCGGAGAGAGTTTGCTTCCTCCCTCTGCTCTCTGCCGTGTAAGGATACAAGAAGAAGACAGCCATCTGTAAACCAGCAAGCGGGCCCTTGTCAGACACTGGATCTTCTAGCACTTTGATTCTGAATACCCTAACCCCCAGAGCTGTGAGAAATATGTGCTTGTTGTTTCAGCCACAGTCTGTGGTAATTGTTATAACAGCCCCAACTGACCAAGACTTACGGTGTTTGGTGATCACTTGATCTAATTACCATCATCAACTGTGAGTATGGTTTAAGTCTGTTCAAAGGAAAAATTCTCAGATCAAAGCAAAGTTCACTTTTTTGAATATGGAAATATGTCCTGATGTCAAGTTTCATCACCATTTCTATATCTCTAGTATGGATGTAGAAATTTACTTAGTAAGAATAAACCTCTTGATAATGGGGGGAATCTAGTAACCACAATGTTGCTCATGTGATTGTATATTAATGATACCAAAAAAGAGAAAAGGATAAACCTAGTATAAAGCTTCCCTTACATGGAGGATGATGCTAGGGACCCACAAACACCAGAGGCAGCCTGGGGCACTGGAAAGAGAAGGGACTCTGTTAGTAGAACACCTGCTTGCATCCTAGCTCACTAACACTGAAGTGCATGATTGGGAGTATTTGCTGGTGTAGAACCTGTGCCAGCATCTCACCCTGATGAAGAGCAGAGAAATGCTAGGATTGTTCACCATTCTTCTTGTCATTAGCCTCAGTGTCTCTATTAGAATCCTGAGGGCCAGTTCACCCTACATGCTGAGCTCATGGTGGCAAGACTCCTTTTACGAAGAGACCTCACAGCATTTCTTCAAAGCTTCATCTCCATCAAGTCTTTGCTCAGCTCTGAGCTTTTCAACAAACTCAGTCCTGGACTACTTCATGCTACCCTTCCCAACGTATTTCCCATCCCTGATCTTGCCGTACTTTTTCTTCTTCCAGTACAACTTATGCTTTTTTAACCTAGTAGGTAATTTACCAGATGTATTTATTTTCTGTGCCCTCTCTCTAGAACATAATAAACTACACGAGGGTGATCTGCTTGTCATTCACCTGTGAGGAATTAGTTTCCATCTCACTGTAACTTATATTCTTTCTGCCTACTTAGTGATGACTTTACATAATGTGGTCTTGCTGTTCGCCATCAGGGATAGAGCTCTCATTGTTCACCTCACCAAGGTCATTCCTGCTAGAACCCAGTTCAGAGACATCTGACTTCTGTGGAAATCTTCTCAATAAAAATTAGCTTTTACTTTGCATGGTGATAATGTTGATTTTTGAACTTCAGTGAAATAGTTGAAAGTGCAGTGTGTGCAAGTTTTCAACCATGCTGGAAAAACTAATGATTTTGCCAATTCTTAAAATAGAGCTTGTTTGGAATCATTTTTTAAAAAAAGATATTTCAGCTACATAATTTAACATTTAAATTTTAGCTTAAAAATAATTCATGTGCTTATTATAGCCAGAATAGCTGTATTCTGGAATAACTTTTGTGGGGGGCATTTAGAGGGCATCCAGTAAGGCCACACAGCCCAGTGAGACCTCCCAACATTTTCTTAAAAACATGAAGAGAATAGCCACATTGTTTTAGACAGAAACAGGTCAGTTTTGATTCTGCTTGGAGGCCAAGGTCTTTGATAATTTAGTCTATGTTTTTACATGACAGAATTTACATGTTCAAAGGATAATTTGACCTGAAAGAAGATTGTGGTGGTCAAGAAAAGTCAAGGACTAAGGCAGTTTTGCATTTCATCTATTGCCTGGTGATGGATGTGTTCAGGAGGTTTTATAATATGACATTCACAGCTTTGATGTATGGTCCTAAAATTCTTCATTCAGTCTTCTTTCATCTTTCTTTTCTCTTTTTCTCCATCTTTCCATCATCTCTGAGCCCTTTTCATGATTCAGGCATCATGCCAGGTGGTGGGGAGACTGAGATAAATAAAACTTTGACACTATATTAGAGGGCCTCACAGTTTAGGAACACCTTATGTCTTAATAAGTAGGTAAATTTGTATATTGCAAACCTTTATCACTTAGACTCTGTAACAGGCCATGTCAAGATCTGATTACTAAGAGTGGAGGGAGACTCTTAGTAATGATACATTAACACACCTGAACTAATACAGTACACTCTTCCCACCTAAAGAAACATTATTTCCTTCCAAATAAAGTTTTAAATGTTTCCAGGCCTTCCTAGTACAGCAGCACATTAGAATCCAAGCTAAGGGGTCACCGAGAGTTTCCTAACCCCATAACCATCCAAAGTCCCAGACAAAAGAAAAGCACAAAATGAGTTTTGGTTGAGGCGAGCAGTGTGCCTTGGAGATGGGATAGTAGTTTGTTAAGATTCAGATGTAAAAACTCCAGCGGCAAACCTTGATCAATGTGGGATGTTCTGCAGCACCTGAGAGAGAGGCCAGACCACAGTTGCCTTTGCTTGGTTGCCCGTTGTCCCAGAGAGGTAGTCAAAAGCCAACAAAGGTACGGCAATGTTCTCAAGAAAGAGATGGCAGTAGAAGGTGCCAGTTAATGTAACATTTTTTTTATCAGCACTTTTTGCTGCCCAACTCCCAGGAATGTCTGAGTCTCACTGTAAAAAAGAAAGCAAGGTCTGGGGTTAAGTTGGTAGAGATATGGAGATGAAAGAGGCATGCTCATGAGATTCGGAATGAGGGCCAGGAATCTAACAAGGCAGTCACAGCATGGAAAAGCCGAGCCAGGTGTGTTCCCCATAAACCGTGCTGTCCGCAGCTATTGTCTGCTTCCTGCTTTACCACTGCTGCATCTTGAGGTTGTGCTGGAAGAAGTGACGATTCCAAAAATATTTCCATTGAAATAGAAACTGACCCTGGTTGGTTCTTGATTTAACAGTCTAATTCCTTTGATGGTTGGAGAGCTGCATGATTATAGAGAGTCACTAACTCAATGGGTGGCTTCACGGTGAGGATTCATGAGACGCAGATTGTAAGCATGTTCCCGGGCTTGTAGGAACCTGGGAGCAGTTCAGCAGCCAGGCCTCTGGCCCTGGAGGGTCAGTCAGGGAGCACTGTGATCCAGGGTAGCCTTTTCTTCTCCCTTCAGTATCGGAGCACCCCTAAAATAGCTCTAGCTCTGTGCCCTCACCTGTACTCAGCCGCTCTCTGTTCCTACTGCCTCCGAATGTCGTTCTGGTCTTAACCCGCTGCCCGCTGCTCCGTCGTCTTGCAGAGTCTCTAAGAGGATCCTGGTCCAGCCACCATCCACTGTGGGATCGCCCTCTGGAGCTAAGTTGTTCCCTGCCACCTTAGAGGTTGTGGTGGCACTGCAATCTAATTGCCAATGGCCAGGCTGGTAGGTCATGAGCTTCTGGACAGGCTTACGGTGGGAGGGCCAGTAAACATGGTGGAGTACCTCAGAAAGGGCCAAGCAAGAAGCAGGTTGTCAAGGTTCTTGGTGGAGTAGTTTCATGAAGACTTGATTGCAAGGACCATGGTCTGAGGCCCTGGGCAGGCTGAGTATGTCACAAAGGGTCAAGGATGGCCACGGTCTCAGACCCTGTCCTGCTGTGCACAGACTGTAACAGAATTCACACTACTGTGTCACTGGTCTCCCTACATGCATCTGGGCCTTTGTCCCTATAACCCAAATCCCGAGTGCACAGGCAGCAAAGTGAAGTGAAGAGCAGAGTCTCGAATCACAGTCCTCTGGCTTCTAATCCCAGCACCACAAATTACCTTTCATGACATTAGAAAGCCTCTCTGTGCCTCCGTTTTCCTTACTTGTTAAGTGGATATATGAAACGCTGGCTCATGGAATTGAATGGCCTAGGGCTCAGCAGCAGAGTGTGAAACAGTTTGCCACTTACTGCCACTAGTGTCACCTGGCCTCCTCGTTCTGTGGCCAGTTGGGCTCCCCTGGATGGCCTGAGGTGGGCATCTGCCTTGTCCAGGCTGATTCGCATGAATGCAGAGATATTTTGACCTGACAGTTATTTTGGTGTCTTTTTTCCAGCCACATTTTCCCGTCGAACTCCTTCCCCTCCCTGCCCGTAGTGGCAGACACTTTGCCCAACTCACCTCCTTGCAGTGGGGCACTACCAGCGGCACGGATTGGGCTTTAGGGGCATAACGTATTTTTACCCCAGAACCCTTTCTTTCCAGGACCTCCAGAGAGTCCCCAGAGGGCTGGCTTCCTATGTTCATGATGATCTCCTTCCTCAGTGGCTTCTCTTGGCTCTTACCTTCGTTCACTACCCACATCTGAACACAAGTTGGGGACGGGGATTCCATTCCGTCTCATGCAGCTCAGGGAAAACCGAGGAGGTATTCGATACAGACAAGGAGCCTGTGCACCCAGCTGAGCTCCCGGAGGGCAATGCTTTAACTCCACAGCCAGCATCTTTACATCCTCTTTCCTGCCCAGTGCAACCCCAGTGTGCGTATGTAATGTGCTTGGCCAGTTCCCAGCACCGAGATGCTCAGTCAGTAGCTGTGACAATCATTGTTTTTACTGCTGCCCCAGACCTGCTTTGAAATTATTGCTCTCTGGTTGTATCTATCAATTGGTCAGTGGTCTGTCTACCTATCTACCTACCTAGCTTTCTGTCTAAAAGAAATAGGAAACAGAATCAATTGGGTATATATATCTATGTATCTATAGCTCCATGTGTCATCTATTTCAGCATGCATACATGTGTGTGTGTATATATACTTACATGCATGTATAAGATTCCTTATGAGGAATAGGCTCACATGATTATGGGTGCTGAGAAGACCCACGATCTGCTGGCAGAAGTCCCGTGTGTGCTGGCTGGAGACCCTGGAAAGCTGGCAGTGTAGTTCCAGCCCGGCTCTGAAGGCCTGCGGACCAGGGGGGCTGATGGGGTCCGTCTCAGTCTAACAGCAGGAGGAGGCTGATGTCCGAGCAGAAATGGGCAAGCAGGGAGAAAAAAGGGGCAAATTCTTCCTTCCTTCATTTTTTGTCCTTCATGCCTTCAATGGATTAAGATGATGTCTACCCACATTGGGGAGGGTGGGCTGCTTTACTGAGCCTACCCATTCAGATGCTAATCTTATCAGGGAACACCCTCAGAGACAGAAGATGTAATGTCTAGTCTGGACACCCCATGGCACAGTCAAGCTGCCACGAAATTAACATCACACCATCTATGTGTGGATATATATCTCCCGAATGCACACACAGTATGTATATACATTACCCACACACGTTTGGACATGCACACACATACACATAATCAGTTCTTTACCACTCCTGCTCATTGTTCACCATATTTGGTACTTTCAAGGCTTTTTAGTGATCTGTGTTAAGCTTTTATTACTTTAGCAACTTTTATGGGAGGTCCAAGTGTCTTAAGAGGAATTAATGGAAGATCTTCATTTATTTTGTGTGTGAGGGTATGGAGCTGATGTGATTTCTTCTGACAGACCTCATACCTTGCAGATAAGAACAGACAGAATTTTTGCAGGATATTTGGATTTTCCTCTTTCTGTTTTCTTTGTACATGACTGACAATCTCCTCCAAAGTTTAAAGCAAGTGAAATACTCAGCCCTGCCTTGGTGTCTGCATACCAGTATTAGCAAAGCCCTCTTCTTCAGGCACATGGTGCCCCAGAGGACATGTGAGACAAGCAGGGCAGGCCAACTGCGCTCTGCTGCCGGTGCCTCCGTGCTGGCCAAGTGTTCCTGGTGTTTGCCTCATGGGGGGCAGGGGCGGGCACCTGTTACCGGGTGGGGTGTGTGTGCAGCAGACTGTTTATTTTATGAATATGTTTATGGGTTCTCTTCTTAATATGTACCCCTGCTCTTCTACAAAGGAGATAACTTTCAGTCAGGAGTCTTTACGATTTCATGATTTCCATAAACACTGTGTCAGGGCTCACAGTGGCTCTGTGAAAATGACTTTTGGAGAATTAGTGAGGCTTCTCTGTCTTCAAGGACACTTCTGCTTCTACACACCCCCCCGCAGTTCTAAAATGACCTGCCTCTGATGGCTGATTGTTAAGTTTCCTTTCAGCCAGACCATTACCTTTGTCGTCAGGTAATAAAGAGAAGTATGGTGTTGGAAGTTTGCCTTGCTTGTCCTCATGAGAAGGTGGAACTTCCTGAGCTTTCTCGTTATTTGGCTCAGCTCTACGGAAAGGCCTCAGGTTGTCTCAGGAGGAACAGCCCTGGCCTCGAGGCCTGCTGGCCTGGCTGCAGGCTGCGCTGGCAGTGGTGTCATCAAGGGGAGGCGAACTGTGCTGCCGGGTCACTCAGGGCCTCCTTCAATCCCAAACTGCTTCAATCCCATAGTTTCAGTAGCTTTTACCTCAATAGGCAGTGGCTCCCCAACCCTGAAGCTCTCTATTCACTGTTACCATCCTTTTTCTTTCCTTTAAAATGAAGTAATTGTAATCTTTGAAAAAAATGTACAGTCTGGACATGCAGAGATAAGGACATAGCTCAAGGTCAAATGACAAGATGCTACAGCTCCTTTATGAGAGTGTTTAGGGATACCCAGAGTTGAAGGTCAATTAAGCTGGAGTGTTTAAAAGTAGTTGGAAAAGCTTCTTTAATCTCTGGGCATTGATTTTCTGTACATATTTGGGATAAATCTTTCAGCTGCAGAGTTTCCTACTGATATGAAAGCTGGGGTAGGTGAGGAGCTGGCGGAGGGAAAGAAAACATCAGGTGAGAAGGGCAATTGCCTAAAGGACAGAGGACAAAGGTCCCTTTGATGCAGGAGCTTATTTCTATTTTTGAAAACTATTATCCTTACTTTTACCAGCTCTAGATTCAAAGTGGTCTCCTTCACTCTTGCTTTGGACTGCTTTCCTTCTAAACACAGGCAATTTATTAGAAATCTGAGCATCAAGCACTCTGGAGCCAAAGGATTATCTCTAGGGCTGGATCTGCCTGATGTCAGCACCAGATTTGTGGGCCACCAAACATTTCTCTGAATTCAGGGGGCCAGAGTGCCAGGGCTCCTCAGGCTGAACCCTGGTCTGTGTTGAGACAGTGGAGCAGCCTCCTGATGTCATGTCAGGATTCAGAGGCCATGCCAAGACAGACACACAGGGTGTGGACACTGGCCGATCTGGCCACACGGGCAGCCAGGAGAGAGGCGGCTGCTGGCATGCATCATCCACACGCAGACCGCACACGGGCGGTCGCATCAGACGCTTGCCGGGGGAGGCAGAGCAAATCACACATGACACCTGAGGAATGAGGAAATCATTGACTCTTTCCTTCCCTTCCTGTTACTACAGTTACTGACAACTTGGTACACTTTGTGGTATTCCAAGAGGAGCTACTTGAACTGCTGCCCACCAGAGGCTGGAGGGGAGAGCTTGCCTTCCTGGCTGGAGGAAGATGATAGTTTACTTAGGAGGGGTACACCCTTGATGCCCCCAACTTTTGGTAACTAGGAGACATGCAGAATGGGGCACAGGATCTTGCTTTGCTGTTTACAGAGTCGTATGTCTATGCCCTAGAGCTTGGGTCATGGCCGAAGCAGCTTCCTTGAAGAGCAAAGCGACACCAGTCTTTAGGAAGGTCTCTGGCACATCCCTGATGTGCACACACAGAACACAGACTGCAGTGCTGAGGGGCTGGTTCCAGGTGCTTGTCTGTGAGAACCCATCCAAAGGGACCCACAGCGCCTCTGGCTGTACACGTCTTGCTGAGCCCAGTTAGCAGCCTTCTGAGAGGGCTGTGAGCCCTGCCTTTGAGGATGTTACAGTGCAGTGAGCTTTAGACACTGTAACTAAACTTGGATGGATTATGGCACTTAATACATTTAGAGCAACTTTATGAGGTTGGTCCCTTATTGGAGGGGACTGAAGACAGGCAGCCTGGCTCCGGACGCCCAGTTGTGAATGGATATTTTTTAGTATAGACATTATTAACAACCTTTGTAGTATAGAATAGCTCTTTGGAATTTTTCTCTAATGGCAAGATAAAGTAAAACTAGCTGTTTCTGTACAAAGCATTCTGTGACAAACCCAGTGGCATTTTCTTCCCTTGATTCTTACTTAGTCCAGGGTGTCTGAATCTCAGGAATGACAAGAACAAACAGCAGATCAAATGACTCTATTTGATACTTCTTAGAAGGCCAAAGGAGAATTTCAGGAAGGGAGTAGACAACAATGTTAAATGCCACAGAGAAAGTGGGAATTTAAAAAGATTCCATCAGACCTGGCATTAAATTTGGTGAGCTTAAAGTAGCTATACTCTCTTGGATCTCGTGAAATAGATCATATACACCTAGTACTAAATTCAAATGGATAAGATGTATACAGTGAAAAGCCTCCAGGTCTGCCTCCCAATGCTGTCCCCAGGCACTTAGTTCCCTTTCCAGGAAGCAAACAGTATCACCAATTTTTGTGCCTCCCTGAGATACTCTGTACACATATAATAAGTAAGTGCACATCCTTATTTTTTGCACGTGGAGGATTCTATATGCAGTGCTCTGTACCTTTGTTGCTGTTGTTAACAGTATGCACAGTGGTTTTGTAGACCACCCCACAGCAGCACATACAGCCAGGGTCTCCTTATCACTTTGCAGCTGCACAGGACTCCATGGTATGCATGTGTTCTGTGCAGTGAAGGTATATTTTCAGCTGACCTTTAAAAAGCACTGACATCCAGGACAGATACTGGAAAAGGCTTTCTCTTTCACGGACAGAAAGGGAGTATCCGGAGCAGGAAGATAGAGCTGAAGACCATTTGTGTGCGAAGAGGTACCTGTATTGAATCTAATGGAACCTACCCGGAACTAGCTGACATCTGAAGGGCTTTCTGAGAACCTGCCACTCTGCACTGATTTGAAAACTTCATTTCTGAAAATGGTGCTCCTCTTCACACATCAGTGAGAAGCAGCCAAGGTATTGTGTCCAGTCTTTTGGGAAAGGAGGAAACTTATAAATCTCTTTGCCTTTGTAATTCTAGCAACCCCAGAGTACCTAAGTATCTCTTAGTTTTCTACCTTCTAATTTCTAATATCCTAATATTCCTAATATCCTCTGATTCCTCATTTCAAATAGAAAAGTTTCTAGACTCAGATCTCACCAGTTCAAATGCCACTACCTACTAACTCAATGAATGACCTTGGATAATGGCTGAAATCTAACCTTGTATTTCCTCTTCTGCAGTGCATGAATTTTACCTATCTTCTCAGGGTTTAAATGAACAAAAAGAGCAAACACTTCAGGCACCTACCTAAGTCCTTGTCAGGTAACAGTGGTTTCCTCTGCTCTTCTCTCATAAAGTGTCTCATGCAACTGATCATTGCTGACTGTTGGTATAGAACTTGTAAAGAAATCAGAATAGTGGTTTATAAATCAGTTTTCTGTGAGCTTCATTATAATTTTAATCTATTAATGATGGTGAGGAACTTGAAGATTGTATAATCCTGTTTTTTTTTGGTATCATTAATCTACAATTACATGAAGAACATTATGTTAACTAGGCTCCCCCCTTCACCAAGTCCCCCCCACATACCCCTTCACAGTCACTGTCCATCAGCATAGTAAGATGCTGTAAAATCACTACTTGTCTTCTCTGTGTTGTGCAGCCCTCCCCGTGCCCCCCACACACTATACATGCTAATTGTAATGCCCCCTTTCTTTTTCCCTGCCCTTATCCCTCCCTCCCTTCCCACCCATCCTCCCCAGTCCCTTTCCCTTTGGTAACTGTTAGTCCATTCTTGGATTCTGTGATTCTGCTGCTGTTTTGTTACTTCAGTTTTCCTTTGTTCTTATACTCCACATATGAGTGAAATCATTTGGTACTTTCTCTGTCTGGCTTATTTCACTGAGCATAATACCCTCTAGCTCCATCCATGTTGTTGGGAATGGTAGGATCTGTTTTTTTCTTATGACTGAGTAATATTCCATTGTGTATATGTACCACATCTTCTTTATCCATTCATCTACTGATGGACACTTAGGTTGCTTTCATATCTTGGCTATTGTAAATACTGCAGCGATAAACATAGGGGTGCATCTGTCTTTTTCACTGTGCTCCTGCATTCTTAGGGTAAATTCCTAGAAGTGGAATTCCTGGGTCAAATGGTATTTCTATTTTGAGCATTTTGAGGAACCTCCATACTACTTTTCACAAAGGTTGAACTAATTTACATTCCCACCAGTAGTGTAGGAGGGTTCCCCTTTTTCCACAACCTCACCAACATTTGTTGTTTGTCTTTTGGATGGTGGTGATCCTTATTGGTGTGAGGTGATATCTCATTGTGGTTTTAATTTGTATTTCTCTGATGACAAGTGATGTGGAGCATCTTTTCATGTGTCTGTTGGCCATCTGAATTTTAATCCTATTTTTTTTTAGTAGTAGATATATGATCAGAAATTCATTGTGTGAACTGTTTATTTTAAAAATTACAGTTAAAAATTTAAAACATTTTATCAGAAAAAGTAATTCAAAAAACAGTTTGATCAATTTTGTTCTCACAAAGATTCACAGTTGGAGGCCTAAAGTATGTAACTGATCAAATATAATAAAAATCAGAATCGTGGTATTTAATAGACCAGTGAGTTCTTGAATCATGGCTATATCCTTTGGACACATCTCAGTTTTCAACCTATGTCCATGTCAGCATCAGTTTTAGTGTCTGTGAAAGAAAATGCCTTGTTTCAGAACCAATTAAGACTGACATATTGTCCAGAATTGGCAACTATTTCATGACTTCTTTTTCCAAATGGCATTAAGTCCTTTCAAAACTGTCTTGAGTCAAAATGTGAAATTATTGACTCATGTAATTGGAAAAAAAAGAGCTTCGGGTGTGTTTTAATCTTGTCAGTGGTAGTTGTTGGTCATAAAAACATTTAGGATCTTTTTCTGTTTAAAAAGTTGACTTTTGGTTTGTTAAACTTACATTAAAAAACTCAGGTGTTTTTGTGGTCTAAGTTCAACTTATAAATGTTATCCTACAAATGTATGTAGCAAATTTTACATCTCAGACATTGGATTTTTTCATCTCTAGATGTTTAATTTGGGCCTTTAAAAAGTCTATCCTTAAAAATGCCCTCCTACCTTCTTGAATATATAGTTACAATAATCATTTTAATGTCTGTGTTTATTCTATTATCTGTGGCATTTCTGGGTCTGTTTCTATTGGGACTATTTCTCTTCATTGTGAGCTTTATTTGTCCTATGTCTTATCTGGTAAGTTTGATTGGATTGCAAACACTGTAACTTCTATCTTGTTGGGTGCTTAGATATTATTGTATTCTTCTATTCTTGAGCTTTCTTACATATAGCTGTTTGGAAACAGTTTGATGTTTTTGGGTCTTGCTTTTAAGGTTTGCTATGTGGAACCAGAAGAGCACATAGTCTAAGGCTAATCTTCCCTATTACCAAGGAAAAGTCTTTTTTGAGTACTCTGCCAATCCTCCATGAATTATGAGGCAATTAGTTGATGGGTTAAGACACTATTTCTGGCCCCACATGAACAAAAGATTGTTCCTGCCCCCAATAATCTTTTGGGCAATTCTCTCTCAAGCCTTGGGTGGTTTCCTCACGCACATGCATTGAGCAGGGTTCATCTGACCCCCTGCAGAGCTCTGGAACTTTTTTCTGTATAGCTCTCTTCTCACCATTATTCTGCCCTGTTAACTCAAGCTGCCTTAACCTTCCCAGATGCCCAACTCTGTCTCTGCACTCACGGAGGCCTCTTGGCTGGCCCTGCCTGTGCTGCAGCCTGAAAACAATCTCTCCAGAAAGTAAGCTGAGGCAATTGTAGGGCTCACCTTTTTGTTTTCCTTCTCCTAAGGATCCCTGTCCTGTGCTTCCTGATGTCCAATGGCTGAAAATTGTTTCTTACACTTAGTCTGGTCTCATTTCTTTGGCTCTCTTAGGATGTTTAAATCATCCATTGGGTTTTCGCATCTCTTTCAAAGCTGTGTCTGTTTTTGCCTGTGACACTCAGGTTATACTAATGATAGATGCAGGGGTTCAGATGATGTCCTTAGCTTGGCTGCACTGGCTTCATTCTCTGACCATTGTGGCAATATCGACAGCTTCATGTTTAAGGCACTCTGGTTTAAGTCCAGCACAAAAGACTGGCCTTCTGTGCCTCTCAAGCAATGACCTCAGGAGGAGTCTGATTGCTTCTCATTGGCTGGGGCTGGTTACTTGTCTATCCTAAATCAATTACTGTTGTCAGAAATGGTATAGGTACCATTTGAGATGTATAAATGAAAGAAAAGGAAGAAAATATTGGAGTGACAAAAATCAGGGAAAACAATGCTGGCATGCAAATCCATATTACAGCCACGCAGCCATAATCCTTCAGGAGAATCTTAGAGTTCATATGGTGATCTCTGGATTCTTAGGATACTGTGTCATCTTGGTACACAGAGCTGGCTTTTAGCACAATCAGCTGTTTGTCCTGAAGCTGGGCCAGGTCAATGGGGCTAATACTTGGTTATTTAGGTTCATCCTGAGGTTTCCATTAAAAGCAGCGAAGTCTGGTACACACTCATCAACACCCAGGAATCTCTTTGGATATCCAGTTTTGAAATTCCATTATTCTATTGACCCCCAGGGCAATTTAGCAGAGTTAAATAGTTCCTAGTTCCTAGTTCTTAGTCATTTTTATTCACATGTCACATCAAAGTATAGTCTCTTCAGTCCTTGGAGTCAGCTGGGTTTGTGCCTTCAATTTTTAAAAACTATGAAAATATTCTGCAAATATCCAATCTGATGATCTGGGAATACTTAAGTGAATTAAAATCTTCATACCCAGCTTCAACTGCTTTGAATATTCCCTAGAAATTGTAAATTTTTAGGGCATAAGTTGAAAAATTCACCATTTTGATCACACTAGGATGACTGTCTTGTAGTTTTAAACAGTACAAAATTACCTGATATTGATGACATGAAAGCTCCTGTTTGAAGACAAACTTCTGTTTCAACTTGAATTTCTTCTCAGTCCTCTTTGCCTTTTCCTTTCACTGTAGAGCCCCATCTATGCCAAGTGAACCGACCTTTCCCATGTTTATGCCATGTTCAGAATCTCTCACACAGGTGGCTAGCCTGGCAGTTCACGTGTGAGCTTACCAGTAAGGTGTTTTGTTGGACATCCTGTGCTGGCTTTGCCTTGAAGGCCCTGTGTTAGATGCCATTATTCCGTACAACTCATTACACACAGGAGAAGAAAGGTGACGTGAGTGTCTCTGGCTGACCAGTAAGGAGTGACTTGGCAAGACTCCCAGGCCTCCTGCTTCCTCAGCAAGGCAGTTTCAAGCAGTGGAAAGAGGATGGATTGGAGAGGACAGATGTGCATTGTCTTTGGCTCTATATGTACCAGCTACTACTTTGAGCAGGTTATTGATGCCGGGGTTCTTGTTCATGAAGCCGAAGAATGAGCTTCACAAACACTCCAGGTAGGAGAGCAATGTACAGGCTTTTATTTAGAAATAAAGTGAGAGGAAAGAGTGCCTGGTTCACGCCAGGAGGGGACAAGAGAGCCCATAGTGGTGCATTGTCTACGGGGTTTTATAGGCAGTTGAGGATTTTTCGAGAACATGAAAAAAACTTGGGGTGTGGACTTGCATCACCTGCCCTGTCCTCAAGGTAGGCTGGGTCATAGTCTGATTGTTAGGCCTGACAGCAGACTCACGGGTTATGCTGATACCCTTGCAGAACACTCAGACATTCCAGGCCAAGTTGCTTCTGGCCTTTTGACCTTTAACTGATCTCACTGAAGATGTCTATATCTTTACCCTAGAGAATTAGTGTGACCTTCACTTTGCATAATGCTTAACAGAGTTTCAATGGGGATTTCTTTCCCCATTGTTACATTGCTCTCACTGTAAATATTCCGCCCTGCTTTTCCCGGAGGCCCTCATCCTACTCTGACTACACCCACTGTCCCTGTCTCAGTATTAACCCTCTGAGCTCTGTTTCCTCCTATCAAACTGGAGCTGTAACACCTACTTGTCAGTGCTGTAGCGAGGATTAAGCGATGTAACTTTCTGTAAATCACCTGGCAGAGCAGTTCCCTTCCCTATTGACCTCTACCCCAAATCCGAGATTTTCAGGGCAGGAATCAATTCCTCTGAGAATCATCCTTGGGGAGACAGATGAAACTGGTTTCTGAATTGGTCAAGCTGTGGGCTTGCTGCTACTGCCTGGTTAAGGTGGAAGCAACTGTGTCCCTGGCTGTGTTGTAGACGGCCCGCTGAGCAAATCGCCCAGGACAGATGCGGCTAAGCTGTGGGCGGTTTGAGAAAAGCTAAGGTTTCCCAGAGTTTGTTTTTAAAAGGCCCCAAACCTTTATAGGTCCCAGAGTCTATCTCAGAACCTTAGCACTGACCTTCTTAAGTCAAGCTTGAAAAATTAACATATATTCATTAATGAGGATTTTTTAAAAATTAAAAAATATTTATATTGAGGTGCAATAAGGTGCACAAATCTTAGTGTGCAACTTGATGAATTTTGATGCATGTGAATATCACCCAGATTAAGATATTAAACATTCTAATTTTTTCCCCCTTCACTTATTTCAACAGTCCCCCCACTCTCTCTCCCCTATGGCAACCACCAGTCTGCTTTCTATATTTATGAGTCTATTTCAGTTTTGTTTTTTAGACTCCACATATAAGTGGAATCATATGGTATTCATCTTATTTCACTTAGCATAATACCCTGTAGGTCCATCCATGTTGTTGCAAATGACAGTATTTCATTCCTATGGCTAACATCCCATTGTATATTTGTACCACATCTTTAATTAACTCATCTATCAGTGGATATTTAGGTTGCTTCCATATTTTGGCTACTGTAAATAATGCTGTGATAAACTATTTATATAAATAAAACTTTCTGAATTAGTGATTTTGTCATTTTTTGGTAAATTCCCAGAAGCTGAGTTGCTGGGTTATATGGCATTTCTATTTTAGTTTTTTGAGAAACCTCCATATACTGCTTTCCATAGTGGCTGCACCAATTTACAATTCCATCAGCAGTGTTTGAGGGTTCCTTTTTCTCCATATCCTTGTCAACATGTTGTTTTTGTCTTCTTGATACTAGCCAGGTGTGAGGTGATACCTCATTGTGGTTCTGATTTGCATTTCCTTGATGGTTAGTGATGTGGAGCATCTTTTTGTGTGCCTGTTAGACATCTGTATGTCTTCTTTGGAAGAGTGGCTATTCAGGTCCTCTGCCCATTTTCTAAGGATTATTTGTTTTTGGTATTGAGTTGTGTAAGTTCTTTATATGTTTTAGATAATATTAGCCTCATCAGATATGCTATTTTCAAATATATTTTTCCATACAGTAGGTTGCCTTTTCATTTTGTTGGTTTCCTTTGCTGTGCAAAAGCTTTTTAGTTCTACTTATTTTTGCTTTAGTTTCCCTTGCCTGGGAAGAAATATCCAGAAAAAAATGACTAATGCTAATGTTGAAGAGTTTATTGCCTGTGTTTCCTTCAAGGAGTTTAATGACTTCAGGACTTACATTTAGGTCTTTAATCTACTTTGGGTTTATTTTTGTGGATGGTTTAATACAGATTCATTTTAATGTTTTTTGTAGTGTTCCAGTTTCCCTAATACCATTTATTGAAGAGACTGTCTTTTCGCCATTGCCTTCTTTGCTATGTATTAATTGACCATGTAAGCATGGGTTTATTTCTGGGCTCTCTTTTCTGTTCCATGGGTCTACTTCTCTGTTTTTGTGCCAGTACCATACTGTTTCAAATTTTCTTTTCATGTTATCTCTGCAGTTAAAAATAACTGCCTCCTTTAGCTTTCACGTATTTTTAACCTAATAATTTTCTGGACAAACAAATAATTAAAGTCTGACTTCTCAGTTACTGAGAAAACTGGGACATTGTCTTGTTTGTAGCTTATTGCTTTGAGTAGCCTTGTTGTCTCTATATAAAGTAACATTCTTTCAAGCTCTGAGCATGAACCACTTTTCATCATCTTGACAGAGGTTGTGCTATGTATGGACTGAATGCTTGTGCCCTCCATGAATTCTTACGCTGAAGCCCTAATGCCTGGTGTAACTGGGTTTGGATGAAGTCATGGGGCCATGGGATTGGTACCCTTATAAGGGGCTAAAGGGACCAGGGCTTGCTCTCTACTCTCTGCCATGTGAAATACAAGAAGATGCAATCTACAAACCAGGAAGAGGGTCCTCACTGGATCTGCCAGCACCTTGATCTTGGACTTGCCAGCCTCCAGGATGGTCAGAAATGTTTGTTGTTTGAGCCACT
This sequence comes from Manis javanica, assembly GCF_040802235.1. Lineage (NCBI taxonomy): Eukaryota > Metazoa > Chordata > Mammalia > Pholidota > Manidae > Manis > Manis javanica. Next base: position 67,258,500 of record NC_133163.1, read on the forward strand.
GGTCTATAGGTAATTTGTTATAGCAGCCCAAACATACCTTAAATTATATCCCAGGACTAAAGTTAGTGGGCTACTACCCAATTATAATCATTTTCCTTGATGTGTGTTTTGGTATGATGGCACTGACTCATGGAGGTTGGAGGCGCAGAAAGAAACAGGCCTGTGAATCTTGTGTCTACTATCAGAATGTTGGCCTTTATAACAGGAACAGTGTTTTCTCTTGCTTTCACCTTACAGCTACTTTGAGTTGTATGACTGATCAACATTACTTGTTGGTCCACGTACCACAAAGGCTGCAACCAAATCCAACACTTGTGTATTTTGTAGGACTTCATGGGAAGAAATGTTTTGTATCTGTCCATTCTAGGATGTTTAGTGTTTGCTGCCACTATGTAATGGAGGAATTTTATATGATAAAATGTACATAGTTGCACAGAGGTAGAAGAGACATTACAGTGCTTTAAAATCTCCACTTTAAATCTAGAGGCAACAGAGGAAACCAAGGTAAGGTGATTTTACAATTAAAATGCATACAAGTAAAGAGATTCATGAACCAAATAAAATTTGTATATTATATTCTTAAATTTTCACTGGCTTCAATAATAAACATATTAACATATTATATTCAGGCATCTTTTCCTTCCAAAGTACTTTCTCAAACGTAACAGGAGTGTGAATATACAATATCAAAAATTTATTTCTGAAATGCTTTATTCTTTTAATCCATACATATTATAGTAAGTATAGAATTTCCTTAAGAATTAACTTCATTGTTAGGACATTGATATGGAGAAGGAAACATCTGGCTCTTCTGACTTCTTACATTTATCCAAGTTCCAAGCAGATTTTTGTATTAAGGTTCTTCATTATTTTTGTCCAAGTTGTGACAGCTAAAACACAACATAAAATCATAAATTTTTTATTTAAACTCCTAAAAAAAATGCACACTTTCACCATGGTGAAGTTTAAGCTTCCTATCTAGAACAATAATTTTACTCAATGTTCACCACTGACTCAAATGTTTAAGATTTAAACTGAAGAGTAATAAACACCATCATGGCAAAAAATAATGTATAACTATAGAAAACAAAAACCCTGAGAATAAAGAAATTAACTCAGTATGAAAATGTAAAGAAAAATGTCATGTGCAGCTTCCCTGTTGGCATAAGGAGAAGTGATCTATTTTAATTAACTTTACATTTCTACAAGATCATTAGAAGGAAAAGAAAAGGCTATCAACATTGGAATGCTGGGTAAACTCCTACTGAGCCAATTCTCCCAGAGATAGCAATTATAAACTTTAAACAGAATACAAAACCAACTATCTGAAGGCAGGAAAGCAACTAAAAGCAGGTTTGGGCACAGAGCTAACAGCTGTAGGAGGGACTAGCACTGGCTGAGTTCCCTGGTTCTGTGTCCTGTACCCTGAAAGCAGGCTGTAGCTGGCGCTCTTCAGGTAGCCAGAACTGATAAAAAACCTGGAGTCTTTCTGACTGAAAAACGAGAGAAGAGAGTTTAGGAAGCTACTGAAAGACAAGGCAGAAATTCTGGAAGGGAGAGAGCCAGTGAGGAAGCCCTAAATTCTGTGCATAGACTTTTCTTAACTCTACAGTGAAACTCTTAACCACTCATGAATGAGACTAAGAAATGAGATTTGAGCTGCTTTCCAAGAGACAGAGTTTGAAGTTTGGGTCTAACCAAGTTAATTGCTTTCTAAAACCCCAAATCAACACCGTGCAAAGAAATAGAATCTGGTCTCTAAAAAATGTAACATTAACAATGTTAAGGATACGACCTAGGCAATATGCATGAAGAAACAGGAAAATATGAGCCATTCTCTAAGGGGACTGACAATGGAGATGAACAGATTGATCCATGTGTTGTTTTAAAAGAAGCCATGGCACATACTTTCCTCTGTGAAATAATAAAACATGCTCACAATGAAAAAGTAAGTCTCAGCAGAGATATACAAACTATACATATGAATGAGAATTCTAGAACTGGTAAATGCAGTATTCTCAAACAGACAACAGGAAAGGCACAGTGAATCTTAAGATAGAGCAATTTAAATTGTATATGCTAAATCCCCATGGATTTGAGGGACAACATAAACAATTGAACATATATATAAATTGGAGTCCCAAAAGGAAAGGAGTGAAAATTGGGCATAAAAATATTTGAAGAAATAAGAGCTAAAAATTCCCTAAATTTGTGAAAATATAAACTTACAGATTCAGGAAGCTCAGTGACCCCCAAATAAAGTAAATCACACATAGATACTATGGAAAACCAAAGATAATGAGTGAAGGGTCCCCACCAGTAAGATGGCAAACTTCCGGCTTCTCTTTGGGGTCCTCAGTTCCCGCCGGCGCCACATGAAGCCCAATCACCTCTCGCCCCCCTCCCAATCCCAGCACCTAGCCAACAGCCAGCAGCCCCGTAGAAGTGACACCTCAATCAATTCATGCCCCTTCCTATATAACCCAGCACCTTTCCCTAATAAAGCAGAACTCTCCGGAGAATTGCTGCTATGTGTCGCTCCTTTCCTTTCATTGGTGCCGAAACCCGGGAGACGGGACACCCCAACTGGGCCCCGTCTTCCCCCGACACCAGCAGCAGCTTGCCCTCGTCCTCTTTTTCCGACGCTGGCTCATCACACTCACCACTCCTCTCTGGCCTTTAGGTAAGTTTTCCCCCCGGAGTGGGCCACTCTTCCCCGAGCTATCGCAGTGCCATTGACCGTGATCGTCCGGCAAGGCCCTGACGCTCGGGGATGAGGAGGGAACGCTCCCCGCCTCAGGCCTTCACGGCTGCGGCGGACCCTCAGGCCCCTCCTCCAAAAGCCATAAATCCCCGCCTCAAGCCTTTACGGCTGCGGCGGACGCTCAGGCCCCTCCTCCGACAGTCAAACGCATTCACCATCCCTTCCATCAGTGCTGAAAGTTTTTAAGCAAAATTTCCCCGGGGTGGGCCACTCTTCCCTGAGCTATCGCAGTGCCATTGACCGTGATCGTCCGGCAAGGCCCTGACGCTCGGGGATGAGGAGGGAACTCTCCCCGCCTCAGGCCTTCACGGCTGCGGCGGACCCTCAGGCCCCTCCCCCAAAAGCCATAAATCCCCGCCTCAAGCCTTTACGGCTGCGGCGGATGCTCAGGCCCCTCCTCCGACAGTCATAAATCCCTGTCTCAGGCCTTCACGGCTGCGGCCGACTCTCAGGCACCCCCCTCCAACAGCCATAAACGAGGTGACTCCTTTGTGGATGAGAACGCTCCCTTTTCCCCCCCTCCTCCTTCTGCTCCGTCCGCCGAAAACGCCTAGCGCTAGGTACCTCGAGACTCCGGCACTCTGCCTTCTTAGGGAAGTCTGGGTGATGACCCACACTTCCCAAGAAATTCCGACTCGTATACGAGTTTCCGCAGACCACCAAGGATCATCGGGGAAGCCCTTTGTCTCCTTGCGGTCTGCTTCCAGTCCGAGGATCTCCGTTCGTCTTCCCGTTTGTCTCCTTCTCTGTCCTTTAGCCATGGGAGCCTCCTTATCCCTCCCTGAAAGTTCACCTCTTGAATGCCTGCTTAAGCATCTGGCTACCCTCTCCCTGATGCCTGATATAAAACCAAAACTTCTCCGTAAATATTGCTCCCAAGATTGGCCGACATACCCCCTAGACAATAAAAACCAATGGCCTGCAGGGGGAACTCTTGATCCTAACATCACTCGCGATCTTTTTAACTACTGCCAGTGCCTGAAAAAATGGAAGGAGATTCCCTATATCGAAGCTTTCCGCCTCCTCCCCCCCCCGCCCCCTCCCAAGTTCTCCTAGCCTGCAAGCCACCGCCCCTGCAGAAGCCTCCCGTTCACTCCCTTCCCCTTCTTCTCCTACAACAGCCCTTCTCCCTTCCTCCCCAACCATCTCCTCCCCCATCTCACCTCCTCCACCTTCATTCCCTGCAGATTAAGCCTGAGCCTTTCAGCCCCCCTTTAACTAGGTCCCAAGAGCCTCCTCTGTCTTTGCCCTCATCACCTGTTTCTCCCCTGTTAGGGACCGCCTTTGTCTTCTCACATGTTTGTAGAGAGAATGGGAAAGCACCTCCCCCCATGTCTGAACGCAGCATGGGAAAGCACAAGCTAGAGAACAACCAGTGCAGTCCTTAGAAGTTATCTGTCCACAAAAACATATCTTGCCAAGACTCCTCACTCTGAAAATAGGGAGACCTTGAAGATGTGTAGAAACACCGCCCCTGCTTCTAGCTATGCCCTTCCCCCACTTGCCGATGTGGCAGGAATAGAAAACAACGCATTCCATAAGCTATTAACTGGAGCCCTGCTGTAGCTCAGTAGAGCATGGGACTCTTAACCTCAGAGTCATGAGTTCAAGCCCAACTAAAGCAGCAGAGGCAAGCAGCTGGGCTGCTAGCTGGCGACATGTGGGTCCGATTCTATCTTTCTTTATTTTCTTTGCCCCCCTTCTGCACTTCAGGACCTGCTCGACTAGGCATGGCTAGACCGCGTCACTCCCCCACAGACTGAGCCAGAACCCTTCAGTCCCCCTCAGACTCAGTCCCGAGGGCCTCCCAAAATTATCGCCCCCCTCTGGGAGGTAGCAGGATCCGAAGGCATCGTGCGCGTTCACGTCCCTTTCTCCTTAAGAGATTTAGCCTAACTAGAGAAATGCCTAAGTTCCTTTTCCACTGATCCCATGACATACATCAGGGAATTTCAATAGACCCTCCAGTCTTACAGCCTCACACATCATGACATTTTCATGCTCCTGGCCAATACTCTCGTCCCTGAAGAGCGTAGATGAGTTTAGGACTTCGCCCAAATGCAGGCTACTGAAACCGACAGGACTGACCCCACCTATCCCCCTGGCCCCACTGCTGTCCCCGAACAAGACCCACACTGAAATTATAACACCGCCATGAGTCTCCACTCTCGAGATATTTTTGCCTCCTGCTTAATAGCAGGTCTGAAAAAGGGCAGCTTGTAAAGTAGTCAATTTTCAAAAGCTCCAAGACATAATTCAAAAGAGAGATGAAATCCCCTCCGAGTTCTTAGACAGACTCACTCAAGCCCTATTACAGTATACCAGCCTGGACCCAGAAACACCTGAAGAAAGACATGTCCTTGTGACATAATTCCTAGCTCAAGGCTACCCCGACATTAAAGCTAAACTCAAAAAGTTAGAACAGGGCCCCGCTACCCCACAGACTGAGATCCTAACAGTGGCCTTTAAAGTCTTCCATAAGCGGGAGGAGGAGAAAGAATGCCGTAAACAAAAGGCTGATCAGGCCAATTTCCAGATGTTGGCCCAGCTGATAAAACCACAACCTGGGCACCCCTCTACAAACAAGCCCCGCCAAGAGCTTGTTTCAAGTGCAGAAAAGAGGGACATTGGTCAAGGGCGTGCCCCTCCCCCAGATCTCCTACCACCCCATGCCCCAGATGCCACAAAAAGGGCCACTGGGGGTCTGATTGCCCAACCACCCGAAGGGGAGGCTGGACGAACAACCCCCATCCTAAGCCCGCCGTAGTGGGGCTGGCAGAAGAAGATTGATGGGGCCCGGGGGCTTCTCGCCCGACCATTTCCATCACCAAACAGGAGCCCACGGTTACTTTAACAGTAGACGGTCACCCCATCTCCTTCCTCCTAGATACAGGAGCCACCTTCTCAGTCTTGTGAGAATACCGGGGCCCTACCACGCCAGCCATTACTCCTACAGTCAGAGTAGGAGGTAAACAGATTTTCCCATTAAACCCCCAACCCACCCTTTTATGCACAATCCAAGACAATCCCATACCTTTCTCCCACTCCTTCCTGGTTATGCCCCAGTGTCCCATCCCTTTACTAGGACGAGACATCCTTTCCCTCCTCCACGTTTCCATAACTATATCCACTCCCACAGCCCCCAGTACTCCCTTTCTGATGGCCCTCATAGCCGACGACCCCCCTCTACCCAATGAAAGCTCCGATTCTGCCCTCATACACCCTGTAAATCCCAAAGTTTGGGACATTACAAGCCCCTCCGTGGCCCTATGTCCCCCTGCCTCTATCAAATTATGTGACCCCTCTCAGTATATCTGTCAGGCCCAATACCCCCTAACCACTTCAGCCCTCATAGGCCTCCAACCCATCATTCAAGCAGACCCACTCACTCCCAATTTAATACCCCCATATTAGCTGTTAAAAAAACCAACGGATCTTTCTGCCTTGTCCAAGACCTTCGCCTCATCAACATAGCCATTGTCCCTATCCATCCCTTAGTTCCAAATCCATACAACCTCAGCATCCCACTTCTCAGTCCTAGATCTCAAAGACATACCCCCTTATTAGCTGTTAAAAAAACCAATGGATCTTGCCGCCTTGTCCAAGACCTTCGCCTCATCAACATAGCCATTGTCCCTATGCATCCCTTAGTTCCAAATCCATACAGCCTCAGCATCCCACTTCTCAGTCCTAGATCTCAAAGACCCATTTTTCTATCCCTCTAGACCCCTGCTCCCAAGATTTTTTCATCTTCACCTGGACGGACCCATACACAAGACATTCTAAATAACTCACTTGGTCAGTTTTGCCACAAAGCTTCCGAGATAGTCCCCATATTTTTAGACAGGTCCTAGCTCAGGACCTCAAACAGTTTCATCATGATCACTCCAAGTCCACCTTATAATACATAGACAATCTTCTACTCTGCAGTCTCTCGTGGGAACAGTCTCAACTTGACACTGCCTCCCTACTTAACCTTCTAGCTTCCAGAAGTTACCGAGTATCCCCCGTCAAAGCTCAAATCTCTTCCCCTCCTATCACTTACCTCAGATTCCTTCTATCTCAACAAAGAAAGTCCATTACCTTAGACAGAAAATAGCTCCTCTCTGACCTGCCCATTCCCAAAACCAAGACAAAAATCCTTTCCTTTCTAGGCCCTTTCTAAGCCTAGCTAGATATTTTAGAACATAGATCCCTAACTTCTCCCTGCACCCTGTTGGCAAGACCCCTATACAACCTCAGCAAAAGCCCCCCTAAAAAACCATTATCCTCCTCACCCTGACACTCCTTCATTAAGCTCCGTCAAGCCCTTGTAGAAGCCCCAGCTCTCCATCTTCCTGATTTGTCGAAGCCCTTCTCATTATACATTCATGAGAGGTCCAGTCAAGCTCTAGGAGTCCTAGGCCAATATGCTTTGCCCCAGTAGCTTATCTCTCCAAGCAATTAGACCCCACAGTTCGGGGATGAGCCCCCTGCCTACGAGCATTAGCCGCTAGACAGCTCTTGCAGGAAGAAGCTCATAAACTGACATTCAGGGCGCCCCTTACCATTCTGTCCCCACATCACCTAAAAGATCTCTTAACCTACAAAAGTTTACAGACTCTCCCTCCCTCCAGACTCCTGACCTTACTGTCCTCTTTCCTCCAAAATCCCATTCACCCCCTTTGCCATCCATACCCGAATCATGACTTTTTCCTCCTTTACTGGTCTCTTGCCTTTTTTTCCTCATTCCTATTGTCTTCCCCACCACCCCAGCCTCCTTTGTATGGCGATTCAAAGTCAGACAGACTTACACACAGCATCAAACAAAAGTTACTGCCCTCATTGCCACAGCAGACTGCCCTCTGAAAAGCTGCTCTGACCCTTTATACCTCCACTTTCCTCCCTCCACTGAAGTGTTCACTAGCAGCTACCCTTATTTTCCCTACCTCTGCTTCCTCTATGACCAAAAACAAGCCTATTGCAGGCGATGGCAAGACACCTACGGGGGATGCCCCTACTGGTCTTGCACCATTCACTACATGGGTGACTTCCAGTACCCACAGTATTACTCCTCCAACCGTTTCATGAAATATCCCAACGGCTCATTCTCCTTATCAATCCCAGATCCCTGGGACTCTCGATGGGCTGCCAGAGTCACAGCCTCAGTTTACTACGGGGGGTCCTCGACCCCCCACAGTACCCTTCATATCTCTCGAAAGTATGTTCCCTCTCATTCCCAGATCTCTCAAGTTGCATCAGATAGCAGACATTCCAAAAAAGTCATTATCCAAACTCTTGACAGCGCCTCTTCATCTTCTTATCCCCACCCCTCTTCCCATTTCTCCTACTCTTCATTACAGCTCATTCAGGACACCACCATCTTTCTCAACCACACCCTTAACACAGCCAATTGTTTCTTGTGCACATCACTACAGCGCCCACTGCTGGCCGCCGTGCCCCTTAATATTTCCAACTACTCCTTCCATGCAGAAAGACAACCCTTCTGCCCCCTGGCAGACATACACCTATGGGAACCAGAATACGCAGATAATCTCTCCATCCACCACTGTGTAAGCCCAACTCCACCCCCCTCCAGCGCACTTCACTGCCTCTCTATCTACACCCCTACCTCCGGCGCTAAGACTTTTACGCAACCGGGACACTTCTTTTAGTGTAATAGCAGTCTTTTCAACTCACTGCCTCTCAACTCCGATACACCCTGCATTCTCGTCACCCTAATCCCACAGTTAACACTTTACAGCATGGCAGAATTCCTTGAGCTCCAACCTCCCTTGCCCTCGCGCACAAAAGAGCTGCTTTCCTTCCCATCATGGTCAGTAGCTCTTTGATCACCTCAGCCATTGGGGCAGGGTTTTCGGGAGAAGCCTTGGGTCACTCTCTATAGGCAGTTAGAGATCTCAACGCCAAACTTGAGGGAGCCCTGACATCCACTGCCGATTCTCTAGCCTCTCTCCAAAGACAGGTCACTTCGCTAGCTAAAGTCACCCTTCAAAACCGGCACGCCCTAGATCTGCTTACAGCCGAGAAGGGCGGCACCTGCGTCTTCCTCTGGGAAGAGTGCTGCTATTACATCAACGAATCTGGCATTGTAGAAACTGACATTACCAAATTCACCGACCTTGCCTCCAGTCTCCACTCTGCTTCCAATTCCAACCCATTCTCGTCAATACTAACAAACCCCCTCCTCACCTAGCTCTGGCCCATTGCAGGCCCCATAATAATCATTCTTCTCGCCTGTCTCTTCACCCTGTATAATAAAGTTCATCAAATCCTAAGTCGGAAAAATCTCTAATCAAGCTTTCAACCAGCTTTTACTCAGGAACTACCAGCTTCTAGCCACAGAAGATCCCTCACCCTCACGTGACCTCCTCACCACACGCTGAGATGGACCCCTCTCTCCACTGGAAACTGTTCCTGGAAACAATAGCCGCAGACGCCTGGCTCCTGACACCCATATCCTCTTGGCCAACCTATGGTTACAGGGAACCTTCATTGATTTCTAAACCTGAAGAAGTCCACATCTACTTGTCCTTACTGCGGGGAGTCCTATCAACCCTTTCCTCCCAATCCTCAAGCCTTCACTCCCTTCTCCGCCCCTGTTCAGCAGGAAGCAGCCAGAGAGAAAGCAACGTCCACAAACTCATAGAGGAGAAAGGGGGGAATGAAGGGTCCCCACCAGTAAGATGGCAAACTTCCGGCTTCTCTTTGGGGTCCTCAGTTCCCGCCGGCGCCACCTGAAGCCCAATCACCTCTCGCCCCCCTCCCAATCCCAGCACCTAGCCAACAGCCAGCAGCCCCGTAGAAGTGACACCTCAATCAATTCATGCCCCTTCCTATATAACCCAGCACCTTTCCCTAATAAAGTGGAACTCTCCGGTGAATTGCTGCTATGTGTCGCTCCTTTCCTTTCAATGAGAAAACCTTGAAAGTAGCCAGACAGAAATTAAAGTGATGTCAACTTCCTATCAGCAGCAATGACAGCAGAAGATTGTAGAATAACATCTTTAAAGTGTTGAAAATCTGTCAATTTGGAATTCTATATTCAGCAAAAATATCATTTAAGAATGAAATAGACATTTTCACATAAAAGAAAATGCTGGAAGTTTTTCAGTCAACAGATGGATATCAGAATCTACTAGAACATTGGAAACCACATCTGTGTAAATGCAAAAGATGTATTTCTTTATGATAACATGACTATTTGATGCACAAATGATAACACTGTCCACTGTCTTGAAAGGTTGATGTATGCATATATAAAATATAAAAAAATCACAGCATAAATGCTGAGGGAATGGGTCTGGTGTGTAAGGTTTCTACATTAAATGCAAGTGGCAGAATATTAACTTCAGTCTATGAACAGTTAAAGATGTATGTATTTGGATCTCTATAGCAACCACTAAATACTGCAGAGATAAAGCTAAAGAAAAATCTTTGGATTAAGTAAAATGGAACTCTAAGATGTGTTCAAATAATACAAAGGAAGGCAAGAAAGGAGGAAGATAGCAACACCAAATAGGAGACAAACAGAAAACAAACAGTAAAATGGTAGACCTAAATCTAGTCATTTCAGTAATTACATTAAATGGTAACAGATCAGCAGACTCAAAAGGCAGAGATTGCTGGATGGTTTTAAAAAAAGATAGACACTTTAAATATGAATTCATAGATAAGTTGAAACAGATGGAGAAGTTGTTGTAACCTGCAAACCATAAGCATAAGAAGGCTAGAATGGTATATTAATATCAAAGTAAACTTCAAGACGGAGCACTACCAGGTATGTAGAGGAATACTGCGTAATGAATAAAAGGGACCCTTTATCAGGAAAGTACAACGATCATGAATCTCTATGTACCTAATAACAGAGCTTAAAAATATAAAAAGTAGAACTTGACAAAACTAAAGGGAAAGAAAGAGAATTCTACAATCAGTTGGAGATTTTCAGTATCTGATAGAATGAGATGGCACATCTTCCCCTCCCCCCAGTCAATGAAGACAAGAGGATCTAAGTAATGTTATCAACTACCTTGACCAAACTTATTTATAGAACCCTTCCCTCAACTTCTGCATAATACATGTTCTTTTTTTAAGTGCACATGAAGTGTTTAGCAAGATAAATCATATTTTTGGCCATACAAGGAATTTAAATAAATTTTGAAACAGTGAACTTGGAGAATGTTCTATGACAAGGGAAATCAGAATAATACATCCAGAAAACCGACAAATATTTCACTATTATTGCAGATTTTACCTTCAAAGGGTAAAACAAAACAAATAAGTCTAGTTAACGATACTGGCACTTAAATTCGTAGATATCGGTATAATTTACCCTTATTTTGAAATTAATATAGTAAGTGGGAACAATGAACAGAACAAAGAATTTAAGAATGGGTTGGTATCTGATGAAACAAGTAGAGAAAAATGTTAATGGGGAATATACATGTGTTCACTACAAATTCTTTTCAGATCTTCTGTATTCTCATAGTATCACTGAACTACTACATTAAGGTTAAAATATAAGAACCATATAATGGGGTTAAGAAACTTGTGCTGGGAAACGGTGCTAGGAACAATTGCTAAAAATTAGTTACAATTTTTATGGCAACCAAGACAAAAGTAAGTGGACACTTGGTTGGCCTACTTAGCATCACAGGTAGTTCAAGCTTAAAAAACCAAAGTTAATGCAGTTCCTGAGAACATTAGCAGGAACAACCCAAAAGAATGCACAGACTGCTGCTGTTAACTTTCACCATGAATGCCATTCCACTTACCCACTGAGTAGGTGCCATCCCCCAAGAAAGTTAGTATCTCAGCCCAAGTTGTGATATGCTTGGCAAAGTCAGAAACATGGACAGTATATAAGGAAATGCTAAAATGAATTTTGCCCAATTGAGCACTATCAATTTAAGATTTTCTGAATTTATCTTTATTCATAGATTTGGGATAATGAAAATATTACTTATCAGAGTTTTCTTTATAGTTATTCACGACAAAGCCTTACATTCTTATAAGCTCTGCGGCTTCTGATTTCAGCCAGTTCAGATGAATATAATGATTCTCTTGCTCTCTTTGCAAAATATCAACAGAAACTTAGGGTATGTTAACAGAAATAAATGAAAAAGGTACAATTTACCTGTTTTATGAACTGTGTAGCATTAAAAAGCTCACTGCAGCCATATAAAATGTGTTTGCCTTGTTTCCCCTGTAAAAATCAGACAGAACTCAGATTACAACAAAGCAAACAAGTAATATTTTCAATATTCCCAAGAAGAGGGATTAAACCTAATAAGGCCTTCTATGATTAGTTTTTTTAGGGGGGGCTGCTGAATTTTAGTATATACATCTATAATAAAATTGCATGGAATAAAGTGGTAAAATGGGTGCACTATTTTCATTTTTTAATGTACTATGGTGCTATTTATCCTGAAAACAGAAGGAATCTGATAAGTTTCACAGAAGCAACAATTATCTATAAATTCTTTGGCCAACATTCTTGTAGGATCTTGTAGGATTCTGTAGGATCTGTACTACTTGAAGAAAACATTCTCTTAAGAGTTTTATTATACAGGATATGTTGCAAGTAGTATAGATTGTCATTTGTCTCATTTGTGTAATACATTTACATGTTAATATACTCCATTCCATTTTCTAACTCTTTATGAATTTCATTCCTTTTTGGCAAATGTTGGAACCCAATTACCGCAATCAAGACTTTTCTACAGGAGACTTACTGCTAAGTCTTTAAACATGTAATTATGAACTTGAAGGTAAATTTGTAAGATTTCTTTTGTAATATAAAAAGTTTATTCCATGACAAAACAAATATGATTTATCAAAAGAATTATGGCTTTGTAATATTAGAGAAGGACATTTTGCTGAATACACATTGCTGGCTAAATATATGTTCTAGCTGGCCATCTCGGAGAACAAAGAAAACAATATTCACACCTTATCCTTTTTTTTTATTAAGGTACCATTGATTTACAATCTTACGAAGGTTTCACATGAGCAACACTGTGATTACAACATTCACCTATATTATCAAGACCCGCCCCCCCACCTCACTGCAGTCACTGTCCATCAGCATAGTAAGATGTTATGGAGTCACTACTTGTCTTCTCTGTGCTATACTGCCTTCCCCGTTATACCCCTACATTATGTGTGCTAATAATGCCCCTTAATCCCCTTCTCTTTGGTAACTGCTAGCCCTTCTTGGAGTCTGACCTCACCTTCTTTCAAAATGAGATGTGCAGCAATTAAGAAGGTTACATAATTGGGATTCTTGAAGCTACATACAATATACTTATATAAGGCATTAATAAAGATAGAGGTCACAGCACAGAAGGTTAAAGCATAGGGAAACATTAGAGGGGTGCAAAGCTAGGCACAGCTCCCAGGATCCCATCTCAGTAGCACAGGACACATGTCATTTTCAGTTGTTAACTCCCAAAACGATACCTTGGTCTCAGCGAAGCCCCAGTACTGTCCAAGGAGGGGTCTTTTATAGCTTCCAGATCACATAGCTAAAATCAGGCTGCATGACCAAGGCTTAACAGCAGAAACAGGAAAACATGACAGAGACCAGGTGCAAACCTTCAATATTTAGATTTTCTATTAGGCAAAGCTGACAAGCTAGGGCAAGTTGCCTCCTGGTCTGTCTTGGACTATGTTAATCACTATGGCGCCCAGTGTTCCCAGAGATAAGCATAGGGTTGAAATAAACTAGTTGAGATTAGTCTTGTACTTATGCAGTCCATACCCCCCATCCCTTCCCCACCCTTCATCAAGTTTTCCTAGTTCTAATCACTCATTACCCTTTTTGTATCTTTTACATCATCCAGTGAGGTATAGGTTTGTTAACATTGTAGTATACTAATATTCCAGTGCAAATTCATTCTTACTTATGTATTAACTTGATACTTTCACCATTAAAAACTGAACTTTATGAAATGTACCAATACCATGATTCAACGTAACTACTAATTATTAACTAAATCTAGTTCATTCTCTAGCCAATCACTTCCAAATGTAACTCTGAGAATGATGGAACTGGCTGTTCCTTTTCACCTGTCTAAACTCAGATTGACTGTTTCTGAATCTTTCCTAACCAGTGGACAAGACAGTACCATAAGCTTGCCCTTACTTACTAGCTCTACCTCAGATGGTTGGGATGGACAAAGGGCAAAGCACCGGCCAGTCTCATATTGCTGCCAGTGCTAGGGATCAGTTGTCTGGCTGCATCTGACAGCTTCCTAATCGGGGGTCAAGCTCTGGGTAAAAATTAAGACTACTTCTTTGTACTTGTCATTAACTCTCAAAAAGAAAGCCAATACAAATGAATAATTAAAAAAAAAGAAAGCTAACATTATACCAGTACCTTGTAAGAGGCTGACAGCAAGAGAATGATACTCTTAGCTATATTTACAGATGCCCATAGGTCTGTAGAAATCACCTCCTTTATTTGAAGGTGAAGATCTAAGATGGGCCCCCAAGAGGCTTAAGGAGGATTTAATCTGCAGTTATTCATGTGTTATGTCTTGATAATGCTAATAACATGTAGGGGATAAGCACTTAGAATAATTCTAATGCTTTTCTTTTCAATGTTCTCATTTTACAGGTCTGCTGAAATGCATACAGAAGAATTTGCTCAAGAACAGAGCCAAAGACCACTATGTAGCTATTAACCTGAAAGTGATGATCTGTTAAGAAAGGTACCTGGATACAGGGACATAAAATATCTGTTGCATGTCTTGACTAGTCATAGTATCATGTGCCCTACTACCTATACACCATCTTTTTGTGGGTGGAAAACATTAAGATAAAAAAAATACTTTATAAACTCAAACCAGATAAAAAGATAGCTTGGCAGGCTTACATACCTACCACTGATAAGTCCTGATGTTCTTCTGATGGAAGTGACTGATCAGAGAAAGGACTAGATTTAGGTAATAATGAATTATCTGCCACACTTCCATTAATGAATTTCACAAAATTAAGATTTCTTTGGTAGAGTTAAGAGTTGTGAAGCTTACGCATAATTATAAACAAGTGTGAACTGGAATATTTGGTAAACTGCAATGTTCCTTTAAAATTATACCTGCACTTTGGTCCTATACTACACAAATGATTAGTATTTTGGTGTTTATCCTTGTTTTTTGTTTTATAAAACAAAACAAGAATGCTGTCAAGTATAATTAAGAAAGCTTAACCAAGGATGGGGTTCTGTGGAATGTACAGGATTAATTTCAGAAGGTCTTCTGCAACCGGTGTCCCTGGGAACACCTGGAACTGTAGTGTTGACCCTTGGTCAGACCTGAATGAAACATACCAACGAGTGATTAATATAGTCAGTCCTGTGCAAGGGGCACACACAGACCAGGGGACAACTTGTACCAGCTCGTCAAGTTATAGAAATTGTACAAACTGACAGTTTGCACCTGGTTTCTGCTAAAGTCAAATTTAGATAGCTGCAAAGTACATTACATCAATAAGATCCATTATTTCCCAGAAATGAATGTACTAGGAATAGGAAAGCAATGAACATGGTCATGTAGCCTGATTCTGGCTGTATGACTACAAACGGGTATAAAAGACCCTTTCTTATACAAGACTGATACTTCCTTGACACAGATCTTAGTGGTTCATGGTCCGTAGATAAAGCATATCCTATGCAACAGAGCCAGGATTCTGGGAGTCATGCCTGGTAGTTTTGAAGTGATGTGAAATCTGTCTGTGTTGTTTTTTCTTTTGCTGTACCCAAATCTCTACCTTTATTAAATAAAGCCTTTTATAAAATGTCATCCTAACAATTGCTAGTTCTGTTACCTCTACATTTAAATGGCATTTTTGCTCTTCAATTTATACCCTTTCCTTCATAGCTGTTTGCTTAGTTGTCTGTCACTCCCTGCTGCTCTGAAGAGCACTCCACTTCTACTTTGCTACCTCTAATGGTCCTGGTTTGCTGAAAAGACATTCCAAATTTGTTAGAAGTGTGTTGCTAACTTAAGTCAAAACCATGGGAGGAAATTGCTTTTTATTCAGGTAAATGGGTTTGGTAAATCATTTCACCAAGAGGGAATTTTTTGGAAGAGGAACTTAACTGAGGTCTGAAAACATTCAAAGTCAAATTTAGATAGCTGCAAAGTACATTACATCAATAAGATCCATTATTTCCCAGAAATGAATGTACTAGGAATAGGAAAGCAATGAACGTAAGAGCATTTTTCCTTTTATGTGGGATTATAAATTCTTGATTCCTTATATACCTCTAGAAGTAGAGGCAACAGAAAATGCTAGTATTCTAAAGACAGAACAACCATAAAACATCAAATGATAAAAAGGCCAACATGTACCTTTATGTAGTCAGTGAGATTTTGATACTCAATGTAGTTACCTCCTCCTACCACAAAAACAATTGCCTAAAAATGAAAACAGAAAAAAAAAAATAGGAAAGTTGAAAGAAATAGTTTAAATAATATTTCTAATTTTAAGCAATGTGATTTTTAGTTTGGAGCATATTCCCCAACTTAGGTAAAAAAAATATTAGCATGAGATCACATCCTAAGTGTACAATCTACTTCAATTATAAAGAAGTTCATTTCTAAAATGCCTATAAATTTCTAAATTTCTGAGTGTTAAAATATCTGTCAGAAACAATTCAGAGGAAAATATTCCTCACTCTTCAATTAATAGCAAATTAATCTAAAGGGCTCTCCAAAAGACATTTTTGAATTCAAGGTTATTTATATAGGCTGGAAAAACAGAAAACTTAGCACTTATATAATTTCCAGTATATGTCCTTTACTGGATATATTTTTATTGAGAAGCTTCTTTGTGTTTCAAATGCAAATACAGTTACAATACCTTTATAAAAGTTTGAGATACAAACTTTTTGGAAAAAAGTTCCATGTGTATAAAATTTTCACCACAATGTTAAAGACTTCTTTTTCTGTGAATTTATCTAGTATCAATTATTTTCATAAATTTCCTAAGTGTAAGCAGCTTTATAAATCAGGAAAACATAGTTGCTAAGATTTTTTTAAGGAATCTTGGGTGCACAGAACTGGATTCATCAAGATTGCTGCCATGCAGTAAATCATAATAATGCCATGTTTAGGACAAAGATATGCTTCATGACTGCTTGGTCACTTTTTCATCCTTCCTTAGTAGGGGCAGAGAATTTTTATATGAAACTTACCTCTTGGAATGGATTTTTGTTCCTTGGAACTGAGCTGTAACAAAAAAAAATGATACTGAAAATTTCAAGGCTTATGGATAAAATATGCACAGGGAATATAAACACACACTATTAGACATATATCTACAATTCTTCCTCCTTCACCTTCTTCGAGGGTGGGTCCTTTAGTTTTGTGTTGCTAGGTAAGGAACAGGAATGCAGAGGAAAAAGCTAGAAGAGGTACATGTGTCAGAGACTAAAAGGGAATGGGGAAACCTGTTGACTTCAAAACAAAATTCTAGGAAAAGACTGAAAGGGAGAAGAAAAGCTTGAGCAGTAGCTCCTATTAGGGGAAGAAATCTGGGTATATATTTTAGTGGTAAATTGTGCATCATATTACTATATCAACATGTATGGGAAGGATAACAATTTAGGAAGGAAAGGAGGGATCTGCATTTTACTGTAGCTTATTTCTTTACATTTTATATATTTACGTTAAAAATACTTCATTGCTAAGAGATCTTTTAATAAAGACTTTTCAAGTTTTTGAGTCAGATATGTATTTGTTTTGAGTGCTAAAACAGGCGATATACAATGACAGTCGAGGTTTTCCTCACAAGTAATTTTTGAAAATCTTAACCAAGAGGAAATCTCCTTAATTATTCAGCGACTGCATCCTTAGATCTATCACCTTTTACTCATTTCTATGGCCTGTCTGAATATTCCATAGAAGAGGCTAGAAGCCCACCTGGCTGACATACCCCATCTGTGTTTGACTTCCTTCTACTGTGCTTTAACTTCCTCTAAGAGAAGTTCCTCTTCTCAATGCTAATATTCCTCATTATCATACAAAAACTACAGGTAGGATTAAAAGAGTTTCTCAGCAAGTTTCTAAGAAGCAAAATATATCTGTTAGCCATATACAAATGCAAGGAAGGAAGAAATATAACCTGGAGAATATCAGGATAAGAAAAGAGTTGTAAATCTACCATTTACAAGTGTGTAATCAGTGGTTTTTAATGTATTTACAGAGTTGTACAATCATCTCCCCTAATTTCACAACACTTTTATCATCCCCAGAAGAAGCTGTTATTCCTCATTCTCTCCCCTCTATAATTTATTCTTTGTCAAATTCTCTCTTGCCAGCTGTAGCTGCTATTACCAGCCTGTTTTGCAAATTCAGCAGTATTTCTGGCAAATTTAGAAAAGGGGAGTAACTTTAAAGTAACCAAAACAATCTAATAATCTGGTCTCACTATCCACAAAGATTGAAAGCTTGGGATAAAGCAAAGACGATGAAAAGATTACAAGCATAAGGGATAGGCAAGAAACCTGCTTTACCCATTTGCGGGTACTAGAGAATACCATTCCAAGACAGGTTTTTTCCTAATTCTGCCTATTATTCCTCTGCATCTTGTAGGCTCTTTTCATACCACCATTAATTAAATCTTGAAAAATATTATCCATAATAAAGTAAACAAATACTTTACCATTCCACATTTGTCATAAAAATAGAAATACGTAGAATGTTTCATTGCCAGTAAAGTATTCACAGCAATCCACAGGGGCTTGGATTTTATGGACCAGTTAAATAAAAAACAAAAACAACTAAACAACTTTTCATTTGGTCCAATACGAATATTCCCATCTTTTCATTTGGTCCAATACAAATATTCACTTAAAAATACACACATTATCCAAATCTCCTTCCCCCACATAGTTTATAATACTGTCATTATTTCATTAAAAACAAAACAACAAACATCTAAAACCAGATTTTTTTTTTGCATGTATATATTTGGAAGGGAAAGAACCAAAATGTTAAGTACAATTGCCTGTCGTTATCTCTGGGTAGAGAGATTACACATACTGTTTTACTGATCAGTTTTCTATATAGTTTGAATTCTTAACACACAGTAATTTATAGCAACAAAATCAATTATGTTATTTACATTCTTGGTGGGGTGGGGGAACCTACAGCAAATTAGACAAGTTGAGAGCTGCTTACCTGTCATTGCCCCGCAGCATTTTGGGATCAAAATATCTGTAGTCATCAGTTTCCTATTTAAAAAATAGAACTTTACCATGACTATGGAATTTCTCTTTAGAAAATTACAGTTTGGCTTAGAGTATTTTAATGAATCTATTAATTTTGTAGACTGTGTAACCACCCCCGCCATTTACCAGGCACTTGCTATGTCTTAAACTTAATTTTATGTGCTTTTGATGAAATTACTCAATTAATCTCCATAACATCTATGAAATAGTTATACTGTTATCCCTATTTTTCAGATGGGCAAGCGGGAGTACGGAGAGGTTATAGAACTTTCCTATTAGTAAAGTAAATATGGGAACTCCAGGATTTGAACCCAGGTTAATCTAGTTTCAATGCCCAAGCTCTGAACCACCATGCTATACTGCTTCTTGAAAATATGCTTTACAAGCTCATGTACTTAAGTATTTTTGTTTTTAGAACTGTATTACCTTTGTATGACCATGATCTTACTGAATATACAGATTATTACAGGTTCACAATCTCTCATGTATTTTGGAATTTTCAATTAAAAAGTTTAAATAGATACTATTGCACATAAACTATATCCCGTGGGTGGTACCTCATCATCTAACACAGTATTGTTTCTGCAGGTAAATATATGAACATCAGCATAAAGCAGGACAACCATAAACTATAAAGAACCTCAGCATGAGTGAAGGTCAGGTTTGCCATCAAATGAGTTATACAGAATCTTCTAGTTTCCAGGACTTTTTGTATTTCAGAAGTGTGGAAAATGGACTGCTATACTAAACTGGAAACTAGCTTCTTGATATTAAAAGAGTTGTAAATTGTTGCTTTACTGCTTACCATGGAATCACTTCTTAACTCTGCCTTCCTGTCCTATGGCAGCACAGTCAGCTGAAGGAACTTGTTCTTTTCTGGAGTGTGGGTGGCCCTACCCACACCTGATCAATGATAAACTTACACGTGTTGGTGCGTCCCATACTCAGTGGTGGACGGTGCTAACCAGTCACAGAATTCTCAGTGGACCCTCACCACTTGGCTCCAGGAAACCACTACCTGACAGATTTACAAGATGTAGCCTACATGACACAGCCTTAACTTTCTTTCAATTTATTTCAATCAAGACAAAACAAAGGAGAACACTTAATATATTTTAAGTGATAAGAACTTAATGAGTTTATATGAGGTTATAGCATTTTAAAGCATTTGATATCCAGGTCTAACTTACTACACTTTGCTAATATCGTCAGTATTTTGCTGATCACTTCAATGCCTCCAAATTAACTTTTCTATCTGGGAACAGGAGAAGGATGAGAGTGCAGGCAGCTGCCTTATCTAGCAGATGGATGGAAACGTATTTTCAGAGCAGAAAAAATTTACTTGTTCTAATTAATTAAAAATATCCATCTGCAGTAATGTGCTTCAGTTGTAAAGTAAAAGTCAATAGAATTGATAAATGAATTTAGATAAGAACCATCTGAATAAGACTGATAACATAGCCACCAATGTGTCTATGACAGAAAAATGTGGCAGGCGTGTGTGCTGGGTTGAGTGCTAGGCAGGAATACAGGAGTAGGCAAAGGTTCCAGTTCTGCTACTAAAAAATTCTGGGACTTGGAAAAAGACATCTCTTGGTTTCTCTCCTAAATTGTTAAAATTATTTCTAATCTTCCCTTAACCTCTAAACTTCTGTGATTCCATGAAGTGTATGGTTCTTGCCCTAATGAATACAGCAGAGTGGTGAAAAATGTGGCCTGCTCAGCTCTACCATTTATTAACTGAGTGCCCTTGGGTGATTGAACTTATAGCACCATAATTTCCTTATCTATAAAATGAAAATAAAAATAAAATAATATTTTTCTTAGAAGGTTCTAAAGAATTCAATGAAATATGTGAAGATTGTTTTGAATGGTTCTGGTACATAAGTATGCAGTGCTATTATCACTGTTACTGTCATTATTCATCATCTCAACTTCAAGATTAGGGACAATAACAAAATATCCTACAACTTCTTTAAACCCTTGCAGACTTGACATCTGTCTAAACTTTTGCATTTATTTGTTATTTTTAATCTTTTTGTTTGGAGTAACACCTTCCTGAAACTTCTGCCTATTATTAAGTAGTATTCCAAAGATAATTAGTCATAAATGTATACTTTCCTCAGGCTTTTCAGGAAGAGCTCCTTCTTCCTATTCTAGGATGTAGTTACAAAATGCAGTGTCACGACATTGCATACTTCTTTCTCTACATTGATTCCCAGAAGGAAGAATTGTTTTTAGCTTACCATTCTAAACAATTCTCTCATTCCTTTCCTTATTGTAATTGCCCTTTTGGGGGATGTTTTGTTATACTACATCTTTGTTTCCACATGGGAGGATTTTAAAATTTGCTTCTTTATTAATAATGTTGTTATAACTGTTTTAAACAATTACAAAAAAATGACACACTAATCTGAGGATTCTGTTCTGACTCTCTTTCTTAGCCTGGGATCCTAAGTCTGATTGCCAAGTCTGTAGTGGTCCAGAATCAGCCCAAACTAGGGTTTTACTGTAGGTGGGATCATGGTGACTTTCTTGACTCCAGATTCTTGTGATGATTATCACCCTCCAGTTGCCACAGTAACAGGATGGGCTGTTTTATGAAACATATATGATGAGTTTTTACACTCCTTTCTTGAATTTAAACAGCTTAGAAAACCCATTCTGTAAGTAAATGCTAATAATATTTAGTCATTTGTCTATTCATCCAACAGTTTACTTTTAGCCCAAAAGAACTGTGCCATCAGAACATGTGCACTTAAAAATTTCACTATGCATTGCTCTCATTTAATTTTTGTAACATTAAATTAGTTTAGTGAGACTCTTTATACTATACCAGTTGATGCTTACTAGTTCTTTTTCATTTATAGAAACTTGCTCCTTAGAATATGTTTTACATTTAATTATTCATACAGAATATAATCTACACTTAATTTGGATGAAAGCTGGCCAGAGTGGTTATAGCAGCTGAGAAAACCAATTCCCATTATCTGTGGTAATGGCTAAAAAAGGCTGTTTGAGAACATGGACTCTTTCTTTTCCCTCATGTTAAGCTCACAACAATCTCAGATCTTACTGCCTTTTTATAGAGTCAATTTGATACTTCAAGAATTTACAAATGGAATGTTATATGTCACTCACAGGGTTTGACTTCATCTCCATCAGATTGTCTAAAATCCGAGTAACAGGGAGATTCTGTGGAAGAGATGAGTATTTTGTTAAGTATTAGAACAAACACAGTTCTCTATTAGCAAAACAATCTAATTATTCTGTAGTCAAGTATGCTTACTTCTCAGTTAAACACATTCTAACATTTATTCTGTGAATGGTGTCACAGATGTAAATGCCTTTGGCACTACTCAATGTTCCCCAGAAAAATATAATTCTTAATCAAAAGGTTCTTTTAATGTGAATGTGTATCCATGTTCCAGTGTAAATACATGTTTGGGCTTTTTATTTTATTAAATGTTTGATTTTTAATATTAACAATTGCAAGCATTTGTTTTGATCAAATAAGAATACCTTTTTTTTTTTTTCCTTTCTGGGAGATTATGAGAGTTTCTTTAAAACAGTAACTCAAAGTTTGTGAAAATGTATGAGATTAAATAACCTAACAGAGTTCTTTGATTTCTAACGTATATTCTTCTAAGCCAAAAAGCTACCTGTGCTCTTTGATAAATGGGGAAATGGATACATACAAACTTTACTGACCATTTTATTTTGCCTGGGATAAAATCCAAATTTTCAATGACATAGTGCATTGTTTTCTTACAGGACAAATTCTTCTTTGAATGTAAATGTAAAACCATAGTATTGGCAGCAGATCTTGACATGTTTGTATACTATTGTTACATTTCAATCTGACAATTTTTATTATTATTTTGAGCATACCACACGGTGTAGAGAAAATTTACCAAGTGACTAAATTTATTAAGTGCATTCCTACTGGGATGGTGTTCTGCCCACTTTGAACTGATAATTCCTTTGTAAACTGTACAGGATGTTGTGGAAAGAATAGTTTTGTTTCTTAGAGACTTCATACAACAAAGGCAACATTAAATCTGATTATTACATAACTGTAGATAAAACATTACTATTTCACAAGAGTTTTACTTTCCTTATGTCATAAAAACATTTTATTGTTACTAACATGGACTATCACTAAAGGAACTATCTTGTTTTGCCCAGACAGAAAAACTGCATTTCTTTTTTCTTCTTCTTTCTGTAGACTACACCTTTTAAGATGATCGTAGGCAAGTAAAATTAAAGCTACTTCATTATTCCCTGATATTAGTGTTGGCCAGGAGCTTTTTAAAATAAACACAAACACCAAATGTTCAAGCTAACTGAATATACTTCCTGAATTACACTATTGAGAAGAAAAATTTCTAAAAGTAGCTCAAAATTTTACTTAACAATTTTGTTTCAAATAAAATTGTTTATTTAAGAATAAATCTAAAATGTGACTTTCTCCCAAGAATAATGGGGTGCAGATTTAAATCTATAAACATGCTTTATCTGAAAGAAACTAGTTATATATTTGTTCTAAGTAATATGAAGTATTTTGTAACATAACAGGAAGAATTTTTTAAAAATCAGCAGGATACATTATAAACTGTATGGTTTTACTAAAATTATTTTTATATTCATTTCTCTGTTTACTTATAACTCTGCGTTTAGCTTCCTGAATTGTAATGTATTAGATCTCTGCAATGGAGAAAAACTGTGTTTATGTAATGATAAAGCCCTAAGAGTCTCATTTTTTTTTATTGTATTTGTGAAAAGAATTGGAAATTTGAAAATACCAACATCTCATTATAAATCTTAAGTATAAAAATGAATTTTTCTATAAAAGGTACAATTAAATTTTGCTGTTTATTTTATAGCTGTGCTGTATCTGAAGACAAGCCTGCCAGTAAAATGGTCATTAACAAAACCTAAAAAAAATTTCTTTCTAGCAGAATAGTTCAAAAGAAGAACTGAGGCCAATCTTTGTTTTTGACTCATCTTTGCGACCAGATAACACCACCAAAAGAATGATTTATCACTAATGCACCACAGAATGTTCACAGATAAGGAAACCTTCAAGTGTACAGAATGATCAAGGATGTACATAATATCTTTAAAAGGTGTAAGAAAGGATACTTTAGAAGAACAGCTTCTGAGATCTGTCACCAACTGATGCTCAACCTAGCTCTCACTCTTTACCTAAATGAAGGCTTGAAATGAGTTAATCATTTTAATAATTTTATATTGGTGATTTATCTATAAGATCAACTACCAATTGAAAAAACTGAAATATGGCAGCTAACAAACTAATTGAGAGAAAACAGCAGAACAAAACCATACAATTTTCTTTAATCGACAAATAGACTGTTATCTTACTCATCTTTAGAAACACAAAAAATTTGTGTACCTCAATATTAACCAAATGAAAAGCCATTGTTAAAAAAATTCTTAGGTATATTTTTCATTGCTTTTGGAAACTGTTTTAGAAATAAAATGAAAAACAGTGTCATATAGGTTAATAACTAAGTTTCTGTTAGTAGAAAGCCTCTATAGATAAAGATTTAGGGGACAAAGTCCCATATACATGAATATCCTAATAAAAGGATCAGTATTTTCAAAATCCTCAAATTTCAAATACATGAGGATAAATTTTATCTGGGGAAAATATATAGTGAGAAATCAATTTCTAAAACCCTTACTGGTTTTATGACCATTGTCATGTTTTATATTTCATTCACTAGAAAAGCTTAAATAAAAACATTTTTACCTCTGATGGTGTAACTGATTAAAAACAAATTGAAATAAAACACACACAGAAATCCAATAACCTAAGAAACGTAATACAACTCTATACCCTAAATAGCTGAAAACATTTTCCCCCTCTAGTTCTTCCAGAATTAGCCACTTGTTGCCCTATATTCCCACTTGCTCTGTGGTGACTGTTTCTACCTCTCCCTTTGCAGTCAGCCTTGGGCTTGGGGTGGTACTCTGATGCTAAAGTCAGTAGTGAGGATGTGACAAGAGTTGCTGCTGTCCTGGTTATCAAAGCGTTGGAGAATTTTGAAAAGCAGTATGTGGAGCTCCTTGAAAAGAATGCTAATTTTGAAGACTTTATTAGCCAAGTAAAGAATAAGATGAAGGGTGCAGTACTGGAAACACACTGGGAACGACAGATAAAAGGGATGGAAAGTTGTCAATAAAGACAGGAAGAGGAGGTATAAGATGACACATCTATTTCCAGTATTATAAAATTTTAAGTCAGAAAAGGATCTACAGGTGAATCCAATATCCACATCAACTTCTTACAGATGAAGAAATGATAAAATTTACAAAGTTATATTTCTTCCAAAATCATAAATATTAATGGCACTAAAATCAAGAAACAAGATTACATGGACTCAATAAAATGCATCAAATCCTCCTCCATCACCCAGTTTCAACAACTGTCAACTCATGGCAAATCTTATTTCTTCTATACTTTCACCTTCTCCCCACCTTCCTAGGTTGTTTTAAAACATGTCCCAACATCAAATCATTTTAGTCACAAATATTTTAGTCATACAGGAACTCATTAATTGACAATTTATTAATATAATATAGCTCAATATCCAGGTTGTGTTAAAATTTCCCTGTTGCATAATTTTTTAGTTTTCTTCAAATCATAATTTATTATACGGCAATACACTGCAATTAGATAACATCATATCTTTTAAGTCTTTTTTAATCTATTGAATTTCACAGCATCCAATTTGTTGTCAGTTCACTTTTAAAAGCTGGATTATTTTAGCAAACAAGCCAAAGAAATGAAATGAAATTATGCAACATTGTGCTATGTTACTACTCAACACATTCTTATACAATTATCCTCCCACAAATATAATCCAAATATGTGAACATCATTCAAGTGGTTTTATGTGCTAGCTGATACCTGTGAGGCTTAAAACTTACGCTGCCCAAGAAGCAAACAAAATATATAAAGCTCTTCCTTTGAAAATCCATCAACATCATCCACCACATCAACAAAAAAAGGACAAAAACCACATGATCATCTCCATAGATGCTGAAAAAGCATTCGACAAAATTCGACATCCATTCATGATAAAAACTCTCAATAAAAATGGGTATAGAGGGCAAGTACCTCAACATAATAAAGGCCTTATATGACAAACCCACAGCCAACATCATACTTAACAGTGAGAAGCTGAAAGCTTTTCCTCTAAGATCGGGAACAAGACAGGGATGCCCACTCTCCCCACTTTTATGCAACATAGTACTGGAAGTCCTAGCCACAGCAATCAGACAAAACAAAGAAATAAAAGGCATCCAAATTGGCAAGGAAGAAGTCACTGTTTACAGATAACATGATATTGTACATAAAAAACCCTAAAGAATCCACTCCAAAACTACTAGAACTAATATCTGAATTCAGCAAAGTTGCAGGATACAAAATTAATACACAGAAATCTGTTGCATTCCTAAACACTAACGATGAACTAGCAGAAAAAGAAATCAGGAAAACAATTCCATTCACAATTGCATCAAAAAGAATAAAATATCTAGGAATAAACCTAATCAAGAAAGTGAAAGACCTATACTCTGAAAATTACAAGATACTCCTAAGAGAAATTAAGCAGGATACTAATAAATGGAAATTCATTCCATGCTTTTGGTGAGGAAGAATTAATATTGTCAAAATGGCCATCCTGCCTAAAGCAATCTACAGATTCAATGCAATTCCTATCAAAATACGGAGAGCATTCTTTAACAAACTGGAACAAATAGTTCTAAAATTGATATGGAGCCACTAAAATAGCCAAAGCAATCCTGAGAAGGAAGAACAAAGCAGGGGAATTATGCTCCCTGACTTCAAGCTCTACTACAAAGCCATAGTAATCAAGACAATTTGGTACTGGCACAAGAACAGACCCATAGACCAGTGGAACAGAACAGAAAGCCCAGATATTAACCCAAGCCTATATGGTCAATTAATATATGATAAAGGAGCCATGGATATACAATGGGAAAATGACAGCCTCTTCAACAGCTGGTGTTGGCAAAACTGGACAGCTACACGTAACATAATGAAACTGGATTACTGTCGAACTCCATACACAAAAGTAAACTTGAAATGGATCAAAGACCTGAATGTAAGTCATGAAACCATAAAACTCTAAGAAGAAAATATAGGCAAAAATCTCTTCAATATAAACATGAACAACTTCTTCATGAACATATCTCCCTGGGCAAGGGAAACAAAAACAAAAATGAACAAGTGGGACTATATCAAGCTGAAAGCTTCTGTACAGCAAGGAACACCATCAACAGAACAAAAAGGCATCCTACAGTATGGGAGAATATATTTGTAAATGACATATCTGACAAGGGGTTAACATCCAAAATATATAAAGAACTCACATGCCTCAAGAAACAAAAAGCAAATAATCCAGTTAAAAAATGGGCAGAGGATCTGAACAGACACTTCTCCAAAGAAGAAATTCAGATGGCCAACAGACACATGAAAAGATGCTCCACATCGCTAGTCATCAGAGAAATGCCAATTAAAACCACAATGAAATATCACCTCACACCACTTAGGATGGCCAACATCCAAAAGACAAACTACAACAAAAATGCTGGCAAGGTTGTGGAGAAAGGGGAAGCCTCCTACACTGCTGGTGGGAATGTAAATTAGTTCAACCATTGTGGAAAGCAATATGGAGGTTCCTCAAAAAACTAAAAATAGAAATATCATTTGACTCAGGAATTCCACTCCTAGGAATTTACCCTAAGAATGCAGGTTCCCAGATTCAAAAAGACATATACACCCCCATGTTTATCTCAGCACTATTTACAATAGCCAAGAAATGGAAGCAACCTAAGTGTCCATCAGTAGATGAATGGATAAAGAAGATGTGGTACATATATACAAAGGAATATTATTTAGCCATGAGAAGAAAACAAATCCTACCATTTGCAACAACATGGATGGAGATAGAGGGTATTATGCTCAGTGAAATAAGCCAGGCGGAGAAAGACAAGTATCAAATGATTTCACTCACCTGTGGAGTATAACAACAAAGCAAAAACTGAAGGAACGAAACAGCAGCAGACTCACAGAACCCAAGAATGGACTAATAGTTACCAAAGGGAAAGGGACTGGGGAGGGTGGGTGGGAAGGGAGGTATAAGAGGGGAAAAGGGGCATTATGATTAGCACACATTATATAGGGAGGGTGCACAGGGAAGGCAGCACAGCACAAAGACAAGTAGTGACTTTATAGCATCTTACTATGCTGATGGACAGTGATTATAATGGGGTATGTGGTAGGGACTTGATAAGGGGGGAATCTAGTACCTACAATGGTGCTCATATGACTATATCAATGATACCTTAAAAATAATAATAAAAAAAGCACAGGCAACAAAAGAAAAAAAAAAGTTGTGAGACACAATTTCATCTTTCTCTAAAAGACATTTGGGGATCTTTCAAAACACTCAAATCAGAAACATCAGTTACTGTGAATACAGTAGCTTACTGAAATGTAGATGATAGAATGTCAGACAGACCACTTAACCTTTTCCAAAATACTGGCATGAACAAGAACATAAGCATAATCTCATCTGTAAACATTTCTGTTACTTGTAGCCATTTTAATAGTTTGATGAAAAATATACATTTATATAATCTGATGTGTATTATTTTTCTATTAGAGTTGTAGACCAGGTCTTTTGTAAACAACTTGTTTTTCATGAACTGATGCAATTTGGAATAAAAAATGATAGTAAACAGAAAAAAAAAAAAGGAATGCTGTTAGGCTGGTTTAGCCAGAACTTGCCTTCATTCCTTATCTCCCTTACCTTTCCTTTTAGTAATTTTCTAGCCACTGACACCTACCCTGATCCTTGGCTATAAATTCCTACTTGCCCTTGATGTATCTGGAATTGAGCCCAATCTTTCCACTGGAAAACCCCATTGTGGCAGTGGTCCCAATACCTTTCACGATGGTCTCCGTGAATAATGTCTGCCTTACCTTTCTGCAACATGTGTCATAAGTAATTTTTTCTTTAGCAGGTGCTAGGTTAAACTCTAGAGTACAGTATGCTGGTCTCTAAAACACCCAACTTCCTATTTTTGTGCCTTTTTACCTTTTGCAGTCCAAGAGATGACGATAAAGTGATTCAAGGAAGTGCTGTGAACCAGTAAAA
This sequence comes from Manis javanica, assembly GCF_040802235.1. NCBI lineage: Eukaryota > Metazoa > Chordata > Mammalia > Pholidota > Manidae > Manis > Manis javanica. The sequence goes on from NC_133163.1 coordinate 67,287,715, forward strand.
AAGTGAGTTAAGTATTTAGTAGTAGCTTCTCACCAGGAGAGAGGCAGAATGAGAGGAATTGAAAATAATTCTAAGACAGATTATGAAGCTAAAAAACATCCCCAAATACTTAGGAAATAATGCAATCTGGAGTACATTTGAAGGAAAGTTGGGAAAGTAAGTAGTCTTAATAAAATACAGCAAATTAGGATTTTTCACTGTACTTCATTAATACTACATAGTTTTTATAGTAAAATGTATTCATTTATTCAAATAAAGAACTGAATACCTACTTTATGCAAAGTGCTATGGAAATTTCAAAGATGAGGAAAAAAAATTCCTTGCCCTCAAGGAACTTATCATCACAAAGTAAAACATTATATGTCAACTCATTCTCAGTAAAACTGAGGGGCTGGGGGAGAGGGAAAAAGAGAGGTAAAACAAAAATAAATAACAATACAAAATACCACACCTGTAAGAAATAGAAAAGCACAGAAGTTCTGAGAAAGAAAAGATCTAATTGTTTCTGAGCAAGTAACTAAACACTTAAAATTCACATCTGAATAACTGATAAACTCCATCTCTTTTCTTAATTTGGCCTTTAAAATTCTTCTCACTACAAACTGAAATATCCCAGTAAAAAGGAAAAAAAAAAGAAGTGGGGAAGATGGAGGATGATGACAGGATGCTGCGTACTGAATCTTGGTGAAGGGTTCAGGAAAATTTGGTATGTTAGTGTACATTTGGAAATTTCCATGATAAAAAGCAATAAACAAATCTCGTTTGAAAGGAAACTAAATTATGATGATTCTCTGAAGCAGACTATTAACAGAAAAACAAAATTCATTAAAAAAGCCCTATGTATAACACTGTTATACCACAATGAAGTGTGAGTTCAAGGATTTATTACCCCAAAAATAAGTTCTACCTTAAAGTATTTTATTTCTAATTATTAAGAATTTATTTTTAATAAAATTTATTAGAAGTGTTTATGTTCTAATTTACAATGGCCTTTAGACAGTTAAGTTCAGTAGCCTATTCACTTAATATAAGTTAAAACTTAAATCCTACGCATTATGTAACACAGTTCATTATTCTAAATAGGTTTAAGTTTAATTTTTAAATTAATGTACTTTCATAAACCTGATCATAAAGGAAAGTCAAAATATCAGTGAAGTCCAGTGAAGTCCAAGAGAGCAAATTTAAAAAAGAAAAAAGGAAAAATTACAGAGCTCTGAACTATGCATGTAAAAATACCCTATTCTTAAATATACCAAAAAAAAAAGCCTTGATTTTATTTTGCTAATATTTATAACTTGAAAACATTTATAAAATTGCTCTATCTGAGCAATCAACCTGTCACCATTTATGTTCAAAAGTTACCAGTGTGTTTTCTAACAAGCTACTTACTTGCTGTTTCAACACCAGGTTCTTCACTCCTTCCATCACAAACTGTGATCCCGTGTTCATGACTCTTGATAAGAGACTAAGGGAAAAAGAAGAGGATCACACTAAGTATAAATTCTCTCTCTGATTTGTTACAGATAAAGTATTTGCCTGATCTTACACCACATGCTGATGCTCAGTGTAGCTACTACCTCTGTTTTAACTAAGTAGAAGTGACCTGAGAATTTCTGCTTCCAGGTATCACTGATGCAACTTTATTTAACAGTAAAATAGTAATAAAACACTCTGCCTAGGCAATAGTTATTAATAAAATACGAAATAAAGGCTGCCCTCAAAATAAACATTTCAATTGCTTACCTTCAACTATTCAGGCATACCTCATTTTATTATGCTTTGTTTATTTATACCTCATTTTATTTACTTGCTTTATTTAAAAATAAATGGAAACCCTGTCAAGCAAGTATATTAGTGATATTTTTTTCCAACAGCATTTTCTCACTTAATGTATCACACTTCAGTAATTCTCACAATATTTTAACCCTTTTCATCACTATTATATTTGTTATAAACACCTGAAATCAGTAATCTTTGGTGTTACTATTGTAATTGTATTGGAATGCCAGGAACTGCGACCAGAGAAGATGGCAAACTCCATCAATAAATATTGCATGTGTTCTGACTCCACTGACCGGTATGCTCTACCTTCCAGCTGATGCCCTGCTTGCCTCCTCACTCCCTGAGACACACACTATTGAAATTAAGGAGGCAGATCCAAGACAGCAGCCTGAGCCCATCTTCTCCACCTACAGTTCAAGCAAGAACAGGCCTGAGTGAACACCTGCACAACAAGGGATGAAGAAGACCACACAAGGAACAGCAGGAGAGCCAGACATGGCCACACAGGGAACCCCACTCCCAGCACGGCCCTGTAGTAGGAAGGATATCACCAAGCTACCTCAACAAAACTTGCCTGCCCTGAGGGACAGAAAAAACCCCCACAAAAGTTGTGGAGGGTTTAAACTCAATTTCCAAAAAGCAGGGGAACTTCTGGAACTCTTTTTGGACAAGAAGAGCTAGTCTGTGCCAGTGTAAGTGTCCTCCCCTTGCCCCCGCCACACACACTGTTAATACAGATGGGGACAGGGAGAGCTACATCATTTACGTTACCCCTGCATGTTTCTAGTGGGGACTGGAACAGGGTAAGCACCAGCTTACATTCCACACGCAAAATGACAGTGTGGACAAGAGCAGGGTCAGAGTGAACACACCAGCTCCAAACACAAGAGACATGGCTTTCTAGGCCCTGCCCACATCCAGACAAGCCAGTCAGGGACCTAGCTGTCCCACCAAGGTGGCACCAGTACAATGCTCACGTGGATTCACCCTGGCCATGCCCCTTCCATCCCAGGCTGTCCAGTCTGCATGACCCCAGCCAGGTGCCAACCTGGAAGACTCCTAGCCTGCATCCATCCACCTCAGCAGGCCCATCAGCATGGCCCTGACTGGTACCTGCCCAGGAGACCCCCAGACAGTTCCCTCTAGTCCCAGTGGCTCCAGTAGAGAGGGCCCAGCCCATTGTCCCCCTGGGAGCTCCCTGGACTGCACCCTTTTGACACAGATCACCCAGCCAGCATGGCCCCAGCTGGCAAACACATAAGAGACCCACAGCCGAAGCCCTGGGAGTCCTGGACCCAGAAAACACCCCTCTTATGCTCACTTGGCCTTCATCTAGCCAAAACCACCAGGCACTTACAGTTTACCCAGGGGATCTTCCACATTAGGCCAATCCTTCAAGACCGGAGAAGCAGGCCTTTCAACTAATTTGTATAATCAAGCACAGAAAGTCAAACAAAATGAGAAGACAGAGAGATATGCTCCAAACAACAGAACAAGACAAAACTTCAGGGAACAAAACAAAACAAAAATTCCACAAAATGGAGTTAACTGATCTACCTGATAAAGAGTTCAAAGTGATGGTTATACAGATGCTCACTAGATGAGAGGAGAACGGATAAGCTCAGAGAGGACTTAAAACAGAAAAATAGAGTATCTAAAAAGAACCAGTCAGAGATGAAGAATAGCATAAATGAAATAAAAAATACACTAGAGAGTATCAACAGCAGACTGGAGGACTCAGAAGAATCAATCAGTGACATCGAAGAGAGTAATGGAAAGCACTCAAGCTGAACAGCAGAAGAAAAAAAATCCTCCATCTCTCCCCGCTCAGGGCTCCCGACTCCCTGAGACACAATAATACTGAAATTAGGCCGATAAATACCGCTACAGTGGCCTCTAAGTGTCCAAATTCAAGTGAAAGGAAGAGTTGCAAGCATCTCACTTTAAATTAAAGCGAGAAATGATCAAAGTGTAGTGAGGAAGGCATGTTGAAAGCTGAGACAGGCCCCAAACTAGGCCCCTTGTGACAGTGAGCCAAGTTGTGAAAGCAAAGGAAAAGCTCTTGAAGGAAATTAGAAGTGCAACTCCAGTAACACATGAATAATAAGTAAGCAAAACAGCCTTATTGTTGATATGGAGAAAGTTTTAATGGTTTGGATAAAAGAACAAAACAGCTACAACATTCCCTAAACCAAAGCCTAATCTGAACAAGGTCTTAACTCTCTTTAATTCTATGAAGGCTGAGAGAGGTGAGGAAGCTGCTGGAGAAACTTGAAGCTAGCAGAGGTTGGTTCATCAGGTTTAAGGAAGAAGCTGTCTCCCTAACATAAAAGTTCAAGGTGAAGTAGCAATGCTGATACAGAAGCCACACCTAGTATTCCGGAAGATCTAGCTAAGATGATTAATGAAGATGGCTATATTAAACAACAAATTTTCAATGTAGACAAAACACTCTTTTATTGGAAGAAGATGCCATCTAGGACTCTCATAGCTAGAGAGCAGAAGAGCCTGGCTTCAAAGCTTCAAAGTACAGACTAACTATCTTGTTAGGGGCTAATGCAAGCTGATGACTTTAAGTTGAAGCCAATGTTTCGTTTACTATTCTGAAAATTCTTGGGCCCTTAGGAATTATGTTTGGTTTACTCTGTGTGTGCTCTATAAATGGAACAACAAAGCCTGGATGGTAGCACATCTGTTTACAACATAGTTTACAAATACTTTAATACCACTGTTGAGAGCTACTGCTCAGAAAACAAGATTCCTTTCAAAATAGGACTGCTCATTGAAAATGCACCTGCTACCCAAGAGCTCTGATGCAGATGGACAGTGAGATGACTGTTGTTTTCATGCCTGCTAACATAATATCCATTCTGCAACCCATGGATCAAGAAGTCATTCTGACTCGCAAGTCTTTTTATTTTAAGAAATACATTTTGTAAGGCTCTAGCTGCTACAGATAGTGATTCCTTTGATGGATATGGGCAAAATAAACAGAAAACCTTCTGGAAAGGATTCATCATTTTAGATGCCATTAAGAACATTTGTGATTTATGGAAAGAGGTCCAAATATCAACAAGAATGGGAGTTTGGAAGAAGTTGATTCCAACCCTCATGGATGACTGAGGATTTCAAGACTTTAGTGGAGGAAGTTACTGCATATTTGGTATTAACAGCATGAGAACAAGAATCAGAAGTAGAGCCTGAAGATGTGATTGAATGGCTGCAACCTCACGATAAAACTTGAGAGAATGAGGAATTGCTTTGTACCTCATGAGCAAGGAAAGTGGTTTCTTGAGATGGAATCTACTTCTGGTGAAGATGCTGTGAAGATTGTTGAAATGATAACAAAGGATTGAGAACAGTACCCGTAGTTGATAAAGCAGCAGCAGGGTTTGAGGGGACTGACTAATTTTTGAAAGTTGTTCTACTACAAAATGCTGTTTAATAGCATCACATGCTACGGAGAAATCATTTGTGAAAGGAAGAGTCAGTCATGTGGCCAGCTTCACTGTTGTCTTATTTCAAGAAATTTCCACAGCCACCCCAGCCTTCAGCACATATGACCCTGATCAGTCAACAGCCATCAACATGGAGATAAGACCCTTCACCAGCAAAACTGCTGAAACCTCAGCTGATGGTTAGCATTTTTAAGGAATAAAATATTTTTAATTGAGATGTATTTTTTTTTTTGACAATGCTATTGCACACTTAATAGACGATAGAATTTTAACTTTTATATGCACTGGGAAACAAAAATTTATTTGACTGGCTTTATTGTGATATAAGCTTTATTGTGGTGGTCTGGAACCACACCTGTAGTATCTCCCAAGTATGTCTGTTAATTTTTTGGCAAATTATAATTTGAAGAGAATTCCTTGCTCTCCTGATTGTCCTAACACTAAAACGATAAAGATAGTAAATTTAGAATTTGCTTTAGGAATTAAAAACACACTAGTTATTGAAAATATATATGCTATAAGGATTCTGAGTAGGTCAAAACTTACTATGTTCTCTGTATCACAGCAGCTAGATCCAATCCTGCATTGTATACTATCTCCCCACTATATATAACACCTGTCATATAAAAATATGATGCAACAATGTACCTGGTGAGTTTTACTTCAATTCTGAATAATGTTCATTATCTGAACTACAAAAATACTATCAAGAAATGACTTGCCATACTGGGTTTACCTTGTGGTTCAGTCTCTCTTGGGATCAAAGGATGCTTTGTGGACAGAATGGTGCCCTCTATTATGGCATCATAAGGCTAGTGACATCCTTCAAATCATCCAAGATTTTCTTATAACACAGTCTATTAAAATCCTCAAGTACAAAATTCATACCAAATCTTTTAATATTCAACAAGATTTAAGATATGAAACTGAAAAGTCTATCTAATACATGAGAGTAGTTTCCCAAATATAGTTTCCTTTTCTCTCTCTTGAGATGAACAGATAGAAATCATTTCTTTAACAGGAACAAGAGAAAAATAATCTTTGTTGGAATGAATGGTTCTGAGGCAATCCCCTGGCATCAGGCAACTCTGCATAGCCTATCTGAAGGTGAGGCCACCTGGATTCATCTTGCCAGGTACAGGGTCCTACATGCCTTAGGCTGAGTGCTTTTTTTTTGGAAATTGTTTCATTAAATCTGGACGCTCAGGGTGAGGCTAGGATAATTGTTTTTCCTCTGGGCTTCATGCTTTTGCTCTAAACTATAAAACATAAGCTAGGAAATTGAAACTAATATGGTATGGAAAAGAGTAGTTAGAATTACCTTGGTCACTTTCTTAGAAAATTATGCATACTCTATAGGATTCTCTGGAGTCAGAAGTCACACCCAGCCCTGGGGACTTCCTCCCTGTCACTCAGCAGGATGCCTGGGTCTATCTTGAAGCTGGGTCTTCAGTACTTACCTTCGAGCCTGTATTAGTAATCAACATCGATATAAAAATAGATTTAACCACATATCTTATGAAATGAAAAGTGTAATGTTTTAAGAACAAGGAAGCAAAAGAATCCAATAGCTCATACCATGTAAAATATACTAACTTACATTTTAAAATGAGAAGTTAAACTATCTAAAGAAGCCAAAGGCATGCTGACATTCATTCTGTACTGGAAACATTCTGCATTTCAAGTGTCAGTGTGTTTTGAAGTCATGAATGATTAATTATGGTCTGGAGTATCAGACTTTACTCAGTCAGAATTATTAAAAATATTTACCCCATTGGTTTGGCGGTAGTGTTGCCATAACTGGCAGGAGCTGAGGCCATCTTGGCAAAAGCCCTATGAAATAAAAAAGTTATATTTAAAAGCTGATTTTTAGAGCTAACATTCATTATCATGGAATTAAAATATTTATTGACTAAATGTAACTTTTACTATGCAGAATTTTCTGAGAAATTTTCAATTAATATATTTTAGTACAATTAGCACTGAAATAATTGAGCACTGATTATATAACTTGGAACCATGTAAAATAATACTCAAGTACAGTACAATTAGTACTGAAACACTGAGATTAAAAAAAAATGCATTAATTTCTCAAACTTTACCATTTTTCTTCTTCCCTTTTTTAAAAAGTATCTTACTTGCTGCCAAGAAGAATAATCATGCATGCACTGGTTAAGTGTGGTCTCTGTTGTCCCCCATGTTCCACACCCACTCATTCCAAGACACAGGCCTCAGCTCGCGTCGCCCTTTCACAGAGGGTGGAGAGGGAATAAACTCACTGCCTTCTTCTGCAACACATTGTACTTTTCCTCTTCAGACTCAGCTCAAAACCATTTTTTCATTAACACTAATTCTACCACCCAATGGTTTTTCTTTTTAGTAATATTCTATACCATACACTTTTATACTTAATTGCATATGGTCATTTACTTTCAAGTCTTTCTAATGTCCAGAACCTCTTTGACTAAACTAGAGCATTCCTGAAGGCTAGGCAAAAAAGATGGTGCTTAGATGTGCTTTAACAAATATTTTCCTTCTGTGAATATTATCCATGTAGAGAATCCAGAAAACAGAATACTCCCAGAAGAACCCTACCCCTTTGAGGTAACCACTGTTAGTATTTTGATGTATATTTTTCTAATTTTTGGACATACGCATACATAAAATATTAAAAAATAAACTATCACATTGTACATACTATTCTATATTTTAATAGCATACCATAAATAATCAATCAATATTCTTTTATAATGATTCTTAATTATTCAAATGCTTTTGTAAAAGGGAAAAAATTCTACTTAAATGCAAGAAAATCTTATGAGAGTAAAAAAAGAAAGCAAATCACAAGGATGTGATAGTTAAAATGCTAAAAATACTCTATTTCAATCTGGTCAAAATCCACTGATAATACCATCAAAGAAAATCCAAACACAGAGATCACAATCTTGTTCAGAAAGGAGCATGTGAATCAACTGTTGTCAGCAAGAGACTGTAATTCCTGCCTTTAACAAAACTTATTTTTCACTAGAAACAACTGTATCTAAACAATAAAGAGGACTTAAATAAATAATAGTACATTTATATGGCTGAATATTACATAATATTGGAGATTATTTGAAACAAAAACTGGAATGATGAATGCTATCAGAAAACTGGAATATAAACTGTATCTATAATAAGGGCTTCCCAGCTAAAAAATATATATATATATATATATAATATGCAAATAAAAGGATACACACTACTGTTTACTTATTGACTCTGGATGACGGGATTACAGGTTTCTACTTTCTTTATACCTTTCTGAGTTTTCTATAATTTTTGTCAGTATACTGGTATAACACTTATAATTGGAAATAAAAAGTATATATTTGTAACTGTATGAAAGGATGTCTGTAAAACACATGAAAAATGCCACACATCCAAATGTGTAAGTGTACATATATATAAAGATTGGAAAAGAGCGTTTTCAGTTTCTCTTTTTTAAACAAAGGTTCTCTACTTTTTTCTTATTACAAGAACAGTCAAATAGAAGGACATTTGGAAAAAACAATCAAAAGTACAGATAATAAGCTCTCATGAACTCAAAGCTAATAGCATATTTCTTTTGCTATACATATTTTTTAATACAGTTGAGCTCAGAAAGCATATTCAATCTTATCGTCTTAAAATAATTACTTATTATAAGAAACATTTTGAGGGTAATGTAAAAAATTTGGAAAATAAGATAAGCACTCGAAAAGAAAAAAATTCTACCAGAGTTATCTACTATTAACATTTAGGTGTGTGTCATTTCTGCTATGCAATTATATATAAATGTATATGTATGTGTACCTTCATACACATACACATACACAGATAGATGGATAAATGGAGAGACGGTAAGGATCATACTGCCAAAAAATGTCATTTAAGCTTTGATACAACTATCATTTATCCAGAGGCTCTCCCTGATCTCCTAAAAAATTTAGCTATCACCGTCCAGTAAGTTAAGATCTTATCACTGTTCTGTTTTGTTACTCGACATATTTTTAAAGTGTTCTGTTCATTTGTTTGCTTATTTGTTGATTTATTGTTCTCTTAACAAAAATGTAAATTCCATGAGAGTAGGGGCCTTCCATAGCATGTTCACTGTTGTATTTCCAATGTCTAGAAGTATTTCCAATGTCCCTAGGCACAGAGACAAAGGAAATATTTATTGAACCAATCTAGAATAGTATTGTACATTATTTTTTCATAATAAAATGATGTTGTACATTATTTATTCATCAGTTAAAAGCTTTTTTGTATTGCTCCAAATCAGCCTGAAATAAGTGAAGAACGATATAATAAAAAATTTTACTTTTATGAAAGAGAAGACCTTCTGTTGTCATTTGATTAATCAGAAAGTTAGACCAAAGGCATGAGTTTAAATTCTAGACACCTAATTAGAATGGACTCATATCTTGAGTAAATATCCAAGTGAGCACCTGAGAAACTAAATCACATGTAGTAACAATTACCTTGACAGGCTCCCAAACACCTATGAAGGACAGTATTTTGTCATCCCTCAGTAAATTGTCATTAAACAGGTAGGTCTTCCACAACATAATTTTTAAAGACTGAAGTATAGTCCAGCTTATGGAAATGCCATAATTTATCTACAGATCCTACTGTTGGACATTTAGGTTGGTTTTCAAACTTTCATTATTACAATTGTTTCCAATATTTTAAACTCCAGGTACTCTCTGGGATAAATCCTTAAAGAGTAGAAGTGCTAAGTCAAAGTTTTTCTTCAAAAGAACTTTTTATATCATCCAGCAAAACTGTGACAATTTGTTTCTAATAGCAGAGTATAAATGCACGAATTAATCTGCCGAAATCATCTTGGCACAATACTTTCTAAATCTTTGCATTTATATTACAAATATTTATGCTACTGAACTAAAAACACTTAGGCATCATTCAGTTTTCTTAGCTAACATTTCCCATTTTCTTGGGTACTCAACTTCCATTGTACTCTCTTAGATGATAAAAATGAAAGAAAATCAAACTTACTTCCATTGTTTGATATATTGTAAGGGATTAAGATTGCATCCTGCATCAGTTAAAGCTTTTTTGTATTGCTCCAAATCAGCCTGAAATAAGTGAAGAACGATATAATAAAAAATTTTACTTTCATGAAAGAGAAGCCCTTCTGTTGTCATTTGATTAATCAGAAAGTTAGACCAAAGGCATGAGTTTAAATTCTAGACACCTAATTAGAATGGACTCATATCTTGAGTAAATATCCAAGTGAGCACCTGAGAAACTAAATCACATGTAGTAACAATTACCTTGACAGGCTCCCAAACACCTATGAAGGACAGTATTTTGTCATCCCTCAGTAAGTCTAAAAGAGTGTTTTTTTCTCCACTATTGAACTAGATTACCTTTCCTTGGGACAAGCATTAACTGAAAGATTTGGCTTGACCAAGGATATTTCAAAGCCAGAAACACAAGGGGAACGGCGCAGACTGAGGGGAAATGCAGATTCAGGTTTTCCTATTAAACATTCACACCAGAGGTCCAAATTCTTTAATTGAACAGCAGGTATCTTACATGTTTTAAACTGCTGTCTTCTCTTTCTTGTTCATTTTCTGATCAGTCTAGCTGAATTTGTGTAATTTGCAGGGGCCTATCATTAAAGTGACTCCATTACAAAAACTTTACAAGAGAGAAACCTTTAAGCTCACCTTCAACTAGAGATGTTTACTAAACTGCATTTTGGGGTTGTTAATCTGACATCAGTAGCCTAATTTGCTTCAAGCTTCTTAATGATCACTTAAACTTAAGAAAACACATAGTCCTTACCAAAAATAAATGAAAACAGAATAATGTGACCAAATTAAGGGAATACTGAATTAAATTTTAAAATCACATATTATAAAAATAATCATAAGTAGGCTATTAGAATCCCCTAATGACACAACCCCATTAATAAGAGAGATATTTCTATAAAGAAAATCACACTTTCTTACTGAGATAAAATAAAAGTCAAGAATGTATTCCTAAGACAAAGCAGATTCGGCCTAAAGCAAATATCAGGGTTAGTTCTTTTAACATGCCAAAGATTTTTGACGAAAAAAGCCTTACACTCCACCAGACATTAAAAAATAAATGATACCATCAAAAGAAAGGAGTTGAGAACACAGGACGGCCTTATCATTCTAGATGTCATCTCCGAGGTTCTTATGCTTATTGCTCATCCAGTGAAATTAAACTGGGTTAACATCAGAAAGACTTAACAGATTCTTAAGTCATCAATACATAACAACATCATCGCTTTCCTTCACCGTACTTCGATACCTATAAATACTCAAACATCTTTTTCCTCATCAGTAATTGATAGCTCATTAAAGAAAAAGAAAACAAAATTAACCACAATTTCCTCTCCCAGTGAGAAAAAAAAATTTTGTAGAAAGGAAAATTTATCATTTTCTAATCATTCTTAGAAATTTATTGATATAAAAGCAGTTATTTTATTGCAATACAGTTTCTGAACTTTATTTCTATATGAATCATAGCACAGATATGAATTTGAAGTTTAATCTTATTAAATTAAATTACAATATTTACATAGTTTTTGGAATAGTTTTTGGGTATTTTTCCTCCAAGTGACTTCTTTATTTCTATAATGGGCAGTTTAAAAGTAATCTTAAAATATTACCAAATTTTTACTTTAGGTTAAAGATAAATTCCTTGGAAGGCAAGTATTAATGGCTTTTGCTTAAAGAAATGTAACTTTTAAGATCATAACATCTCCAGAAATAAGAACAACCTCTCAAAAAAGATAGCAAATTTGGTTAACTTGAAATTAAGTTTTCCAGAAATAAGAATTTTGACCTCTTGAATTCAGTTCATATTCCAATAACTTAAAATTGGTCAGACATTTCATGAGTGGAGAGCTCTTGGTGACAATACTGCTCTAAAACTCAGCAGTAAATAGAATCAGCCTTAACAACTTGTTTTTCTTTTAAAGAAAGGAATGAAGTACTTATCTAGCCACACTTGATTTTTACTTTTATTTTTAAAACAAACAAGTATTCCCCCTTTCTCCAATAATGGAATACAGAGGACATACCTCAGAAGGTGCTTGCTGTGTGCTTATATAATAGATAAGAAACAGCCTCATTTTATCTTCTGGAGTTCCTGCTACATAGGGAAAATAGATAAAAGAAACAACAACAACAACTCATAATTCTGAGGTTAAATATTATAGTTGGCACTTAAGAAGTATATATAAATATGACAAGACAAAATATGGCTCTTGATTGAATCAGTTTAAAGTTTTAGGTACTATAATTACAACCATGTAAAATACAGATATGGAAAAAGATTAAATGCTGTGGGATTAAAGGGATGGGCCATGGAAGTTATCCCCATCTCTTGAACTGTCCATAATGTTGAGGTTTACCTTTTAGATATAAATTCAAAAAGGAAGAAAGGTTTAAGTAGGGTAATCATACAATTCTGAAACACAACACTTTTGAGATGAAAAGGGGATGCTAGTAATAATTATATAAGAACAACTGGTATAAAAATAGGATTGTCCTGGAAAACCAGTTGGATTTCCCAATACCTGGAAAATCCTAGGTATTGGGTTATGAAACCTTGTTGGCTAAAATCAGCTAGCTGAGCCTAAGGTCATACTTCTTAAAACTGGGGTCAATGAATATATATATATCTCCTTTTTCTGAAGGGTATTTATTATATTACTTACAAGACTTGGGAAAATAATAAATTTATATTAAAATAAACATGGCTGAATTATGCAGAACATATACACCTGAAATTTAAAGACAAAACATAAGATTTCAAAGAAATTTCTTGCTTGCATGGATGCTCTGAGGTACTAGTCCTATTATCCAAAGCCTAAAACTGTCCAGAGAAACTCACTAATTCTCTTTTCTGCTACTGGGTATATTTTAGAGCAAAATGATAAAGCACTGGTCAGGATAATTCAGTTTCACTATGCAAAAATAACAACATGCATTCTCACTTCAAAGTGCATCCTAATACTCAAGAACTCAGAATTGTTATACTTTATTATGGAATAAGAACTAGGAGGAATTTTTCAAAACATGACTGATGAACCGTTGATTTTTTCAAATATGGTTTAGAATCCAGATACCCATTCTCAAATTATCCTAACTCCTGCATTATGACAAAAAATGGTAATAAAGACCAGTGATAGGTTCTCCAAAGTTCTCAAGTATACAAATAAATTTTGTATCTTGGAAGTTTTGAATACTAGATTATGAGATTCAGGGTCTTGTTTAGATTCTAGGAGAAACATGATAGTTTTGTTTTAGCAAGGAATTAGCCTGGTTTGGTTCAGGCCAGAGTTCCTACCAGAGTTGTCAGTTTCTGTGGGTGGTGGTTCCATTATAAATTCTATTTTCAAAACCTTTTGCAGGGCTACTGGGCTTTGTCCCACTGCCCACAGCCAACATGGGAACTGGGAGGTTGTCTGGCTTTTCACCTCCCAGCCTTTGTAATGCTGTCTTAGATTGGATTCATGTATGAGCAGTTCAGGGGTCAACCCAGGCATTCGTAACAACTTCACGGAGTTGCTTTCCTGAGCCCCTTCCTCTCTTTAGTCTCCTTACTTTCCAGTTCCCTTAGCTCTCCCTTACTGGTGCTTCAGCCAGAAAGCTTTGGCTAAGTTACCTTTTCCATTGTGCATTTCCTGCACCTACGGCTTAGCAGCTGGAGAACAAAGAGAGGAAAAGAGCAATGGGGCTTGCTGTAGGCTCTTGGGACCATGAGCCTCTTCCCTCCCTCAGTTTTAGGGGCACATGGATCCCTGCTTTTACTTTTAGTATCTCAGCAACTAACACAGCCTTTTCTAATAGTAGGCACTTATTCTGCTTAAAGAATAGTTCTCACTCTTCTTCAAGGAGGAACACATTTTATAGTTGCTACCATGTTAATAAATGCTCCCCAAAACTTCTGCTAAGGTTTTTAAGAGGCATGTGATGGTAGGGGCTGGACAGCATCCTTATACATATGACTAATCACAGGGGAATCTAACAAATTGTAAAAGTGAATCCATTAAAACTTCTGGTACTCTAGAGCCTGTGGCTACAGTCTGGATCCGCTTGTCACACGTAAGTGTTTACTGTAACTGCTCTCTATTTTAAAGTCAGAGTTTCCTTACTGAATAATGAGATATACCTTAGAGAAGAGTTTTGGGTATAATTCAGGGAGATTTTTTCCTCCTGAATAATTCGAGAGTAAGCTGCTGACCTGCTGTCCTATCACTCTCAAATGTCAAAGATGTTCTCCAATATAAACTCAATATAACAAATAAAGTAAGTCAGGAAATTAGCCCTGATAACATTACTATTATCTAATCCTCAGGTGCCATTTCAAGTTTCACCAGTTGTCTCTATAACATCCTTCATGGCAAAAGGACCAATTTCAGAATCATGAGGAGCAGAGTTATCAGACCTTACATCTGTAGTTGTCTTCTGTATGAAACAGTTCCTCAGTCTTGATGTTTTTGAAGATTATAGGCTAACATTTTTTTTTGGTAGAACATCCTAAAATTAATTCTTTTCTGATATTTCCTCATGATTAGATTCAAATTGTACATTTTTGCAGGAATATTATAAAGAAGATACTGTATTCTTTGTATAGCAGCCTACTAGGTGGGGTACCATTTCAGTATGTCTCATCACCGATAATGCTCACTGTTATTACCTAGTAAGAGATCTACCAGGCTTCTCCATTGTAAAGTTGATTGTTCTCCCTTTGTAATTAGTAAGTATTTTATAGGGAGGTACTTTGAACTTGTGTAACTATCCTATAAAATTTCAATTTATTCATTTACTGTATCTGCACGGACTCATGGCATCCTTCTTTCATTCAGTGTGTTTTAATCTGTTATTATTATTTATTCTGATGTTCATATTATCATAAATTGGCTGTGGGGGCTTCTTCAAACTGACTTTGGGTCCTTTTGACATGGCCCATCACATTTTGACTACTTTCCTTGCTTTCTGACACAACAAAATGTTTCAGGCTCATTCTCTACTTTCTCTTCCTACCTCAGTCCTGGAATCAACCAATTCTCCAGTGAGTCCTACTGGTAAATGGTATTTATAGGTTAAAATCTTTACTATTAAGGTATTGTTACTCCCAGCCCTACTCAGCAGAGCTTGGGAATACATATATATATATGTATATACACAAATATCTATATTTACTTCTCTGACAAAGACATTGTGAAAACATAAAGTCCATACCAGTATCTCCAATCCCAATCCAACATTAGTTTTCTTTATAGTTTTCTCCCTTCCCATATTTATAATGTCCTTCTCTGACAACAGGAAACCTGGCTCCCCTTATATTATCTGATGTATTTACTTATATTACCAGTATGCTGTGTGTAACAAATATCACATCTCTGCCCCTATTCCCTCGCCTGCATGGATGCCTTTCCCCATGCTGGACTACTCCCAGATGTGGATACTGCGCTCCCTTCACTTGGACTTTCACACCTCAAGTTAGACTACCAACCCTCCATCTACCCCATGCAATAGATGCCCTTCTCATCTACCTCAGGTTCCAACATACTGTTCTTGTTTGAAGTGGCACCAAACTTCTACTTTGCATGAATACCTATCTTGCTCTGCCCTACTTAATGTCTTTAAAAATAAACTGAGAAAATAAGGGGAAAGGAAAAAGAAAGGTTCTGATTACAATTTTATCAACACACTTATTTGCGTCTACTTTATTCAAAACTTACTGTAAATAACAAGGAACAGCTCTAAAGTGATGGACATATATTTTACATTTTTTCCATTGTCAAGTGCAAATACCTTCAAAATGCAGTGCTCTCACTACAAATCTAGCTTTTAAAATGTGTGAGCAATACTTATCGTTTCTCAGAAGTTTTTATAAATAGAATATTTAATTACAGTTTGGACTTTTAAAATTACTTTTCAACTTGGAATAAAGTCTGAAAGTCATACACAAACTTTAAAAAAACCATCACCATTCAGCTGAATAGTTTGTATGCAAAATATAAGCTGAACAGTATGCTTTTTATTCACTTTGGAAAAGAGCTGAGATTTGAACTGAAAACTATTCTGAAAAGATCAACAAGTCTCTAAAGTTTAAAGGATTTTAGAGGCTAGAACCCTATGTAGGTCTCATTATTGTAATTGAAAGCAACAATTAGAATACATTTTCTAAGTACAAAGAGTTATGCCTTGTTCTAAGAAAATATAATATATAAATAGTCAGATAAATATAAAGGGATTGATTAGAGTTTCTTTAAAGTGAATTTCTTAAATATTTAAAATAGGTTTCAGTTTTAGATACACCTTTTAAAGTTTTTTAGTGTTAAACCAAAATAATTAGAAAGCATATCATGTAGACACCTGCTTTGAATGTTGTACCTTCAAATCTTCCTAGAACCAGATAAATTAAGCTTTGAATGTATCACTTTAAGTAAATGAATATAAAAAGTACTTAAATACCATTAAAGAAAAGTTCAATGGAATACAATGCAAATCATTTTTCCACTTTACTGCTTGCCACAAACTTCTCAACAGTTCATTTAATTATCTCATTTTTAGAATAGATTGTCATAAAAACAATAATTCTAATCAGATTTTACTCTAATTGAGAATGTTGGATACATGAGATGTGAAACTAACATTAACCTTAAGTATATGATACCTACCATCAGGGTCTGATATTATATCTAGAAGAGATTTATCCAGAGTAGTTTTGCTCATTATTTTTTCTTCATATTCAAAATATACATCTAGTTTTCTTGCCTGTTTCAAGATAAATATTAAATTAGAATACATCAAGTAATTAAAACATACTAAGGGCTTCTCTGCTTACAAGTTTCTATTTTCTATAATCAGTTTTAAAAACAAATGTTCATTTCCTAATACAACTTATTTTTAAGTTCTTTTGATCATATACTTAATGTAAAAAAAATTTTACATTTGACTTAAAAATTTATATATATATATATAAGCAAAGATAAAAATCAAATAAATTATTATTATATTAATTAGTAGCTAACATAAAAATCATATTGTATTCCATGCAAATTAATGTTAGCTGGTCATGTTTACTTTTTTAATGTGCAAATCCACGTATTTTCACCTTTACTGGAAAGTTAGCCTCTACGTTATTTTCAATGGTTCTTAAATAAAACTTTTTCTTCACTAATTTTCCAATTTGATACTTTTAAGTTTTAGATAATGGAAAAGTAAACAAACTAAGCTTTCCTGTATGACACCTTTTGTAATTTAAAATTTGTTAATATTATCCAAATGAAATTAACATGTTAGAATCCTCCAAGGTAAAACCTGTCATTATCAGGTACCTGAAGAGAGAAAAGAACATGCTTTTGACTGAAAATATTAGCAATCTAAGTGGGGATAAAAACCATTCATGAAATAAATTAGAATAGAGGTGCTAACAAAGCACCAAAATATATAGAACATAAATAAAGCTAAGATGGTAGAATAAAACAGTTAACCAACTGTGGAAGAGGCAGTGATGAATCTTGAGTTGAGGTTTGAAAGTGATTTGGGGACATGGATAGAGTTCACTCCAATTAAAGGGATCATAATACCAAGGCAAAATCAGAGTGGAGAAATCTGAATGGCAAACTAAGGAGTGATTGCATATATGAGGCAACAGGAAATCAGAGTCCCTCATCCCACCAGGCCCCTGCAGTGGCATCCAAGGCCAGGTCTAAAAAGATGAAATATTTAGCTTAAAAATTAAGTCCACATAAAAAGGTATACACTGAGACCTGTTCTCACCCCTGTCCTCTCCCACCTACTAAAGATACGTACTTTAGGGTTTCTATCCTAATACCCCTCTGCTTTCTGACACAAAAGGTAATATACTATACTTCTGATTCAACAATATATTCTATATCAGTACATGGACAATTTCCTTACCAGTGAGCTCTTGATATAATAAGTACAAGAATTTTCTTTGTAAACTCCTTGGCCCTTCCTATTCTTCAGACTCCCTGATCCAGGAACTGTTCAGCTACAGTATAAAGCTACTCGGAATACCAAAACAGGTAAGAGGTGAAGTCCCAGGAATGGAAAAATGTAACATTAAAAATGGCCAAAGAAACAGAAAAGAGCCTAGGAAAGATAACACTGTAGTGGCGGTGAGAATAGAAAGGAAGAGACAGATGCTAATTACTAACACTAGACTGGACATGGGAAGCGAAATAGTGAAAAAGTCAAAGATAACTCCTGGGGAACTAGAATAGAGGGGGAAGGGGATAAAATAAGGTATTAAGCAGATTTTCAGGCCTCACAATCTCTTCCAGCCAAACCTTTCTGTTTCACTACTATTTGTGGCGTTCAGTTTTCTCTAGTCACATTAAATAATTCACTGACTTTTCATTAAACACTGTACATGCTTTTAATCTTCTAGGCTTACACTCTGGTTGTTCTCTTAGCTTTTTAAGAATATATTCCTCCTCTATCACCTGCCCAGTGAACTCTCCTCATTCTTCCAGGACCAGCTTCCTTGCAGCTCCTTCTTCAGTTTCTGTTCTTTCCCCTTCTTGCTCCTCCCAAGTCTCCTTGGCTGGAAGAATTTATTACTTCCTTAAACATGTACCAACAGCACTTTACATCCCTCTCCATAACAACAATGATCACACTCTATTACCCTCGTTTGTTTACAAGCCACACTTCTAAAACACTGAACTCCCCAAAGTGTATCTAATTCATCAGTTAACCCTATAAGTCTAACATAGCACTTGGCTCCTAACGAGTACTTGACAAAATATTTGTTGAATTTCTAAGCTAAGAGCAGGACATAGTTCTATCAATTAGTCATCTTTAAAAGTCACGAAAATACATGAATGAACTTCTAGAAGTGAAAAAATGTAAAGAATCAAGTATTTCATGATATAATATATAAAACTAAGTATGCTAAATGCCATAATGGAATCTATTGTCTGTATCCACAAGCAAAGCTGTGATTTCTGTAGCTACAGATGATAGGTTTGTTTTGTTCATCTTGATATATTTATTAACTTACCCAAACTTTTACTTCTAATAAGCAATGGCAATACAATCCAAGAGCAAGTTAGCTTGATTGCTAATGGGTAGGGAGTTTCTTCTGGAGATGATGAAATGTTCCAAAATTATATTGAGGTTGTGGTTGCATAACTCTGTGAATGCACTAAATATCATTGATTTGTACACTTTAAATAGGTGAATTGTATGATATTTGAATTATAACTCAATAAAGCAGTTAAACAAAAGTAAACTAGTAGTTCAAAATACGGATTGGGAAGGAATCCCATGAAGGAGTGAAGGAGAAACTTTCTAACCTGCATAACAGAACTAATATTTGTTCAGCATCTATTCTGTACAAGGCACTTTAGTTACAGCTATGGTTTTCAAATGTTTTTAAACAAAGATTCTCAGGACTCTTTTTCAAACCAAATCTTCTGCAGAACCCTAAACATGAAATAGATACAAGTGACCCATTAAATGTCTCTATAGGGTACCAGAGAACAGTGTTTAAAAACTTGAATTATCTCATTTAATTCTCCAAATAACACTATGAGCCGGGTTATTAGTCCCATTTTAAAGATGAAGAAACAGACACACAGAAACATATATTTATTCAAGGTTACCAGAGTAGAAGTAGTAGAGAGCTGATACTCAAATCCAGGTCAGACTCCAACGTACACCACAGATAAAAAGTAGGGAAAATTATATTTTCCTGAAGTACAATTTATTGCTTCCTTTGTATGTGCTTTACGAAAGAAAGTATATTTGTCAATTAGTACATATGTGTTTTCTTTGGTAATACACATAATTTATGTATATGTGGCAAAAGGTTATTTCAGCCATTATATATATAGATTATATAATTAATATATATCTACACATTAGATATATTATCTGTATATATAATATCTATAGGTCCTTTCCCAATTTCTTGGAAAAAGGGTGAATACTAAGAGAAACACTTCTATAATCCCAAAGATTGAGAATTATACAGTACGAGTTCAAAGGAAAATACAATTCAGATAACAAGAGTTACATGGAAAACAGACAAATTAAAAATATAAAACAAAATAACAAGGTCAGGATAAATAGATTTTTTTGGTAGCTTCAATAAATATCAAGTATAAATGATTAAGAAGGGACTATAACACAAAACCAAAGAACTACGCATGGAATACAAATATATCTAGCAAATATAAACTAAGAGCCATGAATTTCTCAAAAATCCCTTTAGAATACCTTCTAAGGGAGGAATCTGATTTTTAGAAAAATTCTAGTGCTTGTACTCCTAATTTCAGAGTTAGCAATGGACAACTGAACTGATGTTTTTCACTTTTCAGTACACTGCCTCAACATTTATATCAAATTAACAAAATACACACACACAGACGCTTTTGGTGAAGTCTACTGGGATTGAAAAGAACAAAAGAGGGAATTAAAAAAAATTAGCTTCTCCTGTCTCTCACAGTAATGGAAAATTCTTGAGTCATCAGGGATATACAAGTAGCACATGTACTACATGTGTTTTACACCTTTTAAAATTCAATTACCTAGGAACATTAGTCAGATGACCCAGAAGGACATGAAATGAATTCTCTTTTCTTTCCTACAATTGCAGGGGATTTTCCCTTGTCTTTTCAGGTCTTTCATTCCAGCTACTGATACCACCCTTCATATGGGAAGCCCTTTTCACTGCTAGCTACAATTTCCATTTCTCACCTCAGTCTATGACTGGCTGATGACAAAGTCTACAGTGGTATTTCTTGGCTTTCCCTCTTTTCCAAGCCCCAATTCCATCCCCTAGCACTTAGTCAGTAGGGAAAATAAAGGCAAGCAAGGATTAGAGAGTTATACTTATGCCTTTTACTATTAAGAATCCCAGTACTCCACTCACATATTTTACAGGAGAAAGAGTGGATGGTAAAACCTTCTTTGTTGCAATACATCGGAAATATTCCACATCAAGTGTTAAATAAGAGTTTGTAGGACAGGGACCTATCTATCGCATAGTATCTAAAGGAAAGTACATCCTAAGCTAAAATGAACTTAGAGCTACACTTTTAGGATATAATGTACACCTAAGTTGAAGATCATTTATACCCTAGTCTTCTTCCTTCTTTCTTCTTTACATGTTTAGCTCCCATCATTTTTCAGGGCTGTATTTGGATATTCCATCATCCAAGTGGGTAATATTTGTATGCTGTATTATAATAATCTGTGGTCTGTTTATGTCATTAGAGTATAAACTCCTTGTAATTACATGGTCATTACTGAATGGCTTGTGTACTGCAAGATGGCTGGAATTCTCTAAAACTCAGTGCTTTTTATAAATATGACAAAATAGCACATTAATATATTTCCAGTTATTTAGGTGTGTATTTCATACTGGTGGGTTTGAATGGGTTTTGCCACCATGAAAAATTATGTTTGCACAAAAATCACATAATTCATGAAATTATGTTTGAAGGTGCTACAGACAAATATATCAGTGGAATAGAAAAGAGTGCAGAAATAGACCCACACAAATAAAGTCAACTGATCTTTGACAGACAAGCAAAGTCAACTGAATGGAGAAAGGATAGTCTTTTCAACAAATGGTGCTAAAACAACTGACACTTACATGCAAAAAAATGAATCTAGACACAGACCCTAAACCTTTCATGAAAATTAAGTAAAAATAAATCATGACCTAAATGTGTAATTTAAAACTATGAAACTCCTAGAGGATAAAATAGGAGAAGATTTACATGTCATTGGGCATTAGTGATGGCTTTTTACATAAAATGCCAAAGGCACAACCCATGAAAGAAATAATCAATTAGCTGGACTTAATTAAAATTAAAAGCTTTTGTTCTGTGAAAGATATTGTCAAGAGAATGGGAAGACAAGCCACAGACTGGGAGAAAATACGTGCAAAAGACAAATCCATTATAGGACTTTTTTTCTGAAAAAGACAAAGAACTCTTAAAACTCAATAATAAGGAAACAAAACGATTCAATTAACAAATAGGCCAAAGACCAGAACAAACAACTCACCAAAATACGGATGGCAATAAGCATATGAAAAGACATTTCACATTGTATGTCATTGGGGAATTGCAAATAAAAAATGAGATACACTCCTATTACAACACTAAATGCTGGTGAGAATGTGGAGAAACAGGAATTCTCATTCATTGCTGGTGGGAATGCAAAATGATACACTCTGGAAAACAGTTTGGCAGTTGGCAGTTTGTGACAAATTCAAATATATTTTTACCATATGATACAGAAATCACTCTCCTAAGTATTTACCCAGTTATTGAAAACTTGTATCTACCCAAAAACCTCCACATGGATGTTTACAGCACCTTTATTCGTAACTGCCAAGGTTGGAAGCAACCAAGATATCCCTCAATAGTTCAATGGATGTGTAACTGTGGTACATCCAGATGATGGAGTAATAGTCAGCAATAAGGAGAAAAAACTATTAAGCCATGAAAAGACATGGAGAGACCTTAAATACTTATTACTATGTGAAAGAAGCCAATCTGAAAAGACGACATAGTATGATTCCAACTACATGACATTCTAGAAAAGACACCACTATGGATACAGCAACAAGATCAGTGGTTATCTGGATTCAGGGGAAGAGAGATAAAGATGAATGGGTGAAGCCCAGGTGATTGTTAGGGCAGTGACACTACTCTGTATGATACAAGTCACTGCATACTTGTCAAAACCCTCAGGAAGTACAAGAAGTGAACTGTAATGAAAACATGGACTATAGTTAAGTGATAATGTATTAAGACTGACTTACCAATCGTAACAAATGTACCCACACTAATGCAAGATGCTAGTACTAGGGGAAACTGGGGGTGGGTGGTAAGGAGGTATATGGGAAATTCTCTGTACTTTCCACTCATTTTCCTGTAAAGGTAAAACTCAAAAATAAATAAATAAATAAATAAATAAAGTCTATTAATTAAAAAACAAGATCCAAAAAAGACAGTTATCTTACGGAAAACAAAAAACAAAAAACACTTAATAAAGTATTGGCAAAATCTTGGGAAAATTTGTGTAGCTTTGAATAATAACATCTTTCACTTTTACTTCATGGGTGTTACATAAAACGGCTCAAAAGAAAATAATATAGAGGTGATTCTGAATGTGCTTCACGAAAAAAAGATATACTTAATAGTCTTCCATTTTAATGAATACAAAGAGTACATAACACATTTGTTTGGGTGTATTAATGTCTGCTATCACAGCATGTAACCCTAGCACGGTATTATATTCTTGGGATATTTAGTATTTAACATAATTGACCTTTAAAAAAAATCCATTGTTTTGAAAAGTGTATGGGCATAGGTCATTTTATTGCACTTCAAGGTACCACACTTTTTACAAATTAAAGGTTTGTTGCGGCTCTGACAAGACATCTAACAAAGCCATTTTTCCAAAGGCATTTTCTCACTTTGTCAAGTTTTGGTAATTCTTGTAATATTTCAAACGGTTTCATTATTACTGTATTTGTCATGGTTCTCTGTGGTCACTGATTATATGACCTGCTGAAAGCTCAGATGATGGTTACCAATTTTTAGCAATAAAGTATTTTTAAATTAAGGTATGTAATTTTTTTTAGACATTATGCTATTGCACACAGTATATACTATAGTACAGTGTGTGATACACTACAGTATGGCATGAACACAGCTTCTGTATGCATTGGGAAACCAAAAAATTCCTTTGACTTGCTTTACTACAGGGGCTGGAAGGTACGTCTCTACTTGAGGGGCTGCAATTTAATTTGAAAGGTGACTACTCAATTTTCATTTTGTTTACTCAAGGATGGAAATAAAAGATAAGACTATTTCTTAGTATTCAGAAATATATATACACTCATATATATGTATACTTACGTTAAGTATATGTAAGGTAGTATATAAGGAATGCTATAAGGTAGTAAGGTCAAGCTCATTTACACAGAATCTTAAAATACTTATTCAGGTGCTCTAGCATCACATGTCAATCAAGGTGTAAACATTTTCACTA
This sequence comes from Manis javanica, assembly GCF_040802235.1. Lineage (NCBI taxonomy): Eukaryota > Metazoa > Chordata > Mammalia > Pholidota > Manidae > Manis > Manis javanica. The sequence continues at coordinate 67,312,040 of NC_133163.1, forward strand.
AGATAAGAACCATCTGCAGATTTTACATTGGAAGTAATGAGAAGTATACAGGAAAGAAAGAACAATGGCACTATCAGGAGTCAGGTAAAAGTACGCAAAATTATTGAATACATGTCTTCAAATAAGACATTCTTGGCTTCACTTGTTAAATTGATTTGAATTGAAACAGAGGAATAGTGATAAAAAGCATGATAAAAAGGCAGCAAGACAAAATACAAAAAGTTCCAAGTCTGAGTTCCAGCCCTGCCATTAACTAGGGACCATTTAATCTTTTTTGGAGGTAAGAGATGGGTGTCTTGGTTCCTTCATTTATTAAGTAAGAATATTTCATAAAATGTGTTCTGCAGAATGCTAGTTCTCAGAGCTGTTATACGAAGTATTCCCTAAAAGTGTTCCTAAATCAAGAGTTTGAGAAATACTGGTCAAATAAATTTTTTAAATACATGATAACTGGGCCACCTTGTATATTACACTGCATTGTGAATCTTCAGTAAATTTTATTTCTAACCTTTTATGACCAAGGAAGAAACCTCACTGATCTGTGGAATTACTAAGAACTCCATCCCAAGGTCTATGTAAGTTTCACAGGAGGTTCATGAAGGACTCAGGAAAATGGGGACCAGGGAACAGAGGATTTTTTTAAGGGCTATGTTTGATTTATGACTTTCTACTCTATATATATCTAATCTTCAATAATTACTCTCTATTTGGCTATTTATTCTATGTGCTGTCATTGTAAGCTACCTCAAATTCTGTAGAATAAGTAAAGTCATAAAATCTGAGATATTTATTAAAAAAATAAGTAATGCATCTGTTCTTTCCTTTTAAACATTTTACTCTTCTTTTCAAGTCACTTCCCTCTTCATTTGTCCTACTGTATATTCCTGTAAGGAACAAATCTATAAAAATCTCCTGGGCTTTTCTATTCACAAATTATGTAACATATTCTCTGCTTCTTGCTATTGCAGGTCACTTTAAACCTAAAGCCAAAAATTCACGTAACAAATATCAATCTTTGGCTTTCACAAAGACTCAAAACAAAAATCTGTTTTTTAAAAAATCTGATTCAAAATAGATGAACACTAAACTTCATTTGAATTTTTCACTTTTATTAAAAGTATAACTGACACACAATAAACAGAATTTGTTTTAACTTAATGGATATACCATAAAACTATGACCACAATTTCAGATGGTGAACCTATCACTCATTACTTATTAAAGTTTCCTTGTAATGCCTCCCTCTCAGCTTTCCAACATTCCTCTTCCTGTTCCTATGCAAGTGCTGACTTGCTTTCTGTCACTACATATTAGCTTGCATTTTTATGAATTTTACGTCAGTGCAGTCATAGATTATGTACTTTTTAAAAAGAAGTGTGGTTTCTTTCACTCAGTGTAATGATTCATCCATATTGTTGTGTATCAAGAGTACTTTCCTTTTTATTCCCATATTATCAAGTCCTGACTCCCTCCAGTGCAGTCACTGTTCATCAACGCAGTAAGATGTTACAGAATCCTTAACTGTATTCTCCATGCTGTACTACTGTCCTGTGACAAACCTATATTGTGATTGCAAATTATTATGCCCCTTAATCCTCTTCCCCCACTCCTTCCACCCTCCCCAACATCTGCCCTTTGGTAACCACTAGTGCCTTCTCAGTGTCTATGTCTACTGCTATTTTGTTTCTTTAGTTTTGTTTTATTTTTATACTCCACAAGTAAATGAAATCATTAATATTTGTCTTATTTGGTATCTGGCTTATTTCAGGGAGCATAACCCTCTAGATCCATCCATGTTGCAAATGGGAGGATTTCTTTTCTTTTTATGGCTAATAGAAGATTGTTTCTATTTTAAAATTAAGTGACCTTAAAAAGACTAAATGAAGATGGAGATTTAATTACTGTTTAAATTGTGGGTAAAAATTAAAACTGAAAGATTGAAAAATCTCAAAAAAAACTTAAGTTGCTTTGCATATGTCTATACATTTTTTTTATTTCACTTTAAAGAAACTGAAATTGGAAATTATAGATGATCCCTAGTAGGTGTGCTTTATGCAAGAAAGAAAAGATTTCAGTCAGAGGACCTTTGTACTCAAAGGAAAGGTCTTGGCCATATACTGAAATTGACAGACTGTTGTACATTTCAGATCTTTAAAAGGCAGTGCTTAAAATGTATTTAAAGCACAGATCCTTTTCTGTCATTTTTATATTACTGACTTATCTGTTTAACATATCTCTTGCCCATTATACATACTAAGTGAATGCTCATATGACCTTAGTGTCTTTCTTTAAGGCAAGGGGAAAATATATTCTGGAGCAGAAAGTCTCCAGGGGACAAGCTATTAATGTCTTCTGCCTCTTCTCAGCCCAAATAAAAATAGTTACTATCAGAATCTGAAGAAGTTTTCTTTACTCCCAGTATGAGCAATGATAGCTCTTGAATGAGTAGAATACCCTTCATCTTCTCATTGACTATGGATTTCTGAAGACTACTTCCACATCTCCAAAAAGTCCAAAATTACCTTTCTCCAGCTCTTTGCCCTCACTTCTCCACCATCTGCTTTTGTGAAGATGAAGCATTATCATTTAGGAAGCCCCAATTTAATAGATTCATAGAAGTTAAATTAAAAGAAATAAAGATTTCTCAAAACTTAACAACCCAACTTCAAAATGGGCAAAAGAGAGTTGACTAAACAAAAATAGAGACTTGACTAAAAAACCCACAGAAAATACCTAAAATTAAAAAGACTGATTATGCCAACCTTTGCCACAGATACAGAGGAACTAGAACTCTTATACACTGCTGGTAGAAATGTAAAATGGCACATCCACTTTGGAAAATAGTTTCTTGATTTCTTAAAATGTTACACAAAAATATTATATGCTCCAGCCATTCTACTAATAGGTATTTACCCAAGATAAATGAAAACATACGTTCATTGTACACAAGTGTTGACAGCAGCTTCTCTGTAATAGCCAAAAACTGGAAACAACCCAAAAGTCCATCAACAGGTGAAGTGGATAAACAAATAATGTCATATCCATACAGTGGAATACTATTCAGCAATAAGAAAGTACTATTGATACATACAATACAGATGAATCATCACACTGAGTGAAAGAAGCAATGTGGAAGTAGTTCCCAGAAATTCATAGTCAGTGAGAAGATGAAGGGTATTCTACTCACTCAAGAGCTATCATTGTTCATATTTGGAGTGAATAGAACTTCTTCAAATTCTGATAGTCACTAATTTTATGTGGGATGAGAACAGGCAGAAGACACTGATGGCTTGTCCCCTGGAGACTTCCTGCTCCAGAACCTATTTTCCCCTTGCCTTAAAGAAAATACTGAAGTGTTGTGTTGTGTGAAACCAATGTAAGACTGTATACCAATGATTTTTAAAAAAACCCTCTTTTTGTACTCATATAATTGACATAAATAGATTGAAATCATATACAAGTAATTCTTTGTATAAGCAGTGAAGCATTATTAGCTGCTAGCTGTCAGCATATCAACAATGTGGCCAGCAGCTATTGTGTTTTACCGAGGGAATAAAGGGCATCAGTTAATCTGGTGTGTTAACTCATGGAGATCAACTAAGAGTTTCTATTTTATTTTGAAAACTTATCTTTCCCTAAGAAAGATACAGAAGTTGAGCCAAATTAAAAATAGCCCCCTAGAGGAGAGGGTGTGGTTAAAAGCTAACACTGCTAGCAAGTGCTAAGTCTTGTTCAGCATGTAGACCTAAGGCAGTATGTGTTTGCTTGATCAGATGATGTCTTTGGATTTAATTCAATACCTACCTCTTAACTTTCTCCACAGACAGCAGCAAAACAAAAATAAGGATTCAGCACCAATGAAGCCTCAACCCACAACAGTTTATTAACAGCTTGTTCTTTGCTGGCATTCGGATGTTAGAGCTCTTCCTCTCAGGTGGGAGCATTAGTGGAAAGAGGACATAGACCAAATCTCTCTCACCTACTATAACTTACGCATAGGCATCATTTCCTTTTCTTAGGTATTTGATGCTAAAAAGTAGTTAATTCAATTTGACGATGCAGGTGGGATAACAATAATTAAAATAAATTAAAATTTGTCTACAAATTATTTAAATAACTCCAGAAGCCATTCTCCAACAACCAGCAAGTGGAAAAGGTCATATATTTAGAAATGAAAGAACTGCTAAAGAGGTTTTAAAAGTATGGATTACTGAAAACAAACGAGGATTCAACAATTTACTCTTTAACCTATTAGACCAAAGTTGACCACCCAATCCACTAAAATCCTTAGACTATCAATAATTTTAAATGATATTATTTGCCAAAGTTGTTGTGAAATGGTGTGCAGGTTTTAACTTTCCCCCAAAACACTGACTGTCAGATAACTGCTAGGATTTTCAAAGAAATTAATTTCTTATAGTATTATGCTATAGAAAATGATCTAAGGAAACCAAAGAAGCAGCTATGATCTAAACATCATAAGAAGAAATATGAAAAACTGCAAAAAAGACAAATATCAAGAGAAATGTTTTGAGATCTCTGAATAAAAAGTTTAATAATAAAAATTTATTGCTTAGATGAATAAATGTTTACAAAGAAGTAAAGCTCAGATGGTCAATAAGTTCTGGTGATAAGAGCAAGGTATCATGCAGAAAAATACTTTCTTAATTACAATTAAATAGCCAGAGGTAGATGGTATATATAACATAGTAATGGTACAAATAAATATGCCATTTAAAATTTAATATTATGAAGTTTAATAATTATGGAAAACTATGAGAAGAAATTTTATAACTAAGAGTATTGAGAAATAACTTTGACAAGGGAAAAAACTTAAGAGATGGTTAACATTATAAGAGGACTCTTCACAAAAATCATTCCCATTTTTCTGTACTAACAGAATTTCTTATATATCAGGATAACTCTTAAAATGTGTGATTTACTAAATACAACTATAATTTATGTGTGAATATTTAAAATAAGAATGTTCCTTTATTAATGATATTTAAATACCTTCTGATATTAGTTGGGTTGCTTAGAGCGACCCAACAAAGAATGTGTGTCCTCTACATGACTATTTCCCTCTGCCAAAGTCTTTTAGAGTAGTTTCTTTAAATAAGATCCTGCTAAGGAAACGGTGTGTTCCTTAACAGCAAAACAATTATTCCAAAAATGTGTAGCTTTTATATAAAACCACTTAACACCTTGAATGACAAATTAGTTTCTTAGCGTGAAAGGCCCTGACAGATAATTAGCAGCCTTGGAAGAAACAAATTCTTTTATAAAGGGAGGCAAATGACCAAGCCTGACAGCAGAATTGTTTGGGTCAGGCAAGGTGGCATACTAAATAAAGTATCTCAGACAGATGACCTCCATTAGCACACACTGACTCTGAAAAACTCATATAATATCATTGGTGTAAAATTATAAATAAGCATCATAAAGAATTTCCTAAGTAAATTATGCCTTTAAAAGCACCATTTTTTTACGTAGGCAGCTATAATAGCCACCTTCCAGGTCCACACTTCCAGAACTCACCCATTCCACACACTCCTCAGTCCATTCTCCATTCAAAACGTAGATCATGTTATTAATCTCCAAATTAGACTTTCCATTATAATTAAATTCCTCTCTCACTTGACTCCATAGTCCATCACTTCTTCCCTCCTCACATCCCCATTAGTCTTCTTCTAGGTCCTCAAACACACCAACTCAGTTTCTTGTTTTAAGGCCTTTGCACCTATTAGTTCCTGGGCCTGGAATGACTGGTCCTGAGATTTCCACTAACTGGCTCTTTCTTGTGATTTAGGTCTCAAACTCAAATATAACCTTATCAAAGGTGATTTCCTAGCCACTTACTCCTAACCTCTTAGAGTAGCCCTTTCAGCCATTGTCTTTTACCTCAGAGCATCCCATTTTTATTGTTTTCACATGACCTAAATGACTGAAGTTACTTTGTTTTGGGTAATTTTTTTATTGTCATTACAATATTAGCTCCAAGAACACAGAAAACTCGTCTGTCTTGTTTACTATGGAATTTCCAGGGCCTTGCACTATACACACAGAGCCACCCAATAAACATGATTAAGTAAATTACTTTAACCAGAATTTCCTCAAACAATAAGCCATCATCTCTGACCTAGAGAATATTCACATAAATTTGTAGCAGGATCTTTGTAAAATTTATGAATAGGATGAAACTGCACTTTCCATAAGTATGATAGTTACTTTGGGTTACACAACTCAGTTTGGTAGTAAGAGCTGAGCTTGGCATTTTCCTGATTTTACAGCAGTGAGAACTGAGGTCAGAAAGTAGAATTAAGAATTAATAAACTTTTAATAATGAAAAAAAAACTCTTAAGTCAAAGTCGTTCACAAGACAGCTTAAATCTCAAACCACACAGAGGACTATGTAAGAATTGTTACAACCTCTTAGAATTTGCTTTAAACTGTGTGTTTATTTGCATGTAGCACCTAGGACACTGCCTGGCACACAGCAAGTATCAAAAAAATGTCTACTGGATCTTAAGATCCTTATTATATAATTATAGTTTAACAGATACAAATTAGTACCTGTATTTTATTTTGGTGCAAAAATATTAAAAAGCTTTTTATATTAGATTCACAGTCTTCACAATGTAAGCAAAGTCTTTCTTTCCTACTGAGGAAAATTCTCAAAATAGCTCTTTGTTGTATATTTCACCTGGTTATATATATTATCTCCACAGGAGACAATGACTTCAGGTAAACAGATGAAAGAGATGCTACATATGGAGAGGAAAATACCATCTGCAGACTCACCTACAGACTGCACAAGTATGTTTCTATTCCTATAGGTACATGAAAATACCAAGTTATCAAAATCAAGATGTGAAACAAAGGATAAAATTGCATTTCAGTTTCATCGAAATTATGTAAGTTTAAATTCCATGCCGCATAATGTTCATTATTTATATTAGCTTCTTTCTAATGCCCTTTGAGTTTATAAATCATTAAAAAAGGAGAATGTCTAAGTTTCTCTTCCATAAATCCAAGGTGTTATCAATATCTTTGACATGCAGCAAGCATATTTAGCTTTTTAACACTGGTTTTACAAATGTATCATATCACATGGAAAGGCAGGGTAATAACTATATCCTAATGTATGCTCAATCTCTTACTGGAATTTAGCTCCACATCCTGAGAATAAATGACAGGAGAATACTGAAGATCTGATAAAGTCAAGCTGAAATAGGGTAATCATGAATAAAGTAATCATGAATAAAGAACTGATAACATACAGAAGACACACTATATGTGTTTCAAAATCACAATACAACAGAAGACAGTAAGAAGCCTTATTACTAACAGACTCACCTCAAACTAAAGAATTCAGAGCCAAGTTACATAATGAAATCATGTTATCAATGGAAATTTTAGTACTGTAGTAAAAGGGATGTCTAAATCTGTATTACTGATAGACAGAAGTCTACTGTTAATAGTAATATGCATAGAGATAATAATGTTGCAGTACTGAGGCAACATAATAGAAACATCACAGATTCTACTGCTGAATATGTGGCGTTGGGCAAAACACTAATCTTTCTGGATTCTTAAGTTTCCACACTTGCAAAAAAAAGGAATGTAATAATACTACCTTTGACTATTACACCTCAATAAGATAATGAATATGAAAGTGTCTCACATAGTCAAAATCCTGCAAAAAAAAAGTTACATTATTGGTAGGGAGTTAAATTTACCTTTATATGTTCCAAAACAGCAGTGGCAACATTTGTATGGAGATCAATAAGTCTTTTTTTTTCAAGGAGTTCTGGTAAGGAACTGCAAATATCAAAAAAATTAAAAAATTACCCATTAAACTTTCCAAGAAAATGACAGAGACATTAGTAAACCCACCTGGGTGTTTCTCTCTGAGGAAACAGAAGAGTAAAACAGTGACCAAGTGACAAGTTAGATTGTCTCTCAACTGAATTTAATTTCTAGGCTTCAACACAGTATTTACTACTTTAATACAAATCAAATGCTTTCTTAGTTTAAAATAATCTTCCTCCCAAATACCATTATCCTCCCATTTCATTTCTGATTCTAAAGCTTGGAGATTTAGGATAAAATTATATGAATGGAGATATGATTTTATCTATATTTGTACAACATGCTTCCTCTGTCCTTGACTGGCATTTAAAGTACCAAACTGCTTAACCTTTAGTTAATGAAATAGCAGCAATGATAAAAAGTTAATAACAACTCACATTACTTTATCACCAACACCATGTTCTTGGTAAATTATCCCCATTATACAATTCTAACTAGTGAAAGAAGCAAATGATCTCCTATATAAAAGAGGGAACTGAAATCAGCATGCATATGTTAAAAATACAATTTAATTCTTTAAACTTACAGGCATAAACTCTTACCTACTATTTCTTATTAAAATATTAACTGAATCTTAAATTTCCAAAATAAATCTTACCAACAGAAAGACTTCAAGGAAGACACAGGGCTTACTCACCTAACAGCTGATGTTAGCTTAGCAGTATTGTCAGAAAGCATACTTATAGCTCCTTCATCTTCCCCTTCTAGTCCCTGGGAAGGAAAAAATGGTCTGGCAACTACTAAGATATCCCAGGTCCAGGCATAAACATCAATGTAGTCCTAAAATCACTGATAAATAGTAAGATTTACATCACCCAAAATAACAATTCTTCTCCTCTAAGGAGCAAGCATTTTTTTTTTTAGTTATAGGAAAGTTTTAGTAACCACCAATCTAATAAATGGTTAGATGAGTAAAAGAAGGATCAACTGGCATTTTCAGATAAAGAAATAAGCCCAAAGACTTGCCAAAGGTCATATAGTAATAAATAGTAAAATGGAAATCCCCAGTTAGATCAAAGTATAGTAGAACAAAGGTAAAAACATATATAGTAGAATGTACTAGAACATATATCTATATTTGGAACATATATCTCTAAAATGAAGCCACATTTATATTTTTCAAATCACAAATTCATATTGTTTCTAAAGCAATTTGTTCTTTTCAGATTTCTTTTTGAAAAAGATCTTTCACATAAGCCGAGAAGATTTTTGTTATTAAAGCAATGAATGACCTTGAATTTTTGAGAGAAAAAAAATTAACCTTTCTCCCTCCAGATGTCCTTCTGCTTCCTTACAATTCTAAGAAAGCAAACAGAATCTTACCATAATGCTTTTAAGTCGTTTAACCTCATCTTCCTGTGCTCTGTATGATTCTAGTTCTTGCTGAACTGATTCTGCAACTTCTGGGAATGGACTGAAACAGTATTGCAAAAGAGGAACTATGAGTATGACATTAAAATACTGATTTTTGTGTGAATTTTGAAATATATACAATGAGGATTTATTATTTTAAATGTATTTATTTGATTTGAGTATATTTTATGTAATATAGGCAGAAAACATTTGGCATAAATATACAACTATAATCCTTGCGATATCTACTTATAAACACTATTTCTTTAAAATGTATATCGTAATACTTATACATCTAAACATATTTAAATTTTATTTCAATTCTTTTCATTAACCATTACACCTATACAATTGTTGGGAAAAAAGTAAAACATTTCAGTGACTGAAAAACAAAGGAAGAGAGGTGAAGAGTATAACAAACATCAGTTAAATATTACCACCCAAATTAATACATAGTGTCAAAGGGTCATTGCAACCATAATGAAGACTTTAAAAATGTTACATTTTAGTAAGTGTGAAAAAAAATCTTTAAATTCTGTAAGCTTAATATTGTAGACTACTACTGGTAAAAATAGAACATAGGCCACAGTTTGTTGGTCTAATGCCTGGTATCTTCTAGGAGAGCACTGTTTAGCAGAAATTTCCATAGACTTCAGACTTCAGACTGAAGTCTGAAGACAGACAACTGATCTGCCATCACTGAACAGTTCTGGTAGAAAGTGTCATGCAGCACCAACTTCAATAATTCTACATAAATACATGTTGACCATGACATGGTTCCTAACATGAGTAGTTTTCATCTGCAGCCTTGGGAGAGGTCAGAAGCTTTTCCTCCTTTAAGCAAGAAAGGGTCATGTATCATCAGTAATGACACAAAAACCTTTCCCCCTTTCTCAGCCCTAACACTTGGTAACACTTCACTAATGATCAGCACATTTCATCCAATGTAGAGTGACAGGAATGACAGAAATTCCTGAAAGAATTTTGAGGAACACAGTCCAGTTTTACATGACAACTGCAAGTATCAACCCCAGCTCAGCTCCAGCAGACTGTATGTTGGCAAAAAGTTGCACCTACGCATGTAAAATGTGGTTGAGCTTGATGATCCTTAAAAATCTCTAGTATCTTCAGGTCTGAGATAACAGACAATAGTAACTGCTTCTATTTATTGAGCGCTTACTGCAATGTCAAACACTATGTTAAGAATTTGTCTCTATTCTCTCTTTTAATCCTGATCACAGTCTTGATGAGGTGCACACTGTTAATTAGGACCAGGGACTATGTCATCTGCCAGAATTGGGTTTTACCTCTGGTTTTGCCAATGAAAGCTGGATGGTTTGGGCAAATTACTTCTTTTAATGTCTCACTTAATCTTCCTGACAACCTTCTGAAACAGGGCGATAGGTAGAATTATCAAACCCACATTTTACTGATGAGGAAACTGAAGGTCAGAGAGATTGAAGTCACTTGTTTAACTCTATGCTGTCTCCCAGTGTCTTTGTGTCCACATTACTATTATAGTACAATATTCAGAGTGAAGACTATTCAGTGCTATTTTTATTTACAAACAAAAAATTACAGTTCTTATTATTCAATTGATCCCATTTGATTGTTCCTAAACATATGGTCTAAAGAAAATATTCAAAATCTCCATATTTGAATAGAGATTTTTTTCTTAAACATTTTTCTGTTAGGGAATGTGAACTTTAAAATCAACTTCAAAATATACTGCATCCTCTATAAATAATGTAAATATAATTTCTTGTACTTCACCATTCTGGAAGGAAATGTAGCCTATGAAATTCCAAACAGAAGAAAATTACTTAAAATAAAGTAAATTACAATAGTACCCAAAAGCACCAGTCAGAAAGAGGAAGATAGCGACTTTTCTGTGCAGAGAAAATAAATTTCTTTGTTATAGCAGTGCAATTTTTCAGTGTTAAAAAAAATTATAAATACAACATATAAAAAATCCCAGCATGCTGAAGCAAGTCTATATCCTACTTCTCCTGAAACACAGATTAGGCCAAAAGGAACAGCCATATCAAGGACATAGACTTATATAGGTAGACACATAGAGTAACACTTGAAGTATTCAAAATAATAATAAATAACCAGGTATTTCCATAATTACTGAAAACCATTTTTTTCTCTCAGAGGAACGATTTTATTTAGAATGATTTCTCTAGCAATATAACTACTAGATAACTTTTATAACAATTACTTCACTCATGAAATTCCCTACACTTTAAGGGGGCACAGTGGCACAATCTGTTATCTGCCTACAAAAAAAATCACATGGCAAATTATTACAATTTCTTCACCTCTCATTTCTGATGTACTTTGAATAAATCTGGTTTTCAAGCTTATATATTCTCTCCGCAGATATCTATAAATGGGATTTGTATGAAAGCAAACAAGGAACAAAAAGGAAAAATCACACGTCAATGTTTCCTTATCACAAAAACCCATTTTATCAGAAATGGTCTTGTAGAGAGGGTCAGTGGTGATAGCAACAAAATTTGGAAAGATTATCGTAAAATCTATAAAACCATATGGTACAAGCTTACTGAAGAGGGACATGGCCTCTACAAAAGAGCTAACAAAAAACAACCTAGGGATAAGGAAGAAATCAAGCAATAAAGATACATATCTATAGATTATTTAATAATAGCTCCTACTCATCGTATAGATGAACCCTCATGACCTTTATTTTTTTTCAATCAAATTCCTCAAGTCAGATAACATCTCCATTTCTTTACTTACTGATTTTTTTCTTACTTACCTTCCTTTATGTTTCTGCCAAAACTTATCAATTGGAGTTAAATCATAAGACTTCTTGTTTTTTCTCTTTGGTCTAGCACCAGCTGGAGAATTTTCCACTCCTGAAGACTCTTCCAAATTAACTCTGTTTAAGTGGAAATCCTAGGAAAACATAATTCTGTTTTAAATAATAGTTTTCTGAATTTACGAACCATAACGTTTCCTACCACAAGGAAAATAACGCAGGTTCTCGCTGCCTTTTCTAGTACTTCCAACAATAAACAGATCTGAAATTTAAAAGACCTTCCAATGTTTTGTTACACACAAATAAACTTTTAATTTTTTATGTATTTTAATTAAAGCAGATACATATGATTAAAATTTCAAAAAATATCTAAAAACCATGTTCTTGTTCTAGAAAAATATTTTTGCATATGTCAGTATATGCACATTCTTTTATTTTAAAGAGTGGGATTATGTTAAATGTATTTTGTACCTTACTTTCCTCATTTAATATATTTTAGAACTCTTTCTCTATCTGTATATGTACAACTACCTTATTTTCAACACGGCTACATAATGGTTCAATATTTGGCTGTATCTATTTGTTAGACCAGGCTTCCTGATGCTTAGTTGTAACAAACATAATCTTAAATATAATTTTTGAACTCTTACAGAATCTTGACATTCTGCCTAGTTACTAGGTTGACTGCATTTAAAAAAATTATTATAGAAATTGCAATAATAACAGCACTCCCTTTCACACTAAGAGTTAGTTAGACCAGTAGTTGCTAAACTTTTCTGCCTAGAAGTAATTTTACTCATGTAAGGACTTTTTTTTTTGCCCTTTCGCAAAAAACAAAAAACAAAAAACAAAAAAAAACCCCCAAAAAACAGGTCTAATGCTATTTTACGATCCAATCTACTCTACTCTGAAGAACAGTGAGCTAGAGATAAAACGTGGCTATCCATAAGGAAGCAAAATTATGAGAAAGAAAGTACATGGAGAAAATACCTAGCATGACTGTGATAGAATCATCTTAGGTCTAAGATTCAAGTTTTAAATTAATGATTAAATTTCTGGGGCTCCGAAATCAAATGTACTGAATACACTTTAATCTCCTCTTAATAAAACAAGGTCATCAATATTGACTCTAGTTTCTTAGATCATACCCTGTAACTATGTCAAATAAATCTTTTACAGAAGATTATTTTCTTGCCATTTTCCCTTATGACATAAAAAACAAGACTGCAAATATATAAACTCTAATTGCCACTGTGAAGTAACAAGTCTACTGACAAGAGTGTACCACATCATATTTCAACCTGTTAATATTATGTCTTTCTATAGACACCTCATTTTACCATAGGATAAACATGTTAGTAACCTTATTTCCTCACTTTTCCATCCTTATATCTTAACCTCACTTTGCACAACCAATCACCCATACAGGAAGAAAATACGATAAATAGATGTTAAAAGCTACATATGAGAAGAACTCTTGTTTCTAAAAAAATTATCTAACAAAAAAAAGATGAAGAGAAACATTTTAAACAGTTAAGCTTTATTAATTAGAATGCCTAGAGAAACACTATTTGCCATGTGACAACACAGTTCATTTGAAATTAAAGTAACTAGTTAGCAAAATTACTGCTCTAAAAACAGGACAGCATTATTATTACTAAAGTATTGATGGAATACATAGAAACACAAAATAATGAAGGAATAAAAGATGTTAGGAGTTTTGAGAAATAAAATAACAGCAGCAAGAACAGTTCCATTGTTTTTATAATAGCCAAGCAAATAAGGAAAAGTAATTTCAATCTTGAAAACTGGGAAATTAGAAAGTTCTGTCCTGTACTTGATCATGTTACAGAAACTGAACATTTATATGCAAATAAAAGACAAGAGAATTAGTTCTAACATGTAAAGTCTAACACCTGCTTCCACTGATATTCACACTTTCCTGACTTAGAAAAGTGGACAACGGTGACCCGAATCACAAGAGTAAATAAATCCCATTGCTAAAAACATGAATAAGTCTCTAGCAGTCTTGTTTTCCTTTCACAAGTTAAAGCAGAAGAGCTGAAACAGACAGAGCTCTGGTACCGAAAATATATTTGAATAACATAGGAGACACTTTTTTATGCAGAACTAAGATTTTATTCACACGAGGAGAAAAGCAAAGTAAAATAAAACTACTTTTGTTTGGCAAAGAATTGAGCCAAATCTCATAAAATCAGTTTATAAAAAACACCAGGAGAGAGGAACATGTCAAACTCTACCCTACAAGGACAGAGTCAATCAAATGCAGAAATGTGGGAAATTCTTCAGAAAAACAACCAATTCCTTCAAACAAAAAATGACAACAAAAAAGAGTGGGAGGGAAGAGAGGAACCACTGCAAATTGAGAAATTTAAAGAACATAGCAACCAACTTAATGTATAGATACTGTTTGGGTCTCTATTTGAACAAACCAGCTGTAAAGACACATCTTTGAAACAATTAGGAAACAATGAATACAGAGATTATATTAGATATTACCAAAGAATGACTGTTAATTTTGTTAGATATGATAATAAAATTATGGTACTTTAAAAAATATTTTTATGCTAAAATATTTATGCACTAATTGTGGGACAAGACACATAAGAAGTATATTGTCTGGGAAGCAGAATGATAGAATCATCTTAGGTCTAAGATACAAGTTTTGAATTAATGATTAAATTTCTGGGGCTCCGAAATCAAATGTACTGAATACACTTTAATCTCCGCTTAATAAAACAAGGTCATCAATGTTGACTCTAGATTCTTAGAACATACCCTGTAACTATGTCAAACAGATTTTTTACAGGAGATACACCTGGAGGTTCATTATAGTATCCTCTGACTTTGTCTTTTTATATGAAGTATTCCCTAATATGTCTTAAAATTTTATTCGTAACAGAGAAACATGATTCAAACTGCAACCCATGATTCTACACAATTACTATGGCAAATTCTACTTTGTGTTGCCATAGTAATTGTGAAAATACATGCTGAGAGGGGGCCTCATTTCCCTTAATTTGTAAGCAACTATGAGAACAGCTTCCCCAGGTCCATCTACTTCGGACAAGAACAAGAAATGCTGGAACAAAAAATAATTATTTGTTATTAATCTACTAAGGTTTGAGGGTCATTTTAGGTTGAGCAGCACAACCATACCTATCTTCAGTTCAGAGGCCAAGGTATTCTATACAGATTCAGCAATATCAGGGACAGTTTGATAGCCTTGTTTACTCTTACTAAAGCAGAATTCCTTATGACTCTAGGAATCATGACCTGAAAGCCTTCCACAGATACACTGCTGGCAATATGCAAACATTTTTTACCAGCCCTCATGTGAAAATCTAAACTCATAAACAATTTACTCAATTTCTAAAGTAGCAAAGTAGAATTTGGGCCTTAATGATTTAGAAATGTACTATCTAATACAGTTACCACTAGTCACATGTGACTACTGATAATGTGGAATGTGAATAGTCTGAATTGAGATGTAGGTATAAAATACACACTGAACTTTTAAGACTTCATATGTAAAGAGAATATATAATTAATGTTTTAAATTGATTACATATTAAAATGTAAATATTTTGGATATACTGGGTTATATAAAGTATATTAGTAAAATAAACTTTACCTTTTTTATCACTTTAATGCAGCTTCTAGAAAGTCTAAAACTACTGTTGTTAATACTGTATTTGTTAGCACTGACTTAGAAACACTGAACTTCGGCCAATGACAAGAAAAGAAAAAAATGTGCAAAAGATAAAAGAAGAAAAAAACCCCACCTAATTTAGAAAATTTGTAGAATCACTAAATTGAAAAGGAAAATCCTTGTTAAATGGTCCACATAAACACAGATAAAATAAATGTCACAAAATGTTACATGCCAACAACTAGGATATAAAGAATAAAATGGTAGCATCTAAAGCAAATCAGTAAGTAGTAAATAACATATACTCCTCTTTCTCTTAAATAAAATTTTAATCCAAGTTGAGAAATGGCAATGAATATGGACATATATTAGAACAATACCACTTAAAAAAAAATCAAGGATATCTTTCCTGGGCTTTTACACAGACTACATTCTTCAGTAGGAACTTCCCATGAACAACTACAGTTTGTTCAGTTATGAGCAATCTGTGCTTAGATTCAGTGAGTAAAAGTTTACATCATACTTTTGACTTCTACACCTGAAATTAGTTCAACATAGTACCATCCGAGAGTTTCTGTATTAATAAAGACTAGAAGATCAATAAAGTATCAATCTTCAAAGCAATTAAACTCTGAACTACACTTAGGCATCAATGACACTGCAATCCACGTCTTTAAGAAATGAATGTTTCTAAAATGCTTTTCTAATAAACTTTTAAAAGTATCTATTAATTTGGGAATACTTCCTTTGTTCTCTTGAAAGAAAAAACTTTTTTTAAGATTCCTACGTATATTAGTGTAAATTCTGATTTAACATTTCCAATAATAGTATTCAGCAGCAGAGGGCCAAAGGCACAAAGGGCACCTAAGACGTGCAAACAGGCCAAGTGAAGTACAAGATACTGAGATGAAATAACACCTGCCTCTTTGCCTAAGGGTAACTACTCATTTCAGCTCAACAATCAAATCCACTCCTCCCACCCAATATATAATAAAAAGAAATCGCAGCTTTCTAATTATGTACTTTGCTTCTTAAATACTGATAAAAGGAAAGGGGCGCTGCAAAGGTTTTCACTGAGAGAATGTACTTCCTTTGTTAAATTACAACAATCACCTTTCTGGCAGACAGGGAAGCTGCTGTGTGAATTTTCAGTTGTTTCCAAGCTCTGATAATCAATATTACTAATATTACGGATTTTCAGGCAAAGATATTCAAAAAGTTCCAATTTCAAGTTAACAGTTCCTATCTAGATCGTTTACTCCATCTTGTGGAGATAAAGGGTATAGTTATGAAGTATTATAAAAGCTTGGAAGAAACTTCAAAAGCAGCAGTTTTATCAAAAAATGGTGCAATTATAATTTTTGATATTTCAGTTAGTTTTTTCACATCTAGAAACTGTACTAAAATTAACAGGATTAAGTCAATGGAAGTTGTGCAGTTTATTGCAAACAATTTCTTCAAAGTGACTATTATTGTAAGACCTAGATAATCTAATAAAAGTGTAACGAAGACTTCTTAAAGAGTAATATGGATTCTGAGAACCTAGCCTAAGAAAGTTAACTAAAGCTGTGCATTGTTCTATTATTTATGACAAAAAATTACCCACATGTCCATAGGAATTCACTATTCTAACCTCTGTGCAAGCAGAGATCACATCTGCTTTGCTCACCATGTACTACAGTGACTAGCACAGTGTCAGTACAGCGTAGGCACCTAATATTTGGAGACATAAGGTTGCCAACTTTTATTCTGTGAAGATTAGAATAAAAAAAAAACCCTACCGTCTACTTTCACCATCTTATATTTTTAAAAGGATATTTTAAAGAGTATGAAATAAAAATTAGCGTATTATATCTTATAAGGATGCCAAGGATAATAAAAGGTAAAGCATTAAAAAATAGTATAAAGGTCAGTCATCTAAACTCATTTCATAGTCCTTCTCACTTCACTCTGAAAAGTTAAAACCTCAAAAATTAGTATTAGCCTCATCAGGTTCTGGAGAATCTCTGCTCCAAAGTTCTATTTCCCAATTATCTCTTCTGATAAGGCTGACTCAGAACATATTCCTTTGTATTGGAACTCCTTCTACATCTGTCTTATCTCCTGCACTCAAAAGAATCAGGTACTTTGATTTTGTCCAGAAATTCTTCAAGTTCAGAATTAGAAAGGATGCTAGTATCTCACTGCTCTGCAGAGCCTTCAGACTTCACTGCAGGAATGAAGAGGTGACTCCTGGGCAGTTTGCTACCACTAAGACCCTTGCCCCACCCAATAGTTAGGGGCCTACCAACCAAACCTAATTTGAGACTACCAAAATTATCTCATCATGACAATAATCCGTTTGGCTATTCATACTACCCCCCTTCAGATTCATCTCTCATTGTTACCTGACTCCTCAAACCCTTCTGTCATACCCTCTGGAACTCACACTTAGTTATCAGCAGGAACTCCTATTCTGAACATCTACTCTAAACTCCCACTGTACTTTCTTGCTCTAATTTAATTCCCATGGGCTATCCCTATACCCTTCTCAGATGGTAAACTTTTTTTTTACTTGTCACACATCTCATACCACTGGATCTGGGGTGGAATAGGTGTCTTCCTTGCTATTTCAACTCTTTCCTATTCTCTTCCCTCAAACAACTCCAGCTTTGAAACTCTGTCATCAGCCTATAATATGTTCTCAGTCAGAGGCAATTCTCCCCTCTGCACCTCTGGGCATATTTGGCAATGCGTGAAGACATTCTGGTTGTCACAACTGAGGGGGTGCTACTGGCATCCAGAGAATAAAGGCCAGGGCTGCTGCTGAACATCCCACACAGCACAGAACAGAGAATTACTGAGTAAAATGTCAATAATGCCAAAGGTTGAGAAATCCTGGTTTATAGGCATCCTGGTCACTAAATCTCCTATAGACCTATAGGACACACTTATCTCTTCCATCAACTTTTCTCTTTTGATCATTCCCATTGATACCCAAACATGATATAATTTCTCACATTAAAAAAAACTTTTTGACTTCATATCCTCTTCCAGCAATCACCCCTTTTCTCAGCTCTCCTATACAGCAAAACTCTTTCAAGATTGGTCTGTATTTACTCTCTTATGCCTCTGTTTTCAACATAGCAACTAGAATGATACTCTTAAAATGCATATCAGATGTCACCCACCTAACTCAAAACTGAGTGTGGCTTCCCATTTCCCTCAAATTAAAAGTCAATAACCTTACAATGGCCTGTAATGTTCCATGCTATATTGCTTCCTATGTCCTATTATTTAACTTCATCTCTTGCTCCCCGCTGCCTTACTTTGCTCTGTCCACCTTGGGTGTCTTGCCCTCTTTTAAACATACCGGGGAATACTGTTCTCCATAAAACTACATAATTCACTACCTTATATACTTTAGACCTCTCCTCAAATGTAGTTTTCAGTGAGGTCTTCCCTATTTTAAAATTGCAACCCTGCACCACTATCTACTTCTGTTTCCTTCAGAGTATCTTCTCCTTTCTGAAATGTTATATATTTTATTTATTGCCTGTCTCTCCTACCTGAATGTTAAGTTCCAGGAAGAAAAGAATATTTTCATTTGCTTTAGTTATTGCTAAAAACAGGGTCTAGAATGTTCTGTCAGAGAGGTTGAACTGAACTTCTCTTCTTCAGTTTCTTATCTGGCCTCTTAAAAGAAGCTTCCATGTTCCATTACTCAAGAGTTTAATTCAGTGGTCCCTTGATTCTTAGTGTCCTCTCTACTGAATCAGGGCTACTATTTCATCAATACTACCCAAGAGTCTCGAATGGCACAGGACTCTCGAATAGAGAAGTATAATCCTGGAATTACCAATTCCATTGGTAATCCTGAAAGCTGATTTATTTAAAGAAATACTTTACAGCTACAAGATAGATTTTAATGAAATAAACTGTTAAACCAAAACCACCTGTTGTATGTCTTTCACTTCCTTTCTATATGACATTTCAGACAATCTTTGCAATAATGATGCTATTACATACTACAATTATCCCTAGAGGCCTGGGCTAGGATTTAGTAAACTAGAGTGCTTATCTTGGCAGAGCCATGATTTGGGTTTAAATCCTTTAACTTCTGTGTCTTAATTATTCTATCAAATGGGGACAATTCTAGCCCTGTTATATAGTATCTTGTACAGAAATTATTTTTGTACATATTTTCTTCTCATTACCTTTGAAGACTGGGATTGTTTTATATATCTGGGTATGGATCTATACCCAATATTTAGTAGATGAATATATGCACAGATAAACACAGATTTTTGTCTTAAGCATGAAATTAGGTATGTTTAATTACTTCAGGATGGATATGGTGTAATATTAAAAAATACCTTTTACTTTTACCATAAAATCAGGCTTAACTAATTCTCAGAAAAAAGGGAGCAAATTACAGCTTTTCTCCCCAGGGAGAACATACAAAAACGTAGTCTGAGGCCAGAAAAAAAAAAGGTCACTCACTTTCCTTCCTTCCTTTTCCCCCCCATCATTGCCAACAATACCACTGATTTATCCTATACCTTAAAGGTCATAAATTTGGGACTTTAAATCTCCCTTCTTCACTATTCTCCAGCACCCACATCAAGTGATACTAAGTCCCATCACTTTTTTGGCTCACATTTCTCAGCTCCATTCTTCTCATCTTGTTTCTGGAGCCATGATGTTCATTTTAAATTAAGAGGACCACTGAATGTTACTACATTTTAGTAAAAAGTGGTATATTTAGCCTCTTACCAGTACATCATGCACCAGTGCTTGATATGTCCAAGTGTGGTGTAAAGGAGTTGCCAAATCTATGTTTCTGTCAACAAGGACTAATAAAGGCCTTTGGAAGCTGTAAATATAGTAAAAAAGGTTATGTAACTCTTGATATCAGTGTATACATCTGAATTTTTCTAATACTTTCAATATATATTATTTTGATATGAATAATAAGTATGCTAATATTAACATCCTATAACATTTAGCTTTTATAAAAACTTTTCTAGGATTGTCAAGTGATGATTTAGACTACTTAGAGCTTCTGTATAATGCTAGATTGTAAGTGTAAATTAAAAAAGGGGACTTTTTTAATGCAAAAAAATCTATATAAATACTTTTATGGAGTAATTTTTATAGTGATCAAAGTAAGACTAAGTTGCTTTTACTCAGGTTTATATTTCCCATTTTAAAAAAAAAAGGATAAAGGGGTAGCTATAGTTAGCTTCAGAGAAAACAGAGTAGGGTGTTATAAATTTGTACAAATATTTGACAGTTTCATAAATTACTATTTTTTTTCTGTAAATACAAATTCAAAAAAGCACTCCAGTGAAGAGGTTCCCAAAGCCCTATCCCATTATAATATATAAAATTAAACATGTCACAATAGTACCTAATTATATAATTATTCACTTGCCAGACACTTCATACACTGTTTAATTCATTACAATTTAGATGCGAAGTAAGCTATAGTTAGAGCAAACTGAGGCACAAAGTCATTTGGTTACCCTTTGTTTTCAAAAGTTGTAGAAATTTGCTTTAGAGGTACTACTGTATTAGGAGTACACATTAATTTTCGAAGGCATTGCTAACTGATTATATTAATTATATGTATTTTCTCCTTCAAGAGACTTCTGACCATTTTATAACTCATTACAACCTACCGGGTGTGAGACAGTGGACCCTTCCAACTGCACCAATCATAAAACTCTGCAATCAACAGCAGGAGTGGCACCCTTACCACCTATTATCATTTACTACTCCAGAGCTGGTGAACGGCAAGAGAGGACAGCTACAGCAGTTTCTTAGCTCAGCTGACATTTGGGGCTGCATGACTCCTCATTATGAATGGTGGTCCTGTGCACTGTAGGATATTCAGCACCATCCTGTAACACACCCCGCTCTATTCCAGTAACATCCATCAGTTGTGACAACCAAATACGTCTCCTGACATTACCAATTCTCACTGAGAATCATTAGCCTGTACCTGGATTCAAATGTGTATAAACAGAAAAATTTCTCCAAATAATAAAAATACAAACCAGAAATTTCTAACTAAAGAAGATAAATTAAATTAAATATTCTATTTGTATTTTCAAGAACAATTTGAGTCAAAACCCTGATCCTGACTACCTAATTAAAAAGAAACAAATTTCAATTACAAGTATAAGTGTGTTCTATCAGAAAAACAAACCAAAAAACTCTACAGATGTTTAATTTTCAAGTCCCTATAAGAATATTAACTAACATAATACCTGAATTGGCCAGCTCCAAGTGTGTCACCTGTAAAAAGACTGTTTCTTGCATCTCTTAGATTTTCCCGGAGTTTCTTGTCTAGTTTCTGAAAAAATAAAATTTTACATGAATTCTTAAAGAAAAATTTCACAGAATTTTATAAAGGGTAATAAATAATGTTTTCTTAGTTTCATAACTAAGAAAATTGGAATTTTTTAACAAAATAGTAATTCTAAAATCTAAATATTTTAGCTTCTTTACTGTTCAATATCATTGTAACTTGGACTTGAAAAGCCCACTGCATTTTCTATTGTGAGTCAGGCCTGATTTCTCCAACCATCACTTTTTGTTGACTATTTTTACTGTAGGTACAGGAAACACTTTGCACTAAGGACCCACCCTCTCTCCTCAAGCATGAGTCTGTTGTACCAAGGAAGGTGTTTATATAGCGGTGGATGCAAGAGGCTCCAGAACAGAAATGAAATATGTGAAAGAAAGCAACTCTTTACCTTCATTTGGGCTAATAAATGTCAAAAATATTAGCATCTCTTTCCTCACCTTTCCATATGACTTACCCTCTTTTCTTTTCAATAATTCTATAATTTCTCTAATCCCTTATTTTTTAATTTTTAAACCAAATTTTAAATGCTCAATTCAGTATAATATTTTACAATACAGTGGGACAGAAAAATGCACTTCACCATTTTAAAAATGGTTATGACTGTCAATAAATATTTGCTAATTAAAATTAAATATTAAATGGTTTGGGGGATCAAATAAGTATAAAATACTCAGAGACAAGGCTGAATGAGGAATATATGTTTTAGTAAAACACAAACAGGTCTAGAATAGCACAATTGTGTAAATCACTTTACTCCATCATGTAGACACACAGGATTATTTTTTATTTAGTGGAATTTCAATGTTATAAAATAAAAATCTTTGCCTTTGGTACTTAATATGTAACACACAGCAATTTTATGCTTCATATGAACAAATACATCTGTAGTACTTTTGGAAAACAACTGATACCTTACTATTTATCCACAATGCATATTTGCATGAACTCACCACTGCTACCATTTCTGCTGCTGTTCCTCTTGAACATCTGATTATAGGAACAGCACCTATTTTAACAATAGATGTTAGCAATGATTTCAGCTCTTAAATATTAAAATAGATACTTACACATCAGTGTCAAGAAAAACATACAATAGAGTATACAATTTCAGGTTATAAATATAAAAGGATTTATAATCTCAAGAGTAAAAGCAACATTTTAGAAACGGACCGTTCCATTTATAAAGAAAAGCAGGAAGTCAGAAAAAGACTATTTTTATATGGTGTTAGCCAATCACCAGATTGTTCAATGGATTGACTAAGCATTTTTACTTCCCACAGGCAGTTTCAAAGATTTACTCTCTACTCACTGGGTTCACTTTAATTTCACTTAATGGAAAAGAATGAGAAGAGCTTAGCTCATTTAGCAGTTTGGTATAGTTATTTTTTATTTATTTTAGAAAATTAACAATGGATTACATCTTTTTTTTTTTCACAGTAAAATTCACTTTTAATCTGCATAGTTTACATTTTATAGCACTTAAAACAATAGCAAACTGTCAGGGGCAGCTGGGTCACAGTATACAAAAATCCCTTCTTTAAGATTAAGATTTTCAATGGATTACATCTTTAAAAAAAATACACATTAAAAGATAATAGAAAATACATTCCTTGATTAAGGTGAAAAGTTCCTAAAAGTTGATCTCAATTCATTAGCAAATGAACTCATTTACTTCTCTTTACTATTTCAAGTTTTATCAAAGGACTAAAATCTTAAAATCATAGAAAAAGATATAGTTGTGCTGAAAATTTCATCAAATAAACTGAAAACATTGTAATCTTTATACACTGAAATTATTATATTTTAGATTCTATACAAGGCATGCTCATACAATTGCAAAAGTAAAACTGTAGATTAGCAAATTTTTTAAACTTTGTTTTCTTCTGATGGAAAATTACACATGCTTGTATAAAAAGAGTTATTACACAGGGTTCTTAAATTTGCTTTTCTCATTTAAGAAGTTATTATTGACATCCTTCTATGTCAGACTTGCAGTAATTCCAATTTCTCTTTTGAAAAATCACTTTCTGTTACTCTTACATAGTAAAGGTGTCTCTGACACTAAATTTGTCTTTATTTATACTTCTCATTTTTAGTCAACCCTTCCCTTGAAAATAACCTTGATGTATACAATAACCCCAGCATTCAGCAAAATTTTGGTGATTGTGTAGGATGGCAAATGAGAAGGATTAATTATGTCCGTTTGATGACCAGAAGTTGTATGCATGTGCCTTCTTTAAAAAAGTCCCCAACAACAATCCCATTTGAAGGTACTATGAGCAATCAACAGCAGGCAGAAAGTAGAGGAGAGTTATATTCTTTTAACCAGCTTTCCTCCTGAGGATACTTTCTAATTTGCAAGTCACACAGGAGAAAGAACTCAAGCAAAAAAGACAAGACTTACTGAGCTGAGGGATCAAAGACTGGAGTCCAGAGATGGATTAAAGGGAGAAAAACCCTGAAAGGAACCCTAAAATTTGCACAAATTCTCCTCAAATATTTGTCCATATTCTAAACTACACATGGTAACTCTCCTTAATTTTCTCATTTGTGAAATGGAGAGAAATTTATTAATCTAGGGTGAAGATCATTTTAACAGAAGGCTTCCTTTGTCTACAAAATTAAAATTTCAATTAGGTTTCTAAATAGTTACATTAGTAATAGTAATATAAAGTCATATATTAAATACCAAACACAATGTGGCTATAAGTAAATTTAAATATTCCAAAGAAATGTTTACAATTTTGGAAGTATAATGGATTGCTACTATATATAAATAAAATGTTTTCTGGAGCTTTGGAGTTCACCTTAATAGTTACCAGGCATATAGCTCTCTACTTATGCGTATACTTAAATTTGTCATGATGGAATATTTAAAAAAATCAGCAGGTACATAGGTAAACTCACCAAACCATTCAAACAATATATTAGAAAGTTACAATTACCAAAGACATCTAAGAAGACAACTCTAGATTTGCTCAATGCTAACTCAAGAGGAATAACTACATAAATTATTAGAATTATGGTTTTATACAGTACAGAAAGTATATTTTATCCCAAATCTGGAGAGAGAGCTTGTAGAGATCCAGATAGATAAAATGGGATACTACAGTATAATGGGTTAAAGTAAGTTGTTAAATAATTTACTTTGAAGAAATAACCAGAAAGATTTGAAAACTTACCCAGTGTAACAAAAAAGCAGAAAAGGCTGTCAACAATAGTGTCCATAATAGTTTCCATTTCTGTATCTGTGATATCTGGCCTGTTAATGGCTAAAATGACATAGGTAAGAGAGAAAAAGGTAACCAAAATTTATGCCTTACTTTTATTATACTCTTAAAATAATCACTAAATTTATAATCAACACTTTTAATAACTAAGGAAAAATCTTATGCTTTAAATATTAAGTGAACAAGAATAGATTAAAAATTACACTACCTCAAAAAAAACCCCTTAATATCAATAGCAGTAATGAGTAGTATCAATACTGGAGTAATAATAAGAAAAAAACTCACTACATACACTGTACATAATTTTTGCAGGAGCAAATAGGAAATAAATACTGTATCCCATAATTTTATTCACCAACACTAGATGGCCTCAAGAAACTACTGATTTTATTATCCAACTATTGTGAGACAAGGACAATGCAAATCAATATGGCAAGACCAATACTGCATATCATTTTCTTTGTATTTAATAAGTTACATGAATTTCCTTTTTGATCTATTACATTGTACATATCAAACCTTAACACGTATAAGAATCACGGTAGAAATATGTTAGAAGAGAAAGAAGTTTCCCTGGAAACTATTAAAAATTAAAGATTCTTAGCCCTTTCCCCCAGAAATTCAATTAAATAGATTTAGGATAATTCTAAGAAATCTATAATTTTGACAAGTACTTCAGGTGATTCTCAGAGCTACATTCTAAGTAACATTGCTGTGAAGACTGTCCTTAACAAAGACCTTGCCTTATTCATCTTTCCATCTCTCATAAAACCCACGCCTATTGCCCAGCAAATAGATGCTCAGAAACTATTTGTTAAAAGACTGACTGGACTAAAACATTATTTATATGCTATTTTAAATTTCCCAACATTCTAAACATGAAAACAAATGTAAAATTCAATACAACTGTGATTATCATGAGAGCAAAACAGAATCCAACTGTATATATCAAAGTATTTGGAAAAAGTACAGTCCATGCAGAGAGCATAAAAATTATTAATAAAGAATTCAAGCAGGCAATACAGAATCTAGATGAGGAAACATGCTGCTACTTGGTGTTGCAGACTGCCATCTATCCAAATCACATGATGGAAACAGTCAAGGGAAACACGTGAATTATATAAATTTAGGGGACAGCAATTCAGGGAAACACTCAACTCACTTTGTCAATCACTGATGATACAAGTAAAATCTATATGGGTGTCTACAGGCCTAAGGTACCATATCCTGTCTCACATCTCTAAATGAGAACCGACCTGAACAGGCAAAAAACTGACCTCAACTTGTGATAACAACTTGGTCTGTTTGAGGTAGTAGTCTGAGTCTGAGATGCTAAATCTGCTTTCCTTATTAGGTAAATTCCCAGTCCATGGAAAGTAGGTGATACAAACAAATCCATGATATTAATATATTTGGAATAACCTATTTAAATAATCAGCTAACGCACTTGTAATGTTTGAGAGGATTTGGCATATAGTTACATAATGGCTAAGACACTGTGTCTGGCTGGACTGAATGTGTGAGTTTAGTAATCTTCTTATCTAGTTATTTAATATCTGTACCTCAATGTCTTCATCTGGAAAATGGAAATAATAGTAACCTACTTCACAAAGTAATGCTGAGATGCAAATGAGCTTATAGTTAAAGTGCTTTTAAGTTGAGGGGTCTAAGAAAACTAATTAAATTTATAACTACTTGAATGTCTAATACACTCAGACTCACTATAAATTTATTTCTAAGAATTATTTAAATATTTGGACAGATTTTGCTTGTTAGATGTGAGTTTGCCTGGTCTGGTTTTGAAGCACTTAAAAAAGAAAATTTAATATACTGAATTTATAAATGCTGTTTGAACTGTTAAAGAGAATTTAACAAACTAAGTTTGCTAAGTTTTTAAATGGGATTGATTAGAATTTGGTCTTTTCAATATGAGTTAATTGATCAAAGAAAAAGTTAAGGTGCTTGCTTTTATGCAACCAGATTTATAAGTAATGTAACAAAGGTCATTAATTTAGCTTAAAGGCTTAAGGGAACCTAGGTGTTAAATATGTAACTTAACTAAGTATCTGATTAATTTAAGTCAATTGTAAATAGACTTCTGGAAATAAAAACTACTGTGAAAAATGTCTTATGTGGGCAATTCAGCAAACACATACATCCTTTTACGGATGTCGTTTTATTTATTTAGCAAGAAAGTATGCTATGGAGCTCAGTGATATTAAAGTATTCATGTTCTCTTCTCTCAGGAAGTTCACTATCTGGTCCAGTGTTTCACAATAGTACACCACTGGCACTGTGGGCACAATGACTTTCTGTTAGGAGCACGGTTTACACACCGCAGAACACCTAGCATCCCTAGTCCCTGCTCACTAAATGCTAGCAGCAGCCAATTGTGACAATAAAAAATGTCCTTATACATCTCTAAATGCTCCCTTAGGGGTACATACTCCCTACTCAAGAACCACTGAAATTCTAATCCTCTCCAAACATCTCAATTCTTAAGTAGCAAATTAATGATTATTTCACTGAAAAGGCTAATCACATTTCCCACAGTCTGTAATTTTCTCTAAATATTTGACATAACTAATCAATAGGCATAAACTTTCACTTAAGCAAGGTTGAGTAAATTCTAGAGATCTGCATACAACACTGTATCTATTGCCAACAATACTGTATTGTACCACTTAAAAAATGTTAAGAGGGTAGATTTCATGTTCAGTGTTTTACAAAATAATAATCAACGGACAATATAACATGGTGTGGGTGTGCACATGGGTGTGTGTGTGTATGTGCATCTGTTCATTTTAATCTATAACCCAGGAATGGTCAATTTAACCAAAATTGGGAATAGAAACGTCAGAGGTGTTAAGACAGCATCTGATCAAATACCAATACGCAATCCCACTACTGCATTGGTATAAGAATCAAGGGAGTCTAACAATCTGTATTTCAGAATGGCACTCTTTACTTCATTCTACAACAGTATTACAGTAGCTGCTGACTCCTTGTCTGATCTTGACAAAAAGCATTATTAGTCAATCTTGTCTGAATGCCTACCATGTGCTAGAAACTTTTCTAGGCATTTCACACACACTAATCCATTTAATTTCCACAAAAATTCTATGAGGTAAATAGTATTACCCCAATTTTACAGATGAGGAAACTATAAAGCACAGAGAAGCAAAGTAAGATGTTCTTGTCCAAGGGTCAAAGTACTAGATGACTAACTGAATTCTACTGCTAAAACACTGTCTTACTTGCCATGAGTGAACCATGAATACAAGTTGTTACAGGTACTTACAGTATCAGAGAATTGGTATTTCATGCACTTTATAAAAAAGATAATATATATTAAGTGTTTTTTATAATTCTGTCACATATAAGAAAACTTTTACACTACTGTAAACAAAGCCGGTTTCAGACTGCATTAAACATGTTCACTACTGTTTTTACAGTACACCATTTTGTTAACAAAGAATTATAGTATTCCTGTTTTTACATACCACGATATGAAACGAGTTCCTTATTTTGATTACATAACACAAACATATCATCTTCCAAAGTAATAAAATTGAGATATTGATCAAAAACCTAGAAACAAAAGAAAAGATTTACAAATCTTCATATTTACTAGTTTAGTTTAATCTAGCAGTGGGAAAAATGGAAAAAAATTGTAATTATATTCAATAACTAAGAATTATAACATGGAGATTGCCTCCTTGGGCAAGAATGAGGAATTAATATTATAAAAAAGTAAGAACAACCCTTTGAACAATAAGTTATCAAGGAGTAGAGTAACATTTTCAGACAACAAAATTTAAGGAGATGCAAAATTACTTTTAAATTGTGGTTGGGTTGGGAATGTTGAAGAACAATCACAATTTTAATTTTTATATTAGTTTTAATCACACTTTCCTAAGAAAGTCATAACAACTGTTTTTCCATCTTGAATGTTCCTAAGTGTGGGAAAGTTATACTAGTTTTTCAGAAGTGCAAATTGGGAGAAAAATAAGAAAACTACTAGAAATATATTGAATTTAGTTTTAAACTGAAATGGTTCCTAATATTTTATGTAAAGTTGATGATAAATTTTAAAAGAGCAAGAACATTAAGATGTAAGCCTCAAAAACTAATCAAAAGTAGTTGTGGCCTATCTAAATTTAAGAATGAAAAATCTATCAGTGGGAAAAAATGGGAATTAAATGTATGTTTGTTTAATCTTTTATTTGCCCTATATAATTTCCCTAGGATTTTTTCCTATTTTGTTAATTTTTTTAATTGAAGTATAGTTGATACACAATAGTACACTGGTTACAAGTCCACAACACAGTGGTTCAAAAGTTATTTTTAAATTGTGGTTGGGCTGGGAATGGATATCAATGTTGAAGAACAGTCACAATTTTAATTTTTATATTAGTTTTAATCACTAATATAAAATCCTCCCCCAACTAGTGCAGTTACTATCTGTCAACATAGAAAGATGTTACAGAACCACTGACTATATTCTCCATGCTGCACTTCCATCCCTGTGACCAACTTATATTATGATTGAGATTTTTATGTCCCTTTATCCTCCTCACCTTCCCACCCATCCACCCCAATCTATTATTTTTTTATTGAGTTATAGTTGACATACAATATTTTATTGGTTTCAAGTATAAAATAGTTATTCCATATTCATCTACATTATTAAATCCTCACCCGAACTACTGCAGTTGTTAACACTGAAAGATGTTACAGAATTATTGGCTATATTCTGTATGTTGTACTTTCATACCCATGAATAATTGACATTATTGAGATTTTGTGCCTCTTTATTCCTCTTCCCTGGAATTTTATGTCTTGTTTAAATTCAAGAAGCACAGGACACAACAGGGCTATGACCAGGAATATATTTACAGACTTATTTGTAACTAAACTGAATCTGACTAAAAAAAGTCACTACTATGAAGTAGAATTGTTGGCCTATTGTAAATTCCTTCTTTCTTGTAATGTGCAACATAGACTATTTGAATCCTTTCTCCTAAGTAAGAAAAGATCTGGAAATACTATGGGGACTGTAGTGATTACAGATACAACAATGTCAACATATTTTAGTAAAATTTACGACAATATAACTGCAAAACTATTTCTAGTGGAGCTAAAATGATTATACAAATCCCTGCCTAAAACAAAAACTGATTCAGCTTTTGTCGTTCAAATTCATTGAAAAAGGTTCCTTTTTTTAGTTTGGTTGATTTTGCCTAGTTCATGTTGAAGATAATTTACATTATCAGAACTCTTTCTGAAAGTACTGAGTCCAATTTTTCTAAGGTTGTACTGGCCCTTTGTAAATTAGCCACCTGTGTCAATTAATAGGTTTCAGAACTTTACTACATTTTATATTAACAAATGTCATTGGCCAACCAAAATCTCTCACCTTGGCTACTTGTGTTACTGCACTAGCTGCTAATGCTGCATTTGCGATATCTTCCAGTTTACTTCTTGAAATAGCAGAAATAAAATTTAAATAATATGATTCATAAAGTTGATTTCGAAGATCCTATAAATGCAAGAAATACTTCATTCTTATAAGACAGTATAAAGGATGACCATACATGAAAATCTTTTAGATACTGTTAAGAATATAGTTTTGGAGAATAATATATGTATTTAAAAGACAGGTTACATAAATGACAATCAAAAAAAGTATCCTAAGAGAACAAAGCTATGAAGATGATTCACAGCTATAAATGACATATACTTTAATAGTTATAATTATATTATCAATAAAATCTTATTAATTATTATACTGCATAAACTTCTTTGAAACAGTGTGCCTGCATTTTTCTTAAAAAAAAAATACAGAAGTGGCTCTCTTATATAGTAAAATGCTTATTATAGTCAGCAGACACTGCATTCTAATGCTCTGGTCATGTGATGGCACAAGATACTTTCTTCACTGTGCAGACATGTTGTAATTCCAATAACCAGTTCCAGAAGTATCACTTCTCAAGCATCCCCAAGTAGTATAAACTGAAGGTACACATATTCTTAAAGTTACTCATCTTCTTAAACTCAAGGCAAACAGCTATCTAAATAACCATATTTCTTTAAATCAGGAATATATTTACAGACTTATTTGTAACTAAACTGAATCTGACTAAAAAAAGTCACTATGAAGTAGAATTGTTGGCCTATTGTAAATTCCTTCTTTGTTATAATATGCAACATAGACTATTTGAATCCTTTCTCCTAAGTAAGAAAAGATCTATCAATTATAATAGGAACCATTATTTTATGTAACACTAAGGAAGAATTAATACTGCTAATAAAATTCTATAACACGCCATCAATTTTAAGACACATTTGATTTCAGAGATGTTTAAATGTGAAAAACAGAGGGGTTGGAGCCTGTGTGAGAAGGTGGCTGAGCAGGGCAGTGGTTTAGCAAGGGTTGGGACATTGGTTAAAGGATGAAAGACTAAGCATTGAGAGGACTGAGAAAATAAGAAAATATGTTGAAGATACTGGGAGCCATGTTTTTCACTGTCAGAGAAAGGAGTTACAAATTTGTGAAGAGGAAAAGTAAAAGCTAGAATAAATCCTGTATTTCTAGACTGAAACAGTTTTGGAGGTTATCTGTCCATCTATCTAGAGAGATAAATAGAAAGATTTACAGAATTAAACATAGATATAAAAGTATGTGTAGGTATGTAGCAGTGTGCACACACACACACATATATGCCTATATAAGCATATATAAATATGTACCTCTGTATACACACACACATTTCCTAACTGTGCAAGAGAGGGCTTAAGACCTGTGACACCCTATTAGCAATGACTACACATATGCCCAGATGCTGATTTCTAAATACCATTCTCTTACAAAAAGCAACCAGGGCCTCTTAGACAAATGGTTGACTCTTGGGCTAGGCAGAGAAGCACATACTGAGAATGGAACATTATTGTACCAAGAAGGAGGAAGTGGTCAAAGAACAATGGAGATATTTCTAAAAGACACTAAATTGAGGAAGGTTGCAGGATTCAAGATCAATATGTAAAAGTCAACCGGGTATCTATACACTTTCAGTGAACAATCCTAAAAATGGAATTAAGAAAACAATTTCAGTCCTAATAGCATTAAAAAAATATGAAGGAATAAATTTAACAGAAGTGCAAAACCTATTGTGCACACTACATATAAAACATTACTAAAAGAAATTAAAGATCTAAATAAACGGAAAGGTATCCCATGTTCAAGGATGAGAAAACTTAATGTTGCTAAGATGGCAATACTCTCCAAATTGATTTATAAATTCAATGCAATCTCTATCAGAACTCCAGGTGGTTTCTTTATAGAAACTGACAAGCTAATCCTAAAATTAATATGGAAACTCAAGGGACCCAGAAAAGCCAAAACAATCTTGAAAATGAAGTACAAAACTGGATGACTAAATTTCCTAATTTCGATACTAGTTATAAGAGTAATCAAGACAGTGTGGTACTGGCATAGGACAGACATAGAGATTAACAGAACAGAACTGAGAGTCCAGAAATAAACCAATGTATCTACTGTTAATTACTTTCTGACAAAGCTGCCAAGACTGTTCTTACTGGGGAAAGAATAATCTCTTCAACAAATGATACTAAGACAAATGGATAGCTACATGCAAGAATGAAGCTTAATACATACTTCATACCATATATAAAACAACGCAAAATGGATTAAAGACCTAAACATAAGAGCCAAAACTATAAAAGCTTTGAACAAAACCGAGATTTGGCAATGGCTTCTCTGAAATACATACACCCAAAGCACAAGAACTAAAGAAAAAAACAGGTAAAATTAATTTTAAAATTGAAACTAACAATTTTTGTGCTCCAAAGGATACCATCAAGATGAGTGAAAGATAACCCACAGAATGGGAAAAAAAATTTGCAAGTAATATATTCTTGATAATGGTCTAATACCCAAAATACATATAAGTACTCTAAGAGCTCAACAATAAAAAGACAACCCAATTAGAAACTGGACAAGGAATCTGAACAGACATTTCTCCAAAGATATACAAATGGCCAATAAACACATTAAAAGACATATAACATCATTAGTTCTCAGGAAAATACAAATCAAAACCACAAGGAGATACCACTTTATAACTTCTAGGATGGCTACAATCAACATATTAGATAATAAAAATTATTAGCAACCATCTGGAGAAATTAGAACCTGCATATACTGCTGGAGGGAATATAAAATGATGCAACCACTTTGGAAAAAGTCTGGCAGTTCCTCAAAAGGTTAACCATAGCATTATTATATGACCCAGCATTTCTATTCCTAGGCATTTACACACATCAGAGAAATAAAAATATGTCTACATGGAAACTTGTACATAAATGGTAGCATTATTCATACTAGGCAAAAGGTGGAAGCAATCCAAATGTCCATGAACTGATAAAAATGGATACACAAAATTTATTATATCCATACAATGGAATATTATTCAGCAATAAAAAGGAATGAAGTACTGATACAAGCTACTATATGGATGAACCTTGAAAACATTATGCTAAGAGAAAGAAGCCAGATACAACAGATCATGTATATGATTGCATGCATATGTAATATTCAGAATAGGCAAATATATAGAAACAAACAGCAGCTTAGAGATGGGGTCAGAGGGTTAGGGATGTAACAGTTGAAGGGATGAAAATGTTCTAAAGACTGATTATGGTGATGGTTGCACAACTCTGAATATACTAGTAATCACTTAATTGTGTACACTTTGCAAACTATAAACAGATGAACTGTATGGTCCATGTCAATAAAGCTTTTATTTAAAGAGGAAAGAGAAAGGGATAGACAAATCATACCTCTTTTAAAAATGGCATAGTCAGGCTTACACAGAGTAAAAAGAAAGCTGGGTATCATTAGCTACACAGGACACAAAATACATGACCTCCATTAACAATTTAAATAACAATTTGATTTAACAGTCAATAGCAAGTAAAGAGGTTTATGACTTGTGGCAGACACTACTACCCACCTATCCAACATTCATTTATCCTCTCTTCGTTGGTAAAAGAATACAGATTTTGTTTGGGGTGCGAATACATTCAGTTAAATATTAACTTTTGCGGCCTCCCTTGAAGCTAATTCTACCCAGTGAGACATAAATCAAAGTATTCTGGGAGTTTCTTGGAGAGTTTAGCTTTCCAAATCAAAATGAACAGTTAGGGCTGGCACAGTCCATTTCTTCCTTCTTGCCTTGAACATAGATGTTCTACAGCTGCAGCTGCCACCTTGCATAAATGAAGCAATAAGCAAGACAATGAAAAGTATCAAACTAAAGGTGACAGATGAGAAAGAGCCTAAGCCTTTGATTACATTATGGAGCTGCTGTATCAGCTTGGACTTCCTACTCCCAGACTTGCTTATTTTCTTAGAAAAATAAAATCTTTTTTTTAAAACTAATATAGTTAGGTTTTCTGTTCTCTAAAGCTGGACTCAGTCTTAATCAACATAATCCTTGTTCAGCCAAAAATTTTGAATCTTTCAGTCAATTTAAAACTCAAAATAGTCTCAAAAACTAAAAGCAGAAAATTGGGTAAGGGAATAGCTGGTTTTTCACACTGGACATCTAAGATTTTTTAAAAAATCTGTTCCCACATTCAAGAGTCAGGAAAATAAGAACTCATATTACCTGGCACATTCTGTCAATATTTTCCTCAGTTGGCATTACAAAGTACACTGCAGGAACATCTGGAATAGGATCTCGATCAGAGTGCAGAAGTCTAGAAGACAAAGAACATAAAACTCACTTTTTCCGTGGTAACTTTAGATAACAATATTTACTAAATATTTAAGACAGTATTTTTCAAACTAGGAGTTTACCAGTCCAGGACAATAACCAACACTTTAAAAGATCTTGCTGCACGTAGTCACTTAACCCAACTTCCTCATTGTATCGGTGTTGTTATTGTAAGGTTGAAGGCACTGGGGGGAGGGGTGAGCACATCAGACACTGATGACGTGCCAAAGTCCCTGGCTGCTGCCCCCTCCCAACCTGAAAAATGTGCCTTAGGCTAGCCAATCCTAGCACCGCTGTAAATCTAAGCTCTGTCTCCCCCTACCTTCTTTAAAAACTTGCTGCCTGTCTACTTTCGCGCCACTTCCCCAGCCACCATTTCCATAGACTAGGGAACCTCGCCCGGGGCATTCAAATAAACTACCTGGCCCTTTGTTGCCTCTCTTCACCTGCTTATTTCGGCTAAAATTTATCTTACAATTATTTATTAGTAAGATCCTAATCTCCTCTTCCTCTTCATTTCTTCTACTCCAATCACCTTATTTTTAATAACTTTTGTGGTCAGACTGTCTCTTCTACCCATATTCTCTTTGAATGAGAACTAAAACACATTCAAAACCAATTTTATTCCCATTTTTCATACAAATATGGTGGGGGAAGGTGAATGCGAAGAAAGTGTAGTTCTCCAAGAGAGAGAAAACGAAACAGAAGAAGCAATGAAAAAAATCATAAATAAAATAAAATTTTAAAATGAAAGGTATGTGAATGCTTCCTTAAAACTACAGAACCTATTTTTTTGTATTTACTGCTTCATAAGAAAATGCAAAAGTGACCATCTAATAAATATCTCATAAATTATATCACTTCACAGTTTTTTCTTTTTATAATTTAGGAGTATACTCATTAAAATATCCCAGTATCAAATCACAACATGTCTTTATTCTTCACTGTAAGATTTCACCATATTTATATCAGGAAATATGATCACATTATATTTCTACAATATTTTAGTCATCCTTTTATAAGCAATATACTATTACATCCTTCTAGATACAGTAGTTTAGTCATCTTTCTATAAAGAAGAGTGAAAGAGACACATGCTGCCTGTGGGTCTGCATTTAGTAACTTTTTTACATCAATTTTGCTGCAGCTACTGTCACCAGAAGGATTATAATGCTATCGCAGCCATTGGTTTTTGTCTTTTTATGCTGGTGTCCAACTGAAGGACACCCCTAAAGGGCTGCAGCCACTACTTCATATTCTGGAAACTTGTCATTGCTTCTTACATATCAGTCCAAACCAGCTTGCAGAGTATAAAGTAACTGATGAAGTATTCTCCAACAAATAGGGAAGAATAGGCAAGAGGCAGGAGGCACAGAAATTCACCAGGGTAGCTGTGCAAACTTTCCATATGCGGGCACCAACAGCAACAGGTGGGCAGAGAATCCACAACTCTGACTGGGACATGACCTGTGACCCCCTTAAGGAAGTACTGAGTTAGGCCTCACTTCTGCTGGTCACATTACTGAGCCATTATGGTCAGCAGACAAACACACAGAATTAGTGGTCAAGCAATCTGGCCATGACTGCTGTTAATTAGCTGTACAACTGTGGGACAATCACTTAAACTCCATAAACTTTAGCCTTTTCATTAGTAAAATAAAGGAGTTAAGCAGTGAGGCAGCAATAATAACCAATGCTTTTAATAAAACATTTCCTAGGATGGCATCAGGCTAAACTTCAGTTCATAAAAATGAATGTGCTACCAACAACAATCTGTAGTTTAAGTGTGACATAAAAATGGAAGGAAAAACTTGTAAAATACCGTATTTCATGAAACCTAAGGTACTATCAATTTTAAAACATATTATTATTAAAAAAATTTGTACCATGGACATACAAGGGGAAATGACAGCCTTTTCAACAGTTGGTTTTGGCAAAAGTGGACAGCTACAGGTAAGAAAATGAAACTGGATCATTGTCTAACCCCATACACAAAAAAGTAAATTCGAAATGGATCAAAGACCTGAATGTAAGTCATGAAACCATAAAACTCTTAGAAAAAAACATTGGCAAAAATCTCTTGGACATAAACACGAGTGACTTCTTCATGAACATATCTCCCCAGGCAAGGGAAACAAAAGCAAAAATGAACAAGTGGGACTATATCAAGCTGAAAAGCTTCTGTACAGCAAAGGATACCATCAATAGAACAAAAAGGCATCCTACAGTATGGGAGAATATATTTATAAATGACAGATCCGATAAAGGATTGACATCCAAAATATATAAAGAGCTCACACACCTCAACAAACAAGAAGCAAATAATCCAATTAAAAAATGGGCAGAGGATCGTATGGCCCCGGAAGATGACTGGTTAGCCAGAGACGGGTAAGATTCCTCAAGGGAGGAACAACCTAAGACAGGCACAGTTGCAGGGGGGCCATCAGGTGAGAATTTGGGGATCAACAGAGGTGAGGCTCAGAACCTCACCCCCCCGCTTTGAGAGAAATCTTCTGCATCCGTGGATGTCTTGCTGCCCTTGTCTAGCCTGGATTAATACTTAGTCCATAGGCACACACCTGATCATCTGATCATCTACATTTGCCCTCTTACAGCACTAAACTATGTTTTCTACCTTTATCTTGCATCTACCTACCACTTCAGCATTTTATTAAAAATAAAAATAATAATAATAATAGGAGAAATGTGGGATCAACATATAAATCAAGTACAAAAATCAAACGAATATTCATATTTGACCTGATTGTTTATAGGCCATAATGCATGATCAAAACCGAAAGTTTCTGTGATGAATGCCCTTGTACTGTTAACCATGTAAGAATTTATTCACTATGTAAGAATTCGTTCACCATGTAAGAACTTGTTCGTTATGCTTCAGAAGATTGGAGACTGATGAGAATTAGGCTTGAGATGGATTAATGATTATACATTGAGCGTTGACCCCCCTATACTGAATTTTATTGTTGTTAACAACCATTTGATCAATAAATATGAGAGATGCCCTCTCAAAAAAAAAAAATGGGCAGAGGAGCTGAACAGACAGTTCTCCAAAGAAGAAATTCAGATGACCAACAGACACATGAAAAGATGCTCCACATTGCTTGTCATCAGAGAAATGCAAATTAAAACTACAATGAGATATCACCTCACACCAGTAAGGATAGCCACCATCCAAAAGACAAACAACAACAAATGTTGGCGAGGTTGTGTAGAAAGGGGAACCCTCCTACACTGCTGGTGGGAATTTAATTAGTCCAACCATTGTGGAAAGCAATATGG
This sequence comes from Manis javanica, assembly GCF_040802235.1. Taxonomy (NCBI): domain Eukaryota; kingdom Metazoa; phylum Chordata; class Mammalia; order Pholidota; family Manidae; genus Manis; species Manis javanica. The sequence continues at coordinate 67,350,411 of NC_133163.1, forward strand.
AGGTTCCTCAAAAAGCTCAAAATAGAAATACCATTTGACCCAGGAATTCCATTTCTAGGAATTTATCCTAAGAATGCTGGAGCCCAGTTTGAAAAAGACAGATGCACCCCTATGTTTATTGCAGCACTATTTACAATAGCCAAGAAATGGAAGCAACCTAAGTGTCCATCAGTAGATTAATGAAGAAGATGTGGAACATATACACAATGGAATATTATTCAGCCATAAGAAGAAAACAAATCCTACCATTTGCAACAACATGGATGGAGCCAGAGGGTACTATGCTCAGTGAAATAAGCCAGGCAGAGAAAGACAAATACCAAATGATTTCACTCATATGTGGAGTGTAAGAACAAAGGAAAACTGAAGGAACAAAACAGCAGCAGAATCACAGAACCCAAGAACGGACTAACAGTTAGCAAAGGGAAAGGGACTGGGAAGGATGGGTGGGAAGGGAGGGATAAGGGGGGGGCGTGAAGAAAGGGGTCATCACGATTAGCATGTATAATGTGGGGGGAGGCACGGGGAGGGCTGTGCAACACAGAGAAGTCAAGTAGTGATTCTATAGCATCTTACTATGCTGATGGACAGTGACTGTAATGGGGGTTGGTGAAGGGGGGAACCTAGAAACATAATGTTCCTCATGTAATTGTAGACTAATGATACAAAAAAAAAATTTGTACTAAAATTGGCAGAAAAATGCTGCCATTAAACTGTGGCATGACATGAACTAAGAGAGATCCTAATTTCGGAAATATAAGAAAATGAAAAGTATATTTTAGAATTAATGTAATATGTTTTATTAATTTAAATAGTCAATATAAAATTGAAGAATTTAACAATTTAACCAGATTCTTATATGCTACTCACTGGCATTCTAAAACCACATTCCCAATAAAAGAGCATATTTCAATTCAATATGTAACATCACAAATGAAAATTAGATAGGTTGGAACACGATAAAATTGGACTCTTTCAGTACATAAAAGTACTACTATCTATTCATGAACATAACTCTTCTTCAATTGTTCTATTGGGTCAATTCTATAAAGTCATGCAATTTGTTTTATTCATCAAACATATCAGATGCAATATAATCAAATAAATTCAGTACTTAAGACAAAATAGGCCCCTATGATGACTGACAATCATTACTTCAGAGTTACTTAAATTTTTCTTATTAATGATAAACTAGATATTCCTCTTTTTAAAAAGTATATTTAAATTAAAGGAAAAAAACGTTTTCAGAGTTGGAAAAGACCTTAAGACATCCAGTTCTTTTCCTTCACTTAAGAAGGTAAACCAGTCTGTAGAAACAGAAACAAGAGAGAACATTTGAATTCTCATATTATAAAGCCTCAAACTCAGGATTATTTTTAACTTCGGAAGTAAAAAGTTGAATAGAAGGAAAAAAATGTTGGTAAGTACTATAACTTAACGTTATTTTCTCTAAACATTTCCCTTAAAATTTTGAGTTCAGGGTAGTCAAAGACATCTTTAACCATGTGCTTGACAACAGATGTCATTATTAGAAATATATAAAAACTCACAGATGCAGAGTGATTCCCATGTCTCTCAGCTCCTTCACAGAGAGTAGAGGAGAGATGATATCTTGGCCAAATCTGTCATAAATGAGCACCTAGTTTTAAAAAAATGTGTTTTTTAAACATCATCATCAGTGAACAATCAACAGAGAACCCATAATAACACAATGTTGAGGTACATTTTCTTTTAATGAATCATTTTACTTGTGGATAAAATGATAGTTCCTGTGGCCCAGAACTCTCACCTGGCCCTGGTCAGTTAGCTCACTACACACGTGTGGGCAATACGTTGTCATTGACTCTATAGGGGGAGCCCTGCCTAGTGCTCTTGGTGACAGGGTGGCATGGCTGCAAGGCTGCAGGAGAGCAGAGCAGAGGCTGGAAAGGTGAAAGCGCCGAGGACAGAGGCCCAGAGGATGGTGGTGTGGACAGAGAGGTCTAGAGGCAGAGACTGCTTGCTGCATGCAGACTCACTCTAAGTGAATGGGATTTTAGTGATTGACCTGCCACCATGGAAATAAAGTTGGGTGTAATCCTTTCACCCCAAGAACGTTTTACTGTCATTTCTTTGGTCACATTGAATCTATGGTGAACTTGCCCGGGGCTGAAACCCACTGGCAAGACAGTATGGAATTCTTATTCTTAACTCAATTTAATACTATCCATCATTATTCAACAAAATGTCCATTCACGTAGTAATCCATTCTTAAAAAGCATTATTAGGCTAAAATAAATAATTATGTAAATTTCTTCTTATAAAATGTTTTTTCTAGGTAAAAAAACATATTAAAGACTATAAAACCTTAATCTTAAAACTATTATAAAGGACTTTGAACATACAGCAAACTCACATACATTCCCCTACCCAGTTCACACATATCCTTTCTGAGAAAAATGAATCACTCAAGACTAATGCACAACAAGTTCCAAACCTATAAAGAAAATTTAGCAATTTAAGCATCTCAGAAATAAATTCATTTTAAAAATTAAGTCCCTAAAGAGTACTTGCTAGCCTTATTCTGTTACATGTATTTCCTCACATTCTAAAAAGTACTGACACTGACACCTTTGAGTTTTACGAACTCCAACTGGGTCTTCTAAGTCAAAATTAGTTTTAGAGTTAAGGTTTAAACAAAAGAGACACTTCAACTAGCAAGTGTTTTCATAATTTTTTTTGAGTAAGAAATCACTAGAGGCTAAAACATGCTGTCATGAAAACATGGTTTTCTTGAATGCCAGCATTTTCTTCAGAAAAACTAAAATTCTTCTTGCTCTAGTTATGAGAGGTTGGATGTTGTGTCCCTCAAAAATCTTCCCTCTTTAAGTCCCTATACATCTGTTTTATTATCTTGTGATATAGAACTGATAGGTATGGAAAGAATTTGACACATACCTGTACCTAAGAAATTCTCAAGCTTTTTAACTCAAAAGCTCAATACAGGCTTTAGAAAGAATACACTAGTATACAAAGGGTAATAAGAAGATGCCCACAAATAAACAGGAAGGAAAGGGAAAATAAAGGGCAACACTTAAGCTTAAACTATGAATCCAACATAGATAACTTTAACCTCCTTTAGCTTTAACCTAAGGGACTTAAAGGACTCATGAGTTTTCAAAACATCCAAACTTGTAAGAAAGTTTTCTTTTCTTAAATGTTAGCAAGAGATAAGTATAAAGAAATTATAAACTAACAAATTTAAACTTAACTTTATATATACCTGGGAGAGAGAGATAAAGTGAACACGGTTTAACTCAAAAAATGGGAAAAAGCTCAGAGTTCAAAGGTTCTCCAACATTTCTCAAAGAAGACCAACCAGAGTAAATAAAGACCTATTAGTGAGGCCCCCACCTCAGAGACCAGATGGAATCCCTAGGTGAGTATTACTATCACCTGTTTATCTTGCCTGAGGGTTTCAGCCTAGGGCAAGTTCACTATGGATTCAGTGAGACAAGGAAATGATGATGGAACATTCTTGGGATAAAAGGGTTTATACCCAGCTTTATTCTACTGGTGGTGGAGCACTAAAATCATGTCTGCATCTGGCAGTCTGCAGGTCCATAATCTACCTCCATCTCTGCCACTGCCCACTGGACAGAGCCTTTATATGGTAACTCAGTAAGTAACAGCTCATTGTCTGTGGGGTGTGGAAGTATTAGCCTAGTAGTAGGCCAATTACCTCATAAAACAGTTTAGGGTCAGGTGAGGATCCTGGCCTGGCCATAGGAACTTCCATTTTCCCCAGTCTTATTCCATAACACGTTTATCAAAAAGATTCACATTAAAAAGCCATGTTAAATAAGATATTCATGCATTACAACTAAAATGTATTACTGTTCAGTGTAACAAGAATTTCTCTCCAATCACTACAGTAAGGGCCAAGAAAGAGGAAATAGTCTCCATTAAACTCCTTTACCTTCCATACTGGTTCTCCAGTGCTGTTTTTAACATGAGGCACGTTGAAATTCAACATACGCTTCAAAGCCACTGGAAATGAAAATAGTCTTATTAAATACTACCATTGTTTTTTAGGATTTCATACCCTGCTCCCCCACATTTATTACTTACTATCTCAAACAAACTATCAGTAAAACAATTACATCAACAGCTAATTGGGATGTATTTGGGAGATCTTCTAAAATACAATAGGCATCTGCACCCAGAGGAAAATGTGAAAAATATTAAGCAAGAAGCCTTTTCCATTTCTCCTGACAATCTCACACTCTATTTTATATAGATGCAAATCATGAAGTTGCAGTGGCCTCAACAGATAACTGATATTGTTATCTATTTACTATCTGGATGAAAGCATAGATTAAGATCAGTCTTTCTTAAAAATTATCAATGATATATTTAATTGGTTTGTATACAAAACCTTTATATGGCACGTCTATTTTTTTTTGTTATTTTGGAGTACACTTTATGGACACTTTATCCTGTCAAGATTCAGTGAAATCCTGTCAAGATTCAGTGAAGCATTGTTTAATATCACATGCTCTAAGGAAAAAGTGAGACTTTTTTGCAGATATGTAATGGGTAACTGATAACCCCTGCTAAGAAAACACAAAATTTCTGAAGTCATAGCAGTTATTCTCTGTATATTATAGTAATTTGCAGTTTTTATTGCTCATCTGCTCATGTGTTACAGCAGACTCAGAAACCTTTTCTAAAGAAAAATCTGAATATATTCCTATGTGAACGTGAGATGGCCAAATAGGCAAGGGAGAGTACTAGTTAGATGATTTAGTTTTTAAGACTGGCACACCTAAAATCCACTTAGCTGATTTTCAGAAGCATTTAGATTAAGCTTTATTAAATTAATACACAACAATCTGCAATCCAGCTCCTAAAATAAAATTTTGTAATATGCAAATCACCTGAATATCAATTTATAGCCTATTCATTCACTCAAGTGCCTGTTTCTTGAAGCAGGTAAAATACGAGATTGACTTCAGTGATACATTTGTATATTTATGTGTACGTGCATACAGACATTTTTTGGTAAAATGTTAGTACCTAATGCCCAGCTAATAATATACATTGCCAGTAATTTATTTGGCAATGAATTATTTAATACTTTAGCAGCTCATAGGTATTACAGCACTATATAAAAATATGTAAATAAAAAGCTTTGATATTTAAAAGTGAAGTAACAACAGGAGGCATAAAAGGTACTCCTGGATTAATTCTCCCATTGTGTTGCAATTGTGGTGGAAGTGTCAGAAAACCAAACTCTTTCAACATTAAAACTGGTAGAGAACTGAACCGCGCGCAGAGACAAATCCGGGACCTCACAGGTAGTAATACCGGGTAAAAATATGCCAGCTGTTCAGATCCTGTAATGGCCTTTTGAGGCCCGGTAGGAAAGAAACAAGTGCAAAACAGTAGCAACCGGCCCACTTCTCAAGCCCTTCTCCTGCACAAGTGACAAGCCGGGCTCTCGAGCTAATGGCATCTCTACTCTCAAACTCAAAAGGGGAGGGGCTTTCGATGCTCTGCGAACTGAAGTGAATTCCACGGAGCTGCACGCACGGTCACCGGGTGAGGGCGACAAGCAGAGGAAAAGGATGTCTCTACGGTGGTCCCAAAACCGCAGGAAGGGGAAGGGAATTACATAGGTACCTGTTTGTCTCTCCCGAATACTTGCCGCCGCAGCCGCAGCCATCTTGACTCCCACCATCCACCGCCGGGCAGGCGAGCAGAGCCCGATGACGTGGCCGCCCCGACTGCCCCGGAAGCAAAGCTCTGAAGGGCGGAGCCAAAGATTCCCGGGGGCCGGACCCGCCTTCTCCGTGACGACCCTCCCACACCCTCCGCCCTTTCCGCAGAACTTGGAAGACCCGGTGGAAAGCAATTGCCAAACGTTTAGGGTTTACTTTTCAGCTGCGGAATGCAAGGAATATTTATCCTATCTAATCAAGCCACAGCTTCTCAAATGGGAGTTGCTTTAAAGTGAGTAGGATAGGAGAATGGTGTAGTGCCAACAATTAACTGTTTGGTAGTTTACAGATCACTGAAGTGACAATAAGAGTTTAAGGATCATAGGACTAAAGTAAATGAAGATCCTGGAACAAAGAAGGCATTTTAAATGATAGCTTCCTCCTGTTTCCCAGTGCAGCTAAGTTTTCCCTTTGCTCCCTTTTCGTGGGGAAACAGGCAGTTCTGGAACATTGCTCTCATCTGGCAGATTTCTCAGTCTGCTACGGAAAATGGTCTGGCTTCAGGGTGTTTTGCCTACATGGGCACAGAAGCCAGGAAGGTACAAGACGGCAAACTGGCAATTTTTCCCCTTTCAATAACCACAAAATCACAAACCATTACTTTGGGTGAAAGGACGTGAGAGGACAGGGCGGTGTTTTAACGTACACTTGAAGCCTCGTGATGACAAGATGTACCCACGATAATTTTTAATTTAATCCATAGATTTTTTTTGAATGTCAAAACTGGATACACAATAACTCACTCATCTTAACGTTCGAGTTCACTAGTGACATCGCATTAGTTTTGAATATGTTCATTATGAAGCTGTACCAAATTCTGAAATGAGACTGTGCCTCAAAATTTGCTTTGAAGACTTAACATTCAAATTTATGAAATGTATTAAAAGTTACCATAACTACAAAGCAAAATTCTATTTCTAATTTCTCTAGTTCACAAATAAGTCATTTATTTTTATGACACTTAAAGACAGGTGATCTTTTAACACCATTAGGAAGCACCCTAGAACTGAACGTACATTATTTTCCTTGTAACTTTTTTCAACTTCTTTGAAGTATAACTGACAAAATTTGTAAGGTAATTAAAGGGTACATTGTGATTACTTTGATATATGTACACATCGTGAAAGGGTTCCCCCGATCTAGTTAATTGTCACATCCATCACCTATTTTTGGTGAGAACATTTCTTAGCAAACTTCAATATACACTGTTATCAACTATAGTCACCTTGTTGTTAGATTCTCAGACCATACTCACCTTATAGCTGAAAGTTTATTACTGCATTGTAAAATTATATGTGAAATCTATTTTAAAAAGTTCAAACTCATGAAAACAAGAGTAGAAAAGAGGCTACCAGGGGTTAGGGAGTGGGGAAAATAGGGAGCAGCTGGTAAAAGGTTATTAACCTACATTAAAATTACATCACATTTTAATAACTAATTGACATATTCACCAAGAAATTAACTGGAAGTTTTATTCAGTGCTATCACTAATATTTTGAAGGAATCACTATGATCTAGGTGTGTTGTAATAAAATGACATTTGCTGACAGAGGGGAAAGTTCTACTTCATTTTTTTGTTTCCATGGAACATAAAATATCCAGGCTTTCCCATCTTCCAGTATCTGAGAGTCCAATATTGTTCTTTCGGTAATTAGACTTTGAAATGCAAATCTACCATCTAACCATTTCAGTTCTATCACAGACTTTTCCCCAAGACTATATGACTATATTCATATAAAATGCTAAGACAATGTTTCTAACATTTATATGCAGTATATACATATGAAATGACAAAGACTGGACCAAGGAGTGCACATGGTGTGAGCAATAAATGTATAAAACTATGCCCCACACAACAGTGGCAGTAGACAAATAATCCTAAAGATGAGACTGAGTAAGGTATATTACATATTATTAGAATCAGGAAGAAACAAAATAAACCATGGCTTCACAGTGTTAACCTAATTTACTGTAGTCTTTTAGCTGACTTTACCTGTTGATTTTTGGGTTAAATAATTATCCTGGCAAACTTATTTTACTGTAGGAGATAGTTTTAACACAGAATACCTCAAAACAGCTCATTCAAGAGAGGTTTGTGGGTGTCAGGTAACAACTGCTTGCAGGGTCTCTCAAATGTGGAGAGTAAAGAATCTTGTATCTACTTAATCTTTCAGTATCTTAACATTGTTAAATCTTATCAAGTATTTTAGTTCATATAAGCCCTTCTCATTTAGTAGCATAAACATATTTATTTAGAAAACTCCATTATAAGTGTGTGTGTGTGTGTGTGTGTTTTGGTTACATCTGAAGTCTTATTTTAAAGAATGGGGAAAAAGGCTGACACATAAACTATCACCTAGCTTAACACCTGGCATACTGTAGGTATTGGAATATGTTTGGCGATTAGAAAAGATAAGAGTCAAAACAAGAACTTGAAAACTGGGTCTCTAAAGCCATCCAGATTTTCCTAAACTACAGGTCATACACATTCAGGTAACCCATCATTCAATGTTTTCTTATGCTTTGTATCACATTAGTTGAAAGCATAAAACTTGCATTGCATTGCTCGAGGTATAGAAACTAAATATTATAAAAGTAACAATGAAGCATGTGATAATCACCATATAAACAAATTACATATAAACAACCTTTTTCTAATCATTTTGTCATTACTGAAAGCTAAGGCAAAGTCACAGAGAAAACTTACCCATTATACTCTCTTTTACTTAGCATTTAGCATTAAGTACTTCCATATTAGGGAAAAAATAAGTTTTCACATAAAGGAGAAGCCAAAGTGAATTCTCAGTTAGTGATCAAATGAAGGCTTCTTACTTGGCCCAAACAAATAAATGGCTTACTCATAATATGGAAATTAAATATTACAATGTATAAAATTGTAAACTAGTTTCTGATGAGATATTTTAAAGAATCTTTAAATACTAACAGACTGTATAAAAGGCCTTCAGATGAAGTTACCATATCAAAAAGTTCAAAAACCTTAATAACAATTAATATAAAACTAACCAAAGATTATTAACAGTAGATGCTTAACAGGTGATTTTATGGGCTTCTTCAATATTGAGAGCAATAGAAAACAAGCTTGAAATATACAGCATGCAGATGATTAAAATATTTAAGAATACATATACACATTTATGTTTATAGTATAACTCCTTTTTAAAAATTCACATAAGAATTGTGCACTGACTATTAACAATGAATAGAGAAAAAAATATCAACCATTTGATATAGAAAACCTGCCAAAGAAATAAATAACCTGTATTCTGATATGCCTTGACTATATAGATTAATCTAAAAATCATACTAATGGAACATGCTTAAAACCAGCAAGCATTCTGCAGTATGACTATGCTTCACTTTAAAATGTGAATATCATAAATTATTTACACTACCTTATCCTAAGGCCCTATTTACACATAAGTGAAATGAGGACTTTCTAATTGTAGCCAACACAAGCACACTGCCTACCTACCATCCCTCCCTACCCAAAAAGATTTATGAATGTTTATCAGCTTTAGTCACCATGGTAGGGGAAATTTATTAAAAGTACAAGAAACCAGAAAATAGCTTTAATTAGTTTTTTTTTTGGTTGTATTGGTTTAATGGCTTTTTAAATTTTATAAAAACTAGGTAGGTTAAGAAATAAAGTAATCCCATTTATAAACACATTTGGAATAAAAGATATATGGTATGAAGCTTCTGTTAAATATGGAAACTTTTCTGATAATCAGTCCTTTAATTTTAATAATCAATTCAACATAAGATACATAAGTTCTTAAAAACTTAAAGTTAACATGAAACTTTAATTTGCTGGGTCTGTCAATAAGTGAAACAAAAGAATTATGTTTTACTTTTCTTCTTTGGTATTGATATATATATTACCATTATCAAGTCAATCATCTTATTTTTCTTTAAGAACATCAATAATTTTAAGGCTGTGTCTTTAGGATGATGAGAATATGGCAATAGACGATACCTGCTTTGTACATAAAGAAAAATGTGGTTAAAACCAAGCAATTTGCCTGTCAAAATGATTTAACTCTCATACAATTGCTTTGGTGGAAAACCGATTTATTGATAACAGATTAGGGATATTAGACTTTTCCAATTTATTCTTTTCCAAGAATATAAATATGGGGACATGACTGTGGGAATATATATCTTCAAATTGTTATATGATTCCATGTTACTTTTAGGTATTCTTTGACTTTCAGTAACAGTAATAAAGTTTAAAAAGAAAGGAAATGTAAACAGCTTATAGAACTAAACAATGAAACACAGAGTTATTTCTGCATAGTGAAATTAGGGAGGATTTTTCATATTTCTTACGTATTTCTACACTGATTATACACAGTTATTTCTGCATAGTGAAATTAGGGAGGATTTTTCATATTTCTTACATATTTCTACACTGATTATATAACAATAGATATTGCTCAAGAGCAAAGAAGGTAACTGTAAATAATGCAATGGTGCCAGGTTACCTATCATCAAACTATTTTGATAATAACTGTCATGTAGCCAAACCTACCACATGGCAATCCAGAGAGATCATTCAGATACCCAAAATGACTGTGGATCAGATGTATGATCCACATTGAGATGCAAAAAAAAAGATTACATGACTAATGCCAAGGCTTTAGAGAAGACTTTCTTAGTTTTTTTCAACTATATTTTATCCACCTTGGAAATGTTGTTTAAAAGACTATGGAATGTCCATAGATTCTAGAATATTAGTGCAATTCTGCTTCTTATATAATACTTCCCATTAGGATAATCTAATTACAGTGTGGGTCTTTTTTAATATAAATCAGTAATCTAAAAAGATTTTAAGCAACCAATTTGGTGCCATCCTAGAAAAGGATACATATAACACATACCCCTGAATATATGCACCTTTGATTTATATAACAGTATTTATCTATTAGCTTTTCTATTTAATGCTTTAAAATAAGGAGTAATTTGAAAACTGCATAAGCTAGAAAAATTGTGGCTAATCCTAATTTACAAAAATAGAGTGTAAGTTTTTTCTTATATACACCATACTGTTACACTTGAAGAAAGTCTGTATTGTTGCTCTAAAACTATTTATATTAAGGTTTATGAAGCATGTATAATAATTAAAAAGATCAAATATTTTTTGCTTAAGTGGCCAGAACATTCCTTTATGTTCGTATCATAAATTTTCTTGGGCAAGAAGCTGATAAGTTAGTTCAAAAGTGATAATGGAGATCGCTGAAACAGGAAGTTATCAATAGCAGCTTTCAAATAAGTATCTTTGTTCAAAACATTTTAATGTCCAATGTAGTGCGAACTTTCTTCTTTTTCTAGTCTTAGAGTATTTCTTATAGCAAAGTCCATATTTTCCTGAAATTCTTTGTATGTACTGGTGATTGGAAGAGTTAAACAGTTATTACACTTGTTCCTCAGAGGAAAATCCATATGAAGGCACTCAATTGAAGGAGTAGGTTTAAATCCAGCAGGTGGAATGGAATTGCAACCAGTTGCAAAAATAAGAATGTCTTCCACTGTTGTTGCAGATTTACCATCTGAAAAGTTTACCCAAAAGAGAAAAACAAAGAAAATAAATCCATGTTATACACTGCTACCATCACAGATGCTTCCCTAGAACTAGACTAGGAATGCTGAAAGGCAGAGACTCCCACATTTATCTTGGGCAAACCAAATCAATAAGTGTTTTAATGGGAAAACAGGACATTTAATAAATGTTTATTTGAATTTCAAAGTAGGACTTATAAAATTATCTAGTTAAATTAGTTTCTGTATATTTAAATATCTTCTCTAATATATAATTATCATATAGTTTAAGAGGTTCAATAGGTTTTGAAACTTCACCTTTTTGGGATATCACACTAGAAACAATTTTAAACCACGGCTTATCACTGTTTGATAAACTAGTTCATAAATCGAGAGAGAAAAACTAAATGTGTAAACATTTAAAACAACCAAACAGCAGCTAAAAAATTTCAACTGGGAGTTAAATTTTGTCCAATCTATTAAATGGAATGATTTTACGTTGTTACTGCTCAATGATAATTAGCATTCTCAGAGCCCTAACCAATGGATGAAGAATAATTAACTTTAACTTAAAATTGAAAAAGATGAAATGGATGATTAGCTTTAAGACTATTCTATGTTGTGGCAATCACTGACATGTTTAAAGTTTTCTAGGAAGAATATCTTACATTTCAAATTATCTAGAGGAAAACAAATTGCAAAATGTAATTTTATTCTATAACCTTTCCTCATCACCTTCAATTCAGTAAGCAAACTTGTTTTGAAATAAGGAATTAAATATGGAGTTAACAAATAAAAGTCTTATTACCAGAAAACTCAAAGAAATAAATATTCTGAAACAAACATGCTAAGGCATTTAAATAAAAATAAGACATCCACATACCCTCAACAGCCTGTAAATAACTGTTCCAAAACCCCAAAGCCTGTACGTCAGGTAACGTGTGTACTGTAAAAAGATCACTAAGGATTTTTGCAGAAAGATTCTCAGGTTTATGACAGAAGATGCTACAAAATGCTTCTGGGTAAGTCTGAATTTTCTCCAAAACACCAAGAGTTTTCAGACCCTGCTTAAAACTTAAGAGAAGAAAAACAATGAGCCCAGATTCACATACATGCTTGGTATTACCATACATTTCTAGCTAATTCATCACCACATATACTTTTATGTGAGGAAAGATATAAAAATATGGACATACTGTTGTATATGTTTTCAAATAAATAAATATATTAATATAAAATGAATATTTTAGATGTCTACATTACTTGGCTTTACAGAATAGTTTTAAAATTATGCTAACAATTTTCTATTAAGAGGAAAAAGTTGACATCTAAAGTATTTTACTCTTCAAAGCTAGACAGCATATAAAGGAAGTTTCTTAAAGATTGCAAAGAAAGAATGATAGATCCTAGCCACACAAAAATTTAAAACTTAGGTATAACTAAAAATAAATGAACAAAAACAAATAGGGAGAATATTTTTAATATACATGACAGAAAGCTAGTTTCTCTAATACACAAAAAATACAATCGTTTCACTAAAAGAACAGTCTAACAGGAACTTAGCAAAACACGAATGCATAAGGAACAAAATACAAGTAACAAATTCATTTTTAAAGTGCACATTCTCACTAGAAAGCAAAGAATGGAGGTATTTTTATTTTTATTTTTTGCCTATCAGACGGCTAAGCCTTACCTGTGGCTCTAGATTCCCTACCCACCTCCTCAGGTACCCTGCTATACTGATCTCATCTCCACATCTTTGAATAAGGAAAAAAAAATCACTCAATCCCACTTGTTTTCCTTAGAGACAACCTACTTGAAAAACTAACCTGCTAACTGTCTCCATTTCTTAATTTCCTATTCACTTTTCATCTGTAACTGTTTACATTTCAGGAAAAAAATGGCTTGGTTCATAAATAACCTCTTTCTATGGCAACAGTCTCCTGGTTTCCCCTTATTTCTCTAGCAATGTCTTTTTTTCAGTCTCTTATAAAACTTTACTTTGCCTTAATTGTTGCTCATGGATCTTTAACAAGACCCTTTCTCTTCTCCCTTTCTCTCTCCCATGACTTTATTTAGCAGGTGTACACTCATCACTATAAAATCTATTATCTACAGTCCAGAAATATATCCAACAGACTACTGGGTACCATATGTTTAAAGTACCCAAATACATTAAATCCAAAAGAAAGCTAATTGCCTTACTACCAAAATGTGAACCATAAATTAACAGTAAATGCTTCTACTATCCATCAAATTAGTAAGGTTAAATCTGAAAGTACCCATAGCTCTGCCATCCTCCATTCCTAACTACCAAGTCCTATAGGTTTCCTTTTCTGAAGTCCCTTTTATCTGCTCATTATCCATATACTCCTTTACCATCCTATAACAAACCACCTGCAGAGAAACTATTGTACCAGTTGTAGAAATCTCTCTCCAAGTTTATTTTCTATGGTGTAGACACAGAACTGTGCCAGATATGAACCCCAATATTGTCATTCATCCTGAGGTAGACTGAATGTAGGCTCCCAAAAAGGTATGTCCACATCCTATTCCCTGGAACCTGTGTGACCTTATTTGGAAAAAAGTCTAAACAGATATAATTAAGTTCAGGGTCTTGAGATCATGCTATGTACATTACCTGGGTTGGCTGTAAATCCAGTGACAAGTGTTTTTATAAGAGCCACACAAAGGAAAGGCCATGTGATAGACTCAGAGATTGGAGTTGTGCAATCAGAAGCCAAATAATGCCTAAAGTCACTAGAAGCTGGAAGAGACAAAGAATGGATTTGTCTCTTAAATTCCCAGAAAGAATGCAGCCCTGATGACAACTGGATTTTGTATTCCTAGCCTCCACAATTGTGGGAAAATAAATTTGTTGTAAGCCACTCTACTTTGATAATTTTTTACAGCAACCAAATGAAACTGATCCACACACACTCTTTAATGAACAGAAGTCCAAACTCCTTAACATGGCTTCCAATGCCCTCCACAAAACAACCCTTCCCTTTCTGCTTATCTCTGAAGTGAATTACAGCCAAAGTTCACTGTAAAAATTTTACTTTTAATAATCAAATATCTTAAGGTTACATAAAAATCTGGGGATTAACAGAAAACCACAAACTGTCATTTGATTTTAACAAATATTAACATTGTTTATCCGATTTTTAAGAAAAATATTGTTTACTAAATCCTGTCACTTTTTTTGTTCTCTTACTCTACAAAGGAAACTATTTGAAATTGTTATTTAACTACTATCTTGAAATTTTTACTATAGTCCACATTTCATTTTAGTTTCACAATATTTGTATCCCAGCTACTATTGCTCTGCTTGTTTTGAAGCATTTTATAAAGGGTATCATACTGTATTATTTATTTTTCTGCAAATTGCTTGAGAGTATTTTTTACTTATTTAACTATTATGATAGGAAATCTTCTATCACTTTATTTTGGACAATTGTACTGCCTTTTAAAAATGTTTTATTCCTTCCTGCCAATTTTTGTATTCACCTTTTAAAATCCAATTTACCTTCTATTTTAAAAGTTATACTAATTCTTATTTTTTAAATAATTACCTCAAGATTTTAATAGGCATATGAAATTTAAAGTGAATCAATGTATTTAGCCTCTTCCTGAACACAAGATCCTACAACACTTTAACTCTAATTGCTCTCATTCTTCCTATGCTACTTGAAATTTACTTTAGTTCCATATTGTAACACAAACTCCCCAATTAAACAACTTTTTTTTCAGTCTTTGGTTAACTCTAATGTCTACCCATTTTTTATCATTCCTTCTTGCAAACCTCCCTGCTAGAATCTTTGGCTTCTTGTACCCAGTTATCTTGCTAAACTCTTTATATAAGAATTTATTTATTTTAGGTAGACAATAAATGATAATTTAGTTCTTCCAATCCTTACTGACATTCCCTTATTCATTTAGTCTTGTTGCTTGGCAAGCATCTCCAGCATATTGTAGAGAAGAAAAAGTGGGTAATTATGTGTTATCATCAGCTGCTTGTAGCCTTATTATTATAATGTTGTATCTTATAATAATATTAAATATTATAGGAATGCCTACATTTCACCATTAGGGATAATGTTTGCTAAATGTTTAGAAGATACTCTTTATAGTGATATTTCGAATTGTTAGTTTAAAATTATATATAAATATTTAAATGTATTAAATGTTTTCTACATCTGTAATTGTATGATCATGGTTTTTCTGCTATTTTAGATCCTAATTATTTGCTTCAACTATTAACTCCTAAAAGATCCATGTTTAACATATTCCACTATTACCACACATTTAACAATTTCTGTGCCATCTTCTGTCAATTTTTGTTTATGTATCTTGAGGTCATGTTAGGTACAAACAGATTCAATACTATTTAGTTTTCCAATGGAATTTATTCTTTTTATCACCACTAGGATCACTTAAGGACAGGTTTGGTGGTGGTGGTGGTTTTTTAAGATTAGAATCTCATTATTTTTGCTTTACATTTATTTAAATGTAATTTTAATGTAAAGTATAAAATTTAATATCCTCTGTCTTTTAATACATGGGTCTAAGATACTTACATTTATAAAAATTACCAATCTATGTAAATTGTTTTTCTGCCTTATATTGTGCTTTCTCTGAACATGTGTTTTTCTTGTTTTAATCCCTTTTTCTTTCCACTGTAAGATTAAAACAAGGTTTATTTATCCTTCCATCCCCACACCAAACTGGTTTGTAAATTACACACATTTCTTGTTATTTTAGAATTTTCCTTAAAGAGATATATACTTGATTTGCCAATCTAAAGCTGATATTGCTTCCCTACTATTATCTCACCAAGTTCCTTAAAACAGTAAATCCAATCATATCCCAATAAATCCAATCATATCCCTTCTCTTACTACAGAATAATTTTTCTGTAGTATGTTATTTTAACAATTCCTTACCAAATATAGTTGTTTTTTAATAGCCAATGCTTGCTTTTTTTTTCATTTCTTTGTCTACAACTGCCTCTTATAT
This sequence comes from Manis javanica, assembly GCF_040802235.1. NCBI lineage: Eukaryota > Metazoa > Chordata > Mammalia > Pholidota > Manidae > Manis > Manis javanica. The sequence goes on from NC_133163.1 coordinate 67,366,750, forward strand.
CTACTTTTCCCTTCTGGGTTCAATTTCTGTCTTAAGTACGTATTTTATTAATCTCTTTAGGAAAAAAGTAAACTGTCCTCAAATGTCATTTCCTCTCAGTTCTGCCAAGTTATTACTTCCCATTTTCAATGTTGCTGTGACTGAAGTTTTTTCAGTCACAATTGATAATTCACTTTTACAGTAATACCTTTTTGTTCAGCATGCAGTTTCATCAAAAAGTCCACTCCTTTGACTCATTAAATAAACTCTGTGAATCTGAGGAACTTCTCAAGCAGTATTTTCTATAATTTTGCCCTGCCTCCTTCTTGTTTAATTAAATATATGTGTGGCACTATCTTATTCTAACTTTGATGATCCCTCGTTTTCAATTTCTTTCTCTGTTATGAGCAAATCCTCACATTCCTCTGAGATCACCAGTTTTCTCAGTTGCTTAGCATTTAACAATGACCAAGTTTTAATTTACATGATCATTTTTGTTTCTGCTTCCTTTTCTTGTTTTCTTCTGGGTCACTTAAATATTTTCTTTTCACTTCATTTTTATCTGTAGTGTTTTTGAGTATATTTTTGGTACAGTTTTTTTTTTAATAGTCTACTGGTGTCAATATTGTATCTGTTAAGTATAGAATCCTTCTCTCTCTTTAAGGCCCTATGACTTTTTCCTGTTTATAGTGTAACTTCCCAAATATTTCTTCTACATGCACTGTGAACTACATTAGACAATGTTATAGTTTTTGCCTCAACCATCAGACATATTTAGAAAACACAAGAGGAGAAGGAAAAATGCTTTTATTCTTTTCATTTTTCTTTCTTCCTGATGTTCTAAGATTCCATCTTAAAAAATTTGCTGTTTTGAAGAACTCCCATAGCCATTTTTTAGAGTAGGTCTGCTGGTGACAAGTTGTTTTTCTTTCATACAAGAATGTCTAGAGTTCCTCTTCTCTGTACTGTATGGTTCCTTGAGACCTGACATTCCCAGGTAGTCTGCCTTCATTTCTCCACCTTTCAAAGTCTTCTTATGCTAGTTTCATGTCATGTCCAGTATTTTTAACTGTACTTAGCAGGAGGAAGAGAGAGAGATGTTCTATTCCATGTTACCCAGAACTGTAAGCCCATGATTTTTCAACTTATAAGTGCTATTTGATTCAGTTCACAATTCATGCTTTTTTAATTCAATTGTTTTCCTTTATATCCCTGTAATAATACTTTCTTGTCTCATTCAGTTTGTTATTTAAATCTCTGACGTGCTATTCCCAAGTTAACCCTTGAACAACATGGGTTTGAATGACATAGGCCACTTACATGCAGGTTTTTTTCAAAAATATATATTGGAAGATTTTTTAGAGATTTGCGACTATTTGAAAACATGTTCTTTTCTAGCTTACTTTACTGTTAAACTACAGTACATAATACACATAACATACAAAATATGTGTTAATTGACCTTTTGTGTTATCAAAAGGCTTCCAGTTGACAGTAGGCTATTAGTAGTTAAGTTTTTGAGGCATCAAAAATTACACATGGATTTTGACTGTGGAGATGGGGAGGGCTGTCAGTACCCCCAACCCTCCCCCTACATTATTCAAGGGTAATTTTACTTGCTTTTTTGGATGGTTATGCATTTTGTCTATTATTAAGAACTCCTCTTCTTTAGAATTCCCAATTAGGCTCAGCCTAGAAATTCTCCTACATAGCTGCTATGTATTTGCTTTTTCCTGGCACTACAAGTACTATGACTCCTGAGACCAATTACTGTGTTCATTTCTTTGCTTCAGATTGAGGTCTATGCAAAGTTGGGAGTTCTGATCTCATATGGCAGCAAGGGCACTTTGGCTTTTGGTTTCCTTATTATTTCTGACATCTATAGTACTCTTTTATTATGAGCCCAGATAATGTATTTAAAAGATATATATTGCTTTTTGCTTTTTTATCTTTTATATTTACATATTGAGCTCTTTCTCTTATCCTCTTCATACTGATCTAACTCTTGTTTATCATTCAGGTTTTAATTTAAATACCACTTACATATGTATAGGTAGGGAAGCCTTTCCTTATCTAGACTACTCATTATCTATAAAAACAAAACAAAAATAAAAATAAGCAATGATGGATTTTCTAACTTAGCAGTGAGAAAAATCTCACTGTGGAAACATGACTTGGGAGAACAGTACTATGTACATCTATCTCATTAAGATGCATTTTAAATAAATTTTTAACTACATAAAAACTTAGAGTGTATTTGGATTATTTTGTGTATTAATCATAATTATAAATGGTAACTCTATCCATAAGAAAATTTCACTATTAAGAGTCATATAGTCATAGGACATTGGAATACATTTAAAAGAGTTATGTAACACTGTTATTTTAAGTTGCAATATTGTATATCAGAAATTGTATTTTGCAACTAATTTGTGATAGCATATTATATTTTAATTTGGAAGAGGGCTAGGGAACATCCCAAATGTTCACCAATAGGGAAGGAACTGGTTGAAAAAAGCAATGATATATCCAAACAACAGAGTTCTGTAGGGCTCTAAAAAACAATGAGGAATATATCTATTTACTACCATGGAGTGATCTGTAAAATATGTCAATTAAAGAAAAAACAGAAATAAGGGTGAATGGTATGTTACTATTTAATGAAAGAAATATGTACATATACATACATATACTCATACATTTATTTGCTATCATTATAAAAAAAACCAAATAATGGAAGGATAACAATTAAAAGCCAGTAAAATGATTACTTCATAAGGAAATGTAAAGTAGTGGATGTGGTAAGAATGAAAGCTATACTTCTTTAAATATAATTTGCATCATAGAGCTGAGTTATTTCAATATACTTTCATTGGATTTGACTTTGGAACCATGTAAATATTTTATATAATTTTAAAATAAAATCAAATTTTAATGAAAAATTAAAAAAAGAAAGAATAGAAAATGTATACCTAGTTAGTAGTGTAACACAGAGGAAAACTACTCCAAATGATTTACAACAAAGTAATTTGACTGAACAGCCATAGAATAAAATAAATAGAAAAATAACTTCTAACCAGTTTTCAATAGTAGTATGTATTACTGGTAATGATGTTGGTAATATTACCCTGAGACCATTGCTTATCAAATGGGAATAAATGAGTTATTTCATACTTTATAATTTATACTCTAATTATTTCATACTCTAATTCTCAAATGTTGAGAACTGGGATTCTCAACATGGGACAAAAAAAATTAAAAATCTTATAGTAGTGAACTTGCAATATCAGCATAAACTCATGATGTATTTTATCTTAAAAAACCAAATGAAAAACTTCTAATATTCCTAGTTTTGGCCCACAGGTTCACTGAAAAGGCCTAGAAACAATGACCAACCTGGCGAAATAAGCACCCCTAGCATCCTGATCATGACTTTGAAATACCATTTCCCATTCAAACAAAGGCTCCTCAGACCAGAATGTACAATATGAGCCTGAAGCACCTTGGCACACCAGATCAAGACAGTTAGAAAGACCATGAAAGGTCAACATCACAGAACCTAAAACAATGACAACCATAACCACAACCACAACACAAAGAAGTTACATTGGACAATGTCAACTTCAGTGAGGATAAGAACTATGATTTAGAACACACAGCATTTTTGTATCTATGCATTAGTGACATTGAAAATTTTTTTTTAACTGATCATTTTTGAAATCATATGATGCCTGTCTGGTATATGCTTGAAAATAATACTGAAGTTAATAAGAGGAGTAAGATAGATGAACAAAATTGATCATAAGTTGACTGAAAATTATTAGATCTAGATGATGATTATTACATGGTGTAGCATTCTGCCTATTTTCATATATTTATTACATTTTCCATTATTAAAAAAGAATAGAAGAGTGTGAGACAGCGATACATTTTCAAATTTCTTTTAAGGGCTATTGCAACAAAAAGTCTGAAGACCGCTGTTCTAAGCTAAAGAAGAGCAAGAATCACATCTCCCTTGTTAATCAAAGAATGCTCAGAACCTATTACCCGGCAGACAACAACTGCTCAATAGTTACTAAATGAATGGAGATGGAATAGGCTTATGCGGTAAGAATTTTTCAAATAAGTTTTATTTAGGAAAATATAAATTGAGATGCTTTTCCTATGTAAGCATCATACATTTATGCAATTCTGTATAGAATGATCTGAACAGCAATCATCCTTAAGATGTCAGTTTTAAAGCACTATTTTAAAATAGCACGTAAATATTTGTGAAGTACATCTTACAGTGTAAGATAACTAACCACTTTAAAAACGCAATTTGAGAGACTTTCACAACTTACCTCTCAAAGGGTGCTTGGACTCTTTTAATTACATGATAAACAAGTATGTCTTTCGCCAGCATATATTTATCACTTAATGATGTTACAAGTCTTAGACATCCAATGAGCTCTAAGTAGTTAGAGCATTCATTTATTACTGAGTTTAAGTCAGTCATATTTGTCGCAGTATTTATCTGTCATGAAGAAGAAAATAAGCTGTTTACCTATTTATTTGTGAATAATACTTACATTTCAAATAACACTTATTACTTTATGTCCAATTCTTGAATGCATGGGGGTGGGATGAAAGTATACTAAGTATACCATTTTTCTAGAATGTCTGACAATCCAGTTTAATAAATATCGTATATTTATGCCTTCAAGAAACCTCTCAGAGTATAATGCCACTTTAATATAGGAAGTAATTTACCTAAAAGCCAATGACTGCTATAGAAGTTAGCATTAGAGAGGCAGGAGAGATGACCTGAGAGATTTCATGAAAGAGACAGTGCATCAGCTGAGACTCAAAAGGATAGAACTAAAGGAGTACTGCATAAGCAAAGAGATATTTAACCATTTATGCCAGACATTTTTGTATAGGTTAGCTCTTGAACAAGATTACACAGGGAGAAAGATAAAAATTGGAGGCAGTCAACAATCCATTTTGAATACACAATTTCCTTGCTGTTTCTTCTTTTCAAAAAACTTTTCTCCCAGAGATTTACAGGATTCCCCATTCATTTCAGATCTCTGCTGAAATCTCAGGTTTTCCTGACTATCCTGTTCAAAACAACTAGCTACACACTCTGTTGGAGACCAACAGCTGGGTGTCTGTTGTCTCATCCTCTCAAAGCCACCATACTGATTTTTAGCTGGACACACAGCCAGACTTTCCTTGAAGCTAGATGTGACTATATGTTACTGAGACCTGTCCAATGGAATGTGAGTGAAATGTGCCAAACTTCCCTGCACTCTACTTCCATTTTCTCCCTTCAAAGCAAGCTTCAGCCATGTAGATGAAGAAAATATTCTGTGATTACATAACAATGAAAGGAAGGAACCCAATTCCCTGGATGACTTGGTGTATCACAACTGTACCTCTAAACAGGACCCATTTCTGCAAAGGCCAGATATGCTGTCCCTTATGCTCAGTGGGACAAATGATGACAGTCACTATTCAATTCTGTCACTGTGGTGTGAAAATCATAGCCACCAAACAAATGGAGGTGGCTGTTTTCCAATAAAACTTTATTTACAGAAAGAGGCAGCAGGCCAGACGTGGCCTATGGCCAAACTGGACAACCCCTACCCTAAAATCTAAACAACCAATTTTAGAGCAATATAAGTATTTGCCTTTTTTTGAGCCACTGTCTTTTTCGATCTTATTGTTACAAAAGCTAGCCTAAGCTCTAATTATACTCCAAGCATTATCTATCTCCTCTTATTCTGTTTTACTTGTATAACACATTTTACTATATGACACGTATTATCTATTTATCTTCTGTCTCTCCTCTACAAAGTAAACTCCAAGAAGCACTTTGGTTCATTTTTCTATCGGCAGTGATAAAACAGTATGGAGCATATACAGTATTTGTTGACTAAATGAATGTATAAACATTGGATAGGAGTAGATAATAGCCACAAGGAAAAGATGGAAGACTTAAATGCCCTAATGAAGAGCTTGAACATTTTCCAACAGGCAGCCAGGTCACTGAGGACTCCTGAGGAAGAAAGTAATGTGTTCAAAACTGCACTTTTGAAAGAATCATCCCGAATAAGAAAATTAGAATAATATCCTAATTGTTTAAGCCTAGACTAAAATTAGTTTTGTATAGTAAGTACACTAGAAATAAGAATGAAAGGCTTAAGATAAGCTATTGTCGGAGACTGATGGGTTGACACCTACTGGTAAGTGGAGTATGGAAGAAAAATGATGCCTTCTCCAGAATGGCTTGGAAGTAAGAAATCTCTCGAAAAGAAAAGGAAAATCACCCAAAAAAACAAATTCTGGGAAAAAATTCAGTTTTGTTTTAATGAGCTAGCAATTTCCAGATTGTTATTAAGGATATAAAAGTCCAGGGGCTCAAAAATACAGGTCTGGGTAACATTCAGAAAGGTTTTGGGTAAGAAGAAACTTTCCAAATAGTATAGAATGGGCACTGCTAAGGTAACAGTGAAAAACACCTAAGTTTCAGGGGTAGGAAGAAGCAGCATTAAAAAAAAGGAACAGTCAAAAGTAAGAGGGAGTATAATATTAAAGAAAACAGTAGAGAGGAATTTGAAGACAGTGGTAATTGCAGAAATCAGAGATGAGTAGTTATGAAAAAAAGGCCTTTACTTGTCGACATTCAGATCCCTGGATATCAGCTATGAAACTAGCTAAGCTGGGAGAGTGGAGGTAGGAACAGAAGTCCGACTACAGTAAGTTAAGAAATGAATACGAGAAAGGAAGTAGAGATAATGAAGTTAAACTAAAGTACATTTTCTGGTAAAGAGAAGAAAAGGAAAAATAAGTTAAAGAGTTAAAGGGTTAATTCAAAATACCATTTACGGATGAGGAATCAGGTGAAATAAATGAACTGTTATAATATACACTTCCATGTTGCTTACTTTGTGGTTTAAAAACTGAGGCTTAACAAGGTTAACTAACATGCTCGAGGTCATATAGCCTACAGTAATTATTTCAAACTCAAATCTGACTTCTGAGCATTTGCTTTGAATATTAAAATGTGCTGCCTAGTAATTGAGACAATGGATAGAGTAGGCTTCAGTAAGAGGGAGGGTTAAGGGAAGAAAAGCTGAATGGCTTTCATTGTCTCAATTAGTTTCCAAATCAGTAACAGTAGGTAATGATAAACTTACAGAGCATTATGAGAACTAAAGGTGAATTTGTCCATGTCCCATGTGTACTATGGGGCTCAATAGACAACTATTTTTAGAGGAGAACATTGAGTCTACCCACTGTTTTATAGAGAAGAAATTAAGCCTGGTCTTTCCACCTCTCACTCCTATCTCCCTAGATGGGGAAGGAAAAGTTTTCTGACTGGTAAGCCAAGTCTTCCCCCTTCATATCCACCTGCTTTCAATAAAGTGCACTTACATTTGCTTTCTAGCATTCTACAAGAAGCCTGCCTTATATTGGCTGGGTAGGAGTATACATCTATTTCTGAGGAGTGTTAGCAAGCTATTTTGACTACAGACTGAAGTCACCTTACCTAGTTGGTTTTATCAACATTAAACCTGGCATTCTGATATCTGGCTATTTAGACCTCCGTATCTACCTCTTAGCTAGCTGTGAAATCTGCAGGTAAACAGAAATACTGACACCCCTTAACTACTCCACAAAGTGTATTATTATTATTGCAGATCCATCATTTATATTCAGTATTCCTAGAATGTAGTCTCCATTTTAATAAACAGGTACATATCTTACCCTGATTATAATTTGTGCCACATCAAAGTCTGAAACATCATCTATAATTGGTTGGGTATTTTCTGGTCCATAAACAAGGCAGTTAAATAAGGTTTTAGAAAAGAAACCAGGTGCAGGACCACCATGAACCAAAGAAATGGCAAGCATTTTGCCAGCTTCATAATAAATATTCTCCTTCAGAGCTGTAAATACAGATGAAAAACATCAAATACACTTTTTTCGATCGTTAGATAACCATCGTAATAAATACGTACATAATAAGCTAAAAATAAAAATGTAAAATGACAATTCATAGAAACTAAAATTATGTATAAAGTACAAAATTCACCTAAAATATACAAAAAACATTTTTCTGAATATAAATGACCTATTACAGAAAAACATAAATACAGAAAATATTTTTTTAAAAAATCACCTGTAATCCTTGACTAAAATAATCAGTATGTGCACATCATATATGCTGTACTTATGTTTTGTGTGTATACAGATATACACATAAGTAGTTTGACTTCTGCTTTTTTTCTGCCTGTTTTGTAAACTTTTTTTTATATCATTCAGTTACTCAAAGCTACAATTAATGCATGCATTAAGACTATTAAACAGATGTGATGCATTGTAAACTATCCCCTTATTACTGGCTACTGTGACTGAGTAACATTTTAAACTGTATGACACACAATGTTACAGTCAATATCTATTTACATGTTCTTGTTTCTGTTTCTTTGATTATTTGATTAGGATAGATCCTTGTACATGGTATTTAATGGTTCAAAGGATATGAACATTTTTAAAGTTGTTGATACATAGTGCTAAATTATCTTCCAAAATGGCACAAATTTATTTCCAACAGTATACCATATCATCACAGCTTTCATTGTTTTTTAAATTGTCATTTTAAATGTTTTAGCTATTTTTCTAAGTCAAAAATATATCATGTAAGTAAATCCTCCTTTTTCTAAAATTGTTCAAAGCAATTTATTAATAAGTAACATTAACAACATCTGAATAATAAAATCTCCTTAATGGATAACCTTATATACTATATATTAGTAGTTACTTTTTTTTTACAGATGAAGAAACTGAGACCCAGAGAAGCCACAAAATTAATCTAAGGGTATAAAGCTATTGAAGTACATGTGTACAAGCTGAATTCAGATTGTGTGACTGAAATTCATGTGCTCTGCACTGTACCAAAACTGCCTTGAGTTAACATTACTGATTATTTGGCGTGTTTTTTTTTAAAGGAGTTAAAAATTAAATTATGTGTACTATATTATTGTATATAGTACAAAAATGGTCCCTGGTAGTTTCTCAATTATTTCAATGATGCTTCATGCAACAATGGGAGATTTTTAGGGAAATATAGGAGGAAATTCAAATAGAGTAAGTTTTCTCACTTTCTTTCGAATTTCCTATTACAGCAAAAGTGACATAAAAGCTCCTAAAAAAAAATGCTAGAATTAACATTTTTGAGATGTGTTTTAATCACATTAATTCCTCACCAAAAGACAGGAAAGTATCATACACATAATTGTCTAAGAAAAATTTTTGAAAGCAAAAGTACATTAAAAAATCCATTACATGTGGACCAGAAAATTATGTTACAGAAATCCTAGCTTGTGAAGAAACATGCCGTCTGCAAATTCCAACTATCTGAACAAGAGCTCAGATAATCATCCATCCATTGTGACTACTCTGTACAAATGAAATTTGGATGAATATGAACTACATTTTAAGTTACACTTAATTATGGAATCACTTTAAGGAGCATATTGCTTTTAAGAAATTAAAGATATACTTTAAAAATGTTTCATTACAAAATTTACTTCTCAAAATATCATCGCTCCTCCCCTCTTTTATGTGATCTGTTTATTAACAAAGTGAATAATATATTTTGGACACAGGTATTGAATATCAACTCTAACCAGCTATCTCTTTCTTTTAACAGGTATATTCAATATGTACAATAATAATTACCTTGAGAATTCAGAGACAAGTTCTTTGACAAGGACCCTTCAAACAACGGTGAGTTCTCAAGATGCTGCATTAAGAGACTTAGGAATTCTTGCTTTGATCCAGGATGCTCTTGTCCAAAATTATCATTTTCATTAACATATACTACTTCAATTGTGTATGAAGGATTAAAGTTTTGATTTCTGAATCCGTCTAAAGCACTATTCCAGATATTTGACTTGTTGATACATAGTTTTTTGTTTTTCTTTTTAATTTGGAATCCTAAATCTACCATTATAGTTGATATATCTCTTCTAAATTTGCTGCCTTGCCTATAAAACATGAATTTAAACAGAGGTAAGTACTCTGAAGTATGTTACATGTGACACAGTAGTTACACCTCCAATAAAAAAATAGAGAAAAAGATTAAAAAGAAGCTTTTCTTCCCCAACTCCCATCTAAAAGCAGACAATGGCTGTCACTGGAAACAAAGAGTTATTTGATAATCTTAGTTCTAAATTCTTGATTTTCTCTCCCTAATCTTCTACCAAATTAAAATCATCTAATGTCATAAAACGATTTGTGAGAATGTTGGTAGATGATTACCTCAAATTTGACCAATTTAGTGGACTGAGGTGTAAGAGGTAAGAACCTCAAACTCACACCTTTCAGGCAAATGGCTACAACAAACACTTGCTTAATTATACTTTATTTCATATTCACTAGATCCTTTAAAAATAGAGCAAATGTAATCTGTTTACTGTATGAAAGAACTATAGTTTTAAGAGATTACACAATGTATTTTTAATCAAAGTTCACAAACAGTAGAGTTAATATTATAAATAGGTTCATAACCCTTTACAGTAGTACTTTTTAGTCTATGCCAGCAATTCTCCAAGTGTCTTCCTATTCCAGCACAACAGCAGCATTTGGGAACTTGTTAGAAATGCAAGTTTTTGAGCCCCACAGCAGACAACAGAATGAGAACCTCTAAGAAGCTGTGTCTTGACCTCTAGGAGACTGTGTGGACTAACTGAACTGCTCCCTGCCTCAGTTTCTCCATCTGTAATTAGGATATATGTATTCAAAATAATTCTGTTTGGGACCAAGTCTATGGATCATCTTTCCATATCTAGTGTAAATGTTTCCCATCCTGAGACATTACAATGGCCCAGTGCAGGACAGGTTTTGCCTTTTCTTTCTTCACAAGACTCCCCTATTCCTTAACCCAGGCTGACCAGACTCTTTTGGAAGATAACCCTTCAGAAATATACCTTCTTGTAGCAGATTGGTTCCTTGCTACTGCCTAGAATGGTTTGCTGATGCTATTCTTCTAGAGTATAACGGCATGTTAAAGCAAGAGCAAGGAATCAAACTTCCCTGGTATTACATCTTTGGAACCCCAAATATTAAAACTATTTAAAGCTAATGTGAACATCTTTTTTGATATGAAAAATATTATAAAAATATGCATAACTAATTTTTGGTTAAAACAAGTCATATTCTTGAACAGCAATTCTTCAGTTCTTGCACAGTACTTTACATTGCACTTCTATATGCAAGTCTAATTATCAAATAGTTTCAAAAACATTTTCTTTTCCTTCTTCAAAGCTTTAACTTGATACTTTTAATGAAAAAGTACTTCATCATGCTTAGATACTAATGTTACTTTTGTTTATTTTTTCCCTATTGGCTTTATATAAGTTTATATAAGCAAACCTCTTATAAACTTTTTTCAAAAGGCTACATATACTTAAAAAATCCTAACTTCAGCTGAACAAAATACCTGACACAGTATAATGATGTAATTCTTGTCTTATTTAGATGTTTGTGATGAATTAATATGGTAATACTTGTAAAGTATGCTTTAAAGAGGAATTAACATTTAGACCTGATATTGCCAACAAATATATTAAACAAGCAAATGCTTACGAAACAAAAAATACACCATTTCTATGTTAAATATGAGTCCTTTCTTTCAACAAAGTAATACGGTATGCTTGATATTTTAATTCCCTGTTTTACTCTATAATCAAATAGCATTTAAGCTCACTTTCCAGATAGGTATTTTTTATACTACCTTGAAAATGACCTGTAATAAAAAATGTTTCACATAATGACTAAGTACACAATAACTAAAATGTATTTCATATACATTTTTTTTCTATTTGCCATATAATCTGTTAAATTTATATTCCATTCTATCCTGTTTCCTTTTCTTTTTTCTTAATGCTGCTTGCATTGATTTCATGTTCAAATGCTGGGTGCTGCACTCTGAAACACTCTTCCAGACTACTGTAAGATCAACTAATATTCTAAGTGTATATCGCCATTTCCTATTGTAATTTTCTCAAGATGGAGAATCCAATTCCAAATACACACCTCAGCAGATCTTTATGCTGGGTTCCAGGTGACTGTCTAGGTAATTTGGGTGATGATTCTTCCAACAAGCAATCAGTTATTCCCCCATTATTAGCATTGGGTAATGTACGTTTTTTGGCTTTTTGGAAATCTGCAGATTTAAAACCCAATGTTAGCATAATAGAGATAGGGGGAGAAACTTTTTAATAATATCCACTTGAATAAAAACATCTTTATTCAAAATTACAAATTATTACCTGAATTGTAGAGGATACCTCTACATTCCGAACATTCCCAATTTTGTTCCCATGATCTTAGTGAGGAACAGGCTACATGTGTCCCGCTAGAACCACAACACTGACAGCGCTTTATTTCCCATTTGCTGAGGACCATAAAGAGAAGCAGATGTTTACATTTTGGTATTAACTTAGTCTAATTCCAACACCAGCACTGTCATATACCTCACTGTCTGAGCCTCACACGCACAGTCAACCCTTTCACCAAAGGAGGAAAAACAGATTACCTACTTTGATATTGAATTACTTTTTCTTCAAGTAGTTTTCTTTTATTTCATTTATTATTTTCCTCCTCTAAATATTTTCCAGTTAAAAAACCTAAGCTAAATATCATCATGTACATATAAAAGCACAAAGAATATAAACATCAGAAAGAATATGATTAAGAAGGAAAAAAATTGTCTTATATTTGCAGATGGTTATACTCATAGGGAGACTGCTATGTCAAATGTGTCTGATATGGAAGAATGATTTTGTAAATACACCATGATACCTAAAATATCTTTCCCATTCAATGTGAGGAATTATTTCCCACAATAAACTTGCTTAGACACCTCAGGTATTGTGCAGCTCAACAGGATCTATATTTATTACCTGGCCTATTTCCATATGCTCTCTCATTTCCCATCACTGATGTTTTTCCCTACTGTGTTGTGTGATGTGTGCTACCCCATATTCACATTTTCTGTATGGGTGTGGGTGTCTGGTTATAAGGACACTCTCTCTGTCCAGAACTGGATATACTCCTCACGTATGTGGATATGTGGGTGATCAGAGAGGTAGCTAGATATCCCCCCTTCTGGGAGGTGTGGGCGAATCTCTCTGCACAGGTGTTTGTCCTGTGTGTATCCCCTTCTTTCCCAGATAGTTCTGCCAACTGACAATGAAGACAAAGATGACAGCTAACATGAGTGCTTATTATACACTAGGCCCAGTTCTCACTCTTTACATGAAAAGTTTAATCCTCACAATTTTAGAAGGTAGGGAAAAACCAAGGTTACCTCCATTTTAAAGAAAAGAAAAACAAGGCACGGAGGGGTAAATAACTTGCCCAATCAAATTCACACTACTAGTACATCTTAGAGTGAGGCCTTAAACCCAGTTTACTTGGCTTCAGATCCATGTTCCTAAACACACCATACCACCTTTCAGCAAAACTGCCTTCTTATTATATTACTAGGATGAGAGGGACTGAGATCACAAAGAAAGCATTCAGATAGCAATCTTACTGACCACAAAGAATTTTAGTCTAATGGCAAAGACGAATTTAAATAATGTTAATTATACTGTAACAAGCACAATGAAAGGAAACCCCAGCTCAGAATGGGGAATAAGGAATGGTTAAGAGCTGCTTAGGGAAAACTTTCCAAAGCCTTCAAGACCTCAGCTGAGTCTTCACAAAGAGCTTACTTAGCAAAATCACTTTCCCTAAGAAACAAGGTTCCCATTATTTGCTCTGTACTTTAAGTTTTAGCTTGCCATGTTAAGTAAGGTTGTATAACTGGGATAAAAACTACTGAAATCTCCTACATTAATTTCAACAAAACTGGATAGTACTTTTTATTCTGCATCTTAAAGAATGAAGATACCCTTGATTTCTAGTATCTAGCACTGTATAGTGTTCATAGAAGGCACAAAATGACAGTTGATTAAGATTATCTCTGACATTACAAAAGAGTAATCAATAAATTTCAAATACTAAACCCTTTTTACAGTGATTAAAAAAACACTGCTAAGACTATCTAGTTAACTTCTAGAATAGTGCCATCCAATAGAAATACAATCAAATCATACATTAATTTAAACTTTTCTAGTAACCAGACTTAAAATGGTAAAAGAAACAGGTGAAATGAATTTGAGTATTTAAAAAATGTTATCATCTTGTTCAACATGTAATCAATGAAAAACTGTTCACAAGGAATCTTAAGTTCTTTTTTTCTTGCTTTTATGGGCTAAATTGTTCCCTTCCCCGAATTTATACATTCAAGTCCTCACACCCAGTATCTCACAATGTGGCTGAATTTAGAGATAGGGTCTTTAAAGAGATAATTAAGATAAAATGAGGTCATATGGCCCTAATACAATATGACTAATGCCCTTATAAGGAAAGACTAGGACACATACAAAGGAACATTTGGGGGAGGACACAGCTAAAAGGGAGCCATGTGCAAGCCAAGAAGAGAGGCTGCAGAAGAAACCAAACCTGTCAAATCCTTTTTCTTGAACTTCTAGCCCCTGGGATTGTGAGAAAGCAATTTTTTGTTGTTTAAGCCACCCTATTTGTGGTATTTTGTTATGACGACCCTAAGAAGATAAGACATACTAAGACTGAGTCACTGTTTGTTTTAGACTTATAATACCTCTCAATAGCCACATCACAAGTGCTCAGTAGCCACATGTGGCTAGTGGCCACCATACAGGACAGTGGAGTTCAAGAAAATAGAGCCTCATGAAAATACACCACAGAAGTAAGTTACAACTACACTGACTACAGTAATTTCTCTGTAAATAGATTTAAGTATACATTTAATAAGTACACCTTAGACAAGTGTAAACTTCAAACATCCTAACAGCAAAACTACATTTTATCAACTAGAAACCCTACTTTCTCAACCAAAAGCTTATTAAATTAGGACATTAAATAGAACTGAACTTCCTGATATACCTATCAGGTGCATTATACTCTCGCCCTTCTTTGCAACGACATCTTCGGACATCACAGCGCTCATAGTGCTGCAAAAGCTCTTGATAAGCATTCTCCTCTAATTCCCAAGATGCATCTCTGTAAATGAAGCAAGATACAAAATACAGTTTAACTTAAAATGTTACATAAAAAGACTAATAATCTGAAAATAAAAACTTTTCATATACTTAGGAACAAGGATGAAACTTGTTCTTTTTGGGATTAATCATTCTCTTCAAGATACAAATCCATTAGTGTCATTTTATCCTATAGCTAGTCTTACAGTGAACTTCAAATGCTAAATGAAAAATTACGCAGAAATGTTCTAAAATTTACATTTCTCATATTTCACGTCCGATTTTTAATTTCAAGTCTAGTACCATTATTGCTGGATTACTCATCTTCAAGTATCAAGAAATTCCTTTTCATACATGTTAAATCATATCGTGATTCTGTTAGATAATTTATATATATCATTTTGAAGCCCATTATATTTATATATAAATCAATTAATATTCTACACAGCTGTTTTTTATTAAGACACTATAAATCAACTATTGAGAAATTTAAGTCACAGTCCTTACTCTGATGAATGAGCAATTTAGGGAGGAGGAGGACAGGAGGTGGCAGGGATGGCTTTACATTTTCTGTTTGAAATGGCTACTTATCCATGATCACTTAAACAGACATAAATGACACAATCTCCAGTTATTAAACCCTGCATTTAAAACATCTTTTACTCAGAAGGCAAATTTACTCACTTTTCAGGAATATGAATTCCCATTCTCAACATCTCTTTCTGAAATATATCACTATTATTGCATATTGTGCACCTAAAGAAAAACACTCCTGCATTTATTGCTTGAACCTATAGTACAAAATAGAAAATCTTTTGTTAACAATTTAACAGGTTTCAGGGTATGAATCATATGGGTAACAGAACATGTGCTATTTTTCACTTATATACTATGAAATACATTCTGAAAAAACATTTTCTATGCTAGTGGTTCTCAAATTTTGGTAAGCTAAGTCATCCCAATGTTGATCTTTTTTCCTGATATATATATATATTAAAAAAAAGTGAGTTAATGAATAGACTGTTCTTAGCTTTCTATCACCTATATTTCTTAACTTTGTTACCTAATGTCATTTCAGTTGCCAAATATTGTGTTGTCCTTCACTCTCTGTGATAAACAATAAAAATCTTGAGTTACTTCATCTAGGATGTTTAAATAAGTGTTACATATAAAGCATCCATGGTTCTATTTTTTCTCTTATTAAGGTATCATTAACATACAATCATGCTCATGTGAAACATGAGCAACACCATGGTTACTACATTATCAAGTCCCTACCACATACCCATTACAGTCATTGTCCATCAGCATAGTAAAATGCTATAGAGTAACTACTTGTCTTCTCTGTGCTATTCTGGCTTCTCTGTTCCACCCCTATATTATGTGTGCTAATCATAATGCCCCTTAACCCCCTTATCCCTCCCTTCCCACCCACCCTCTCCAGTCCCTTTCCCTTTGGTAACTGTTAGTCCATTCTTGGGTTCTGTGAGTTTGCTGCTATTTTGTTCCTTCTGTTTTTGAATTGTTGTTATACTCCACAGATGAGTGAAACCATTTGGTACTTGTCTTTCTCTGCCTGGCTTATATCACTGAGCATAATATCCTCTAGCTCCATACATGTTGTTGCAAATGGTAGGACTTATTTTCTTCTCATGGCTGAATAATATTCCATTGTGCATATATACCATACCTTCTTCATCCATTCATCTACTGACAGACACTAAGGTTGCTTCCATAACTTGGCTATTGTAAATAATGATGTGATAAACATGGGTGCATATGTCTTTTTTGAATCTGTGATCCTGTTTTCTTAGGGTAAATACGTAGGAGTGGAATTTCTGGGTCAAATGGTATTTCTATTTTTAGTTTATTGAGGAACCTCCATACTGCTTTCCATAATTGCCAAACTAATTTACATTCCTACCAGCAGCCTACAAGGGTTCCCTTTTCTCAGCATCCTCGCCAGCATTTGTTGTCATCTGTCTTTTGGATGTCGGCCATCCTAACTGCTATCTCATTGTGGTTTTAATTTGCATTTCTCTGATGATTAGCAATGTGGAGCATCTTTCATGTGCCTGTTGGCCATCTGAATTTCTTCTTTGGAGAAGTGTCTGTTCAGCTCCTTTTCCCATTTTTTAATTGGCTTATTTGCTCTTTGGTTGTTGAGACACGTGAGCTCTTTACATATTTTGGATGTCAACTCCTTATTGGATATGTCATTTATGAATATACTCTCCCATAATGTAGGATGCCTTTCTGTACTACTGATAGTGTCCTTTGCTGTACAGAAGATTTTTAGTTTGATATACTCCCACTTGTTCACTTTTGCTTTTGTTTCCCTTGCCTGAGGAGATAATGTTCATGAAAAAGTTGATCATGTTTATATTCAAGAGAGTTTTGTCTCTGTTTTTGTCTAAGAGTTTTATGGTTTCATGACTTACAGTCAGGTCTTTGGTCCATTTCGAGTTTACTTTTGTGTATGGAGTTAGACAGTAATCTAGTTTCATTCTCTTCAATGCCTTTTATTGTCGTTGTGTTGTCTGATTGCCATGGCAAAGGACCTCCAGCACTATGTTGAATAAAAGTGTGGAGAGTGGGCATCCTTGCCTTCTTCCTGATGTTAGAGGAAAAGCTTTCAGCTTTTCACTGTTAAGTATGATGCTGGTTGTGGGTATGTCATATACTACCTTTATTATGTTGAGGTACTTGCCCTGTATACCCATTTTCTTGTGAGTGTTTTGAATTTTGTCAAATGGTTTTTCAGCATCTATGATCATGTGATTTTTGTCCTTTTTATTGATACAGTGGATGACGACGGATTTTTGAATGTTGTAACATTCTCACATCCCTGGGAAGAATCCCACTTGATACGATGTATGATCCTCTTATGTATTTTTGAATTTGGTTTGCAAATATTTTGTTGAATATTTCTGCATCTATGTTCATCAGGGCTATTGGTGTGTAGTTTTCTTTTTTTGTGGTGTCTTTGCCTGGTTTTTGTATTAGAGTGATGCTGGATTCATACAATAAGTTTGGAAGTATTCCCTCCTCTTCTACTTTTTGGAAAACTTTAAGGAGAATGGGTATTATGTCTTCTCTAAATGTCTGATAAAATTCCACAGTGAAGCCATCTGGTCCGGAGGTTTTGTTCTTGGTAGTTTTTTGATTACTGATTCTATTTCATTGTTGGTAACTGGTCGGTAGAGATTTTCTGTTTCTTCCTGGTTCAGCCTTGGAAATTGTATTTTTCTGGAAAGTTGTCCATTTCATCTAGATTATCCAGTTTGTTAGCATTAATTTTTCATGGTATTCTATAACAATTCTTTGTATTTCTGTGGTGTCCATAGTGATTTTTCCTTTCTCATTTCTGATTCTGTTTATGTGTGCAGATTCTCTTTTTTTTCTTGAAAAGTCTGGCTAGGGTTTATCTATTTGATTTTCCCAAAGAACCAGCTCTTGGTTTCACTAATTCTTTACATTATTTTATTCTTCTCAAATTTATTTATTTCTTCTCTCATCTTTATTATGTCCCTCCTTCTGCTAACTTTGGGCCTCATTTGTTCTTCTTCCAGTTTCAGTAATTGTGAATTTAGACTGTTCATTTGGGATTGTTCCTCCCTCTCTAAAAAGGCCTGGATTGCTATATACTTTACTCTCAGAACTATCTTCACTGTGTCCCACATAAGTTGGGGCGTTGCACTGTTGTTTTCATTTGTCTCCACATATTGCTTGATCTGTTTTAATTTGGTCATTGATTCATTGATTATTTAGGAGCATGTTGTTAAGCCTCCATGTGTTTGTAAGCCTTTGTGTTTTCTTTGTACAATTTATTTCTAGTTTAATACCTTTCTGATCTGAGAAGTTGGGTAGTACAATTTCTATCTTTTTGTTGAGGCTCTTTTTGTGGCTTAGTAAGTGGTCCATTCTGGAAAATGTTCCATGTGCACTTGAGAAGAATATGTATCCTGCTGCTTTTGAGTGGAGTGTTCTATAGATGTGTGTTAGGCCCATCTGTTCTAATGTGTTGTTCAGTGCCTCTGCCTCCTTACTTATTTTCTGTCTGGTGGATCTGTCCTTTGGAGTGAGTGGTGTGTTGAAGTCTCCTAAAATGAATGCATTGCATTCTATTTCCCCCTTTAATACTTGTTAGTATTTGTTTCACATATGTAGGTGCTCCTGTATTGGGTGCATAGATATTTATAATGGTTATAGCTTCCTGTTGGACTGACCCCTTTATCATTATGTAACGTCCTTCTTTGTCTCGTTACTTTCTTTGTTTTGAAGTCTATTTTGTCTGATAGAAGTATTGTAACACCTGCTTTTTTCTTCCTATTGTTTGCATGAAATATCTTTTTCCATTCTTTCACTTTTAGTCTGTGTATGTCTGGGTTTGAAGTGAGTCTCTTGTAGGCAGTTTATAGATGGGCCTTGCTTTTTTATCCAGTCTCTAACTCTATGTCTTTTGATTAGTACATTCAGTCCATTTACATCTAGGGTGAATAACAATAGATATGTACTTATCATCATTGCAGGCTTTAGATTTATAGTTACCAAAAGTTCAAGGGCAGCTTCTTTACTGTCTGGCAGTCTACCTAACTCACTTATTACGCTATTATAATCACAGTCTGAAGATTCTTTTTTCTCTCCCTTTTTTTTCTTCCTCCTCCACTTTTTATATGTTAGGTGTCATATTCTGTTCTCTGTGTATCCCTTGACTGACGTTGGGGGTAGCTGATTTAATTTTGCATTTGCTTAGTATTTAGTTGGTCTACTTTCTTTGCTGTGGTTTTATTTTCTCTAGTGACAAGTATTTAGTCTTAGGCACACTTCCATCTATAGCAGTCCCTTTAAAATACACTGTAGAGATGGTTGGTGGGGAGCAAATTCCCTCACCTTTTGCTTATCTGGGAATTGTTCAATCCCTTCTTCAAATTTAAATAATAAATTTCTGGGTAGAGTATTCTTGGTTACAGGCTCTTCTGTTTCACTGCATTGAATATATCATGCCACTCCCTTCTTGTCTGTAAGATTTTTGCTGATTAGTCTGATGATAAGCCTGATGCGTTTCCCTTTGTAGGTGATCTTTTCCTCTCTCTCTGGCTGCTTTTTATACTCTGTCCTTGTCCTTGATCTTTGCCATTTTAATTATTATATGTCTTGGTGTTGTCCTCCTTGGGTCCCTTGTGTTCGGAGAGGTGTGGACTTTCATGGCCTGAGAGACTATTTCCTTCCCAATACTGGGGAAGTTTTCAGCAATTATTTCTTTAAAGACACTTTCTATGCCTTTTCCTCTCTCTTCTTCTGGTACTCCTATAATGTGAATATTGTTCTGTTTGGATGGTCACACAGTTCTCTTAATATTCTTTCAATCCTAGAGATCCCTTTTTCTCCCTCTGCCTCAGCTTCTTTGTATTCCTGTTCTCTGATTCCTATTCCATTTACTGTCTCCTCCACTGTATATAATTTGCTTTTAAATCCCTCCATTGTTTGTTTCATTTCAGTTATTGGATTTTTTAAGTTGTCTATCTCCCTCCTGAATTCATCCCTTAGTAGTTCCATTTGCATGCTTATGACTTTTACTTTGAATTCTTTCTCAGGAAGATTGGTGATTTCAGTGTCACCAACCCCTCTTTCTGGTGTTGAGGGATTTTGGATTGAATAAGGTTTTTCTGCCTTTTCATGGTCCTGGAGTGACGGGAGTGGTTGCAGGCGAGTGATGCGGCTGTCAGCTGGGAGGACAAAGACCCTTCCTGCTTGCTGGTTGCAGTGCCTGTCTCCACTGTCTGTGCCAGGTAACTGAATGCAGGGAGTGAACTCTGTGCTAATCCCCTAAACTGCCATGGGCAGGGCTACCCTAAGGATGGCCTAGGATGATGGCGGGGCTCTCAGGTGAGTGGCACGGGTTCTGCCATGAGGACAAAGTGCTTTCATGCTTCCGGGTCGCAGTGCCTGTCTCCACTGCCTGGTCCGGTTAGCTGTGCACAGGGAGCGGCCTCTGGGTTAATCCCCTAACTGCGGTGGGCAGAGCTGCCCTCCTGCTGGTCTAGGCAATGGCGGGGGGTCACTGACAAGCGGCGTGGGTATTTGCATGGCGGACAAAGCCCTTTCGTGCTTTCTGGTTGCCATGCCCGTTGCCGCTGTCTGTGCTGGTTAATCACGTGCAGGTAGTAGCCTCTGGGTTAATCCCCAAAGCCACCATGGGTGGTGCGGCCCTCAAGATGGCCTAGGGCAATGAATGGTGGGGGTCGCAGGTGAGTGGCATGGGTGTTTGCAGGGAGAGCAAAGCCCTTTTGTGCTTTCTGGTCACCATGCCTGCCTCTGCCAGTTAACCATGCGCAGGGAGAAGCCTCTGCGATAAGTTGTGTAGGTGCTGTAGGCAGGGCTGCTCTCCTGCTGGTCTGCAGCAATGGTGGGCACAGCGGGTTTGCACACAGGTGCTGGCAGGGAGGAGGGAGCAGCAGTCTGTTTATTGCAGTGAGGGACCTCGGGGCTGTGTTGCCAACCAGGGGAATAAGGGTGCCTGAAGGTCTGGAAAGGGCTTTACACCTGCTGGGCTGAGTGTGCCGGGATGATTTTGTCCACCTGTTCCTTCTCCTAAACCCTTGCCCCTTTAGCAGCCTTCTGACTGTTGAGAAGTCTTTTAAAGCACCTGCTTCTGTTTTGTCTCAGGGCAGCCAGTTGTGGGAACCTGTTCACAGTCTTAGTGTCGGACTTTGGTTTTCAGCTCCTCTAATCTCCAGAGCACCACCATGGTTCTGTTTTTAATTCAGTCTCAAAGTTACTTTTCTTCCTAAGAGGAGAGACATGGAAAACCTATTCTCACTGCTTTAGCCAGTACAAATACAGAAGCAGTAAGCTGAGGGTATTTAGGAGACCAGGAAAGTAAACACTCTAGAAACAGCCAATTTCCAAAAAAAAAAAAACCTAGTAGCACACATTGATTTAAAAAATATTTAAGCCCTACTATATAGGAGCCAAACACTATACCAAAAATAGAAACATGAAATTAGATCCTACTTCAAGGAATTTTGAGTAGACATATAGGTATACGATCACAGTGTTAAAGTACTGGATTTTTTTTTAAGTACATACATGGAAGAAAGAGGAAGAAGTATCTAAATCTATATAATAGCCTGACAAAAATGTCAAGGATGGTGAGGTCAAAGCTAAGTTTGGAAGAAGAAATAAGAGGTTGCCAGGAAGGTAGAACAAAAGACATTCCAAGGATGGGGAACAGCATACCCCGAGCTTCGGTGGTAAGGGAGCACCCATGTGATCAGGCAACTAATTAATACTATACTTAGGAGTGACATGTTGATCATACCGAACTAAGGAATGAGGTTAGACAGGTAAATCAAAGTGAGTAGTGTTAAGAATTGATAGGGAATAAGGCGTTCTAGAGAAAGACCAGTTAGTATGCCTCTGCACAAGTTTGGTTAAAAAAAAGTGTCTGTTAAATAACAGAGGGATTAAGACAGATACAAAAAGAGATACACAAGAAGGATCACAGGAAGATGACAGCATGAGTAGTTCAGTGGAAATCTCCTCCCCAAAACATATATTTATGAAAATACAATAAATACAACTATTCATAACAGACACACCAGTGGATACAGTACAACAGCCAGGATACATCTACATCTATGAGAACTCAACATCACACGAAGGGGGTAATATACAAGCCGCGGCCAGGTGGGACTGGAATGCCCCCCAACCCCAGAACCCAGCGGGAAGAAAGGAGTCGGAACAGGGAGGGAGTGAAAGCCCAGGACTGCTAAACAGCCAGCTCTGGAAATTCGCACCCGGAGCGCAGACACAAGGTACATGGGGTGCTGGATATTAGAGAAATGGAAAAGCAAAACCTGCGGGCAGGTCCCCATAACAGGCACCCCTGAGAAAAAAGAAAAGCGAGTGCTTTTTGCAAGTCTTAAAGAGACAGGGACTCCACAGCTGAACAAAGTCGTCCCTGCACAGAACACTGAGGAACTTTAGGTGCCCTAATCCCCCAGGTGGCAGCGCAGCTCTGAAGCCCCTCACGACACTATGCAGTCGTTCCCCCAACTGGCGTGGACCCCGACATACCGGCCCAGTAGTGGGAAAGTGACACTGCGTGCCGGGGTCGGAGGCGCCAGAGGGGACCGGGAGTGCCCCGTGTGCGCCAGCAGCACCAGAGGGGACTGGGAGCAGCTTGTGTGAGCCCGCCGTGGCAACGACCGAGGAGCCCAGGAGCGGCCCGTGCGTGCTGGCGGCAGTGGCACCAGAGGAGCCCGGGAGTGGTCTGCGAGAGACCACAGTGGTGGTGACTGAGCGGCCCAGCAGTGGCTGATGTGTGTCAGCAGCAGCAGTGCCAGACGGGCACGGAAGAGGCCCACACACACCGGCAGCAGTGCCACAGGGAGGAGCCGTGCTCCCAGCAGCCGATCGGAATCCCAGCCCAACGCACAGCTGCCCAGGCCAGACCCAAAGGTTGCTGTTGGTACACAGCTGCCCGGCAGGGGCACCACTATCATGGAGGAGCGCACCTGGCATGCCTGCCACTCCCTGCAGGGCTCTGCACTGCTCTGATGGAGGGTGCGCCCACAGCAGCTTAGGGGATTAATCCAGTGGCTGCTCCAGGAGTGTGGGTAACTGACACAGGCAGTGGAGAAGGGCAAGGCATCCAGCAAGCAGGAAAGGACTTTTTTCTCCCAGCTGACACACACGCAACCTGCCTACAGCCACCGCTATCACCATGAAAAGGCAGAAGAATTTAGTCCAGTCCAAAATACTTCAGACAACACCTGAGAGAGGATCTCCAGAGATAGACTTAACCAGTCTCCCTGAAAAAGAATTCAAAATAAAAATCATAAACATGCTCACAGAGCTGCAGAGAAATATACAAGAGCTAAGGGATGATGTCCGGAAGGAGATTACAGAAATGAAACAATCTCTGGAAGGATTTATAAGCAGACTGGATAAAATGCAAGAGGCCATTGATGGAATAGAAACCAGAGAACAGGAACGCATAGAAGCTGACACAGAAAGATATAAAAGGATCTCCAGGAATGAAACAGTATTAAGAGAACTGTGTGATCAATCCAAAAGGAATATCCGCATTCTAGGGGTACCAGAAGAAGAGAGAGAAAAAGGGATAGAAAGTGTCTTTGAAGAAATAATTGCTGAGAACTTCCCCAAAAAGGGGGAAGAAATAGTTGCTCAGACTACGGAAGCACATAGAACTCCCAACAGAAGGGACCCAAAGAGGACAACACCAAGACACATAATTAAAATAGCAAAGATCAAGGACAAGGACAGTTTTAAAGGCAGCAAGACAGAGAAAAAAGGTCACCTACAAAGGAAAACCCATCAGGCTATCATCAGAGCCCTCAACAGAAACCTTACAGACAAAAAGAGAATGGCACAATATATTTAATGCAATGAAACAGAAGGGCCTTGAACCAAGGATACTGTATCCAGCACGATTATCATTTAAACATGAAGGAGGGATTAAACAATTCCCAGACAAGCAAAAGTTGAGGGAATTTGCCTCCCACAAACCACCTCTACAGGGTATCTTAGAGGGACTGCTCTAGATGGGAGCACTCCTAAAAAGACCACAGAA
The DNA here is from genome assembly GCF_040802235.1 of Manis javanica. Lineage (NCBI taxonomy): Eukaryota > Metazoa > Chordata > Mammalia > Pholidota > Manidae > Manis > Manis javanica. The sequence continues at coordinate 67,391,454 of NC_133163.1, forward strand.
CAAAATACCCAACATATGAAGAATAGAGGAGGAGGAATAAGAAGGGAGAGAAATAATCATCAGACTATGTTTATAATGGCTCCATAAGCAAGTTAAGTCAGACAGTAAGGTAGTAAAGAAGCTAACCTTGAACCTTTGGTAACCACAAATCTAAAGCCTGGCAATAAGTACACATCTTTCAATATTTACCCTTAATGTAAATGGACTGAATGCACCAATCAAAAGACACAGAATAAAAGAATGGATAAAAAAGCAAGATCCATCTATATGCAGCTTACAAGAGACTCACCTCAAACCCAAAGACATTCACAGACTAAAAGTCAAGGGATGAAAAAAGATATTTCATGCAAACAATAGGGAGAAAAAAAGCAGGTGTTGCAGTACTAGGATCAGACAAAATAGACTTCAAAACAAAGAAAGCAACAAGAGGTAAAGAAGGACATTACATAATGATAAAGGGCTCAGTCCAACAAGTGGATATAACCATTATAAATATATATGCACCCAATACAGGAGCACCAATACATGTGAAACAAATACTAACAGAATTAAAGGAGGAAACAGAATGCAATGCATTGATTTTGGGAGACTTTAACACACCACTCACTCCAAAGGACAGATGCACCAGACAGAAAATAAGTAACGACACAGAGGCACTGAACAACACACTATAAGAGATGGACCTAACAGACATCTATAGAACTCTACATCCAAAAGCAGCAGGATACACATTCTTCTCAAGTGCACATGGAACATTCTCCAGAATAGACCACATACTAGGCCACAAAAAGAGCCTCAGTAAATTCAAAAAGATTGAAATCCTACCAATCAACTTTTCAGACCACAAAGGTATAAAACTAGAAATAAATTATACGAAGAAAGCAAAAAGACTCACAAACACATGGAGGCTTAACAACATGCTCCTAAATAATCAATGGATCAACGACCAAATTAAAATGGAGATCCAGCAATATACGGAAACAAATGAAAACAACAACACAAAACCCAACTTCTGTGGGATGCAGCAAAAGCAGTCTTAAGAGGAAAGTATATAGCAGTCCAGGCATATTTAAAGAAGGAAGAACAATCCCAAATGACAAGTCTAATGTCACAATTATCAAAATTGGAAAAAGAAGAACAAATGAGGCCTAAGGTCAGCAGACAGAGGGACATAATAAAGATCAAAGAAATAAATAAAATTGAGAAGAATAAAATAGAAAAAAATCAGTAAAACCAAGAGCTGGTTCTTCATGAATATAAACAAAATAGATAAGCCTCTAGCTAGACTTATTAAGAGAAAAAGAGAGTCAACACACATCAACAGAATCAGAAACGAGAAAGGAAAAATCACGACGGACCCCACAGAAATACAAAGAATTATTAGAGAATACTATGAAAACCTATATGCTAACAAGCTGGAAAACCTAGAAGAAATGGACAACTTCCTAGAAAAATACAACCTTCCAAGACTGACCCAGAAAGAAACAGAAAATCTAAACAGACCAATTACCAGCAATGAAATTAAAGTGGCAATCAAAAAACTACCGAAGAACAAAACCCCCGGGCCAGATGGATTTACCTTGGAATTTTATCAGACATACAGAGAAGACATAATACCTATTCTCCTTAAAGTTTTCCAAAAAATACAAGAGGAGGGAATACTCCCAAACTCATTCTATGAAGCCAACATCACCCTAATGCCAAAACCAGGCAAGGACCCTACCAAAAAAGAAACTAGAGACCAATATCCCTGATGAACGTAGATGCAAAAATACTCAACAAAATATTAGCAAACCGAATTCAAGAACACATCAAAAGGATCATACACCATGACCAAGTGGGATTCATCCCAGGGATGCAAGGATGGTACAACATTCAAAAATCCATCAACATCATCCACCACATAAACAAAAACAAGGACAAAAACCACATGTTCATCTCCATAGATGCTAAAAAAGCACTTGACAAAATTCAACATCCATTCATGAAAAAAACTCTCAACAAAATGGGCACAGAGGGCAAGTACCTCAACATAATAAAGGCCATATATGATAAACCTACAGCTAACATCATACTGAACAGTGAGAGGCTGAAAGCTTTTCCTCTGAGATCGGGAACAAGACAGGGATCCCACTCTCCCCACTGTTACTCAACATAGTACTGGAGGTCCTAGCCACGGTAATCAGACAAAACAAAGAAATACAAGGAATCCAGATTGGTAAAGAAGAAGTCAAACTGTCACTATTTGCAGATGACATAATGTATAAAAAACCCCAAAGACTCTACTCCAAAACTACTAGAACTAATATTGGAATTCAGCAAAGTTGCAGGATACAAAATTAACACACAGAAATTTGTGGCTTTCCTATACACTAACAATGAACCAATAGAAAGAGAAATCAGGAAAACAATTCCATTCACAATTGCATCAAAAAGAATAAAATACCTAGGAATAAACCTAACCAAGGAAGTCAAAGACCTATACCCTGAAAACTACAAGACGCTCTTAAAAGAAATTGAAGAGGACACTAGCAAATGGTAACTCATCCCATGCTTCTGGCTAGGAAGAATTAATATCGTCAAAATGGCCATCCTGCCCAAAGCAATATAGAGATTTGATGCAATCCCTATCAAATCACCAACAGCATTCTTAAATGAACTGGAACAAATAGTTCAAAAATTCATATGGAACCACCAAAGACCCTGAATAGCCAAAGTAATCCTGAGAAGGAAGAATAAAGTGGGGGGGATCTCGCTCCGCAACTTAAAGCTCTACTACAAAGCCATAGTAATCAAGACAATTTGGTACTGGCACAAGAACAGAGCCACAGACCAGTGGTACAGAATAGAGACTCCAAACATTAACCCAAACATATATGGCCAATTAATATACGATAAAGGAGACATGGACATACAATGGGGAAATGACAGACTCTTCAACAGACGGTGCTGGCAAAACTGGACACCTACAAGTAAGAGAATGAAACTGGATCACTGTCTAACCCCATACACAAAAGTATATTTGAAATGAATCAAAGACCTAAACATGAGTGACTTCTTCATGAACATATCTCCCCAGGCAAGGGAAACAAAAGCAAAAATGAACAAGTGGGACTATATCAAGCTAAAAAGCCTTTGTACAGCAAAGGACACCATCAATAGAACAAAAAGGTATCCTACTGTATGGGAGAATATATTCATAAATGAGAGATCCGATAAAGGGTTGACATTCAAAATATATAAAGAGCTCACACACCTCAACAAACAAAAATCAAATAATCAAATTAAAAAATGGGCAGAGCTGAATAGACAGTGCTCTAAAGAAGAAATTCAGATGGCCAACAGGCACATAAAAAGATGCTCCATATTGATTGTTATCAGAGAAATGCAAATTAAAACCACAATGAGATATCACCTCACACAAGTAAGGATTGCCATCATCGAAAAGACAAACAACAACAAATGTTGGCAAGGTTGTGGAGAAAGGGGAACTCTCCTACACTGCTGGTGGGAATGTAAATTAGTTCAACCATTGTGGAAAGCAGTATGGAGGTTCCTCAGAATAGAAATATCATTTGACCCAGGAATTCCACTTCTAGGAATTTACCCTTAGAATGCAGCACTCCAGTTTGAAAAAGACAGATGCACCCCTATGTTTATTGCAGCACTATTTACACCAGCCAAGATATGAAAGCAACCTAAATGTCCATCAGTAGATGAATGGATAAAGAAGATGTGGTCCATATACACAATGGAGTATTACTCAGCCATAAGAATAAAACAGTTCCTACCATTTGTAACAACATGGATGGAGCCAGAGGGCATTATGCTCAGTGAATTAAGCCAGGCAGAGAAAGACAAGTACCAAATGATTTCACTCATCTGTGGAGTATAAGAACAAAGGAAAACTGAAGGAACAAAACAGCAGCAGAATCACAGAACCCAAGAATGGACTAACAGTTACCAAAGGGAAAGGGACTGGGGAGGATGGGAGGGAAGGGAAGGATAAGGGCAGGGAAAAAGAAAGGGGGCATTACGATTAGCATGTATAGTGTGGTGGTGGCATGGGGAGGGCTGTGCAACACAGAGAAGACAAGTAATAATTTTACAGCATCTTACTATGCTGATGGACAGTGACTGTGAAGGGGCATGTGGGGGCGACTTGGTGAAGGGGGGAGCGTAGTAAACATAATGTTCTTCATGTAATTGTAGATTAATGATACCAAAATAAAAAAATAAGAAAAAAAGAGATACACAAAAGATATCTATTATGTAGTCCTGATAGACTTGGGTAACAATCTGTGAATAGTGAACAAAGAGAAATGCAGCTTTCAAACAAGTGGCATGCATGCGCACGCACACAAACATACACACACGCGAACAGAAGTAAAAAGTAACTGATATCTCTGAATCTACAGGGTCTTTGAGCAATTGTACAGAGACACCCAGATCTTAGTAAATACAGAACATGACACCAGGAAGTGTCTAGTATGGAGGCAAACCAGAAAAGGACTTGTGGAAGATACCAGTAAGACCACAGCAATGGTGGAGAAATCCAAACTGAAGAAGAATAGTGACAATTCTCTACATACACAGAGAAGTTTCCAATATTGATTTGTAGTCACTCCTCACAAAATCCCAATGTATACAGCATTTCTACTGGTCAGAAATAATAAAATCTGCTTAACTACATGTACTTCTCATTCTATTACATAGCTTTGTTCTTCCTTTGACTATTTTATATTAGTGAAGTTCAAAGATTTAAAAATTTTTCTTCAGGTATTGTTGTGGCTATGTAGAATTAGATTTCATTTACTATTTAGTATTTCAGTTAAGACTCCAGTACCAGAATTGAAAAGCCATGAGAGCTCCTTTAGATAACAAGACACAAGAAACAGCTGTTAGTGAGTTCAAGTCACCTCTGTTTCTTTATATTTATATCATAGACAGGTGTCCACATGGTTGTGATTTTATATATTATATTTGCATAAAGTAGACCTGCATTTTTGTTAGAAAAATTATTTCAACTTTTTAATGACAGAAATTTGGTATTTTTGGAGTGCTCACAGAAAGACCTACGGATGAAGTTTGACAATCTTTCTTTCATTAACACATACATGAAGCAAATCTTAATTTGTCTTGAAAAATGATATACTGTTACAAAGTTAACAAGATGATACATTTGGCAGCAAATACATTCATTCAAATACAAACAATTAAGAGAAATTACTTTTTAAGATTCTCATAACATGTGAACTTCCTCAAGAGGTAAAGATAATTTAAATTATTAAATTTAAATATTTAATAATTACAGAATTTCTAATATTTACCTGACAAAATAAGTTCCACCCTGCCACTTTAAACTGAGTAATCCTAACCAAAGTTCAAGAGTCATACAAAAAACCAGAAAGTAATCAGGCTTTACTTCCTTGACCACTCTTTGTACTTTAAAGACTTTATTGAAATATGAGGGTTTACAACAACTCTTAATTTTAAAAGACACTCTTGTGGATAATTTGTAATCAATAACATTTCATTTCACTAAACAATGTAAGTCAAACAGTATAAAACTTATGTAAATCCTTTGTTATCTGGCATTCTATTTAGTCGCCCATCAGCTGGCACTTTCATTCAGTTTTTGTACATATTTGATGTTATTAACAAGTGGGCTCTTTTTAAAATTTACAAGTATCTTCTAGTCCAAGAAATATTAAATTGTTCAGTGTTGTTTTATTATATTACATTTACTTGAAAACTTGTCATCAATTTTGACATACAAGGCGTGCTCTCTAGAAGTTGTAATAAAGTGTTTACTATAGTTTTTGTTAAAGGTCTCAACATTTAAATATCTTAGCTTACAGTTAGCATTTCACTTAACTTGGTTTTCTAAGGTTAAATATGTAAATGAACTTGAGGGGGGTAAAATTGCATTATAGTCAGTGTGAAACACAAACAAAATCTTTGGTAAAAATACAAAGCTTTTAAGTGTACATATATGTTAAATAGTGTAAAGTACTAAAATATTTTATTAATTTTTATTAATATTAATTGTACACTTCAATAGGGTGAATTCTGTAAGTAAAATATGCTTCAATAAAATTATGTTAAAAGGTTACAATAAGAGCTAAAATACAAATATCAATTCTTTCCAATTTAAAATTCAACTCAGCAAACAACAAATTTTATATCAGGAAACGCTTATAAAACATCTTACCTGTAAACAGTCTCTATGAAACCAAGCATTTTTACAACAAGGACTTCGTAATATGCTGTAAGTTGGAATAGGTTCAATGAATTCTAGGCAAATGGTGCATGGTAATGAGTCTCTACAATTATTAGACGTAATTATTTGAACAGGTTGATGTTTCCAACAAAATGACCTAAAAATACAAATTATTTAAAAATAACATCTAATAAATTACAGAGCATAACTAAGTTAGCGTTATAATTCATGAAGGAGAAAATTCATTCATATGTCTCTCATAATTAACCTACAATAGACTGGATTCTTGGCACTATAAATTAGATTATGGAGAGCTAGACTTTCACAATATTAACCTTTTGGTAGTGAGACTTACCTCACAGAATTTCAGTAACTAATATTATGTTGAGGATCTTATGGAATATTGTTAGCAACAGAGAACACCCATCCTTGTACTAAACACTGCACAGAATTAAAGAAGGAACTTAAGCTTAAAAGCAAATGTTTTAATGACAAGTAAAATGCAAATAACTTATTCCTAACACACTAAATTTTTTTCTACTTATATTTTCTAAACTGCAGTTTTTGTAGTAACAACTGTTAAGTAAGTCAAGAACACAAAGACTAAAAGAAAGAGAACACTCATGATACCAAATACCAAAATTTATAAATCTTTGATGTTTAAAGTTGGACTCAGTAAGTAAATATTTTGAGGGGCATCCCAGAGCATAACATTTCAATTCTGGACTCCACCAAATTTACACACCTTCAACTTACTCAGTGAGAAATACAAATAGCCCTGTGAAAGAAAAGTGGACTATTAAATCTTATAAAGAGTGACATAAAAATCTAGAATTACATAAGGTGGAAATTTTACCCAAGTAGGAATAAACTAACAGTTCCATATTATATTCTATAGCTGAAAGCTGATGGTGAGTATTAATCATGAAGCCCATTCCAGACATGGCCATTCTCAAGACTTTGAAGACAGAAATGACTCCATAAAGGAGGGGAGAAGTTATATATGTATACACACACACACACACGCACAGACACACACATCAGTCCCTACACCCCCCACAATGTATATGTATAAACTCAGGGCAGCTTTGAAAAATTTTACAAAGGAATTATATCACTGGGATAGCCATATCCATTTTCCACTTTTAACATTCATCTCTCATACATCAACAATTAACTCACGCAAAATTGCCAGTGAATTGGAAAATACATTCTCTCTGAAGTCCACATGGGAAATGATAACTTCGTTTACATCGGGGTGCAACACATCCAATTGAAGCACCAGTTTTCTTGCAAATAGAACATTTCTAGAAGAATATATGAAAGTAGGGGTCAAAACATACAAAGTTACATACTGTAATGTCACCAAGGTATAAGTGAACATTTCTTGTGGGGAGTCTGATTACAATAGCTGTGATTATGGTATATAAAAGGAACTTCCTGAAAAAAAATTGTTCTCCATTCCTACAACTTCTGATAAAGGAATTATCTCTAAGCTAACATGTGGATGACACAGAGAGGCTTCTTTTTCTACCTGCTAAAATATTTAAAACCTAGGGGTTTGTAAATATAATGAATATAATGGCTGTACATCAAAGTCCCATTCAAATCTCAATAGAAAACACCTAATTAGGAAATATTCACCAAGGAGAACAGCAAACAATACTAATAATCTATAAAAAAATCATCTAGGATTATTCTAACTAAATGAAAAAGTGTTTGATAACCACAGTATGTGAAACAGTGACTCTCAAAAAGACATGTTCAATATACACAATGGAATATTATTCAGCCATAAAAAGAAAAGAAATCCTGCCATTTGCAACAACATAGATGGATCTAGAAAGTATTATGCTCAGTGAAATAAGCCAGGCAGAGAGAGACAAATACCACGATTTCACTTATTTGTGGAATATAAAAACAAAGCGAAACAAAATGAACAAAACAGCAGTAGACTAATAAACACTGAGAAGTGACTAGTGGTTACCAAGGGGGCGGGGTAGGGGCAGGGTGGGGAGGTGAGGGGAATAAAGGGACACAATAATTTGCAATCACAATGTATGCTGGTCACAGGAATGGTAGTATAGCATAGAGAATACAGTTAATGACTCTGTAACATCTTTCTACATTTATAGATAGTAACTGCAATAGAGGGGGTGAGTGTTAAGTAATATGGGTAAGTATTGAATCACTGTATTGTACATTTGAAACCAACATAAGATTATATATCAATAATTCAATAAATAAATAAATATATGAATTATAAAACTTGTAAAAAAAAAAGACATGTTCAAGCCATTAATTCCTACTACCTATGAATGTGACTTATTTGGAAATAGGGTCTTTGTAGATATAAGTTAAAGATCTCAAGATTAGATCACCCTAAATCAAAAGACTGGTGTCTTTATAAGAGAAAGGAGAGGGAGATTTAAGACAGACATAGAGAGGGAGAGGCCATGTGAAGTGGAAGCATAGATTGGACTTACGTTGCCACACACCAAGGAATTCCAAAGGCTGCCAGTAGCCACCAGCTCAAAGAGAAGCATGGAATGGATTCTCTCTCAGAGTTTCCAGACAGAAGAATCAATCCTTCTGTCTTGGAACTACAGGTTTCCAGAATTGTGAGAGAATAATTTTTGTTTTAGGCGACCCAGCTTGTGGTAATTTATTACAGCAGCTCTAGGAAACAAATACACCACCACTGCCACTAACTGAAATGTAACTATGGTTTATGAACAGAAAGACTATTAGATGAATCAGTCCTTACTAAAATAAAGAGAAGTACCTAAAACATCTTGGAACCCTTGAGATGGCCATTATAATGGCCACTACTAAAAGGAATATACGGTCTTACTGCTGCCCCCTCAAGCACCACCAGCTCATAGGAGAATACTTTGCCAAGTCTCTCCCAAGTAAACTGACACATGGAATTCTAGTTTAAGGTCACAAATGGAGACAACCTCTTCAGGATCAAGATATTCTCAAAGGTTCCTAAAACACACAGGAAGGACTCAGACATTTTAAGAAAACTGGCATTTTTAGACTGTTAAGGGGACCTTGAGAGGCCATCTTTCGCAAGTTCACTTTCATCTGGAAGCTGAGGAATTGAGAGTAATACTCTCACGTGGTCTTTAGATAAATGCCACTGCTAATCCTTTCACCAAGGTTTTCCCTTGTGCCTGAGAGCCTTTATTTTACCATCAAGCCCCCAAGCATCCTCAGTATCTTCAAAAATAATTGCTCCCATTTCTTTGCCTTAACTAAAATAAAGGTCTGTACATGCTTCTCTAAGAGAATTTCTTGAATGAAGCTGCATATTTTCCCATCCTTCTTAATTACCAGACTTGGCAAGGGGTGGGGAGTGGGATATGGACAAGGATAGGAAGGAGAACAAACAGAACATTATTGTAGTTCTCTGTTGCAGATTGTAGGTAACTACTTTATGTTCACACTTAAAAAAATACAGTCCTTTGAGCTATGATATTTACCGTTACCTACTAACTTCCTGGTCACTCCTCCACCTCCAAACTTTGGCACCTTGATAACTGTATTTTAATTCTTGTTATCATTCTAAACAACTTCATTGATGGGACAACCTTTCTTTAACTTCCTTCATCTCTAAATCAGTGTAACGATGAACTCTCTCACCACCCAAAACTGCTCCACCATGGACATCATCAATTCCAGTACCATATTCTGTACAAAAATCCCTATACTGCTAACCTTCTCATTTTCTAACTCTCATTATTTCTACCCAAACCACATGGAAACCCACAGTCCTCTCCCTGTGTGTGAATAGCAACTGTCACACAGAAGGTCCACAACATATAAATGAATACATGAGAGGTTAAAGTTTAGAGTACTTATCCTGGAGACTAGAAGAAGGCACTGAACATATAAGAACAATGCCACAGAAGGGCCACAAAAGGTATGGAGGTCATAAATTATTGGTCTGCACAGTTGTGTAATCTCCATCTAAACCCATCATTCCAACCCAGCAACTGAGGCATAAGACGAAAAGCAAATGGTCACATTGAGTAAGATATGAGGGTTTAAAGAAAGCAGGGTGGATCTATGGTAATAATTCTAATATTAAGAGTGGGTGAAATGGTGGATAAGTTGGAATAAGATGAAGTAAAATCAGTATTGGCACATGAACTATCCATGGTCATTAAGCTCTTCTATTTGCAAAAATGCAAAATGTTCTAAAATTTATAGTATTTGACAAAAATAAGCATTGGAACATAAAATCAAAGCCTTACAAATTTCCTGTAGAGAAATGAATGGAAATTCAGACTTCCCCAGTATTGACAATATTTACGATAGTTAGTGTAATGAGTAAAACAATTTACTTACCAGTTTAGAAGCTCTATTCACTTCTTTTCTGATGTCTTCTACTAGAAAACCATAAACTCCTTCTTCTTCTTTACCTCTCTGCCAAATTCCACTTGACATCAACTATGAATTTATTCTCAATTAGAAAATAAACTCTAAGAAATCAGTTTGCAATAAAATATATATATTCCAATTAAAAATGGGCATAAAACAACTCAAATTTCAATTATCTCTTAGTCAATAATACTTATTTATCATGGTCAAAGAAGCTATTCATATTCTTTGATTTGGATCACACTGTATATTAACAGTTCATATAACCAAGCTGGTTTCTAAAGTATTCCAGGAAACAACAAAAAGGAAGTAAGGCAGGAAGGAAAACAAAAAACACCTATAATTAAGCTTTCAGAAAAAAAGTGGTAAATATTTAAACTTGTTAGTAACAGTAAATACTATGGAGATAGTTCAGATTATCAATGATATTTTGGACTAACTTTAAATCTAGCTTGATTCTGAATCATAAAAGGCATATTTACAGGGAAACGTATTGGACTGCAGTTACGTAAGTTTGAATTTTTAAAAATCTGATTTTAACTTCAGTTTAAATATGTTAAGGAAGCATGAATCAAGAAAAAGCATGTGACTATGAATTAAAAATCCTGGCTTGCAAACCAGACTTTGTGTCCAACTTTCTGGAATCTTCCACAAGTAATTTAATGTCTCTGACCTTAAACACAAAAATGAAAACACTGGATGACACTGTCTCTAAATCTCTTTCAGCAATAACATTCTACTACTATTTGCAACATTACTGTTCTTTTCTGTTCACAGTGAAATAGAATCTTACAAGTGTTGAGCCTAAGGTCAGTACATTTTTGAGTAATTATACTCATTAATAAAATAAGACAGAATATAAAGGTAATTTTGATATGATCAACCAAGATATATAATTAAAAAATAGTTCAAATTTGTGATTAAAGAAGAGGCTTATTTTAATCAGTATAATATATCCTAAAGAAAACTAAAAGTGATACACATTGCTTAAAAATTAGTTATGAAGAAATAACTAATAAAATAACTCTCCTAATTCTACTGCACAAGAAGTAAAATGAACTCTTAGAAAAATGAAAATGTTTTATGTTGTGATACAAAGTACAATAGACTCCAATTTACAAATTTGGAATGCCAACTTTTTGCTCCCTCTAGTCTTGGTACAAAGTAATTAGGTTCCTAGACCAGTCTACAATTTAACCCATAGGATAGATACTTGATACACAAAAATGTAGTCTCAGAGACCCACCAAGGAATACATTAGATGGTTTCTCAAGGAAGCAGATAAAGAGCTTTAACTTGGATGCTGTGCTGTGTATAAAAATATGTCCACAAATTTGTTGACTCTTTCCTTTGAGAAATGGGGCCTAAGTCCCTTCCTGTTGAGTGTGGGCTAGACTTAATGACTTACTTCTAACACACAGAATAGAGCGAGAGTGACAGTGGTATGTGCTGTGAAGACTAGGGCATATGGTTCTGTTTCAGTGTATCCATCTGCCCTTCTTTCTCTTTCATTACTTGCTCTGGGAGAAGACAGATGCCATGCTGTGAGTAGCCCTTTGGAGCCTGCCTAGGTAGTAAGCAACTGAGGCCAAAAGTCACATGAATGAGACAATGCAAGTGGATCCTCCAGCCTAGTCAAGCCTTCAGATGACTGAACAGTGGCTGATATCCTACTCACAGCTTCATGAAAGACACTGAGCCAGAACTACCCAGATCAGCCAATACCAGATTCATGATCCTCAAACTATTTTGAGATTATAAATATCGTTTAAACTGCTAAATTTTAGGATAATTTGTGAAGCAACAATATGTAACTGATACAGTATGAAGAAGTAGTGTACATACTAATGCAGCTTTAACACGCTAAGGCAGTGATGGTGCCACTAGTATCTGAACGCACAAATTCAATGAGATGAGAAGTTGGTGGAGGAGAGGGAGAACAAATGAGGGACTAATTCTCAGTATGAAACCACTTTTTCTTCTGAGTGACTCATAAATTAACCTGTTTCCTTTCCCACAGATATTTAATAGCTTTAGTCAAAAATTTTTTCTAGATTTTCTGTGAAATAAAACACTTTTCTTCTATTCCCTGAAAACAAGTCTTTTCAGAGACTTATCACTAGCAACACTGGAAACAAGATAGTAAAAAGAAAAACTCTCTTAGAGACCTAAATATTTTTCTCCTTTCTTCACTTAGGTGATAAGTGAAGAAACAGGTAATGATGAAAGGTCTTTTATGTACCAGGTAATAATGAAAGGTCTTTTATGTACCAAGCAATCTCAGAATTTTAGAAATTGATAAATTTAAATTCTTATTTTTACATATAGGCAAAATGAGATCCAGATTAAATGACTTATCAATAATTCTCACAGACCAGTCATCAGGATCTAAATCTCCTAAGAATATCAAATTTCCAATATTTAATTATAAATTATACTCACCAAACAATAGTAATGTACAGTGAGATTCCATTTCTCATTAGTTTTCTTTTCTCCATATTTATTAGGACAGTCATCATTTTTTCGACAGAAAACACAAACTAACAGTGAAAAAAGTAAATAGATATAAAAAATATTTTTCAATTTAAAAAACCCTACAAAATTGGTACTTCTCTCAACTGATGTGTTTAATTCTTCCCAATAGAGCAAATCACATTATCAGTAACTTAAAATTTCCAATACCTACTTCTAGAACAAAAATGTGACTTAACGTTTTTTTCCATTAATTTCTAATGATGAATTCCAGTGTGTATTTAAAATGGCAACTTGGAGGGCAACAACACTGAAAATAATAGCTTAGGGAACTCCAAACTCCATCTTTCCATTACAGCAACAATTAAGCTGCCCAAAACTGTCAGATTCAACTTTTCAGAACCTGAAATCTAATTTTAAAACTTACAACAGTTAGGAGAATGCTTAATAAAGAAATAAGCTGCTAAATTTTGATGAGAACTTTGTGGCATTTTAACTTACCTGCCTACCATTCCCCACTCTCCAGCTGGACAATGGCCTTGGGTATGATGGCCCATGTTCCTGGTATAGACTGTTCAAGAGGAGGTAATATTCACCTTTGTCTCAAAGGAATGTGATTGTGTGTTTTGACCTGTGTGGTTGGCTCCTTTATGGATGGGTTTAGATGCTTGCCCTTATTTCACCTGCCTTCAACTTTCTCAGAGCTGGAGCTTGAATGTTTGTCAAAAGCATTTAAGACAAATACTAGCTATAGCAACTTGGAGCAAAGGAAAACAGGGAAATCCAGTTATAGACTGAAAAAGCTAGAAAAGAGGAGCCTGGGAAAAAGGGTCACATAGGGGAATTAAAGGCTTTGGGAATCTCCCACATATCCAGGGTTATCTAGAAGGACATGCACATGTCCAGGGCTGGAAGCATACTCAGAAAGGACTCCAGAAACCCTAACCTTTCACTCTTGAATGATCTTTAGACTCATGCTAGCCTATATGAAAAAAGAAAGATCACAAGTCAATAACTTAATTGTAACTTTAAAGAACTAGAAAAGGAGAGCCCAAAAGCCAGTAAAAGGAAAGAGAGATAAATGAGCAGAGATAAATGAAATAGAGAATAGAAAACAATACAGAGAATCAATAAAAAAAAACCAAGGCTGGCTCTTTGAAAAGGTCAACAAAACTGACAAACCTTTATCTAGACTGAACTAGAGAAAAAAAAAAGAGAGAAGACTCAAAACTATGACAAAGCTACAGAAATCTTAACAGTGTGGCACTGACATACAGGTCAATGTAAAAGATGAGTCCAGAAATAAACCCGTGCATCCATGGTCAATTAATTTTGAACAAGCATGTCAAGACCATTCAGTGAGGAAAGAAGTCTCTTCTTAGAAATTGTGCTGTAACAACTGGATAGCCACATGCAAGATAATAAAATTGAACCCCTACCTCACACCACATATAAAAATTAAAACAGATCACAGACCTAAATGTAAGAGATAAAACTATAAAGCTCTTAGAAGAAAACTTAGGGGTAAATCTTCATAGCCTTGGATTTGGCAACGGTTTCTTAGATATTCTGTGACATCAAAAGCAAAAGCAATTAAAGAAAAAAACAGATAAATTAGACTACATCAAATTTAAAATGGGCATCCAAGGACAAGACCAAGAGAGTGAAAAGAAAATCTACAGAATGGAAATACTATATTTGGAAATCATATACCTGTTAAGGGGTCTAGAGCCCAGAGTGTGTGGGAAAGTCTTACAACTCAGCAACAAAATATAACCCAGTTTTAAAATGGAACAAAGGATCTGTACAAACATTTCTCCAAAGATACATAAATAGCCAAGAAGCACATTAAATGTTATTTACTACCATTAGACACCAGGGAAATGAAATCAAAACCACAATGAGATCCCATTTTACACCCACTTAGGATAGCTACAATCAAAATGTTAGATAATAACAAATGTTGACAAGGATCGGGAGAAATAAATACTTGCACACTAATGTTCAGTGCAGCTCTGTTCATAACCGAAAGGGAAAACAAACCAAATGTCCATCAATGGATGTATGAAAAGATAAATACCACATATCCATACAATCAACTATATTCAACTATAAAAAGGAGTGAACTGATACATGGATGGGCCTAAAAACATTATGCTAAGTGAAAGGCACCAAGCATAAAAGGTGCCATGTTATACGATGCCATTTATAGTAAGATTACATTATTCAGAATAGGTAAATCCACAGAGACAGACAAAAAGCAGACTGATGGTTTCCAGGGACTGAGGACAGGGGAAATGAGAAGTAACTGTCTAGTGAGCACAGAGTTTCCTTTGGAGGTAATGAAAATGTTTGTAACAAGATAGTGGTGTGGGTGCACAATGTTGCCAATGTACTAAACGCCACCAAATTGTACACTTCAAAATAGTTAAAATGGTGAGTTTTATACTGTGTGTTTCATGATAATAATAATAGTTTTAAAAAGGCAAATTGCAGTCAGGGAGATCTGAGTTAAGACTCAGCTCCACAACCTTGCTGTGCAACCTTGGACAGGCCACATACACACTTTATGGCCCTGTTTCCTCATCTTAAAAATGAGAAAAACAACACCACAAACCTCAAACTATGCCTTAAGGAGGAGTAAATGAGATAGTATACAGCAATATAATGAAAAGGGTGTGAAACACAGATAGAACTCAAGAAATATTAGTATTACAATTATTGATCTTTTCTAATGATTTTACTTGTGCAAAAATTTTAATAACATACTAAAAAATTCCAATGACATGCCAATAAAACAATGAGAAAATCACTAGCTAAAGAGAAAAGCCTGAGGCTCTCAAGGCAGCAGATCAACACAAGATAGAAGCTTGAATATCTAAATGACTACAGGCAGTCAAAACTCCCTATCTGTCCTATTTGCCCTAACCAATCCACACTGGACTGTAATGTCAGTAATAAAATTTTACTGTGTTAGACCAGGAAAACTTCAGGGTTTACCTATTACAGCAGTTAGTCTTACTTACCTTGCCTAATATATGCAATCAAGAATGGATGTTATGCTTTGAAAAGGTCCTATATTTGTTAGCAGGCTACTTACAAAGTAGATTCCAGGACTAGAAAGAAAGACCATGTGCTAATATTTCAAACTGTGAAATATGCTCCCTCTGTATTTGTCTTCATTCACTCCAGTTTAATGAAATAAGCCATAATGAAAAGCCCATTCTCCCAGTCTTTCAAAAAATTTCAGCTCCCTGTCCTTCCATACACAAAGTAACAGACCACATTAACTCCAGCAAATTGCTATTTGTTCACTGGACATCTTACACCTGCAGTTCCCACTTTAACTCCTTCATCCCCAGTGCCTATACTTTTAATTATAAGTGTGCATACAGCTATCAAGAGGAAGAGGAATACAAGGAATTAGCTGAGACTGCTGGATTCGTCAAGAGGAACACTGGATGGTGCTGCACCTGCTAGATGATGTGGGCCCCTGGCTTTTCATGTTTCCCTCTTTCCCTTTACCCAGTACAGAGACCCTGAATGTGGTACAGACTAAGTTTCAGGCATGCATTTTTATGAGTATATTACTTTTGTTTGTATTCATACTTTGTTTCTAAATTTGAATGTTAAAGTAAAATTGTTCTGACTCCATTAAGATCACCTTCTATAGTAAATGATACTGGCTGTATTACATTAATGAAATAAACACGTACATGTAAGTAAAAACTGAGTCAGTCAGGAAAAATATGACATGAGTAACAGTGTAGGTAGTTTTTGCATGTGGCAAGTTTGTGAAGGTAATCCATAAATTACTGTCTCAGAACTATTAACATACAGTTAGAAGTCGTAGGTAAAAGCAAAGTAGAAGGACTTGTACAAGCACAAATTTCTTTATCCAACATGATGTGGAGTTAAAAGATACTCTCTATAAGTGATGTAAGATAGTTTTAAGTATAATACTTTGAGAAGGAATCAAAAATAAATCTTAGGATAGATGAGGGGAGAAGTAGTGCTATAGGAATATAAAGTAACAATTTGATTTCTCATCTTCCATAATAGCAAGTCAATATATGTTTATGTCTAATAAATGAAGAAAACAACACCTAAAAGCAAAGGTCTGCATCTATTTGAGGAGATTTCTGCGAGCACTTAGAGAGTTTCTTTTTCATGTTCAAACTTTTGTGTATTGTTTAAACTGTTCTTACCTGCAATTCCTTTTATAAGAAAAAGTCACACAAAAAGGTGAAAATTTTCTACTTATTAAATGACTTACTCAGATACAAGCCATACCTCATAAGTACATACAGATAATACAAATAAAATTTGGCAAATTGTCCCCTTACAGCAGATTTTGCTGAAAAGAATACATTCAATGTTATAAATTGGTATACGGATGTATGAATCAAGGGATCAAGGAATTCATTCCTATTGTTTGAGTAGCATTCTAAATAATTTCACTGTAATAAAAAAGCAAGAGTAAAATATTTTTAACATTTTAAATTATATTTGAAAAATTTTTAAATACAGCTACTTACCAAGATTCTGTGAGCCACCAGGTTTACTTTCATTCATTTTACTAGGAAAAATAGAAAGATACAATATAGCCATCTTAATTTGACAAGTTTCAAATTATCCATTTTAACTAAATTTAGTCAATACATGAGACTATAAATAAGCTGCATAACCATTTCTTACTCTAGTACTTAATTTTCCCTCCTCACACACATCTAATACCAGTAGTTCTCAACAAGGGCTGTTAAGTCTGTGGACACTGTTAAAATTAGAAGCAATGTCTTTTTAGCTATCAAAAAGATTTAAGATGACCTCTAGCATTTAGTGGAAAGGGGCAAGGACTATAGGACATCCTGCAACCCAAAAAACATCTGCACAACAAAGAAGTCTAGACTTTCAAATTTCCAGCTGGCTATTCAAGTAGGCAAAAAAACACCTATTTATAATTACATTAACCTAGAACCTAAGCCCATTTTACACATCAATATAAAAAATTATTTTTCTTGCTGTTTTAGGACAAAATGATATTTCCTATTATAACTCCCACGTAAGTCAGGGAAATTTGTGTTTTGTTTCGTTTTACCAAAGCTTTACCAGGAATTGTTTGTTTAGGGAAAATATATCATCAGTGCAATGCCATTTGTATCTGAGTAGCCTAAAAAAATTGTCTTTTGTCAGGCTATACTTGTTGCGTTTGTGGGGACTCTATATAGCACTGCAAACATCGGACTGCTGTATTCACATCTTCCAGTACAGTGCTCAACCATTTACATACTGAAAGACATTGATCTGTCTCTGCTGCCTCACTCCCCACTAGTTAACATAAAATTACTTACATTCATTACTGAAACACAAATTTTTCTACCTGAAGGGCCCCCACCAGTAAAATGGCAAACTTCCGGCTTCTCTTCGGGGTTCCTTGGTTCCCGCCGGAGCCACCTGAAGCCCAATCACCTCTCGCCCCCCTCCCAATCCCAGCACCTAGCCAACAGCCACCAGCCCCGTAGAAGTGACACCTCAATCAGCTCATGCCCCTTCCTATATAACCCAGCACCTATCCCTAATAAAGCGGAATTCTCCAGTGAACTGCTGCTGTGTGTCGCTCCTTTCCTTTCATTGGTGCCGAAACCCGGGAGATGGGACACCCCAACTGGGCCCCGTCTCCCCCGACACCAGCAGCAGCTTGCACTCGTCCTCTTTTTCCGGCGCTGGCTCATCACACTCACCACTCCTCTCTGGCCTTTAGGTAAGTTTTCCCCCTGGAGTGGGCCACTCTTCCCGGAGCTATCGCAGTGCCATTGACCGTGATCGTCCGGCAAGGCCCTGATGCTCGGGGATGAGGAGGGAACTCTCCCCGCCTCAGGCCTTCACGGCTGCGGTGGACCCTCAGACCCCTCCTCCGGCAGCCATAAATCCCTGCCTCAGGCCTTCACGGCTGCGGCGGACCCTCAGGCCCCTCCTCCGACAGTCATAAATCCCCGCCTCAGGCCTTCACGGCTGCGGCAGACCCTCAGGCCCCTCCTCCAACAGCAATAAACGAGGTGACTCCTTTGCAGATGAGAATGCTCCTTTTTCCCCCCCTCCTCCTTCTGTTCCGTCCGCCGAAATCTGTTCTGTCTGCCGAAAATTCCTAGCGCTAGGTACCTCGTGACTCCGGCAAACTGCCTTCTTAGGGAAGTCTGGGTGACGACCCACACTTCCTAAGAAATTCCGACTCGTATACGAGTTTCCGCAGACCACCAAGGATCATCGGGACGCCCTTTGTCTCCTTGCGGTCTGCTTCCAGTCCGAGGATCTCCGTTCGTCTTCCCCCCTGTTTGTCTCCTTCTCTGTCCTTTAGCCATGGGAGGCTCCTCATCCCTCCCTGAAAGTTCACCTCTTGAATGCCTGCTTAAGCATCTGGCTACCCTCTCCCTGACGCCTGATATAAAACCAAAACTTCTCTGTAAATACTGCTCCCAAGATTGGCCGACATACCCCCTAGACAATAA
Organism: Manis javanica; assembly: GCF_040802235.1. Taxonomy (NCBI): domain Eukaryota; kingdom Metazoa; phylum Chordata; class Mammalia; order Pholidota; family Manidae; genus Manis; species Manis javanica. Next base: position 67,411,044 of record NC_133163.1, read on the forward strand.
CAACCAATGGCCCGCAGGGGGAACTCTTGATCCTAACATCACTCACAATCTCTTTAACTACTGCCAGCGCCTGAAAAAATGGAAGGAGATTCCCTATATCAAAGCTTTACGCCTCCTCCTCTCCCCGCCCCCTCCCAAGTTCTCCTAGCCTGCAAGCAGCTGCCCCGCAGAAGCCTCCTGTTCACTCCCTTTCCCTTCTTCTCCTACAACAGCCCTTCTCCCTTCCTCCCCCACCATCTCCTCCCCCATCTCACCTCCTCCGCCTTCGTCCCCCACAGATTAAGCCTGAGCCTTTCAGCCCCCCCCTTTAACTAGGTCCCGGGGGCCTCCTCCGTCTTTGCCCTCATCACCTGTTTCTCCCCTGTTAGGGACCACCTTTGTCTTCTCACATGTTTGTAGGGAGAATGGGAAAGCACCTTTCCCCATGTCTGAACACAGCATGGGAAAGCACAAGCTAGAGAACAACCGGTGCAGTCCTTGGAAGTTATCTGTCCACAAAAACATATCTTGTCCTCAAAGACGAGCCAAGACTCCTTACTCTGAAAATAGGGAGACCTTGAAGATGTGTAGAAACACCTCCCCTGCTTCTAGCTATGCCCTTCCCCCACTTGCCAATGTGCCAGGAATGGAGAACAAAGAACATTCTGTTTACGCATTCCATAAGCAATTAACTGGAGCCCTGCTGTAGCTCAGTTAGTAGAGCATGGGACTCTTAACCTCAGAGTCATGAGTTCTAAGCCCAACTAGAGCGGCAGAGGCAAGTAGCTGGGCTGCTGGCTGGCGACACGTGGGTCTGATTCTTTCTTTATTTTCTTTGCCCCCCTTCTGCACTTCAGGACCTGCTCGACTAGACACAGCTAGGCTGCGTCACTCCCCCACAGACTGAGCCAGAACCCTCAGTCCCCCTCAGACTTGGTCCCGAGGGCCTCCCAAAATTATTGCCCCCCTCCGGGAGGTAGCAGGATCCAAAGGCATCGTGCGCGTTCACGTCCCTTTCTCCTTAGGAGATTTAGCCCAACTAGAGAAACACCTAGGTTCCTTTTCCACTGATCCCACGACATACATCAGGGAGTTTCAATGGACCCTCCAGTCTTACAGCCTCACACATCATGACATTTTCATGCTCCTGGCCAACACTCTCCTCCCTGAAGAGCGTAGACGAGTTTAGGGCTTCGCCCAAACGCACGCTACCGAAACCCACAGGACTGACCCCACTGCTGTCCCCAAACAAGACCCACACTGAGATTATAACACCGCCATGGGTCTCCGCTCTCGAGATATTTTTGCCTCCTGCTTAATAGGAGGACTGAAAAAGGCAGCTCGTAAAGTAGTCAATTTTCAAAAGCTCCAAGACATAATTTAAAAGAGAGACAAAACCCCCTCTGAGTTCTTAGACAGACTCACTCAAGCCCTATTACAGTATACCAGCCTGGACCCAGAAACACCTGAAGGAAGACATGTCCTTATGACATACTTCCTAGCTCAAAGCTACCCCAACATTAAAGCTAAACTCAAAAAGTTAGAACAGGGCCCCACCACCCCACAGACTGAGATCCTAACAGTGGCCTTTAAAGTCTTCCATAACCAGGAAGAGGAGAAAGAACACCATAAACAAAAGACTGATCAGGCCAATTTCCCAATGTTGGCCCAGCTGATAAAACCACAACCTGGGCGCCCCTCTACAAACAAGCCCCCCCCAGGAGCTTGTTTCAAGTGCGGAAAAGAGGGACATTGGTCAAGGGTGTGCCCCTCCCCCAGATCTCCTACCACCCCATGCCCCAGATGCCACAAAAAGGGCCACTGGGGGTCTAATTGCCCAACCACCCGAAGGGGAGGCTGGATGAACAACCCCCATCCTAAGCCCACCGTAGTGGGGCTGGCAGAAGAAGATTGACGGGGCCCGGGGGCTTCTGGCCCGACCATTTCCATCACCAAACAGGAGCCCAGGATTACTTTAACAGTAGACAGTTGCCCCATCTCCTTCCTCCTAGATACAGGAGCCACCTTCTCAGTCTTGCGAGAATACCGGGGCCCTACGACGCCAGCCATTACTCCTATGGTCAGGGTAAGACGTAAACAGATTTTCCCATTAAACACCCCCCCTTTTTATGCACAATCCAAGACAATCCCATACCTTTCTCCCACTCCTTCCTGGTTATGCCCCAGTGTCCCATCCCTTTACTAGGACGGGACATCCTTTCTCTCCTCCACGTTTCCATAACTATATCCACTCCCCCAGCCCCCAGCCCAGTACTCCCTTTCTGATGGCCCTCATAGTCGACGACCCCCCTCTACCCAATGAAAGCTCTGGTTCCGCCCTCATACACCCAGTAAATCCCAAAGTTTGGGACATTACAAGCCCCTCCGTGGCTCTATGTCCTCCTGCCTCTATCACATTACGTGATCCCTCTCAGTATATCTGTCAGGCCCAATACCCCCTAACCACTTCATCCCTCATAAGCCTCCAACCCATCATTCAAGATCTCTTAAACAAAAATTACCTCAGACCCACTCACTCCCTGTTTAATACCCCCATATTAGCTGTTAAAAACACCAACAGATCTTTCCGCCTTGTCCAAGACCTTCGCCTCATCAACATGGCCATTGTCCCTATCCATCTCTTAGTTCCAAATCCGTACACCCTTTTATCGCAGATCCCTGCCTCAGCCTCCCACTTCTCAGTCCTAGATCTCAAGGATGCATTTTTTTCTATCCCTCTAGACCCCTCCTCCCAAGATTTCTTTGCCTTCAACTGGACGGACCCATACACAAGACATTCTGAACAACTCACTTAGACAGTTTTGCCACAAGGCTTCCGAGATAGTCCCCATATTTTTAGACAGGTCCTAGCTCAGGACCTCAAACAGTTTCATCATGATCACTCCGAGTCCACCTTATTACAATACATGGACAATCTTCTACTCTGCAGTCCCTCATGGGAACAGTCTCAACTTGACACTGCCTCCCTACTTAACCTTCTAGCTTCCAGAAGTTACCGAGTATCCCCCGTCAAAGCTCAAATCTCTTCCCCTCCTGTCACTTACCTCAGATTCCTTCTATCTCAACAAAGAAAGTCCATTACCTTAGACAGAAAACGGCTCGTCTCTGACCTGCCCGTTCCCAAAACTAAGACAGAAATCCTTTCCTTTCTAGGCCTGGCTAGATATTTTACAGCGTAGATCCCTAACTTCTCCCTGTTGGCAAGACCCCTATATGACCTCAGCAAGGACCCCCCTGAAGAACCATTATCCTCCTCACCCCAACACTTCTTCACTAAGCTCCGTCAAGCCCTTGTGGAAGCCCCAGCTCTCCATCTTCCTGATTTGTCGAAGCCCTTCTCATTATACATTCATGAGAGGTCCAGTCAAGCTCTAGGAGTCCTAGGCCAATATTATGGCCCATCCTTTGCCCCAGTAGCTTATCTCTCCAAGCAATTAGACCCCACAGTTCGGAGATGGGCCTCCTGCCTACGAGCATTAGCCGCTAGACAGCTTTTGCAGAAGGAAGCTCATAAACTGACATTCAGGGCGCCCTTACCATTCTGTCCCCACATCACCTAAAAGATCTCTTAACCTACAAAAGTTTACAGACTCTCCCTCCCTCCAGACTCCTGACCTTACTGTCCTCTTTCCTCCAAAATCCCGTTCACCCCCTTTGCCATCCATACCCGAATCATGACTTTTTCCTCCTTTACTGCTCTCTTGCTTTTTTTCCCTCATTCCTATTGTCTTCCCCACCACTCCGGCCTCCTTTGTATGGCGATTCAAAGTCAGACAGACTTACACACAGCATCAAACAAAAGTTACTGCCCTCACTGCCACACCAGACTGCCCTCTGAAAAGCTGCTCTGAGCCTTTATACCTCCACTTTCCTCCCTCCACCGAAGTGTTCACTAGCAGCTACCCTTATTCTCCCTACCTCTGCTTCCTCTATGACCAAAAACAAGCCTATTGTAGGCAATGGTCAGACACCTACAGGAGATGTCCCTACTAGTCTTGTGCCATTCACTACATGGGTAAGTTCCAGTACCCACAGTATTACTCCTCCAACCGTTTCATGAAATATCCCAATAGCTCATTCTCCTTATCAATCCCAGATCCCTGGGACTCTCGATGGGCTGCCAGAGTCACAGCCTCAGTTTACTATGGGGGGTCCTTGACCCCCCACGGTACCCTTCATATCTCTCGAAAGTATGTTCCCTCTCATTCCCAGATCTCTCAAGTTGCATTAGATATTGGACATTCCGAAAAAGTCATTATCCAAACTCTTGACGGCGCCTCTTCATCTTCTTATCCCCGCCCCTCTTCCAATTTCTCCTACTCTTAGTTACAGCTCATTCAAGACACCACCATCTTTCTCAACCACACCCTCAACACTGCCAATTGTTTCTTGTGTGCATCACTACAGTGCCCACTGCTGGCCGCCGTGCCCCTTAATATTTCCAACTATTCCTTCCATGCAGAAGGACAACCCCTCTGCCCCCTGGCAGACATACCCCTATGGGAACCAGAATACGCAGATAATCTCACCATCCACCACTGTGTAGGCCCAACTCCACCCCTCTCCAGCGCACTTCACTGTCTCTCTATCCACACCCCTACCTCCGGCTCTAAGACTTTTACGCAACCGGGACACTTCTTTTAGTGTAATGGCAGTCTTTTCAACTCACTGCCTCTCAACTCCAGCACACCCTGCATTCTCATCACCCTAATCCCACAGCTTACACGTTACAGCATGGCAGAATTTCTTGAGCTCCAACCTCCCTTGCCCTTGCGCACAAGAAGGGCTGCTTTCCTTCCCATTATGGTCGGTATTTCCCTAGCCACCTCAGCCATTGGGGTAGGATTTTCAGGGAGATCCTTGGGTCACTGTCTATAGGCAATTAGAAATCTCAACACCAAACTTGAAAGAGCCCTGACATCCACTGCCGATTCCCTAGCCTCTCTCCAAAGACAGGTCACTTCGCTAGCTAAGGTCACCCTTCAAAACCGGCAGGCCTTAGATCTGCTTACAGACGAAAAAGGCAGCACCTGCGTCTTCCTCCGTGAAGAGTGCTGCTATTACATCAACGAATCCGACATTGTAGAAACTGATACCACCAAACTCACCGACCTTGCCTCCAGTCTTCACTCTGCTTCCAATTCCAACCCATTCTCGTCAATATTAACAAACCCCCTCCTCACCTAGCTCTGGCCCATTGCAGGCCCCATAATAGTCATTCTTCTCACCTGTCTCTTCTTACCCTGTATAATAAAGTTCATCAAATCCCAAGTCGGAAAAATCTCTAATCAAGCTTTCAACCAGCTTTTACTCAGGAACTACCAGCTTCTGGCCACAGAAGATCCCTCACCCTCACGTGACCTCCTCACCACACGCTGAGATGGACCCCTCTCTCCGCTGGAAACTGTTCCTGGAAACAATGGCCGCAGACGCCTGGCTCCTGACACCCATATCCTCTTAGCACCATTAGAATCAACAGGTCCTTAACCTATGGTTACAGAGAACCTTCACTGATTTCCAACCTGAAGAAGTCCACATCTACTCATCCTTACTGTGGGGAGTCCAATCAACCCTTTCCTCCCAATCCTCAAGCCCTCACTCCCTTCTCCGCCCCTGTTCAGCAGGAAGCAGTCAGAGAGAAAGCAATGTCCACAACCCCATAGAGGAGAAAGGGGGGAATGAAGGGCCCCCACCAGTAAAATGGCAAACTTCCGGCTTCTCTTCGGGGCCCTTGGTTCCTGCCGGGGCCACCTGAAGCCCAAACACCTCTCGCCCCCCTCCCAATCCCAGCACCTAGCCAACAGCCACCAGCCCGTAGAAGTGACACCTCAATCAGCTCATGCCCCTTCCTATATAACCCAGCACCTTTCCCTAATAAAGTGGAATTCTCCAGTGAATTGCTGCTGTGTAGCTCCTTTCCTTTCACTAACTGTTCTCTAATGCCAAAAGATTAAATGGAGGAAGAACATCTTAATAACATACTATGGATATATGTAACCTTATTTGAAATTTTATGAGATTCAAGTAATAATTTATATTTCATACTGATTTTAAGTTTTGGTTTTAAACATTCATTTTTGCTATATATCATTTTTGTACTTTCATAAAAAGTCATAGTCCAAATTTTCTGTGTCACTTTGACTCCAAGCCTTCAGTATTTTCTGGTTCTTCCTTACAAAACTATTTGTACCATCAAGACTGATAATTCTTAAAAGAATTTATAAAACAACAAAAAAGCCCCACTTTAAGCAGGCCTTGCAACTGAGTAGGTCTAGTCTACCTTTCCCACCCCTTCCCTACAACCATTAAGGTAGGTTTAAAGGAATACTTCTTTAGTATTTCCTGGATTTTTTTTTTTAGGGCACTGATTATACTCTACAGGTATGTGACAACACTTCTGATGTTTATACATGTTCATACAAAGATTGCAGGCTCCCTACTTGTCCAAAACTGATTGAGGATCACAGCCTAATTTTAAACATTCTAAAAAGTGTATCAGGGAGGTGAATCCCTCTTAAAATTGATGAAATCCATGAACAGGAAGATAAAATGCCTCTTTTATTAGAACTTCTTTATAAATTCAACTTCTGGTGATGAATTCAGCATTATCATAAATCCATTTATGAAAATGTAATTGCAGAACATTACAGAAACACACAATGTACTTCACCTAGACTAAACCTAATTTTAATTCATAACTGATATTTAGTCAGTATTCAACAACACAAGTTTACCTGAAGATACAATCTTTTCAGCTTATTTCCTTAACCTCTTGCCTCTGGGGGTGAACTTAACTGTTGCTTACTTTTAGATTTGCTGTAAGATTCAGAGTAATGACTGAGGTCCACAATACAGTCAACTTTAATAAAGATACTTAAAAACCTCACAAGGGCATTAACACAAACATTAATCACTTACTACTTTGTGCTGTGTTTATTTCAATTTTGTTGATTCCTCAGCTACACTGGCAAATTCTGCGAGGTTATAATCTCCAAAGCATTCAGCACAGTGGTAACAGACACTTGTTGAGTATGACTGATACTTATGCTGAAGATACTAATATGATATGGTTCTAGACTAAGTTTTCTTTATAAAGAAGATCACAATTCCTATGTGGCTGTATCCTCTCCTTGTCCCCTTCTCACTGCAGGTTCCCAAGGCATCTCTTTTGGTGGACAGTATGAAGTTCTGTCTAGATCTTTATATATACAGACAGCACTGTTATTTTTTTAAAAGTATCTAAAGTTTCTTATTAGTTACCAGCCTCTGTACTAAACAAGTGCCTTTTCCTTCTTACAAATAAACATACAAAATTAAAGTGAACATCAACCTCACATGACACAAAAAAGTAGCATACCACTATGTAGAAGACCATGCTGAAAAGCTTCCAAATACCACTGACTGCAAGCTGATCATAAGATTTCCAATGTTATCAAAATGTGAATGGGAATGGTTTTTCCAAAGTAAGTCAATATGTAACACACACTTTATATATAATTAACATACACTATTCCACATAGATCAACAGAATAAAAATAAAGAGCTCAGAAATAGATCTACACTTCTCCAGCCATTTGATTTTCAACAAAGGCACTAAAGCAATCCAATGGGAAAAAGAAAAGTCTTTACAACAAATGGTGCTGGAAAAAACAGATATCCATAAGGAAAACAAACAAACCTGGATCCATACTTCACACTATAAATGAAAATTTGATTTCAAGCAGATCACAGCCCTAACTGTAAAAGCTAATACTACTGTAAATTTAACTTCATTAAAATTAAAAACTTCCACTCACCCAAAAGATGTTATTAAGAAAGTGGATATGCATGCCATGGGCTGGGAGAAAATATCTGCAAAAGATGTGTGTGACAGATTTGTGCCCAGATGCATAAAGAACTAAAATGCAACAGCATAAAGCCAATTATACAAGGTCAGTCAGTGTATGGCCTTTATTATGTTGAGATATGTTGCTTTTACATTAAGTTTCTGAGAAGTCTTATGAAAACATGTTGAATTTTCTTAAATGCTTTTTCTGCATCTACTGAGGCGACCATTTGATTTTTACTTCTCATTTTTATTAATGTGATGTGTCGCATATATTGACTGGCATATGTTAAACCATCGTTGCATTCAGGGATCAGTCCCACTTGATCATGGTTTATGACCCTTATAATGTGCTGCCGAATTCGGTTTGCTAGTCTTGTGTTGAGAATTTCTACATCTATACTCATCAGGGATACTGACCTATAATTTTTTTTTCTTGTAGTATCCTCATCTAGCTTTATTATCAGGGTAATGCTGGCCGCATAAAATTTGGATATTGAACATACACTTGAGGAAAGTATGACATGGTCAACAAGCAAATGAAAGAAGAAAAGCCAGAAAATTCACAAAAGTGTGAAAATTAAACAACGAAATTCTTTAACAGGCAAAAAGTTAAAGAAGGAATCGCAAGGGGAACTAAAAATACTTAGAAATGAATGAAAATGAAGATAACATACTAAAACCTATGGTATACAGCAACAAGTGATCAGAGGGACATTTATAGGTGTCAATGGAGACATTAAGAAAGAAGATCCCAAAATAATAACCTAACTTTATACTTGAAGGAACTAGAAGATAAGCAGACTGAAATCAAAGCTAGCTGAAGGAAGGAATTCCTCAAGATTAGAGTGGAGATAAATGTGAAGAATAAAAATACAAAGGAGAGAATAAAATGACAAGCTGGTTCTTTCAAAAGATGAACAAAATTGGCAAACCTTTAGCTAGACCAATCAAGAAAAGACTGAAATTATTAAAATCAGAAACAAAAGGGGATACACTGCTACAGAACTTACAGAAATAAACAGGATTATATGAATAACTGTATGCCCACAAATTAGATAATTAACGAAATAAGTTAGATAACCTTATAAAACAGACTCAAGCAAAAACAGAGTATTTCAAAGATCTGTATCAAGAAACTAAATCAATAATCAAGCATCTCCCAACCAAAAAAAAAAGCCCAGGTATATAAGGCCTCAATGAGAAATTCTATCAAATATTTAAAGAACTGGCACTGACTGTTTCTCAAACCCAAAAAAGGAAGAGGAAGGAACACACCCTAATTCAGCCTAAGCCAGCATTACCCTTATACCAAAGCTGAAGACATCACAGAAAAGCTGCAGATCTATCCATACCCCTTAGGAATATATATATATATTTTATATGTGTATATATAATATATATAAATCCTCAACAAAATACTAGCACACTAGGTCCTTGTTAAGAGAATTATTCAGTGTAATACATCACATTAATAATATAAAAAAGTCACATGCTCATCTCAACTGATGCAGGAAAAGCATGGACAAAATCTAACACTATTTCATGATAAAAACACTCAACAGTCTAGGAATAGAAGGGAACTCCCCCAGCATGATAAGAGGCATCTATGAAAAACACAGAGCTAACATCATACTCAGTGGTAAAAGAATGAAAGCTTTCCATACAGTATCTGGAGCAAAATAATGATGTACACTTTCACTTCTATTCAACACTGTAGTAGCTCTAGCCAGAACAATTAAGCAAGAAAAGAAACAAAAGTCACCCAAATTGAAAGCAAAAAGTAGCTTTATTTGCAGAAGACATGATCTTTTTTTGTTTGTTTCCCTTGCATTCTCCTCTTTTTTTCCCCTAGGTTTTACTTTTATTTTGGTATCATTAATATACAATTACATGAGCAACATTGTGGTTACTAGATTTCCCCCATTATCAAGTCCCCACCACGTACCCCATTACAGTCACTGTCCATCAGTGAGAAGACATGATCTTAATTGTAGGAAATCCTAAGGAATTCCCTAAAAATAGAGCTAATACAGGCACATCTCATTTTATCATGCTTCGTAAATACTGCATTTTTTACAAATTGAAGATTTGTGGCAACCCTGAGTCAAGAAAATCTATCAGAGCCATTTTCCGACCGCATCTGCTCAGTTCATGTCTCTGTATCATATTTTGGTAATTCTTGAACTATTTCAAACTTTTCCATTATTATTATATTTATCGTGGTGATCTGTGATCAGTGATCATGACTCACTCAAAGTCCAGATGATGGTTAGCATTTTTTTTTATCAATAAATAATTTTTTAATCAAGGCTCATATTTTTTAAAGACATATTGCTACTACAGACTCAACAGATCACAGCATAGTTATACATAGCTTTTATATGCACTGGGAAACCAAAAAACTCATTTGACTTGCTTCATTGCAATGGTCTGGAACAAGAACCCCAATATCTCTGAAGTATGCCTGTAAACAAATTCAGCAAAGTCATGGGATGCAAGAGCAGCATACAAAAATCAGTTTTATTTCTATATAATAGCAAAGAATAACCCATAATGAAAATTAAGAAATCAATTCCATTTACAACAGCATCAAAAAGAACTACTTAGGAATAAATGTAATCAGAGAGGTGCAAAAGTTGTACACTGAAAGCCACTAAATATTGCTAAAAGAAATTAAGGAATCCAAGTAAGTGGAAAGACACTTTCCACTTCAGTGTTTGTGAGTGGAAGATTTAATATTGTTAAGATGGCAATATTCCCCAAAGCAATCTATAGATTTGATACAATTCCTATCAAAATCCAATGGCCTTTTTTGTAGAAATGTAAAACCTGATCCTAAAATTTGTATGGAATTGCAAGGGAATACAAAAGAGAAATACAGAAGAGAAAAAGCTGAAGGATTCATAGTTCCCGATTTGAAATTTACTACAAAGCTACAATAATCAAAACAGTGTGTTACTACCATAAGGATAAACACACAGATCAAATGAAAGAAGAGTCCAGAAACAAACACACATCTATGATCAATGAATTTTCAACAAGGGTGCCAAGACCATTCAATGGGAAAGAATAGTCATTACAACCAATGGTGCTGGGACAACTGGTTAGGCACGTGCACAGGACTGAAGCTGGATCCCTACCTTGCACTATACACAAAAATAAAAAAAACTCAAAGTGGATCAAAGATTTAGTATATATTAAGAGCCAAAGTATTAAAAATCTTATAAGTAACAGGGTTATGTAAATTTTCATAACCTTGGTTTTGGCAATGGTTTTCTATGTATGACATCAATATTATAAGCAACAAAAATAGAAACAAAGAAAAACTAAATAAATTGAACTATATAATCAAAAGAATGAAAAGACAATCCACAAAATGGGAGAAAATATTTAGAATTTTTACACATGATAAGGATCTAGTATCCAGAATAAACTCTTACAACTCAACAAAAAGACAACCCAATTAAAAAATAGGCAGAGTCTGAGTAGATGTTTCTCCAAAGAAAATAATTAAAAGGTCAATGAGCACATTTAAAAATGCTCATCATTAGTCACGATATACAAAGGAAAACTACAATGATATACCATTCAATGCCCACTAAAGTAACTAGAATTAAAAAAAAAGGTAAAATAAAAAAAGTGTTGGCAAGATATGGAGAAACTGGAACCCTCATAAATTGCTAATGGAGTATTAAAATTGTACAGCTACTGTGGAAAACAGCTGGGAAGTTGCTCAACATGTCAAACCTAGAACTACCATATCATCCAGCAATTACACTGGGTAATTACCTCAAAAAATCAAAAACAGGTATTCAAACAAACACAGCCAAATGTTCATAATAGCACTATTCCCAATAGCTAAAAAATAGAAACAACTCATTTGCCCATCAACTGATCAAAAAGTATATAAAATATGGTATATCCACATAACAGATTATTCAGCTAAAAAATGGAATTAAGTACTGATACACCTTTAAGATGGATGAACATCAAAAACATAACTGAAAGAAGTGAGAAGTGAAAGAAACAATAAAAGGTCACATATTGTACAATCTCATTTATATGACATATCTAAAATAGGTAAACCAATAAAGACAGAAAGCAGATTTGTGGTTTCCAGGGAATAAGGAATCTTAGTGACTGCCTAATGGGTATGAGTTTTCCTTTTGGGGTGATGAAACTTTTGGAACTAGATAGAGGCAATGGTTACACAACATTGTGAATGTACTAAATGTCACTGAATTGCATACTTTTACTGTTAATTTCAATAAAAAGGTTAAACTTACACCTACCATATGATGCAACCAAGAGATATCAATGCAAATGTCCATTGCACACAAATGTGCATAGTTTTATAGCCAAAAATTGTAAACACGCTAAATGTCCATCAACAAAAAATGGATAAAACAAATTATGATATATTCATAATGGGCTACATTTACGAAAACTCATTGAACTATACTCCAAAAATGGGTGATATGTATTCTATACAAATTATACTAGACACATGTTTAAAAGTCAGAAACCTTCATTAAAAAATATAGATTGTCTAAATGAAAAGGAAGAGCAGCATAGGAGCTTTTAAGTCACCACTATGTCCTAACAAGACTGAAAAGACTGAAAAATCAAAACTTCTTAGATCTGTAAGAAAGGGGAGGACACAGGGCAAACCACTGGCCCCAAGACTGGAGAGATAGATAAATATAGGGAGACACAGTTTACCTGAGCAGAGACTTAAGCTGAAACTGCTGTGCAATTCAGTGGTGTGGGAGGAAAACCTGAACTGTAATTGACTAACTACTGGAGACTCACTGTGGACAACTACTGAGTTAAAAACTTCAGGGGGACCCTATCATGGGGGCCTCACACAGTATTGTGAGATTTACCACCAGGAACTCTACCAGTGAGACAGGGACCGTGGGATTAGACAAAGTAGGGTGAGGGCCTCCGGAAAAAAACAAAGCAAGATAATCCATTGTGAGATTTGCTTGGCCTGCTGGGGGACCCAGCTTATTTTCTGACTTTACCCAGGTGCTGCTTTCCCTCCTCCAGCCCTAATCCAGTGATTTGCAACCTGGGCAATTTAGCAAGTAAGCCCCAAACAACTAGTAAAAACAGGAACGATTCCATCTTGAGGATGAGATTGCATTTTAAAACCCAATTAGTTAAAAATTAAGTTTCTTAAGGTACTCTTTAACAAACAATAACCCAGCCCACCTAGGGAGCAAAGCAAGCAGTCTTGAGTGATATGTTCCCAAATCAGGAAACTATCTTGGGAGGAAATCAATGCAGTAAATTTCTTGTAAATAACCCAGTAGACTAATAAGAAACTTAATGTCTCTTCAAAGATAAACATTTTGGGACCACTTAGCAGGTCTGCATCCCTAACCCTTTGTCTCTCAACCGCCTATAAATCCCCTAGACAATGCACCACCCTGGGACTCTCTTGTTCCCTCCTGGCCTGAGCCAGGAGCTCTGTCCTCTTGCTTTATCTCTAAATAAAAGCCTCTGCCTTGCTCTCCTACCTTGAGTGTCTGTGAAATTTATCCTTAGACCCCGTGAACAAGAACCCCAGCATCACCAGGATCCCACAATAAATAACAGAGAAAAATCTTCCTGTCATTTTAACAGGGAGAGGAAAAAAAGTACTATTTTGAAATATGCCATAGCACTCTGTTCTAATAAAGCCTGCTCACTTTATTTTACCACAGCCTAATCTGCTGGATTATCAGTCTAAATGACCTGGGAGAAGGGCAATACCCAACTGCAGCATATGCTAACCATTCTGTCCCACACTTGTGAAGTTTATTAGAAGAAAGGAGAAGAAAATAAAACCATATAAAACGCTCAATTAAAACCATAAGTCAGAAGAGTGGAGACAAAAACAGGAACAAAGAACTCTAGAAAAAAGTAATAAATATGGTAGATATTAATCCAATTATATCAATAATCGTTAAATGTCAGTGGTCTAAATGTACCAATTAAAGACAGATTTTTCAGAGCAGATCAAAAAATAAGAACCAACTATATGTTGTCTACAAGAAATGTACTTTAAACATAGATTAAAAGTGGATGGAGAAAAATATACCATGCAAACACTAATCTCAAGAAATCAAGAGTAGCTATATTAACTTCAGACAGAGAAGACTTTACAATAAGGAAATTTATCAGGGATAAATAAGGGCATTACATAATTATAAAGGGGTTGGTTCGCAAAAGAGATAACTGGGTCTCCCAGCAGTGTTAAACCATGTGAGTCAAAAATAAATAGAATAGAAAAGAGAAACATGAGTCTACTACCATAGCTGGAGACACTTCAATTTCAAGCCCCTCTCTATCAGAAACGGGCAGACCCAGCAGGCAGAAAATCTGTAAGGACATAGTTGAACTGAACAACATCCTCAATCAACAACATACGGAAGAACTATTTCATCTAACAACAGCAGAAAACACATTCCTCTCAAGCTTACATGGAATATTCAGCAAGACAGAGCACATTCTGGGCCATAAAACAGACCTTTATAAATTTAAAACATCATATAATGTCTGCTCTTAGACTACAACGGAATTAAACAAGAAATTGTAACAGAAATTGAAAAATCCTAGAACACATGGGAGATTAAATAACATACTTTTAAATAACACAAGGGTCAGAGCAGAAATCTCAAGAGAAAATACAAAATATTTGAACTAAATGAAATCACAACTTATCAAAATTTGGGGGATGCTGTGAAAGCACTGCTTAGAGAGAAATTTATAGCATTGAATTATATACTAGAAAAGATCTAAAATCAATCATGTAAACTCCTACCTTATGAAACTAGAAAAAGAGCAAATTAAACCTGAATTAAGCAAAACAAAAGAAGTAAGAATCAAAGAAAAATCAATGAAACTGAAGATAAAAAACCAACAGAGAAAAATCAACAAGACGAAAAGCTGGTTCTTTGAAAAAAATCAATAAAACCAGTAGGCCTCTAATCAGGCTAAGAGAAAAAATGAGAGGACACAATTACCAATACCAAAATGAAAGAAGTGTTATCACTACAGATCCTATGGACATTAAAGTATAATAAAGGAACTTGGCAGGGCCAGGGGTGGAGTGTTAACATAAGAATACCATGAACAATAATTCTATGCTCACAAATCTGATAATCTAGATGAAATGGACCAATTCCTTAAAAGACACAATTTGCCAAAACACAGATAAGAAATAATCAATCTGAATAAGCCTTCATCAAAGAACCTGAATCAATAACTAATAACCTTACAAAATAGAAAGCAACAGGCTCAGATGAGTTCACTAGTAAATTCTAACAGAACTTTAGGGAAGAAATTATACTAATTCTCCAATCTCTTTCAGAAGATAGAAGCAGAAGGAATATAGACATATTCAGAAGGAAAGAGACATACCTTGTTTTACTGCACTCTGCAGGTGTTTTTTTTTACAAAATGAAGGTTTGTGGCAACCCTGAGTCAAACAAGTCTAACAAAGCCATTTTCCAACAGCATTTGCTTTCTTCAAGTCTGTTATCACATTTTGGTAATTCCTGCAATATTTCAAACTTTTTCATTATTATTACACTTGTGGTGATCTGTGATTAGTGATTATGACATGTTCAAATTTCAGATGATGGTTAGTATTTTTTAGCAACAAAGTATTTTTTAATCAAGGCATGTACTTTTTACAGACATAATGCTACTGCACACTCAACAGACTATAGTATAGTATATACATAACTTTTATATGCACTGGAAAACCAAAATATTCATCTGACTTGCTTTATTTCAAGGTTTGCTCTATTGCAGTGGAATGGAACCACACCTGCAATACCTGTGAGATATGTCTGTAGTTCATAACTCATTCTATTAGGTCAGCATTACCCTAACACCAAAACATGACAAAAACATCACAAGCAAAATTATAGACCAGTAACTCTCATGAACAATTCAAATCCAACAATGTATAAAACAAATTATATACCATGACCAAGTGGGGATTATCTGTTATGTAATACTGCTCCTAGGTATTTATCCAAAGGACGCGAAAACTTACATCCATCCCAAAGCTTTCACATGGATGTTTAGTTATCTTTATTCATAACTGCCAAAACTTGGATGCAACTAAGATGTCCTTCAGTAAGTGAGTGAATAAACTGTGGTACATCCAGACAATGGAATATTACTCAGTGCTGAAAGAAATAAGCTACCAAGCCATGAAAAGACATGGAGGAAACTTAAATACACACCGCTAAGTGAGAGAAGCCAACCTCAAAAGGCTACATATTGTATGATTCCAACTATATGATAGTCTGGAAAAGGTAAAACTATGCAGACAGAAAAATCAGTGATTGTGAAGAGCAGTGAAAATACTCTGGATGATACCAAACCCATAGAACATACACCAACAAGAATTAACATAATTTAAACTATGGACTTTAAGTGATTATCATGTGTCAATACAGGTTCATCAGTTTTAACAAACATACCACCCTAGTGGGGGACGTGGATAATGTGAGAGGCTACACATATGTTGGGGTAGGGGCACCTGGAAAATCTCTTATGTTTTACGGAAAATAAAAATCCCCTCAATTTTGCTATGAACCTAAAACTTCTCTAAAAAAGTCTTAACAAAAAAAGGAAAGACGAAGTTACAGGTTTATACCATCTTAATTTATAACTAGTCCTCAGTTAACAGGTGTCCTCCTCCCCCCCCACCCCTACCACCAAATAAGCTTCCTATGCCCCCTGTTCATTTTTTTCATGATTCTATTTTCATCACATCTCATAAAGACCTTTCCAGGTTGGCTCCCAAAGTCTTTTGGTACCCCAATTCCAAAATTTAAGGAGATACAATGTGAATGGTCTAGCCTGCATTGCATGTTCAGCTCTGATTTAAATACTTGGTTATTATTACTTTGGCTGGAGAAGGTATTTGGATCACACTAGGGTCTTATGCTCCTCACTGGTCCTTAGAATGATGTCCCTATATTGTGCAGCAGGTTTTTAAAGAAAAGGCTGTGAGCAGGAGGTCAGGTAACAATCTTACCTGTTTCAACTGAAAATGAAAGGCAAACTTTTCTGCTTTTTAATTTCCCAATATTTTCTTAACATAGAATTGAATTACTGTAGATCTATTCAGGTACAAATGAGGCCAATTCTGTTATAAAGTTAATTTTTAAATTACTTAATGTATACTATTCTCAGAATGAACAAAAAAATGCTACACCAGGAGGAAATTCAGTGCAAAAAATGTAAAAATACTAAATCCTTCTTTAGTGTCTTATTTTCTTCATCTTAATATGGGAATGCCTGTTAAGGATAAGTGAGAAAATATGTGTAAAGCATTTAGAATTTCATAAACGTTAGCAAATATTGCTCTTAACATTTTTTCAATTTGAAGTGGCTAATATTTCAGTACCTACTCTTCCATACTGGTGAAATTTACAAACCATGATTATCACTGAAATCTCTACTAAACTACACAGGTATTCAATAATTTCAGAATGACAAAACTTTGTCAGGATTAACAAGACACAATGTGTTAAATTGTAAAATAACAAGCACTCACTGAATATACAGTTTCAGAGTATAAGGACACTCACTGTTATGCACCAAGAATGGCAGATATAAAGACAAGGAGGACAAGAGCGCTCTGTCTGGTGTTATAAATATACAGAACTAAACTGAACTGAGCAAGAAGTCTAGGAAGGTATTTGAAACCCCCTAGTTAAATTTTAAGGGGAAATAAAAAAGGTCAATGGCTAAATATGCATAAAGATGACAGAATACAGACTTGGAGAACTGTGGTAATATGGATACACTCAATATCATAGGTTGGGAAAGGGTGGTGGAGTATTAAGATGACGCTTGGAAACAGGCTGGAACCACAAAGAGAAGGCTGTTAAAAAAAAATGCTAAGAAATTTGAATTATGTAAGACAGACAATGGGAAGCCATCAGAGATTTTTATAGAGCAGTATTTGGAAAGCTAGACTGCAGAGAGAGGCAGGAAGCATTATTTTAAAGACAAACTTCCTCATTAAATGTAGGAATGGCGCCAGTTCAAACACTTTATTAGTGTGAGAACAAATTACTGATCCCTTCTTAGCCTGTTTTCTTACCTGAAAATAGTACATACTGCAGGTCTTTGTGGAGATTAATGAGATAGTGTATGCAGTTTGCACAATGCTTGGTAACTCAATAGGAGATCCATGTATCATTTACTATGTGTCACCACACACACTAAGATTTTTAAATGTATTGACTCATTTGATTCTCATAATCCTACAAGGTAGGTATTGTTACTATCTTCATTATACAGTTGAAGGAACTAAAGCACAGAAAGGTTAAACAGCTTGCCTTTAGCTGTCAAGCAGTGAAGATGGAATTCAAACGCAGACAATCTGGCTCCAGTTCCATTCCCTTACCCAATATATTCTAGTAAAGATTAAGTCAGTGTTTTTAAAAATCTGGTCAACTTTCCTAACCTTCCAGATAAATTTACAGATTCTTCAACTCCAGACCTACTGGATCAGAATCTCTGAGATTTGAAGAGTGCTAACAGTACCTAACAACCCTTCTTGGTAAGGTGTACACAATAAAATTTGAAACTCACTGACTTAGATAGAGCAAAAACTCAATGAAGAGTTCGGTTAAGCAAAAAGATCAAAATGTGAAGCCTAATTTTAAAAGAAATTACCATATGTTGGTAGCTTTTATGAAATGAGTAGAACAGCTGTCTGCAATCCTAAATATAGCTAATGTCTTTGCTGCAGTCTTACATGAAATGTTTACATTTCCACCATCATAATTACTTAATATTTTAGTTTTTCCTGGCTAATAATGTTCATTAGCAAAGACAGGAGCGTGGGAGTAGCCAGCACTGGATGAAGGAATGTCTATTTTGAATATTATTAAATCCAACTTTCTAAAAGGTATGTGCGCATTTATATGCTACGATACCCTGGGTGTTAAAAATCTTAAAAGGAACATAAAGTATCTGTTCCTATAAAGCAACACAAAACCAGTTCGTAAAAAATTTCTACAAATTTAAAGTACTCATTTACAGTTTACAATTTAAACAATTCCATAAGAATAAAACAAAGCACATCAAATACACACACACACACGCGCGCGCGCGCGATGCTGGAAACATGAGCAGAGCACTTGCAAATGACTCCACAACAACCCAGCTGGCCGTGAGAGCGGGGAAAAGGCAGATCTGTGGAACTAAACCTTATCCCTATTGTTTGCAAACTAAAACCCTTGTGAAATCACCGCAGTACTATAGCCAGTTTAAATGGGCA
Organism: Manis javanica; assembly: GCF_040802235.1. Classification (NCBI taxonomy): domain Eukaryota; kingdom Metazoa; phylum Chordata; class Mammalia; order Pholidota; family Manidae; genus Manis; species Manis javanica. The sequence continues at coordinate 67,430,177 of NC_133163.1, forward strand.
AGAGTCTCGGATTTTTGCGGTACATGAAAAATGTCAACCGTGAAAGAAAAATATCCGGATTTTAAATACAAAGGATACTCAGATTTCAGTTTAAATCCCCACCAGGCATTTCAAAGACTGTCACTTCCTTTCGGTTCAGGGTAACGGAGACAACTGCGGGTATCCCTCTTAAGAGGTACTCGGAGCCACGTAAGAGCATCTCCGCATGCTAAACCTGCCCTCAACCTTCCATCTTTGATAAAGGAAGATTCTGTTACCTGTAGTAACGCTTTCAACAATCAGATTTAACTACGCCTGAAGCTTCAGCATTCGAGCCTAATTGGCGGAAACACTAAACTGCGATTACCAGAAAGTCAGAGATTAAACAAGGCTTCACCCCGCGGGCGGTCACGTCTCCGAACCCCCAGTGTTGAGAGTTAGCCTGCGTGCGTCAAGCGCCAGAAGCGCCGGCCCGAGCCGCCCCCCCAGCGCCCCGACTGCCAGAGCCCCACGTCGCCCCGAGAGCACTCTGAGGGCCCAGCCTCCCAGCTACGCCGGCCCGCTTCCGACCCCGCGCCTCGTCTGACGGTGGCCATTCTCCCTGAAATACTTCGGTTCTTCCCGGTCCTTGTCCACTCACCAAGGAGCGCGGGGCAGCATCTCCAGAGCTCTTGTGTCACTTTTCCCTTCTTGCGCCCCGCCGCAAGAAGAGCAAGAGCTGCCCCATCCAACGGCCTACGCGATTCAAACTCGTTCACTTCCGCCCGCAGCCCGGATGCAGTGCGCGCCCCGCCCCGGGGAGGTGTAGCCCGCGGCGGCGCGGAGTGGGGGTGGCGGCCCACTCCCCTGCGGCGCTACCTGGGTCGGCTCCCCTGCGGGTACCTTTTTGTCTGCGTTCGGCCTCCGAAAAAGCCAAGGGGCGGCGGTGGTATTTCTGCCAGTGCCTCTTGAGAGGATACTGCTTTTTCTGAAGCGGATAGATTTGCCGAAGTTTCACCTCTTCAAGGAGAACGTAAAAGCACTAAAGGAGCCTGGGCGTTTTCACCCCTCCGCTCGCCCCAGCGTAAACACCTGCAGCAAGAAGGAAGAAACAAACCCAACACATACTTAGTACGGGGTTTCCCCGCGCCTCTTTAGTCCCGGCCCAGTCCAGGCTTTTCACCTCTCTCCCTCCCGTTTGAGGAAGACAGAGCCAAGTGCTCCAATAACCCTTATTTCAGTAGCAAACTGAAAGTGAGTGCTCGGACCCGTTTCTGGGCCCAGATTATCTGAGTGTACTAGAAGGTGGCAAATCTTTTTCTCTGTTAAGAGATCGTACAAGATTATTACGTGGTTGTTCTGTGAAATTCTTGGAACAACAGTGTCATTTTCCTTTACCAAGGGCTGCGCAATATAGCCTTGATCTAAAATGTCCCAAGTTTGTGAAGGGATAATACATCTGGGAGCTTTAATGAAAGGAAGGGCTGGACATGTTCTTGGACCGAAAAGAAAAAAAAAAAGAAAAAAAGACCACCGGAAACTAAACAACAGAGCTTGCTGTTCCAACAGATCTTTATCACATCTAGCAGCATTGATTTACCAAAACTGATGGTAAGTTGAAACCATGTCGTGAAGGAACATCTTAAGCCTCCATTAAGACTGCAGTTTGAAAGATTCACTAAATTTCTAGGAATTTATTTTCCAGATAATCTGACCGAAGGGATTGTAAAGCTATTATGTACTGTTTTTAACTGTGGAAAATAGCAACCCACCCACCCACATGTCTACCAATAAAGAAGTGATTAAATGTTATGATGGATATAGTGACACTATGTAGGCACTAGAAATAATGAAGTAGATCAGCAGGTACTCAAATGAAGTAATGAAACAAATAAGCTTTAGAAAAACTATAGTATCCTGTTAAAGTGTGTGCGAATGGCATACGAAGTTTCTGGATGGATATATAAACTTTCTGGGAGTCAGACTGGTAAATGGGGATGAGACGTTTAACCGTTTGTTTTATAACCAGTTGAATTTTGAAAATAAGCATGTTTTACTCTTGAAGTTTTAATTGTTTTTAAAAGATGACAAGAAATTGAGCATATTCTAGACACAGAATCAGGTTCAATAAATGTATAAATGTACAGTGTTTGAATAGTCTGTTCATTCATTCATTAATTCATAGAACCAATTATGTCATAATGGTTTGACCACACATTTGTCATTCATGTTTTATTACTTAATGTCCCACATTTCTAATATGGCTCCATTAAATACACTGCTCCTTCAGAAACATTTCATATATTTTCCTGTCTTTCATAATTCTTGCCACCTTCCTACCATTAAGTTTCATCCTTCATGGGAATTAAATTCTCTAATTAATCTGCAAACAAAAGTAAACGTTACTCAAATTGCCTTTGAAAAGCCCCCCCAAACAATCTTAAATACAGTATATGTATATGATTTTTTTATACAACTATATAGGCAAGTTTTGGTGTTTTTAATGTTTGTTCTCTGAGTTTTCCTTCATCCTTCTTTAGGACTGTTAATGAATTTGTCAATTTCTTCCACCAAAATGGTGACAGAAGTTATCATCTGGCAGACCTGACATCAGTCATACCAGTGAAATATGTGAGAGCCCCTTAAAGTCACTGACATATTTACTCCCCATGGGATTTATCAGTCTTAATTATATAAATTACCTAGGTCTTGTGTTTATTCAGTGGAATATAGGTTATTTGCACTATTTAATTGTTACTCCTTTTTTTTATCACAGGGTGAGTAGAGGTGAATTTGAATATAAACAGCATTTCATAAGCAAAGATGGTCTGCAATAAATACCACTGACTAGACCAAGGAACCCAAGTAAATATTTTAGATTTAAGAACTTTTAAAGAAAATATTCACTGTAGGATATATTTAAATCTAACAAATCTGGTCATCAGACTGGGCATTCTGATAGCTAGTAAACTTTTTAATTAAGTGAGACATATTGATACAAGTATTCCCCTTAGTAAAAGCCAAAAAACAAAAATGAAGAAAAAAGACAAAGAATTTTATTTAGTTTCTGATAACCTTTCAGTAACCTGAACTAGATGAGAACTAAATCCACAGAAAATTTCAAGCATATCCAATGTAACCTCTTTTTCCTGATTTCCTCCCCATATTCACTGCATATGTAGCAGATAATAAAACATAAGCTCTTGGGACTAATGGTCATCAGCTCAAACACAAAAGGCAATACAAAGTGCTTTGGCAAAAGAGTTTCTAGAACCTACTTTGAAACATTTTTATCACAACCAACATGTGATAATAAAATACCTAGAAATAAAGAAGAGTATAGGACCTGATAATTTAAAAAATGTAACTGAAGAACATAAGTGATTTCAATATTTGCAAATGGAAGATGAATATGTAAGAATTGTTAAGACACTTTAGAAAAAAAGGATTAACAGAGGGTGGGAGAGAAAATTTATCTTAATAGGTAGCAAAACCACAAAGCTACTATGATTTGAAAGAGTGTAGTAAAAAAAATAATAGTGTAAAAAAATACATAGGGAATCCAGAAAAATTCAACTACACATGGAATATTAATATATTATAAAGGTGACACATTTCAGCTTAATACTAAAAGGATGTTTCATTCATAAAATAACAAGAAATGGCAATAACTGGCCATCTATATGGAAGATACAAAGTTAAGTCACTAGCTAGCACCATATAATGAAACAAATTCTAGAAGAATTATAGATTGAAAAACAAAAATCTGACAAAAACGTATTGGGAGAAAAATGTGAAAAATAGCTGTGACTTTAGGTTAGTAGAGACTTCTTAAGGAAGGAAATTCAGAAGCCATAAAATAAAAGATAAAATGCTACCCCAAAATATTCCACTTAGGCATAAATATTATTTTGAGCTGAAGGCAACTGAGAAAAAGCTGACATAAAAAGAACTCATGGGGGGTGGAGCCAAGATGGCAGCGTGAGTAGACCAGCAGAAATCTCCTCCCAAAACCATATATATTTTTGAAAATACAACAAATACAACTATTTCTAAAAGACAGACCAGAAGATACAGGACAACAGCCAGAATACATCTATACCTGCGAGAACCCAGTGCCTTGCGGAGGGGGTAAGATACAAGCCATTGCCCAGAGGGACCTGAGCACCCATCACCCCAGCTCCCGGAGGGAGGAGAGGAGTCAGAGCAGGGAGGGAGAGGGAGCCCAGGACAGCTAATCACCCAGCCCTAGTCACCCACACCAGAGCACAGACACACAGTGCGTGGTGTGCTGGATACTAGGGAAACAGGACAGTAAGGCCTGTGAGCAGGTCCCCGCAGCCGCCGCCCCTGGGACAAAGAAAAACAAGTGCTTTTTGAAAGTCTTAAAGGGATAGGGACCTCACCACTGGATGGAAGTGTCCCAGGACACTTAGCCCAGCAGCTGGGAATTCCAGGGAAATACAGGCACCCTAACCCCCTAGGCAGCAGCGCAGCTCAGAGACCTCTCATGGTGATAAACAGCCTTCCGCCTGTTTCCCCTCAAACGTGGCTCTGCCATATTGGAGCAGCAGACCGAGGCCAGCCATGCCCACAGCAACTGCGGAGCTTGACTCCACAGTGGCCAGGCAAGAATTACAGGCCCTGTCTGCACACAGCTGCCCAGCACAAGCAGCAAGAGGTCGCTGTTCTCCCAGGAGAGGAAGGCCACAAACAAGCAAGAAGGGACGTTCTCCAAGCCAAAACACGCACCAGCTCCGCACACCTACCTCTATCACCATGAAAATGCAGAAGAATTTCATACAGACCAAAATCAGAGAGTCAACCCCTGAGAAGGAGATAGACCTAACCAATCTTCCTGAGAAAGAATTCAAACTAAAGATCATAACCATGCTGACAGAGCTGTAGATAAATATGCAAGAGCTAAGGGATGACATCCAGAGGGAGATTACAGAAATGAAACAATCTCTGGAAGGATTTATAAGCAGAATGGATAAGATGCAAGAGGCCATTGATGGAATATAAACCAGAGAATAGGAACGCATAGAAGCTGACACAGAAAGAGATAAAAGGATCTCCAGGAATGAATCAATATTAAGAAAACTGTGTGACCAATCCAAACGGAACAATATCTGCATTATAAGGGTACCAGAAGAAGGAGAGAGAGAAAAGGAGGTAAAAAATGTATTTGAAGAAATAATTGCTGAGAACTTCCCCAAACTGGGGGAGGAAATAATCTATCAGACCATGGAAGTACCCAGACCTCCCAAGAGAAGGGATCCAAAGAGGACAACACCAAGACACATAATAATTAAAATGGCAAAGAACAAGGACAAGGACAGAGTTTTAAAGACAGCTAGAGAGAGGAAAAAGGTCACCTACAAAGGAAAACCTATCAGGCTATCATCAGACTTCTCAACAGAAATCTTACAGGCCAGAAGAGAATGACATGACATATTTAATGCAATGAAAAGGAAGGGCCTTGAACCAAGAACACTGTATCCAGCACGATTATCATTTAAATATGAAGGAGGGATTAAACAATTCCCAGACAAGCAAAAGTTGAGGGAATTTGTCTCCCACAAACCACCTCTACAGGGTATTTAAGAGGGACTGCTCTAGATGGGAGCACTCCTAAGACTAAATAGATGTCACCAGAGAATATAAAATCACAGCAAAGAAACCTGACCAACCAAATACTAACTAAAGACAAAAAATAAAATAAACTACCCATAAAAACAGTTAAAGGAAACACAAAAGAAGACAGAATAAAACAACCAACATATAAAGAATGGAGGAGGAGAAATAAGAAGGTAGAGAAATAAAGAATCGCCAGATAGTGTTTGTAACAGTTCAATAAGTGAGTGAAGTTAGACAGTAAGATACTAAAGAAGCTAACCTTGAACCTTTGGTAACCATGAATCTAAAGCCTGCAATGGCAATAAGTACATATCTTTCAATAATCACCCTAAATGTAAATGGACTGAATGCACCAATCAAAAGACACAGAGTAATAGAATGGATAAAAAAGCAAGACCCATCTATATGCTGCTTACAAGAGACTCACCTCAAACCCAAAGACATTCACAGACTAAAAGTCAAGGGATGAAAAAAGATATTTCATGCAAACAACAGGGAGAAAAAAGCAGGTGTTGCAGTACTAGTATCAGACAAAATAGACTTCAAAACAAAGAAGGTAACAAGAGATAAAGAAGGACATTACATAATGATAAAGGGCTCAGTCCAACAAGAGGATTTAAGCATTATAAATATATATGCACCCAACACAGGAGCACCAGCATATGTGAAACAAATACTAACAGAACTAAAGGAGGAAATAGAATGCAATGCATTCATTTTAGGTGACTTCAACATGCCACTCACTCCAAAGGACAGATCCACCAGACAGAAAATAAGTAAGGACACAGAGGCAATGAACAACATGCTAGAACAGATGGACTTAATAGACATCTATAGAACTATACATCCAAAAGCAACAGGATATACATTCTTCTCAAGTGCACATGGAACATTCTCCAGAATAGACCACATACTAGACCGCAAAAAGAGCCTCAATAAATTCAAAAAGATTGACCTTCTACCAACCAACTTCTCAGACCACAAAGGTATAAAACTAGAAATAAATTGTACAAAGAAAACAAAAAGGCTCACAAACACATGGAGGCTTAACAACATGCTTCTAAATAATCAATGGATCAACGAACAAATTAAAATAGAGATCAAGCAATATATGGAAACAAATGACAACAACAACACAAAACCCCAACTTCTCTGGGACCCAGTGAAAGCAGTCTTAAGAGGAAAGTATGTAGCAATCCAGGAACACTTAAAGAATGAAGAGCAATCCGAAATGAATAGTCTAATGTCACAATTATCGAAATTGGAAAAAGAACAAATGAGGCCAAAGGTCAGCAGAAGGAGAGACATAATAAAGATCAGAGAAGAAATAAACAAAATTGAGAAGAATAAAACAATAGAAAAAATAAATGAAACCAAAAGCTGGTTCTTTAAGAAAATAAACAAAATAGATAAGCCTCTAGCCAAAATTATTAAGAGAGAAAGAGAATCAACACACATCAACCAAATGAGAAACGAGAAAGGAAAAATCACAACAGACTCCACAGAAATACAAAGAATTATTAGAGAATACTATAAAAACCTATATATCTAACAAGCTGGAAAACCTAGAAGAAATGGACAACTTCCTAGAAAAATACAACCTTCCAAGACTGACCAAGGAAGAAACACAAAATTTAAACAAACCAATTACGAGCAATGAAATTGAAGCGGTAATCAAAAAACTACCCAAGAACAAAACCCCCAGGCCAGATGGATTTACCTCGGAATTTTATCAGACATACAGAGAAGACATAATACCCATTCTCCTTAAAGTTTTCCAAAAAATAGAAGAGGAGGGAAATACTCCCAAACTTATTCTATGAAGCCAACATCACCCTAATACCAAAACCAGGCAAAGACCCCACCAAAAAAGAAAATTATAGACCAATATCCCTTATGAACATAGATGCAAAAATACTCAACAAAATATTAGCACACCGAATTCAAAAATATATCAAAAGGATCATACACCATGACCAAGTGGGATTCATCTCAGGGATGTAAGGATGGTACAACATTTGAAAATCCATCAACATCATCCACCACATAAACAAAAACAAGGACAAAAACCACATGATCATCTCCATAGATGCTGAAAAAGCATTTGACAAAATTCAACATCCATTCATGATAAAAACTCTCAGCAAAATGGGTATAGAGGGCAATTACCTCAACATAATAAGGGCCATATATGATAAACCCACAGCTAACATCATACTGAACAGGGGGAAGCTGAAAGCTTTTCCTCTAAGATCAGTAACAAGACAGGGATGCCCACTCTCCCCACTGTTATTCAACATAGTGCTGGAGGTCCTAGACACAGCAATCAGACAAAACAAAGATTTACAAGGCATCCAGATTCGTAAAGAAGAAGTTAAACTGTCACTATTTGCAGATGACATGATATTGTACATAAAAAACCCTAAAGACTCCACTCCAAAACTACTAGAACTGATATCAGAATACAGCAAAGTTGCAGGATACAAAATTAACACACAGAAATCTGTGGCTTTCCTATACACGAAAAATGAACCAATAGAAAGAGAAATCAGGAAAACAGTTCCATTCACAATTGCATCAAAAAGAATAAAATACCTAGGAATAAACCTAACCAAAGAAGTGAAAGACCTATACCCTGAAAACTGTAAGACACTCTTAAGAAAAATTAAAGAGGACACTAGCAAATGGAAACTCATCCCATGCTCCTGGCTAGGAAGAATTAATACCATCAAAATGGCCATCCTGCCTAAAGCAATATACAGATGTGATGCAATCCCTATCAAATTACCAACAACATTCTTCAGTGAACTGGAACAAATAGTGCAAAAATTCATATGGAAACACCAAAGACCCCGAATAGCCAAAACAATCCTGATAAGGAAGAATAAAGTAGGGGGGATCTCACTCCCCAACTTCAAGCTCTGCTACAAAGCCATAGTAATCAAGACAATTTGGTACTGGCACAAGAACAGAGTCACAGACCAGTGGAACAGAATAGAGACTACACACATTAACCCAAACATATATGGTCAATTAATATACAATAAAGGAGCGATGGACATACAATGGGGAAATGACAGTACCTTCAATAGATGGTGCTGGCAAAATTGGACAGCTGCATGTAAGAGAATGAAACTGGATCACTGTCTAACCCCATACACAAAAGTAAATACGAAATGGATCAAAGACCTGAATGTAAGTCATGAAACCATAAAACTCTTAGAAAAAAACATAGGCAAAAATCTCTTGGACATAAACATGAGTGACTTGTTCATGAACATATCTCCCTGGGCAAGGGAAACAAAAGCAAAAATGAACAAGTGGGACTACCTCAAGCTGAAAAGCTTCTGTACAGCAAAGGACACCATCAATAGAACAAAAATGTACCCTACAGTATCAGAGAATATATTCGTAAATGACATATCTGATAAAGGGTTGACATCCAAAATATATAAAGAGCTCATGCACCTCAACAAACAAAAAGCAAATAATCCAATTAAAAAATGGGCAGAGGAGCTGAGCAGACAGTTCTCCAAAGAAATTCAAATGGCCAACAGACACATGAAAAGATGCTCCACATTGCTAGTTATCAGAGAAATGCAAATTAAAACTACAATGAGGTATCACCTCACACCAGTAAGGATGGCTACCATCCAAAAAACAAACAACAAATGTTGGGGAGTTTGTGGAGAAACAGGAACCCTCCTACACTGCTGGTGGGAATGTAAATTAGTTCAGCCATTGTGGAAAGCAGTATGGAGGTTTCTCAAAATGCTCAAAATAGACATACTATTTGACCCAGGAATTCCACTTTTAGGAATTTACCCTAAGAATGCAGCAGCCCAGTTTGAAAAAGACAGATGCACCCCTATGTTTATCGCAGCACTATTTACAATAGCCAAGAAATGGAAGCAACCTAAATGTCCATCAGTAGATGAATGGATAAAGAAGATGTGGTACATATACACAATGGAATATTATTCAGCCATAAGAAGAAAACAAATCCTACCATTTGCAACATGGATGGAGCTAGAGGGTATTATGTTCAGTGAAATAAGCCAAGCAGAGAAAACCAAATGATTTCACTCATATGTGGAGTATAAGAACAAAGAAAAACTGAAGGAACAAAACAGCAGCAGAATCACAGAACCCAAGAATGGACTAACAGTTAGCAAAGGGAAAGGGACTGGGGAAGATGGGTGGGAAAGGTGGGATAAGCATGGGGAAGAAGAAAGGGGGCATTACAGTTAACATGTGTAATGATGGCAGGGGATGGGGAGGGCAGTGCTACACAGAGAAGATAAGTAGTGATTCTACAACATCTTACTATGTTGATGGACAGTGACTGTAATGGGGTTTATGAGGGGGTCTTGGTGAATGGGGGACCCTAGTAAACATAATGTTCTTCATGTAATTGTAGATTAATGATAACAAACAAACAAAAAAGAACTCATGGTTTCACACTAACTAAAAGCACGGGCATAATTCCCATGGTGAAGGTGCCCCCCTCCTTTCTCCTGTAACCAGGAGGAGGAGAACACCCCTTATCACCAGAGATGGAGATGGCCAAGATGAGTCTACATAAAAAAAAACCTCACTAAATAGCATCTATCATTATTTTCCCCCATATATTTACCTTCTCACAATTTACTGCTTCTAGAAGCCCAAGCCCCTTTTGCTTTTTCTAGTTTGCCTCACTTTACCACCCTTTGTTAAAATGGTATATAAGCTCTCAAGCCTAACCATTTCTTTGGGTTTTCACTTCTTTTCTGTGGACATAAAATTATAAATTGTATTTAAAATTTACATGTAAAATTAAAACTTTTATGTCTCCTGTTAATCTGTCTTTTGTGCATTTAATTTGCAGGACTCCAAGAACTGAAATAAGAGTATAGAGGAAAAATTTTTCCTCCCCTAGAAATACATATGACTATGTTAAATTTTAATGTGTTTATTTGGCATGATTAATCATAAAGCATCAAAAGATAAATGAGAGACTGTGAGAGAATATAATACATATGATACAATGTTAGCAACTCTAATGTAAAAAAAGCCTTATAATTTGACTTTCAGAAAGTAATAAAAATGTGCAAAAGAAATGCACATATAATTCATTGAAGAGAAAATAAGACAATAAACAAAAAACATCTTCAACCTCACTACTATACAACCAAAAACTAACTTTACTTTCTTGGACTGACAAAAATTAAAACAATTCATAACATCCAAGATTGGGAGCATTTGGCAATAAAATACACATTCTCATCTACTGGGAAGATACACTGCTACAACTCTTTTGAAAAGTAAGTTTTTGATTAAATTTTCTCAGTTTTGGGATTCTCTTATAAAAATAATCATGCTGGTGTTTTTGAAGTACTCCCAGGTAGAAATGACTGTCTGTCAGAAGGAAAGTAATTGAATATGTTCCCTAACATTCATACTATTAGGAGACCTCACAAAGCTATATTGCTTTGTCCCCTAAACTGCAGCCCCCAAAGTTAGAGCTACTGAGTCCCCAAATTATACAAGTAAATATGAATAATGGCATTATTGAATTAGAATAGCAACAATATTATGCTATGCAGTAATGCAGATGAACCTGGCCCTGCAGCATGGCACTCATTCTTACATCAGCACTCACCTAGAATTGATGTGCATTGTTGGATCAAATTCTCCCTCACAGCAACCCATTTCTCCCTCCAGCTAGCCATATTGAACTTCTGGTAACCTTTTCTACCTATCATATGAGTCAGACTTCCTTCATACTCTTCTACCCATATTTGAAGGAAATACTTTTGGCAGCTCCTAGACGTCCCTTCTTATACCCAAACAGGCTCCTGCATGTATGCCCATATTAAGGATGAATTTCTAGTTTTCTGCTCTTTAAACACTCCTTATGAATCTCCGTCAATATTCAGCCTGGTACCCAAGGTCATCTCACCTACCTGCTTCCCTGACTAGTGACCATCTGTCTTGCCAATGGGTTTCAGCCCCGGGTAAGTTCGCTCTGGATTCAATGTGACCAAAGAAATTGACAGCAAGATGTTCTTTGGGGTGAAAGGGTTTATTACCCAGCTTGTTCTCCCAGCGGTAGGTTGAGCACTAGAGTCTCAGCCTCCACCCAGAGCACTGGGTCAAGCACTCTATATAAAGAAATAATAGCTTATTGCTTAAAGGTGTGGAAGCAGTAGCCTAGCAACAGGCCAGTTACATCATCAGGTGGTTTAAGTTCAGTGAGGATCCTGGCCATAGAAACCCAGCTCCCCACACCATCCCTGAGATCTTGGCACAAAACTTTTTATTCCATTAAGTTGCTGCTACTCAGAACCCTAGCAGAGTCATACAGTAAGTGTACCTCTGGAAGGGACCATTCAAAAGTCTAATCAGAAGCCTGCTGAGATTCTTATAATAGGATAGACACTTAGTCTAGAAACAGAGTATGGATCTGTGTTGGTGGGTAGGGGCTGGGGGCTGTTGGTAGATGGGCAAGTTAGCAAACATGTGAACACAGCATCACTCTTTTGTTTCCCAGTCTTTCTCTCATACTTCTTTTTCAACATCTTGTATTAATATCATTATAGACTTAACTCTAATGTCAACATACTGCCCTATAAAAAAAGGTGCTTCTTTGGGAGATTACGCTAGGGGAGCGGCAATGGCTCCCTTACTTCTCACTGCTATTCCTTGTATGTCACTTTCTGTTTGTTCTACTTTCCACCTACTAGCTGTGCAATGGTGCCAAGACAACTAAAAGACAGGGAACAAAGCAACAAGTGGACAAGGTATCTGCTTCTTCTCTCAGGAACAAAACATGCCCCAGGTAATCTCTTAGCAGTTCCTCAACCAGCACTGCTCAATACAAATATTAGCCACATAGATAGTTGTCAATTTCATAGTGACCACATTAAAAAAAAATCAAAAGAAACAGGTGAAATTAATTAAAATAATGTTTTAATTAAACCAATATATCTAAAACATAATTTTAACATGTAAGCAGTAGAATAAAATAATGAGAGTTTACATTCTCTCTTTTTCTTTTGGTACTAATCTGTGGAATTGGTATATATTTTATACTTACAGCACATCTCAATTTGTATTAGCCACATTTCAAGTGTTCATTAGCCACATGTGATTGTGGCTACCATACTGGCCAGCACAGTTTGAAATATGTCACAATTAATCCCTCCTAAGAATACAGGCTACCATGGGACTTTATCCCAAAATTCTATTTCAGTAACTTCTAATGGACGTTTGAAAGCATGAAATAGAAGTAATTAGCTTTTCTCAAACTAATTTTATATCTTAACTATTCCTACTGTACTCATAATCTTGTTATTGCTTCCTTATTTACCTCAGATTTGTTTTCTTTCATTTCCTCCTATAAAGGACTTTTTTTTTCTTCTTCTTACCCTTTCTGTGCTCACTCTCCTTTTCTGTTCTGTAGGCTTTCTTCTGGGATTCTCAGCAATATTTGAATGCTTTGGAATATACCTAATATCTTGAATTATGGCATTAATCCTACAGAGTTCCCATGGTTGCAAAACCAGTTAGCTCATTTAACCGATCATCTCTTGCATACAAGTCATAATGAAAATACTATACAAAATAAGTATATGACAATTATTAGAATATGCCCCACATCAATAAGTATTTGTCAAGCATTTGCTATGCTATTCCCAGTGCCAATAAATTTCTCAATAGTTTTCACTGTGTACACTGTAATGTTCCTGCTATTGCTTTGCATCACCAGTCTTTTTATATCAATTTTTGAACTTGAATCTAAACACATTTTAGGAAAAGTAGGTTGTTGTTTGCTACCAAACAGAATTCTTTTTCTCATTGTCTCAATTGCATGAATGTTTTGATCTAACTTTTTAATCTGCTGTGGTTTGGTGTCTTTTAAGACAAACACACCACCTCCTGGCAGCAGGAAGCACCACCCAAAACAGCAATTTCAGGTCTCTTGTTTCACGGTTGTTTGGATAATAAGTAGCTTTATTAATAGCAGTGATTTGGAATGAGTTCCTGCTGTGTAACTACATGAATCTATCAAGAAGTGCTCAAAATTTGCTTGTAGCCAATATGAGACAGGTGTTCTAATACAGGTCAAAGGTCTGATATGTTTATGTTAACATTCCTGCTCTCCTGGTTGGTGTTTCAAACAAATGGTTGCCTGGATTGCTTTTCTTAATTGTTGTCTTTTGGCTTGAAGTGTTTACATAGAAACCAGAGCCTCTTTCCAGTTAAGAATAACTCCAAATGTAGGCACACACTTTGGTAATGCCACCCGAATAGATCAAGTAATGAACAACATGTTTGAACTGAATCTTAAAAATTCTTGGATACAATTGCTGGCAATCAAAACTGTTTTCAGTTTATTTTGTATACTTTGATTTTTTAATCCCTCCCGGAATACTTGAGGAAAATGACTTCTCAAGTGAGTTGATAAAGTGATTCAATTATAATGAGCCCCATTTTCACCTGTGTGTCTTGATGGGTGTAGAAGAAAACAAATTTTCACAAAGGTCCAGGGTACAGAATTACCATTTAGGAAGCAGGCACTTGCTTAAACCTTAGTTTAGACCTTTATAGTTGTTCTTTAGGGAACATTCTTCAAGGAGAAAAAAATAGTATAGTGTTAAGAGCCTGGACTTCAGATGCACACAGTCTGGGATTTAAATATAGCACTATTACTTTCAAGCTAAGTATAAAGAACCCAACCCTCTGAGCATCATTATTGGTTTATAAATGTAAATCATAATAACCTCACAGGTTTGTTGTGAACTTTAAATGAAAGGACATTGATAATGGTAATTATGATTATGCAAAATGGGCAAAACATACATCCCCCTCTTCCTCTTAGTGGTGTGTGGCATTCCAAGTTCAGTCCACTTAAAGTCACTCAGAGCCCCCCACCCAAGAGGATCTTGGCCTCTTGCTCCTTTCCTCTTTCCCTTTGGAGCCTATGATAAATTCCTCAGTGAGTCACCCTCTATTTTCCTCCTTGGAGGTTAATCTGAAAAGTTTATCCGTGTTCATATGAAGAGCTAAGGAGTAGCTTTAGCTACTTATATCTGTAGCTCAAATGGATGGTGGGAATTTGGGAGTAATCAGATGTGATGTTTGCTACCTAACTCTTCCTCCTCTCTTTTTCAATTTGGATTTGCAAGCCTCATATCTCCAAAGTAGCTCATGTCTTCTTTGGTGTCTGTATATTAGTACATATTAAACTTCAGTATGTGGACAGTGATCATAATGGGCAATCAGATTTCCCTTAAATGAGATTAACTAATGAAAGGCATATGAATGGAAAAGATAAAGGGAAGTTACATTTATTCAATACTTTCCACATTCCAAATACTTCCTAAAATGATCCAAAAGTTGATTTAATTAAGTTTGACTAATAAAATAGGTGACACAACTAGGACTTAAGGTGATTAAGTAATATTCCAAGGCCACAGTAGGCAGAACTGGTACTGTACTTTAACTCAGTTCATACACACACAAAGTCTGTCCTTTTTCCATTACAATATTTTACTGTATTTTACTTTTACTAAGGTATCATTGATATACACTCTTATGAAGGTTTCACATGAAAAACATTGTGGTTACTCCACTCAACCATGTTATTAAGGCCCCCCATACCCCATTGCAGTCACTGTCCATCAGCATATTAGATGCCACAGAGGCACTACTTGTCTTCTCTGTGTTGCACAGCCCCCCCCACATTATACATGCTAATTGTAATGCTCCCTTTCTTTTCCTACTCCCCCTTATTCCTCCCTTCCCACTCATCCTCCCCAGTCCCTTTCCCTTTGGTAACTATTAGTCCATTCTTGAGTTCTGTGATTCTGCTGCTGTTTTGTTCCTTCATTTTTTTCTTTGTTGTTATACTCCACATATGAGTGAAATCATTTGGAATTTGTCTTTCTCCTCCTGGCTTATTTAACTGAGTATAATACCCTCATGCTCCATTCATGTTGTTGCAAATGGTAGGATTTGTTTTCTTCTTATAGCTGAATAATATTCCATTGTGTATATGTACCACATCTTCTCTGTCCATTCATCTACTGATGGACATTTAGGTTGCTTCCATTTCTTGGCTATTGTAAATAGTGCTGCAATAAACATAGGGGTGCATCTGTCTTTTTCAAACTGGGCTGCTGCATTCTTAGGGTAAATTCCTAAGAGTGGAATTCCCAGGTCAAATGGTATTTCTATTTTGAGCTTTTTGAGGAACCTCCATACTGCTTTCCACAATGGCTGAACTAATTTACATTCCCACCAACAGTGTAGGAGGGTTCCCCTTTCTCCACAACCTTGCCAACATTTGTTGTTGTTTGTCTTTTGAATGGTGGCGATCCTTACTGGTGTGAGGTCATATCTCATTGTGGTTTTAATTTGCATTTCTCTGATGACTAGCGATGTGGAGCATCTTTTCATATGTCCGTAGGCCATCTGAATTTCTTCTTTGGAGAACTGTCCAGCTCCTCTGCCCATTTTTTAATTGGATTATTTGCTTTTTGCTTGTTGAGGTATGTGAGCTCTTTATATATTTTGGATGTCAAGCCTTTATCGGATATCATTTATGAACATATTCTCCCATACTGTACGATGTCTTTTTGTTCTCTTGGTGGTGTCCTTTGCTGTACAGAAGCTTTTCAGCTTGAGGTAGTCCCACTTGTTTATTTTTGCTTTTGTTTCCCTTGCCCGGGGAGATATGTTCATGAAGAAGCCATTCATGTTTATGTCCAAGAGATTTTTGCCTATGTTTTTTCTAAGAGCTTCATGGTTTCATGGCTTACACATTCAGGTCTTTGATTCATTTCGAATTTAATTTTGTGTATGGGGTTAGACAGTGATCCAGTTTCATTCTCTTACATGTAGCTGTCCAGTTTTGCCAACACCAACTGTTGAAGGGGCTATCATTACCCATTGTATATCCATGGCTCCTTTATCATATATTAATGTTTGGGTTAATATCTGGAGTCTCTATTCTGTTCCAGTGGTCCGTGGGTCTGTTCTTGTGCCAGTACCAAATTGTCTTGGTTACTGTGGGTTTGTAGTGGAGCTTGAAGTTGGGAAACGAGATGGCCCCTGCTTTATTCTTCCTTCTCAGGATTGCTTTGGCTATTCAGGGCCTTTTGTGGTTCCATATGAATTTTAAAACTATTTGTTCCAGTTCGTTGAGGAATGCTGTTGGTATTTTGATAGGCACTGCATTGAATCCATAGATTGTTTTAGGTAAGATGGCCGTTACAACAATATTAATTCTTCCTAGCCGAGAGAATGGAATGAGTTTCCATTTATTAGTGTCCTCTTAAATTTCTCTTAAGAGTGTCTTGTAGTTTTCAGGGTATAGGTATTTCACTTCCTTGGTTTGGTTTATTCCTAGGTATTTTATTCTTTTTGATGCAATTGTGAATGGAATTGTTCCCCTGATCTCTCTTTCTGTTAATTCATCATTAGAGTATAGGAAAGCAACAGATTTCTGTGTATTAATTTTGAATCCTGCAACTTTGCTGAATTCATATATTAGTTGTAGTAGTTTTGGAATGGATTCTTTAGGATTTTTATGTACAGTATCATGTCATCTGCAAATAGTGACAGTTTGACTTACTCTTTACCAATCTGGATGCCTTGTATTTCTTTGTTTTGTCTGATTGCCGTGGCTAGGACCTCCAGCACTAATTTGAGTAGCAGTGGGGAGAGTGGGCATCCCTGTCTTGTTCCCTCCCGATCTTAGAGGAAAAGCTTTCAGCTTCTCACTGTTAAGTAAATTGTTGGCTGTGGGTTTGATGTATATGACATTTATTATATTGACGTATTTGCCCTCTATATCCATTTTGTTGAAAGTTTTTATCATGAATGGATGTTGAAGTTTGTCAAATGCTTTTTTAGCATCTATGGAGATGATCGTGTGGTTTTTGTCCTTCTTTTTGTTGATGTGGCGGATGATGTTGATGGATTTTCAAATGTTGTACCATCCTTACATCCCTGAGATGAATCCCACTTGATCATGGTGTATGATCCTTTTGATGTATTTTTGAATTCGGTTTGCTAATATTTTGTTGAGTATTTTTGCATCTATGTTTATCAGGGATCTTGGTCTGTAATTTTCTTTTCTTGGTGGGGTCTTTGCCTGGTTTTGGTATAAGAGTGATGCTGGGTTCATAGAATAAGTTTGGAAGAATTCCCTCCTCTTCTATGTTTTGGAGGATGGGTATTAGGTCTTCACTAAATATTTGATAAAATTCAGCGGTGAAGCCATCTGGTCCAGGGGCTTGGTTCTTAGGTTTTGGATTACCGGTTCAATTTCATTGCTGGTAATTGGTCTGTTCAGATTTTCTGATTCTTCCAGGAGCAGCCCTGGAAGGTTGTATTTTTCTAGAAAAATGTCCATTTCTTCTAGGTTATCCAGTTTGTTAGTGTATAATTTTTCATAGTATTCTCCAATAATTCTTTGTATTTCTGTGGGGTCTGTCGTGATTTTTCCTTTCTCATTTCTGATTCTGTTTATGTGAGTAGATTCTCTTTTTCTCTTAGTAAGTCTGGCTAGGGGTTAATCTATTTTGTTTATTTTTTCAAAGAACGAGCTCTTGTTTTCATTGATTTTTTTCTCTTGTTTTGCTGTTCTCAATTTTATTTATTTCTTCTCTGATCTTTATTATGTCCCACCTTCTGCTAACTTTGGGTGTCATTTGTTCTTCTTTTTCCAGTTTCAATAATTGTGACTTTACACTATTCATATGGGAATGTTCTTCCTTCATTATATAGGCCTGGATTGCCATATACTTTCCTCTTAGAACTGCTTTCACTGCATCCCACAGAAGTTGGGGCTTTATGCTGTTGGTGTCATTTGTCTCCATATATTGCTTGATCTCTGTTTTAATTTGGTCATTGATCCATTGATTATTTAGGAGCATGTTGTTAGGCCTCCATGTGTTTGTGAGCCTTTTTGCTTTCTTTGTACAATTTATTTCTAGTTTTATACCTTTGTGGTCTGAGAACTTGGTTGGTAGAATTTCAATCTTTTGAAATTTACTGAGGCTCTTTTTGTGTCCTAGTATGTGGTCTATTCTGGAGAATGTTCCATGTGCACTTGAGAAGAATGTGTATCCTGCTGCTTTAGGGTGTAGAGTTCTGTAGATGTCTGTTAAGTTCATCTGTTGTAGTATGTTGTTCAGTGCCTCTGTGTCCTTACTTATTTTCTGTCTGGTGGATCTGTCCTTTGGAGTGAGTGGTGTGTTAAAGTCTCCCAAAATGAATGCATTGCATTCTGTTTCTCCTTTAGTTCTGTTAGTATTTGTTTCACATATATTGGTGCTCCTATATTGGGTGCATATATGTTTATAATGGTTATATCCTGTTGTTGGACTGAGCCCTTTATCATTATATAATGTCCTTCTTTATCTCTTGTTGCTTTCTTTGTTTTGAAGTCTATTTGTCTGATAGTAGTATTGCAACACCTGCTTTTTCCTCCCTGTTGTTTGCATGATATATCTTTTTCCATCCCTTGACTTTTAATCTGTGGCAAGTCCTTGGGTTTGAGGTGAGTCTCTTGTAAGCAGCATATAGATGGGTCTTGCTTTTTCATCCATTTTTATACTCTGTGCCTTTTGATCAGTGCATTCAGTCTGTTTACATTTAGGGTGATTAATGATAGATATATACTTATTGCCATTGCAGGCTTTAGATTTGTGGTTACCAAAGGTTCAAAGTTACCTTCTTTACTATCTAACTGTCTAACTTAACTCACTTATTAAGCTATTATATGCACAGTCTGATGATTCTTTATTTCTCTCCCTTCTTATTCCTCCTCCTGTATTCTTTATATGGTAGGTGTTTTATTCTATGTTCTTTTGTGTTTTCATTGACTGCTTTAGTGAGTAGTTGATTTTATTTTTTGCCTTTAGTTAGTCTTTGGTTGGTCTGCTTTCTTTGCTGTGATTTTATATTCTCTGGTGACATCTATTTAGCCTTAGGAGTGCTTCCATCTAGAGCAGTCCCTCTAAAATGCCCTGTAGAGGTGGCTTGTTGGGGGCAAAATCCCTTAACTTTTGCTTGTCTGGGAATTGTTTAATCCCTCCTTCATATTTAAATGATAATCATGCTGGATACAGTATTCTTGGTTCAAGGCCCTTCTGTTTCATTGCATTAAATATATCATGCTATTCTCTTCTGGCCTGTAAGGTTTCTGTTGAGAAGTCTGATGATAGCCTAGTGGGTTTTCCTTTGTAGGTGACCTTTTTTTCTCTCTCTGGCTGCCTTTATTACTCTGTCCTTGTCTTTGATCTTTGCCATTTTAATTATTATGTGTCTTGGTGTTGTCCTCCTTGGGTCTCTTGTGTTGGGAGTTCTGTGGGCCTCCATGGTCTGAGAAACTATTTCCTCCCCCAGTATGGGGAAGTTTTCAGCAATTATTTCTTCAAAGACACTTTCTATCCCTTTTTCTCTCTCTTCTTCTTCTGGTACCCCTATAATGTGAATATTGTTCCATTGGATTGGTCACACAGTTCTCTTAATATTCTTTCATTTGTGGGGATCCTTGTATCTCTCTCTGCATCATCTTCTCTGTGTTCCTGTTCTCTGATTTCTATTCCATTAATGGCCTCTTGCACCTCATCCAGTCTGCTCTTACATCCTTCCAGAGATTGTTTTATTTCTGTATTCTCCCTCCCAACTTTATCTGTTAGCACTTGCATATTTCTCTGCAGCTTCATCATCATGATTATGACCTTTATTTTGAATTCTTTTTCAGGAATATTGGTTAAATCTATCTCCCCAGGCCCTCTCTCAGGGGTTGTTTGGGAAATTTTGGACTGGATCAAATTTTTCTGCCTTTCATGGTGATAGCAGTGGCTGTAGGCAGGTAGCACATATGTCAGCTGGGCAAACAAAGTCCTTTCCTGCTTGCTGGTTGCCTTGCCCTTCTCCACTGCCTGTGTCAGTTACCCGCACTCCTGGAGCAGCCTCTGGATTAATCCCCTAAGCTGCTGTGGGTGGGGTCTCCATCAGGGTAGTGCAGAGCTCTGAGGGGAGTGGCAGGAAATCTGGGTATGCTCTCCTGCCAGAGTGGCACCCCAACTTGGCAGCTGTAAGCTGGTGGCAGCCTTTGGGTTTGGCCTGGGTGGCTGTGTGCCAGCAGGAGATTCTGGGTAGCTGCTGGGGGCACAGCCACTTCTGGGTCACTTGGCCACCAATGCTGCTGGCTCGCACTGGGCCCCACTCCTGGGCCCCTCGCTCAGCTGCCACCTGCTGGTTTGCTCTGGTTGCTCCTGGGCCCCTTGCTTGGCCTCCGCCACCAACTCACGTGGGCTGCTCTCCCGCTTCTGGGCGGGTGTGTTGGGGTCTGCACCAGCTGTGGGAATGACTGGCAGGCTCCTTATCACCGTGAGGGGCTTCAGAGCTATGCTGCCACCCAGGGGGTTAGGTCACCTGGAGTTCCCCAGGATTCCCAGCTTCTGGGCTCAGTGTGTCAGGACGATTCCATCCAGCTGTGAGGTCCCTGTCCCTTTAAGACTTTCAAAATGCACTCACTTTTCTTTTGTCTCAGCGGAGCCAGTTGCAGGGACCTGCTCGCAGATTTTGCTTTTCCTTTTCTCTAATATCTAGCACACTGTGCACCGTGTGTCTGTGGTCCTTGTGCGGATTACTAGAGATGGTTGTTTAGGAGTCCTGGCTTTCACTCCCTCCCTGCTCCAACTCCTTTCTTCCCCCTGGGCAGCTGGGGTGGGGTGGGGCGCTCAGGTCATGCCGTGCCGTGGCTTGTATCTTATTCCCTTTGTGTGATGCTGAGTTCTTGCAGATGTAGATGTAGCCTGGCTGTTGTACTGCATCCACTGGTCTCTCTTTTAGGAATAGTTGTATTTGTTTCTATTTTCAAAAATATATATGTTTTTGGGAGGAGATTTCCAATGAACTACTCATGCTGCCATCTTGGCTCCCTCTTTTTTTAATGTATTTTTAAATTCAGTTTGCTAATATTGTGTTGAGTATTTTTGTATCTATGTTCATCAGGGATATTGGTCTGTAATTTTCTTTCATTGTGGTGTCTTTGCTTGGTTTGGGTATTAGAGTGATGTTCCCCTAATAGAATGAGTTTGGGAGTATTCCCTCCTCTTCTACTTTTTGGAAAACTTTAAGGAGGTTGGATATTAGGTCTTCACTAAATGTTTGATAAAATTCTGCGATGACACCCTCTGGTCCAGGGGTTTATTCTTAGGTAATTTTTTGATTACCAATTTAATTGTGTTGCTGGTATTTGATCTGTTCAGATTTTCTGTTTCTTTCTAGGTCAGCCTTGAAAGGTTATATTTTTCTAGAAAGTTGTTGATTTCTTCTAGGTTATCCAGGTTGTTGTCATATACTTTTTCATAGTATTCTCTAATAATTTTTTGTATTTCTGTGGTGTCCGTAGTGATTTTTCCTTTCTCATTTCTAATTCTGCTTATGTGTGTAGACACTGTTTTTTTTCTTTTTTGATAAGTCTGCCTAGGGGTTTATCTATTTGTTAATTTTCTCAAAGAACCAGCTCCTGGTTTCATTGATTCTTCCTATTGTTTTATTCTTTTTGATTTTATTTATTCCTGCTGGGATACTTATTATCTTCCTTCTTCCACTGCCTTTGGGCCTCATTTGTTCTTCTTTCTCTAGTTTCATTAATTGTTTGTTTAGACTGTTTATATGAGATTGTTCTTCCTTCCTGTGGTAAGCCTGTACTGCAATATACTTTATTTTGAACTCTCTTTCAGGAAGATTGGTGAGTTCAGTTTCATTTGGACTTCTTTCTGGTGTTTGTGGGATTTTGGTTTGATCCAGTTTCCTTTGACATTTCTTATTTGTAGGTGGTGCCATTTGGTGCCCAGAAGCTCTACTCTCTGGGGCTGCTCAGCCTCTGAAGCAATGGTGGGGGTTGCAGGCGAGCATTGCTGGTGCCTGCCAAATGAAAGAGCTCTTTCCTGCTTCTTGGCTGCAGTGCATGCTTCCACTGCCAGGGCCAGTGGGCTAAGCACCCAGGGAGGAGACTCTGTGTATGCTTCTTTAGCTGCTTTAGGTGGGGCCACCCTCTGGCTGTCCTGGGGCAATGACAGGGGCAACAACTTTGCAATCCGGGACCAGCTGGAAGGAACGAGTAGCAGGCTGCTTATTGTGGTGGTGGGGAACTCATAGCTGCACAGCCAACCAGGGGGATGGAGCACCTGGAGCTTCTGAAAGTTCCCAATATGCTGGGCTGAGTGTGTTGGGACAATTTTGTCTACCTGTCCTTTTTTCCTGAGCTGAAAGGTCTGTGCAATCCTTGGCCCTTTAGCAGCCCTCTAACTTCTGAGAAGTCTCTCAGAGTGCCTGCCTTTCTTTTGTCCCAGAGTGACCAGTTGTGGGTGCCTGTTCTCCATAAGTGGCTGGAATCTCTGTCTCTCCAGGTATTCTGCCTGTGTTTGCTTTCCAACCCCACTAGTCTCCAGAGCACCATGTAATGTAGGTACATGCTCCCAGAGCAGATCTCCAGGGCTGGGTGTTCAGCAGTCCTAGGCCTCCATCCTCTCCCTGCTCCATTTCTCTTCCTCCCACCAGTGAGCTTTTTTTCCCCTTTGCTCTTTCAGTATTAGTTGTATTGCTATATTTTCATAATATATGTGGTTTTGGGAGATTTCTGTCTCACCTCTTATGCCACCATCTTTAAGGCAATCCCCCCTGTCTCCTTTACAATATTTTAATTCATAGACCCCATGAGGAAGATGAGCATCTGTAAGAAACCTAACATTAAACTAAAATAATCAGTTAATAATATCATTTGACTTTTATGGGAAGTCTGTTTACTCATCTACAGAATTGTAGGAGGTTAATTTGGTAAAGGACCTTAGATATAATCTAGTTTCTGGTAGAGAGGCTTTATTAATATTAGTACAGGGAAGATTCCAGGTTGAAGGTTGAATGAAGTCAGCAATTCTTAAAATGTGGTCCCTGAGGTCAAATGATTCACATAATACTACTAAGACTGCTTTTTTTTTTCACTTGCATTCTCTCACTAGAACACAATGGAACATTCTGGGGGCTACTTGAGGTGTGATATTGCAATTGATTGAATGTAGAACCCTACATGACAATGTAGTTGTTTTTATTAAATCATATATTAAAGAGATATGCATAAATTTAAAACAGTGCCACACTTGTCACTAAATTATTTATGTTTTGAAAAATAAAATAATTATGTTAACATGTAATGGGCTCATTATTGTTACTTTTAAGTGAATTAAATATCTATTGAAATTTTTTTCAATTTCAATTTCTAATATGGTAAATAACAATGGATATGAACTATATAAACAAAAACTTCTGTGACCCCTGTTTTTAAAAGCATAAAGAAATCTAAAATGTTTGAGAGCCCCAGAATTAGATAATATCTAAACTGTGATTTCTAGGCTTTTGCTTTTTAAGGGCCAGTAAACATGCAAAAAACAGCAGAGAGTCCTCCACAAATTTTGAGGACCAACACTGTTTATTCTGCCAAGTGTATCAATTTTCTAGGACTGAAGTTCATGAAGTCCCAAAAACTAAGTGGCTTTAACAATAGAAATTTATTATCTCACCTTTCTGGTGCCAAGATGTCTGCGATCAAGGCACCAACAGGATTGGTGTCTTCTGAGGGCTCTGAGGAAGAATCTGTTCTGTGACCCCTGGCTTCCGGTGATTTGCTGGTAATATTTGGCATTCCCGGTCTCATGGAAGCATGCTGCCTTCATCTTCAAATGGCATTCTCCCTGTGTATATATCTGTGTTTTATAAGGGCAAATTTTTCCATTTTATAAGGACACTTGTTATATTGGATTTAGGTCCACCCAAATGACCTCATTTTAACTTCATTACCTCTGTAAAGATCCTAGTTTCAAATAAGGTCACTATAGCTCTGGTGGGGGGAAAAGGTGTTCATGGCCTGGCATGAGATCCTCTATGAAACTGGTGAAACTGAAATAAATCAAGGGAAGGGGTAGTTTGGGAGAAAGGCTTTTATTTCTTACAGTGACTAAGTCAGGCTCTGCACCGTTTCCTCTGGCAGTGGTTCGTGCTCTGCTTCCCCTGCCCGCCCTTTCCAGCAGGAACTCCATGGGTGAGTCCTTGGTGACTGGCAAATGCCAGACCAATTACATACCAGGAATGGAGGGGAGTAGAGAATGGTTGTTTTCTCTTGACCCCTTGACCCAGATCGATGGGAGGCTCTGCAGTTATAAGTACCTATTTATATGTAAATGGATAAGTCCAGGTGGGAGATTCTGGAAATTCAGCCATTTACCCCACAGTCACACTCTGAGGTATGAGGAGTTAGGACTCCACAACCTATCTTTTTGGGGGCTCCTGATTCAATCCATAACACCAATTAAGAATATTAAAAAGAAAACAAATTTATTCTGTCATTACCAGGAGCAGGCTTTCATGAAAAATGGGATATTTTACCACCAAAAAAGTTAGAAGGAGCTAATTAGGAAGGTCATATTTTGATATGCTTATCTTTTAGGAAAAAAACTGATATGGTAAAATCATATTAAAGATGGATATTTAATTCAATTAAAAAATTAGGTTCTAAATTCAGCACAGAAAGTTAAGATTAAGCAGAGTAAACATGTACAGTAATATGAGTGTATAAATGGTAATGTATACATTAGTGAGCTCCCCTTGTTGCTAGGCCTATTCTAGGTATTGAACAAGCAAGGCAAGGCTTGCACTCTCTTGGAGCATATATAACAATGGAGGAGAAAGACTCTAATCAAACTGTTGAAAGTCTCCCCCAAAATATTGCCAGATAATTTGTTGATAAGACAAAATTGCATTTATTCTTACCATGGTAAGGGAGAGCATAACCTTGACTCAGTCTTCACTCAGTCTCCAAAGGGAGAGAGCAAGAGGTTTTAGAGTTTGGGTTGAGGGAGGTCTTTCAGTGGTGGTGGGGAGACTCGGTTAGAATTACGTAAGGATCATAATATAATAGCTTCAGATCAGTGGACAACCAAGGTGAAAATATTGAAGCAAGGGTTTCAAAGAGCTTGGGGAGTTAACAGTTATTTGATGTTATCTAACAAAAATTAGAAGAGTTTGATTTCATTTAAATGGATTCTTCTGGCAAGTTCCTGAAACAAAGGTAAAGTCATTTGCAATATTTATCTTCCTGGGTAAGAGATTCTTGAAATTATAAAATCAAATTGAAGAGTACAATGGAAAAGTTAAGTTATATTAGTGAAGACAGCAGAATAAGAAGTCATATTATTTTAGACAGAAACTGGGTACATGTAAATGGCTCCTGTTCTCAATATCTACATCTTGAGGTCATTTTCAGACTAACCTGAAGACCAGACCATTTCTATCTGGGAATTTACCAGCCCACACCTTCCTCTCTATTTGAAGTATTACAATGGCGAATCAGGTTTCTGGGTGTGGTTTTCATTTTTCAATATCCATAAATATCTAGTTTCCTTGTTGTTCTTACTGTTTTTGCTTTATTTTAGTATATAATTATTTATTGAAACATTAGTTATGCAGCATCATTTAGTAATATGGAGACAATACATAGGAACATTACATCACAGATAAATTCTTAGAGAAGGATCATGATCAGAGTTTGAAATCCACTTCTCATCAGGAATCAAGAGTACCAAAGTCAAACCAAGACAATAGATTTCATCCCCAATGTGAAGACACCACAGATTTGTTTGTTTGCTTCTTTGTTCATTTCAGTAATATTAAAAGATCACAGAAATATTTGCAGACATGTAAGCCCAACATTCTTCCCTTAAAACAGCATGTATTTTCCCTTGAGAGGCCAGTATATTGTCTTCAGGGCTCCAATCTGAACCAATGCCAGTGTGATCTTACCAACCTCCCAAGCAAGGTCAACAGCCCAGACGGCATGGTCTAACCCTTCTGCTATTCTCTAATCCATGCCACATAAAATCTTCCCAACTTTCTTGGCCTTTTGTAAAGCAAGTTCTAAAGAGAATTGAGGGAGAAAGAAAGCAATCCATAATTCCCCTTGAATAGATAGGATTTGGATTTCAAATCAAGCATCAGTGTTTCTGTTCATTTAAAAATTATCTAAAGATTTCTTTTTCCAAGAGGGAACACTGATGTCTAAAATGAACCCCGGTAGATCTGGCATCATTTTACCAAGTTACAATCCCCGGTCAATTTTCAGATAGTAGCCAGTAGGCTTTTATAACACCATTCTAGCACCAGTCATCGAGGGCCACCTGATGATCTGCTTTCTGCTAAAATACCCCCAGGAGTTGTCAATAGTGTGGTAACATTTTGATATCACAAGCGCAAGGAAAAGTTTTTTGCAGTATTCAGGTGCTTAGATAGATATAAAGCAAAAGAGAGGTAGTGTATCTTATTTGTAAAATCTGGCAGTGAGACAGCCTCCAAACATACATTATCTGTTCCCTAGAGCTCTTTGAAGCTCTATTTCTGTAAATAACTGGTTACAAAAGCTAGTTCCAGTGAAAGCACCCCAATTATTGTTTCAGCAAAGATAGAAAACTCCATTTGTACCATAGGG
Source organism: Manis javanica (assembly GCF_040802235.1). Taxonomy (NCBI): domain Eukaryota; kingdom Metazoa; phylum Chordata; class Mammalia; order Pholidota; family Manidae; genus Manis; species Manis javanica. The sequence goes on from NC_133163.1 coordinate 67,457,322, forward strand.
ATGATGATAGATTTTTAGACTTATGACTGTCTGGCCTATTATGTTGTTTACCATCTAACTTCATCTAATGATTGAGTCCAGTTGCCCAAGAAACCAATGGATTCATTAGGAGAAACTGGTGCCAAAGAAAGCTGGGTGTCTACTGAAGGAAAATGTATACAAACCCAAGAGTCAGTAAGATTGTATGCTTTAGTCAGTCCACGACTGAATTGCAGCCAGGTGTTGGATTCATACCAAGAAGAGACTAAAAGCACAAAAACTAATATTAACAACAAGGGTTTTAAAGAAAAATAAATAAGAGACATTTAGATAGGAAAGGGAGTAAAAATTTGCAGATAACATGATTATCTATATAAAATTCTGAAGGAATCTACAAATAAGCAACTAGAATTTAACAACATTTTTGGATATATGATCAACACACAAAGATGAATTGTATTTTTATATACTAGCAATTTAAAGTTAGAAATTGAAGTTTATAAAATTACCTGGGTTAGGTAATGATTTCTCTATCTAATAATTTTCTAAACAACAAAAGATACCACAAGAAATATAGCTACTAGAATAGTGATAACTAAAAAGCCAGAAAAAACAATTGCTGTCAAAGATGTGAAGAAACCAGAACCTTCATGCATTGCTGGTGGAACTGTAAAATGGTGCAGCCTCTTGGGAAAACAGTGTGGCAGTTTCTTACAATGTTAAACATAGTTACCATATGACCCACTGAATCTACTCCTGGGAATCTCTGTAAGAGAAATGAGATTATAAGCTCACATAGTGACTTGTAAAAAAAGTTCATAGCAGTATAATTCACAATAGCCAAAAGTAGAAAAAATCCAAATGTCCATCAACTGGTACATGAATAAACAAAATTTAGTGTATCTACAGAAAAAATGTAATTTAGTAATTAAAAGAAATGAAGTGCTGATATATGCCACTACAAAATATCATATTCAGTGAAAGAATGAGATATAAAAGATTACATATTGTATGATTCCATCTATAGGAAATGTCTAAAAAAGGTCAATCTATGGGGACATAAGGTAATTAGTGGTTGCCTAGGGCTGTCAAGATAGGGTGACTGTTAATGGATACAATGTTTCTTTTCTGGAGTGATCACAATATCCTAAAATCAGATTGTGGGATTTTTGTACAAGTCTGAGATATAACTGCTATTGCACTGTAGATATAGCATGGGTGAATTTAATAATATGTTAATTATATCTCAATAAAGCTACCTAAAAAAAACAGTTTATAATTTTTATCTTTTTGGATAAGAGTTTTCTGGAAAAATAAACCATATCAATAAAGATGGAGGAGTAACGAAGTTTTGTTAGTGAAGACAGAAGAACAATAAAGTCATATTTATGCAGACAGTAACTTATGTGTGTATATAGTTTCAATTCTTACATCCATAGATATCTTTTTAAATCATAAACATGTTAGATAGTTAAAACTGCAATGCAAGAATTAAAATACAGTATTGATACAGAGTGAACAGGTGGCTATTCTAGAATAAGCATCAGAGAAGACTTTAATGAAAATATTATATTAAACCAGAGATATGAATGATAAAGAGGACCTGGCCTTGTGGATATGGAGGTGGAGGAGTGGGAAAACATTCCAGCAAAGGAAATAATTAGTATAAACGGGAAGCTCTTTGTTAGTTAATATTTCTTTATAACCCTAAATTAACTCTTTTAGTAATCATCCATCTCTCCAGACCCAGAACAAAGGATTGCTTTTACTTTGTCCATGCTCAGCCAACTCTTGAATTTATCAAGAGTTTCTTTGTTTCTTTTTATTTTAACTATTAAAAAAACATCTTTTTTAAAATTGAGATATAATTCACCCTTTTAGTTGTATAATGTTATTTATAGTTACCATATTTACTGATTTGCTCAAAAGTCACCACAAGCCAATTTTGGGAAATTTTAATTATCTTGTAAATAATGTGACACTTCTTTATACTTCTCTCCTTTTATTTCTTTCCTTTTTGCTCATCAACCAAAGGTTGGTGAAAACTTTTTCACTCTTCTGCCTTGGTCCACTGACCAATAGTTGGGAACCACGACTTTATCTCATCTTCCAACACTGAGATTTTTATGATTCTCTGATGTATCTTTTTCTTTGTTGTGCTTTTCCGTCTATCCTGACCTTCCTAACTCATTTTCTAGTTGACAACATCATCTTTATTTCTTGAGGAATATTAAAATTGCTATAGCAGAAATTAATGCACGTTGTACAATGTTAAGACTTCAGATCTCTTAAGAATAAATTATTAGGGTCTTTAAAAGATAGAAACCTATAATTAGTGCTAAACAAAGATAACAGACTTAAATAGATGGAGACTGTGGAGAAAATGGAAATTTCTGACCAGGATTCCTGCTTGGCCTTAATAGCACTCATTGTATATATAATAAGAGCATGTTTGCAAATTTATGGGTTGTGTACTGGGAACAGAGTGGCTGGTCAATTGTGGGAGTACAGGCCTGGGGAGGGAGTGGAGAGGAAAAACCCAGTCTCTCCTTTCCTCAGTTCATGGGGTGTAATTGGTCAGGCATCCACCAGTTACCATAGAGACCTGCCCACAGAGTCCTCCTGGTTCTAGGAGTGGGGAGGCAGAGAGTCAGGAGAGCAGAAAGAGAGTAGTGCAAGGGTGGGTAAGAGAGCTTGGGGAGCAGAGAAGGGAAGCCTAGAGGGAGAACTAGGAGAGAATGGTGGCTGGCAAAGGGAAGCCATGGAGCCCTGGTGCTGGGAGAGGATTAAGCCCATGCTGGGGAGCAGGAGGGAGCAGTGCCAGAGTCAGGAGATACTGAGACCTACCGCCATGAGAATAAATATGGTACCCCTTTTGAAACCCCCAACTTCTTGCCCTTGCCTTTTTTCAGTCTTGTCGAATTCATAGGGAATTTGCCCCAGGCAGGGAATCTCCTCCTCCTGGAGCAACACAGACATACCTGATTCCCCTCTTCCACGGCCACTGGTCACCTTCACGACCCCTACTTCTGCCCTGAGACTTTGTTGAGGATACAATTTAATCCACCGTACTGACATTTTCCTCTTATTAGCAGAACACCGGGAAGCTCCATCCTCTTTGGAGCCCGGGATCCTTTAACTCCTAGAATCCCCTGGGTGTGGTGGTATAGAAGGAAAGCCCTCATGCTTTCAGAGGGAGTTGGAGCAGTGGGGAAACTGCCCCTCATTCTATTTCATTTAGTAAATATTTAAACCAGACACTCCAAACTCTGACTGTGCTATAACTTTATGACAGTAAAATTTTAAGTGAACAATGCACTGTAAAGAACTATAATTTGGTAGGTTTTGCAATAAATATTCATGAAATTTATTGTTTATAACATTCTGGAATAAAAGTTTCACTATGTTTCCATCTACTCAACTAAATTAATGTCAATAGCCCTTGTCAATGTTTTTACACTGAAATGAAGCTCTTTAAAAACTATTAAGCATTCCACTAAATAAAGTCCATACTTCCTCATTTGCCTTTTGAAAATAGTCAGGTCAGCAGGAGGGGAGTCCTTGCTTGCATTCATTCAGGTTCCCTCCTGCTATCTTTCTCTTGGCTCCAATCAACCTTTGCTAACTCTTGATAACATTTTGTTTGCAGTGAGAAAAATGTAAATAAAAATTTTCGTTGTAGAAGAAATAATAAGCTTATTCCAATAAAAATTTGGATTAGAAGCCAAATACTATACATGGTGTTTTTCAGGTTCCTAATTTTGAATAAATATTTTTAAAGCAGATTTTTCTAGACAACTAATGGTTTAGATTTTCCATAGAATTTATGGTCAAAATATACCAGAAAAATATTCCTTTATTTTTAACTTCGTGTTCATCATATATATATTTATTTTATTTTGGTATCACTAATATATAACCACATGAGCAACACTGTGGTTACTAGATTCCCCCCATTATCAAGTCCCCACCACATACACCATTACAGTCACTGTCCATCAGCATAGTAAGATGCTACAGAGTCACTACTTGTCTTCTCTGTGCTGTACTGCCTTCCCCATGCCCCCCCCACCCACATTATGTGTGCTAATCATAATGCCCCTTATTCCCCTTCTCCCTCCCTTCCCACCCACCCTCTCCAGTCACTTTCCCTTTGGCAACTGATAGTCCATTCTTGGGTTCTATGAGTCTGCTGCTGTTTTGTTCCTTCAGTTTTTGCTTTGTTGTTATACTCCACAGATGAGTGAAATCATTTGGTACCTGTCTTTCTCTGCCTGGCTTATTTCACTGAGCATAATACCCTCTAGCTCCATCTATGTTGTTGCAAATGGTAATTTGTTTTCTTCTTATGGCTGAATAATATTCCATTGTGTATATGTACCACATCTTCTTTATCCATTCATCTTCTGATGGACACTTAGGTTCCTTCTGTATCTTGGCTATTGTAAGTAGTGCTGCGATAAACATAGGGGTGCATCTATCTTTTCAAACTGGGCTGCTGTATTCTTAGGGTAAATTCCTAGAAGTGGAATTCCTGGGTCAAATGGTATTTTTATTTTGAGCTCTTTGAGGAACCTCCATACTGCTTTCCACAATGGTGGAACTAATTTACATTCCCACCAGCAGTGTAGGAGGGTTCCCCTTTCTCCACATCCTCGCCAATATTTGTTATTGTTTGTCTTTTGAATTTTGGCCATCCTAACTGGTGTGAGGTGATATCTCATTGTGGTTTTAATTTGCATTTCTCTGATAATTAGTGATGTGGAGCATCTTTTCATGTGCCTGTTGGCCATCTGAATTTCTTTGGAGAAATGTCTGTTCAGATCCTCTGTCCATTTTTTAATTGGATTATTTGTTTTTTGTTTGTTGAGGTGCATGATCTCTTTATATATTTTGGATGTCAAACCCTTATTGGATACGTCATTTATGAATATATTCTCCCATACTGTAGGATGCCATTTTGTTCTACTGATGGTATCCTTTGCTGTACAGAAGCTTTTTAGTTTGATATAGTCCCACTTATTCATTTTTACTTTTGTTTCCCTTGCCCTAGGAGATATGTTCATGAAGAGTTGCTCATGTTTATATTCAAGAGAGTTTTGCCTATGTTTTCTACTAAGAGTTTTATGGTTTCATGACTTAAATTCAGGTCTTTGATCCATTTCAAGTTTGCTTTTGTGTATGGAGTTAGATCCATATATTTATTGTTAACATATATTTATTAAACAGCTATACTCAGTTAAATATTAGAGAAAGATGTATAAAATGCTGGTATAGCCTAGAGAGAAAGCCAGCATCCTCTCCTCTGTTTCTTCATTCTTTAGTACACCTAGGTTTTTCTTGAGCTTTAGTTTTGAGACTTTTCTCTCTCCATCATGAGGCAGGTAAGATAAGAACTATGTAGCATTACCTTAGAATTGACTGCTGGAGAGACAGAAGGAGGTCAAACTCCTGTCCTCCCACTTATCAAGGGTTCTTTTAGGTGCACCAGAAGGGCTGAGAGGGCTTTGGAAACCATCCCACAAGGTGGCAGAAAAGTCTGGCAGAAAGCAAGAGAGCCTTACTGCAGCTCAGACAAGGTGCTGCTACTCTACATCTTCTATAGTTTGTTGTGGCAACAGTTCTGGAACCAAAAAGTGAGCCAGAGAGGATGTAAGAGAGACATAAAGGATGTCCAACATGGTCTAAATGTTCTGGGCCCAATTCCAATGTGTATGTCTGTGGTGGTGGGGAGGGGTTCCCACACCACCAAGTTACTCTCAGACACCAGCTGGGGGTCCTGCAGCTCAGTTCAATTCTGACACTATCTACCTGGAAAGAGCATCAGATCCCACAGGTTATGAGCACAGTCTGTCCCCACCAATTTCAGAAGCCAGTCACAAGTCCAGGTCACCTGTGCTTCTGACCTATAGGTTTTAGGTTCTAACAACCCGCTCTTTGGGTTTGATAAATTGCTAGAGCAGCTCACAGAACTCAGGAAAGCCATTTACTCACTGGATTACTGGTTCATTATAACAAGGTATAACTGAGGAACAGCCAGATGGAAGAGATGCATAGAGAAAGGTATGGGGAAAGGATGCAGAACTGCCATGCCCTCTACAGGTGTACCACTTTCCCCAAATCTCTATGTGTTCACCAACCTGGAAGCTCTTTGAACGCCATACTTTTGGGGTTTTCCTATGGAGGCTTCATTACATAGGCATCAACAGATTCAACTTCCAGCCTCTTTCCTCTCTCCAGAGGTCAAGGGGTGGGACTGATATTTCCAAACTTCTAATCATGTGGTTGGTTCTGGCAATTAACCCTTATCCTTAGTTGGGGTCCAAAAGTCACCTCATTAACATAGGAAAACAACCTTTATCCCTACTATCACTTAGGAAATTCCAAGGGTTTTAGGAGATCCATGCCAGAAACAGGGCAAACACTAAATACATATTCCTCATTATAAATCACAATATCACAGTGCACTTGTAGCCTAAGCAAAAGAAGGTATTAGTGGGTCATGTCCACCTCAGTTGGGAACCTAAGAGTTTTGAGCAAAAGCCTCATGATAGCAAAGTATACATTTGTCTGGCAAGGAGGTGTACCTGAGGCACAATGGAAGAAAGGTGTTTGGGGGCCTGGACTCTTAGCATCTCTTATCTCATTCTATGTAATAGGTGTGACTAAACTAGGCCATGGCCCTTGACCTCATACAGCACACATGTTCCTGGCATACTGTCTATTGAAGTGTTTTATGACTGTGGGATAATGTTAGATAAAATATATTATAAACCCCTGCCTTAAAAAAATGTACCTTTATTACAATAAAAATTTATATATCTGTAAAGCTATGATTTTGGTATGATTGAAAGGAAAATATCAAAGAAGAAAATTTAATTATTAATGCTTATGTTTGGGTTTTCTGTTGATGGGCTGGCAATGTAATAAGAATACACAAATCATAAATTCTATAATAAATAATAAAGTATAAGCAATAATAACATTTGTGTTTATATCTACTTATTTCATAAAATGCATTTTCTTTATTTTCAGAAATTCCACCTTCAACCACTTTAAAATCCTTTAAAAGAATATTTCTTTAAATAATTTCCAAGTATTAAAAGTCAGTTATATTTCAATAGAGCTGGAAAAAATATAGCCAGGAACACATGTATTGTATGAGGTCAAGGGCCATGGCCTAGTTCAGTCACACCGATTATGTAGAATGTGATGAGAGATGCTAAGAGTCCAGGCCCCTGAACACCTTACTTTCATTGTGCCTCAGGTACACCTCCTTGCCAGATGAATGTATACTTTGCTACCTTGAGGCTTTTGCTCCAAACTCTCAAGTTCTCAACTGAGGTGGACGTGACTCACTAATATCTTCTTTTGCTTAGGGTACAAGTGGACTGTGATACTGTGATTTATTATGAGGAATACTCAATACCCAAGCTATTATTTGTCTTATTAAATCCATTTTTAACAGCTTTATTGAAGTATAATTGATACACAGTAAACTACATATTATATATGCACTTGTGAAATAATCACCATAGTTGAGATATTAACAGAGCATAAACATATACAGAATCCCCAAAAGTTTTTTCTTGCACCCTTTTAGAATCTCTCCCTTCTGCTCCTCCTGGTTCCACTGCCTTACCCTATCTCAAGGCAACCAGTGATATGCTTCCTGTCACCACAGATGTTTATATTTTCCAGATTTTATAAGAATGGAATCACAGAGTATGTACTTTTTTTGCATGGTTTCTTTCACTTAGCATAATTATTTAGAGATGCATCAATGATTTTCTTTTCCCTGCTGTATAGATAAACAATTTGTTTCTAGTTTGTGGCTATTACAAATAAAACTGTTATAGCATTTGTATGTAAATCACAAGTATGGACATAGATTTCATTTCACTAGATTGAATACCTAGGATATTGTAGGTGTATTTTTAACTTTTTAAGTTTCCCCAAATGGTTGTATCCTTTTACATTCCATCAGCAATGTATGAGGGTTCTAGTTCTTCCATATCCTTGCCAACACTTGGTATGAACAGACTTTTTAATATTAGCTATAATATAATAGGTGTCTAGTATTTAAAGTTCAAGTTACTCTAGTCTTAAAATTTTAGTCCTTTTAATAGGTGTGTAATGGCATCTCACTGTGGTTTTATAGCTAATGGCTAGTAACTAATGATGTTGAGCATCTTTCTATGTATATACTTCCTTTGATGAATTATATTTTCAAACCTTTCACCCATTTTTATTGAGCTGTTTCTTCTCTTATTACCAAGTTTTAAGAGTTGTTTACATATTCTAGACTTGAAGATATTTATCAGATGTACAATTTTCAAATATTTTCTCCCAGTCTATGGCTTGGCTTTAATTTTCTTAGCAGTGTCTTTTTTTTTAATTTTGATATCATTAATCTACAATTACATGAGGAACATTATGTTTACTAGACTCCCCCCATCACCAAGTCCCCCCCACATACCCCATTACTTTAGCAGTGTCTTTTGAAAAGCAGAATTAAAAATTTTGATGATATTCACTTCATCAATTTTTAAAGATAGATTGTTCTTTTGGTGTTCTATCAAAGTAATCTTTGTCTAATCCAAGCTCACTAAAATTTTTCCTTTAGTTTATTCTAGAAATTTTACAATTTTAGGTTTTACATTTTCTCCCATAATAATGCATTTGGCTAGTTTTTATGTATGGTGAGAAATATGGGCTGAAGTTCATGTTTTTCTGTATGGATATCTGTATGCACCTTTGTCAAAAACCAGCTTTCAGTACATATATGGGTCTAATTCTGGACTCTATTCTGTTTCACTGGTCTATTTGTCTATCTTGATGTCAATAATATATTCTCTTGATTACTGTAGCTTTATAACAACTCTTGAAATAAGGCAGTTTTGGTCCTCCAATTTTGTTCTTTCACAAAGAAAGATCCTTCCATTTCCATATGAATTTGAGAATCAATTTGTTAATATCTACAAAAAGTCCTTTTGGAAGTTTGGTTGAGATTGCACTGAATCTATAGATCAAGTTGGGGAGAGTAAACATATTAATAATATTAAGTCTTCTGACTATGAATACAGAACATAATATAGATCTCCACATATTTGTTTTTACTGCATCTCAGAATGTTTTACAGTTTTCAGTGTATAAATTTTGTTTATCTTTTGTCAGATTTTTCCTTCAATATTTCATATTTTTTGGTATTACTGTAAATGGTATTGTTTTAATTTTCATTTCCAATTGTTATTTTTTCTAGTGTATAGAGATATAATTAAAAACAGTCTTGTATCCTGCAACATTACTAAACTTATTAGTCCTAACAGCTTTTTGCATATATTCCATCAGGTCCCCTGTAAAGATGATCATATTGTATGTGAATAAATATAGTTTTTCTTTCTCCTTTCATGTGGGGATGCCTTTTATTTCTTTTTATTGTCTCAATACACTGACTTAAACTTCTAATATATTGTACTAGAAGTGGTGACTCTCTTTTTCCTGCACTTAGAGAGAAAGCAGTCTTTTACCATTAAATATAATCTTAGATGACTTTTTTCATAGATGCTTTATATCAGGTTAAGGGGGTTTCTCTTTGTTCCTAATTTGCTGGGAGTTTTGATCAAGAAAGGATGCATGATTTTGTCAAATGCCTTTTCATGATCTTTTTATATGATGAAATAGTTTTCATTTTTGATTTATAAATAATACTAAATTAGTTGGTTGATTTTTGAATGTTAAGTCAACCTTGCATTCCTAGGAAAAACTTTACTTGCTAATCATGTATAATTCTTTTTATATACTGTTTGATTTGCTAAATTTGCTTTGCTAAAATTCTATTTAGAATTTTACATCTATGTTCTTGTGGAACATTTGTCTATATATTTTTTCTTGTAATGTCTTTGTTAGATTTTGGTGTCAGGGTAATGTTGGTCTCTTACAGAATGATTTTGGAATATTCTCTTCAATTTTATGGAAGAGTTTTTGTGGAATTGGTATTAATTTTTCTAAAAATATTTGATATAATTTGCCGGTGATGCTAACTGAGCTTTGAGTTTTGTTTCTGGGAAGATTTTCAATTTCAAATTCAATTTCTTTAATATATATATATAGTTATATGTTGGGCTATCTATCTCTTCTTGAAAGAGTTTTGGTAGTTTGTGTTTTTCAAGGAATTTTTCTATTTCATCTAAATTGTCAAACTTATATTTCATCTAAATTGCCAAATTTATTTCATCATGTCCTTTATAATATTTTCCTGCATATCTGTTGTATCTTAGTGATGTCACCTAAGGAAAATACTGATATTGGTAATATGTGTCTTTTTTCCTTTTTTATTTGTCAGCCTTGCTAGAGGTTTGCCAGTTTTATTGGTCTTCTTAACCATTTTTGTTTCACTCACTTTATTATTTCACTGTTTATTATTTCATTAATTTCAGCTCTTTATTCTTTTTTTCTGCTTACTTTCTGTTTCTCTGATCTCCTTTTTTTAGTATCTTAACTTAGAAATTGAGGCCACTGATTAGAGACATTTCTTCTTTTCTAATATATTTTAGTTTTCTAAACTTTTTCCCTATGTACTGCTTTAATGGCTTCCCACAAAATTTGATATGTTGCATTTTCATTTTCATTCAATTGAAAATATTTTCTAATTTCCTTTTTAGATTTATTCTTCTACTATGAGATGTTTTAAAAGTATACTACTTGATTTACAAGTATTTGCGGATTTTCCAGAAATCTTTCTGTTATTAATTTCTAATTAAATTCCATTGTGGTTAGAGAATATGCTCTGTATGATGTGAATAATTTAAAATTTATTGAGACTTGTATCATGGCCCAGAATGTGATCTCTCTTGGTAAATATTCTACATGTACTTGTAGAGAATATGTATTCTGCAGTCCTTTGGCAGTGTCTTTACAAATTCAATTAGGTGAAGTCAATTGATTATATTGTTTAAGTGTTCCATATCTTTACTGATTTTTTGTTTACATTCTCTATCAAATATTGAGACTTAGGTATTGAAATACGTGGCTGTTATTGTGAATTTGTCTATTTTTTCTTGTTGTTCTATTAGTTTTTCCTTCATTTATTTCAAACTATTTTAGTTGCATACATGTTTAGAATTGTTATGTCATCTTTATGATTGACCTTTTTAAGTTATGAAATGGCTTTGTATATCTCAGGTAATCCTCCTAAAGTCACTCTGTATGCTATCAATATATTAATATGGTTACTCTAGGCATATTTCATTTTATTGTGTTTTGCAAATACTGTGTTTTTACACATTGAAGGTCTGTGGCAACTCAGCATTGAGCAAGTTTATTGGAGCAATTTTTCCAACAGCTTTTGCTCACTTCATGTCTCTGTGCCACATTTTGGTAATCCTCATAAAATTTCAAGCTTTTTCATTATTATTATTGCATTTCTTATGGTATCTATGATCAGGGATCTTTAATGTTACAATTTTAATTGTTTTGTGGTACCAAGAACCATGCCCGTATAAGATGCTAAACTTGATTGATAAACATGTGTGTCCTGACTGTTCCACTGACCAGCTGTTTCCCCAACTCTCTCCCTCTCCTCAGGCTTCCCTATTCCCTTGAGACACAACAGTATTGAAACTAGGCAAATTCATAACCCTACCACGACCTCTAAGTATTCAAGTAAAAGGAAGAATCTCATCTTTTACTTTAAATCAAAAGCTAGAAATGATTAAGCTTAGTAAGGAACGACATGTCCAAAGCTGATACAAGCTGAAATTTAGGCCTGTTGAACCAGTTATCCAAGTTGTGAATGCAAAGGAAAAGTTCTTACAGGAAATGCAAAGTGCTACTCCAGTGAACACATGAATAATATAAGATGAAACAGCCTTATTGCTGATAGGGGAAAAATTTTGTGGTCTGGATAGAAGATCAAATCAGCCACAACATTCCTTTAAGCCAAAACCTAATGCAGAACAAGACTAACTCTCTTCTGTTCTATGAAGGCTGAGAGAGGTGAAGAAGCTGCAGAAGAAAAGTTGGAAGCTAGCAGAGGTTGGTTCATGATGTTTAGGGAAAGAAGCTGTCTGTAGCATAAAAGTTCAAGGTGAAGCAGCAAGTGGTAGTATAGAAACTATAACAAATTATACAGAAGATCTAGGTAAGAAAATGAAAGTGGCTACACTAAACAACAGATTTTTCAATGCAGATGAAACAGGCTTCTTTTGGAAGAAGATGTCATCAAGGATTTTCTTAGCCAGAGAGGAGAACTCAACACCTAGCTTCAAAATTTCAAAGGATAGGCTGACTCTCTTGTTAGGGGTTAATGCAATTGATGACTAAGTTGAAGCCAATACTCATTTACCATTTTGAAAAATCCTAGGGCCCTTAAGAGTTACACTAAAAATCTACTCTGCCTATGCTGTATAAATGGAACAACAAAGCCTTTCATATATTACTGCTCACTGACAATGTACACCCAAGAGCTCTGATGGAGATGTACAATGATATGAATGTTGCTTCATGCCTGCTAATAAAGCATTCTTTTCTGCAGTCCATGGATCAAGGAGTCATTTCAACTTTGAAGAAATACATTTTGTAACAATAAGTACATACCTATCAATAATTACCTTAGATGTAAGTGGACTAAATGTTACAATCAGAAGACATAGGGTGACTAAATGTATAAAAAAAACAGGACCCATATGTAAGTCTCTACAGGAGACTCACTTCAGACCTAAACACACGAACATACTGAAAATTAAGCGATGGAAAAAGATATTTCAGGCAAATAGTAATGGAAAGAAAAACCTGGAGTAGCAGCACTTACATCAGACAAAATAGACTTTAAAATAAAGACCATAACAAAAAACAAAGAAGGACATATAATGATTAAGGGCTCAATCCGACAAGAAGATATAACAATGGTAATATCTATGAACCCAAGAGAAGAACATCTAAATGTATAAAATAAGTATTAAGAGATATAAAGTAAGAAATTGATAGTAATACACTAATAGTAGGGGGTTTTAACACCTCACTTACATCAATGGGCAGATAATGCAAATAGCAAATCAATAAAGAAACAATGGCTTTGAATGATACATTAGATCAAATAGACTTAGTAGATAAGCATAGGACATTACATCTAAAAACAGCAAAATACATTCTTTTCAAGTGTACACAGAATATTCTCCAGGATAGGTCACATGCCAGGCTACAAAACAAGTCTTATTAAATTTAAGAGGATTGAAATCATACCAAGCATCTTTTCTGACTGCAATGGTATGAAAGTGGAAGTCAAGTACAAGAAAAAAACTGGAAAAAGCACAAACATATGGAGACTAAACAACATGCTACTAAACAACAAATGGGTCAAAGGAGAAATAAAATAGGAAATAAAAAGTACTTAAAGAATAATGATAATAGAAACACAATGGTTCAAAATCTTTGGGATGCAGCAAAGCAGTACAAAGAGTGAAGTTTATAGCATTATAGGCCTACCTCAAGAAACAAGAAAAATCTTAAATAAACAATCTAACACTAGACCTAAAAGAACTGGAAAAAGAACCAACAAAACCTGAAGTTACTAGAAGGAAGGAAACAATAAAGATAAGAGCAGAAATAAGTGAAAGAAAGACTAAAAAAGCAATACAGAAGATCAATAAAACTGAGAGCTGATTCTTTGAAAAGATAAACCTAGATAGACTTTTTAAGAAAAAAGAAAGGACTCAAATAAATAAAATCAGAACCAATTGACACCATAGAAATACAAACAATTATAAGAGATTACTGTGAGAAATTATATGCCAACAAATTGGACGACCTAGAAGAAATAGATAAATTCTTAGAAATATGCAATCCATCAAAACTGACCCAGGAAGAAACAGAAAATATGAGCAGACCAATTACCACTAATGAAATTGAAGCTGTAATAAAAAAAAACTCCTAACCAAAAAAATTCCAGAACCAGATGGCTTCACAGGAGTATTTTCCCAAACATTTAAAGAAGAGTTAATACCTATCTTTCTCAAACTTTTCAAAAAAACTGAAGAGAAAGGAAAGCTTCCAATTTCATTCTACAAGGCCAACATTACCTCAATGCCAAAACAAGACAAAGACAGTATAAAGAAAGAAAATCACGGATCAATATCCCTGATGAACATAGATGGAAAAATCCTAAAAAAATTATTAGAACCCAATTCAAAAATACATTAAGAGGGGGTGTGCTGGGAGCCATGCTACTCAAGCTGTGTAGCAAAGCTCAGGCTGGAGGAAGACCCCCACAAATCAGGGGCCTTCGCAGCTGGTTCCTTCTATTACCCACCTTGATTTTATTATTTTCCATTATACTATTAGCTTTGTTTTTACTTGCATTGTTGCCAAAGACTAAGCTAACTTTTGCTAAGCAGCACGGAAAAGATGAGAACATACACTTCCCAAAAGCTTTTCAGGACAGTGCTCCTGAAGAATAGAACACGCAGGGGCCAAATGGTGATCTTAGCATCAAGTACCAAAACCTGCTGTTAGTTAGTCAAACATTGACCACCCCATTTCCACTGAGAATGCCCCCCTTGTTTACAATGCTAGTGAAACTAGTGATGGAAAGTTTTATAGAAATAGAGTCATGAGAAAATATTGAATAGAATAACCCTGTTGACACTTAATCATCTCATGTTTTCTTCCCTCTACTACTTCTATAGTTTGTTTTTCTTCTTTCCTAATTATGGCCCTTTACTAGAATTTGTGCCTCATACGTGAAATTACCAAGTACCATAATTTTCCAGGAAGTAAAGATACCTCAAAACAAGTGCTGGGCATAGACGCCATGGAGTATAAATCTGCAAAGAAGTGAAAAACTAATCTTTTCAAAGAATATTACTTGTCTCTCACTTACCAGCTTTACATCTCTCTGTATGGCCCCGTAAGATGGCTAGTTAACCAGAGACGGGTAAGATTCCTCAAGGGAGGAATAACCTAAGACAGGCACAGTTGCAGGGGGCCATCAGGTGAGAAAAAGGGGGCCAACAGAGGTGAGGCTTAGAACCTCACCCCCCCAGTTTTGAGAGAAATCTTCTACACCTGTGGATGTTTTGTTGCCCTTGTTCAGCTTGGATTAAGACCTTGTCTGTAGGCACAAACCTGATCATCTACACCTGCCTTCTTAGAGTTCTAAATCATGCTTTCTATCTATATCTTGCATTTACCTACTAAATTAACATTTTATTAGATTCACATATAAAGTATAAAAATCAAATCATACATTATATTTGACATAATTGTTTATAGTTTAAGGTTTGTAGTTAAAACAGAAACAGTTTCTATGATATGAATGCTCTTGCATTGTTCACCATGTAAGAACTTGTTTAGTCCCTGCAGTAGCGGAGTCATGGAGACCTGTGTAGTATATGTTAGGGAGATTTTAGTATCCACACAGAAGAAAGAGAAATGTAGATAAGAAAGGGGAATTTAGTTTGCTGCCTATTGTGCCCTATAAAGGGGTGTAAGGTGAAGATATGAGTTTATGATTTAGATTGCTTATAAATTTATTAAAGCTTCTAAGAATATTTTTGTGGGAAAGAATCCTAGCTAACTGTGGCACTAAGTGACCTGTATTTCACCGTGAGCTGATAGACTCCATAGTTGCTGCTACATACTGCACGCTCCTACAGTCACATACACTGCTTAGAAACTGTGTTGCATAGAAATGTAAAACACAGTGGAGTACATGTTAATAAGAAAAGTTTCAGTCAAAGAACAGAAAAACAATCACCTGTCTAACGCTTGACCAACCATGAATAGATTAGAAAGGAAAAGAAAGAAAAAAGCTTGCCTATACTTATTAACCAATTGCCTATACTAATGAATCATCAGAACAATAAAAAATAATCATATCCTTGTGCAAAATGGTATAAATAAAGCTGTCATCGACACTTTGTCGAGAGACCACCTCCATCCGACTCTGTGTCCTGTTTCTCCATATGCCGACTCTGTCTCATCCCTTTCACCTCCCCCTGCCCCCCACTAGAGCTGGACTCTGTCAGGGGTGGAGCAAAGATGGTGACATGAATAGGGCAGCAGAAAACTCCTCCCAAAACCATATATATTTTTGAAAATACAACAAATACAACTATTCCTAAAAGAGAGACCAGAAGATATAGTACAACAGCCGGACTACATCTACACCTGAGAGAACCCAGCACCTCATGAAGGAGGTAAGACACAAGCCATGGTCTGGCGGGACTCGAGTGTGCCCCCCACCCCAGCTCCCTGGTGGGAGGAGAGGAGTCAGAGCAGGGAGGGCAGTGGGAACCCAGGACTGCTAAATACCCAGCCCTAATCATCTGCACTGGGAATGCAGACACACTGTGCCTGGTGTGCTGGATACCAGGGAAACAGAACAGTAAAACCTGCGAGCAGGTCCCTGCAGCCAGCACCTGTGGAACAAGAAAAGCGACTTGGTGCTTTTTGAAAGTCTTAAAGGGACAGGAGCCTCACAGCTGGATGGAAGTGTCCCAGCACACTCAGCCCAGCAGCTGGGAATCCTGGGGAACTCTGGGCACCCTAAACCCCTGGGCGGCAATGCAGCTCTGAGGCCCCTCATGGTGATAAACAGCCTCCAGCCCACTCCCCCTCCGGTGTAGCCCCGCCATAGCGAAGCAGCGGCCTGAGACTGGCCACACCCACAGCAGCCACCCAGAGCCTCCCCAGCAGCCGCCCAGGTCTGACTCAGAGACCCCCATTGGTGCGCAGCTGCCCAGCACAAGGTGCTAGGGGTCACCGTTCTCACAGGAGAGGAAGGCGATGAGCAAGTGGGAAGGGAATTTGTTCTCCCTGCTAACACACGCGCCAACTGCCCACTATCTCTATCACCAAGTAAAGACAGAAGACTTTTATCCAGACTAGAATCACACAGACATTCCCTTAAAGGGAACATGGGGAGATAGATTTGAACAAAGTTCTGTGAAAAGAATTCAAAATAAAGGTCATAACCATGCTGATGGAGCTGCAGAGAAATATGCAAGAGCTAATGGATAAAATTGGGAGGGACAACACAGAAATAAAACAATCTCTGGAAGGACTTAAAAGCAGACTGGATGATGTGCAAGAGGCTGTTAGTGGAATAGAAATCAGAGAACAGGAATGCAGAGAAGCTGACACAGAGAGAGATCTCCAGGAATGAAAGAATATTAAGAGAACTGTGTGACCAATCCAAACGCAACAATATCTGCATTATAGGGGTAACAGAAGAAGGAGAGAGAGAAAAGGGGGTGGAAAGTGTATTTGAAGAGATAATTGCTGAGAACTTCCCAAAACTGGGGAAGGAAATAGTTGCTCAGACCACAAAGGCACACAGAACTCCCAACAGAAGGGACCCAAAGAGGACAACACCAAGACACATAATAACTAAAATGGCAAAGATCAAGGACAAGGACAGAGTTTTAAAGGCAGCCAGAGAGAGAAAAAAGGTCACCTACAAAGGAAAACCTATCAGGCTATCATCAGACTTCTCAACAGAAATCTTACAGGCCAGAAAAGAATGGCATGATATATTCAATGCAATGAAACAGAAGGGCCTCGAACCAAGAACACTGTATCCAGCACAATTATCATTTAAATATGAAGGAGGGTTTAAACAATACCCAGACAAGCAAAAGTTGAGGGAATTTGCCTCCCACAAACCACCTCTAGAGGGTATTTTAGAGGGACTGCTCTACATGGAAGCACTCCTAAGGCCAAATAGAAGTCACCAGAGAAAATAAAATCACAGCAAAGAAAGCAGACCAACCAAATACTAACTAAAGGCAAAAAATAAAATAAACTACCCATAAAAGCAGTCAAAGGAAACACAAAAAAGCACAGAATAAAACACCTGCCATATAAAGAATGGAGGAGGAGGAATAAGAAGGTAGAGAAATAAAGAATCATCAGACTGTGTTTATAATAGCTCAATAAGCGAGTTAAGTTAGATGGTAAGATAGTAAAGAAGCTAACCTTGAACCTTCGGTAACCACGAATCTAAAGCCTGCAGTGGCAGTAAGTACATATCTTTCAATAATCACCCTAAATGTAAATGGACTGAATACATCAATCAAAAGACACAGAGTAGTAGAATGGATAAAAAGGAAGACCCATCTATATGCTGCTTACAAGAGACTCACCTCAAACCCAAAGACATGCACAGACTAAAAGTCAAGGGATGGAAAAAGATATTTCATGCAAACAGAAGGAAGAAAAACGCAGGTGTTGCAGTACTAGTATCAAACAAAATAGACTTCAAAACAAAGAAAGTAACAAGAGATAAAGAAGGACATTATATAATGATAAAGGGCTCAGTCCAACAAGAGGATATAACCATTATAAATATATATGCACTCAATACAGGAGCACCAACATATGTGAAACAAATACTAATAGAATTAAAGGAGGAAATAGAATGCAATGCATTCATTTAAGGAGACTTCAACACACCACTCACTCCAAAGGACAGATCCACCAGACAGAAAATAAGTAAGGACACAGAGGCACTGAACAACACACTAGAACAGATTGATCTAACAGACATCTATAGAACTCTACATCCAAAAGCAACAGCATGCACATTCTCCTCAACTGCACATGGAACATTCTCCAGAATAGACTACATACTAGACCACAAAAAGAGCCTCAGTAAATTCAAAAAGATTGAAATTCTACCAATCAACTTCTCAGACCACAAAGGTATAAAACTAAAAATAAATTGTACAAAGAAAGCAAAAAGGCTCAGAAATACATGGAGGCTTAACAACATGCTCCTAAATAATCAATGGATCAATGACCAAATTAAAATAGAGATCAAGCAATATATGGAAACAAATGACAACAACAACACAAAGCCCCAACTTCTGTGGGACACAGCAAAAACAGTTTTAAGAGGAAAGTGTATAGCAATCCAGGCATATTTAAAGAAGGAAGAATAATCCCAAATGAACAATCTTAAATCAAAATTGGAAAAGAAGAACAAATGAGGCCTAAAGTCAGTAGAAGGAGGGACATAATAAAGATCAGAGAAGAAATAAATAAAATTGAGGAAAAACAAGAGAAAAAAATCAATGAAACCAAGAGCTGGTTCTTTGAGTAAATAAAGAAAATAGATAAGCCTCTAGCCAGACTTATTAAGAGAAAAAGAGAGTCAACACACATCAACAGAATCAGAAATGAGAAAGGAAAAATCACGATGGACCCCACAGAAATACAAAGAAATATTAGAGAATACTATGAAAACCTATATGCTAACAAGCTGGAAAACCTAGAAGAAAAGGACAACTTCCTAGAAATATGCAACCTTCCAGGAATGTCCAAGGAAGAATCAGAAAATCTAAACAGGCCAATTACCAGCAACAAAACTGAAGTGGTAATCAAAAAACCACCCAAGAGCAAAACCCCCAGGACAGATGGATTTACCGCAGAATTTTATCAGACACACAGAGAAGACATAATACCCATTCTCCTTAAAGTTTTCCAAAAAATAGAAGAGGAGGGAATACTCCCAAACTCTTTCTATGAAGCCAGCATCACCCTAATACTAAAACCAGGCAAAGACCCCAACAAAAAAGAAAACTAGAGACCAATATCCCTGATGAACATAGATGCAAAAATACCCAACAAAATATTAACAAACCGAATTCAAAAGTATATCAAGATGATCATACACCATGACCAAGTGTGATTCATCTCAGTGTGTGAGGATGGTACAACATTCGAAAATCCATCAACATCATCCACCACATAAACAAAAAGGACAAAAATCACATGATCATCTCCATAGACACTGAAAAAGCATTTGACAAAGTTCAACATCCATTTATGATAAAAACTCTCAACAAAATGGGTGTAGAGGGCAAGTACCTCAACATAATAAAGGCTACATATGATAAACCCACAGCCAACATCATACTGAACAGTGAGAAGCTGAAAGCTTTTCCTCTAAGATTGGGAACAAGACAGGGACACCCACTCTCTCCACTGCTTCTCAAAATAGTGCTGGAGGTCCTAGCCATGGCAATCAGACAAAACAAAGAAATACAAGGCATCCAGATTGGTAAAGAGTAAGTCAAACTGTCACTATTTGCAGATGACATGATACTGTACATAAAAATCCTAAAGAATCCATTCCAAAACTACTACAACTAATATATGAATTCAGCAAAGTTGCAGGATACAAAATTAATACACAGAAATCTGTTGCTTTCCTATACTCTAATGACGAATTAACAGAAAGAGAGATCAGGGGAACAATTCCATTCACAATTGCATCAAAAAGAATAAAATACCTAGGAATAAACCAAACCAAGGAAGTGAAATACCTATACCCTGAAAACTACAAGACACTCTTAAGAGAAATTAAAGAGGACACTAACAAATGGAAACTCATCCCATGCATTTGACTAGGAAAAATTAATATCATCAAAATGGCCATCCTGCCCAAAGCAATATACAGATTCAATGCAATCCCTATCAAATTACCAACAGCATTCTTCAACGAACTGGAACAAATAGTTCAAAATTCATATGGAACCACCAAAGACCCCAAATAGCTAAAGTACTCCTGAGAAGGAAGAATACATTGGGGGTATCTC
Source organism: Manis javanica (assembly GCF_040802235.1). NCBI lineage: Eukaryota > Metazoa > Chordata > Mammalia > Pholidota > Manidae > Manis > Manis javanica. The sequence continues at coordinate 67,477,901 of NC_133163.1, forward strand.
ACTCCCCAACTTCAAGCTCTACTACAAAGCCACAGTAATCAAGACAATTTGGTACTGCCACAAGAATACACCCACAGACCAGTGGAACAGAATAGAGACTCCACACATTAACCCAAACATATATGGCCAATTAATATACGATAAAGGAGCCATGGATATACAATGGGGAAATAACAGCCTCTTCAACAGTTGGTGTTGGCAAAACTGGACAGCTACATGTAGGAGAATGCAACTGGATCATTGTCTAACCCCATATACAAAAGTTAATTCGAAATGGATCATAGACATGAATGTAAGTCATGAAACCATAAAACTCTTAGAAAAAAACACAGGCAAAAATCTCTTAGACATAAACATGAGTGACTTCTTCATAAACATATCTCCCCAGGCAAGGGAAACAAAAACAAAAATGAACAAGTGGGACTATATCAAGCTGAAAAGCTTCTGTACAGTAAAGGACACCATCAATAGAACAAAAAGGCATCCTACAGTATGGGAGAATATATTCATAAATGACAGATCCGATAAAGGGTTGACATCCAAAATATATAAAGAGCTCATGCACCTCAATAAACAAAAAGCAAATAATCCAATTAAAAAATTGGCAGAGAAGCTGATAGTTCTCCAAAGAAGAAAGAAATTCGGATGGCCAACAGACACATGAATAGATGCTCCACATCACTTGTCATCAGAGAAATGCAAATTAAAACCACAATGAGATATCACCTCACACCAATAAGGATAGCCACCATCTAAAAGACAAACAACAAATGTTGGTGAGGTTGTGGAGAAAAGGGAACCCTCCTACACTGCTGGTGGGAATGTAAATTAGTTCAACCATTTTGGAAAGCAATATGAAGATTCCTCAAACAGCTCAAAATAAAAATACCATTTGACCCATCAATTCCACTCCTAGGAATTTACCCTAAGAATGCAGCAGCCCAGTTTGAAAAAGACAGATGCACTCCTATGTTTACTGCAGCACTATTTAAAATAGTCAAGAAATGGAAGCAACCTAAATGTCCATCAGTAGATGAATGGATAAAGAAGATATTGTACATATACACAATGGAATATTATTCAGCTATAAGAAGAAAACAAATCCTACCATTTGCAACAACATGGATGGAGCTAGAGAGTATTATGCTCAGTGAAATAAGCCAGGCAGAGAAAGACAAGTAACAAATGATTTCACTCAGATGTGGAGTATAAGAACAAAGAAAAAAACTGAAGGAACAAAACAGCAGAAGAGTCACAGAACCCAAGAATGGACTAACAGTTACCAAAGGGAAAGGGTTTGGGAAGGATGGGTGGGAAGGGAGGGATAAAGGATTGGGGGGAAGAAAGGGGCATTACAATTAGCAAGTATAATGTGGGGGGAGGCACGGGGAGGGCTGTGCAACACAGAGAAGACAAGTAGTGATTCTACAGCATCTTACTATGCTGATGTACAGTGACTGTAATGGGGGTTGTGGGGGGGACTTGGTGAAGGGGGGAACCTACTAAACATAATGTTCCTCATGCAACTGTAGATTAATGATACCAAAAAATAATACATTAAGAGGATCATTTACCATGACCAAGTGGAATTAATTCCAGGGGTGCAAGGGTAGTATAGTATCTGCAAATCGATCAGTGTGATACAGTACATTAAGAAAAGGAAGAATAAGAACCATATGATCATCTCAATAGGTGCTGAAAAAGCTTTTGACAAAATTCAACATTCATTCATGATAAAAAGTCTCGACCAAGTGGATATAGAGGGAACATACCTCAACATAATAAAGGCCATATATGACAAGTCCACAGCTAATATCATATTCAATGGTGAAAAACTGAAAGCATTTCCTCTGAGATTGGGAGCAAGATAAGAATGTCCACTCTCGCCATTTTATTCAACATAGTACTGGAAGTTGTAGCCATTGCAGTCAGAGGAGAAAAAGAAATAAAAGGCCAAAGCAATATTTAGAAAGAACAAAGGTGGGGTTATTATGCTGCCTGGCTTCAAACTAAACTACAAAGCTAAGTAATCAAAACAGTATGTTATTGGTACAAGAACAAATACATAGGTCAATGAAACAGAATAGAGAACCCAGAAATAAACCTGCACCTAGATGGTCAATTAATATATGACAAAGGAGGCACAGATATACAATGGGGAAAGTGTCTTCAGTGAATGACATTGGGAAAACTGGAAAGCTACATGCAAAAGAAGGAAGCTGGATCACTGTCGTTCACCATACACAAAAATAAACTGAAAATGGATTAAAGATCTAAATATAAGACATAAGACCATAAAACTCCTAGAAAAAAACATAGGCAGTACACTCTTAAATATCAACATTAGTAATTTTTTTACTGGATTTGTCTTCCCAGGCACGAGAAACTAAAGGAGGAATTAACAAGTAGGAGTACATCAAAAAAGCTTCTGCATATCAAAGGAAACCATAAAGAAAATGAAAAGGAAACCTTCTGTATGGGAGAATATATTTGCAAATGACATATCTGATAAGGGGCTAATAACAAAATACGTAAAGAACTCATTGCAAAAAACAACACCATAAAACCAAATAATCTGATTAAAAAATGGGCAGAGAATCTGTATAGTCATTTTTTTCAAACAATATCTACAGATGGCCAATAGACCTATGAAAAGATGCTCAACATCTAATCATCAAGGAACTGCAAATCAAAACCACAATGAGATACCACCTTTTAACAATCAGAGCGGCTAATGTCAACATCAATATGTTGGTTAATGTCAAGTCAAGAAATAACAAATGCTGGCAAGGATGTGGAGAAAGGGGAAACCTTGTACATTGCTGGTGGGATTGCAAATTGATGCAGAAACTATGGAAAGCAGTATGGAGATGTCTCAAAAACCTGAAGATAGATATACCAGATGACCTAGAAATTCCACTTCTGGGAATTTAGCTGGAGAAAACAAATCACTAATTTGAAAAGATACATGCAGCCCTTTGTTTATTGCCACATTATTTCCAATAGCCAAAACACGGAAACAACCTAAGTGTCCATTGAAAGATGATTGGATAAAAAAGATGTGGTACGTATACACAATAGAATGTTACTCAATCATAAAAAAGAATGAAATCTTGGCATTGATGACAACAGTACTAAAAGGCATTATGCTAAGTAAAATAAGTCAGACAGGAAAAAACAAATACCATATCATTTCACTTATATGTGGAATATAAAAAACAAAACAAATGAACAAATAAAACAAACCAATAAACCAATAAACACAGAAATAGGCCAATAAACACAGAGAACAGGTTGACGGTTGCCATACAGGAGCGGGAATCTGAGGATGGATGAAATAGGTGCAGGAGAAAAAATTAGTGAAGATGTTTGATATCTTGATTTTGGTCTAGGTAATATGAATGTATACACATGTCAAAATTCATTGAGCTATACACTTAAATTTGTGCATTTTACTGTATGCACCACAGTAAAAAATAAGCAATATACTAAAATTCTTTGTGGAATAAACTGAGGAATGAGCAAGTATAATTAAAAAAAGAAATACATTTTGTAAGGCTATAGCTGTCACAGATAATGGTTCTCTGATGGATCTGAGCAAAGTCATTCGAAAACCTTCTGAAAAGAATTCACCATTCTAGATGCCATTAAGAACATTTATGATTCACAGTAAAAGGTCCAAATATTAGCATAGACAGTGATTCCAATCCTCTTGGATGAGGGGTTCAAGACTTCAGTGGAGGAAGCAAATGGAGATGTGGTGGAAAGAGCAAGAGAATTAGAAATGGAGTTTGATAATGTGACTGAACTGCTGGAATCTCATGATGAAACTTGTACAGACAAGGAATGCTTCTTTTGGATGAGCAAAGAAAGTGGATTCCTGAGACAAAATCTACTTCTGGTGTAGATGCTGTGAAGACTGTTGAAATGACAACAAAGGGCTGAGAATATTACATAAACTTCTTTTATAAAGCAGGGGCGGGGTTTGAGAGGACTGACTCTTAATTTCAAAAGAAGTTCTACTGTAGGTAAAATGCTATCAAACAGCATCACATGCTACAAAGAGATTGCTCGTGAATGGAAGAGTCAACTGATGTGGCCAACTTCATTGTTTTTTTATTTTAAGAAATTGCCACAGCCACCCCAAACTTCAGCAACTACTATCCTGTTTTGTCAGTAGCCATCAACTTGGAGGAAAGACCCTCCACCCACAGAAAAATTACAGTTCACTGAAAGCTCAGATCACAGCATTTCTTTTTAAGCAACAAAGCATTTTTAAAATTATGGGGTGCACACTGTTTCTTAGACAATGCTATTGCACACTTAATAGACTCCAGTATAGTGTAAACATAGCTTTTACATGCACTGGGAAATCAAAACATCCATTTGACTTGCTTTTTCTGGTATTCATTTTATTGTGGCCATCTGGCAATATCTTTCAGGTATGCCTATATGACTTTTTTTGTTTGTGTGTTATTTTAGTTGCAAGCATGATATATCTATTTCTGTTCTATTACTTCTACAGAGAAGTAAAAACTACATAAACTCAGAAGTCAGTGCAGCAACATCTTTAAAGTATTAATAGAAAACAGCTGTCATTCTAGAATCCTATGCCTCATGAAAATCTTTTTCAAAAATGAAAGAGAAATAAAGATATTTCCAAACTTTTTTGGAGTTCTACTGCCAGCAGATCTGCACTATAGATATGTTAAAGGAACTTCCTCAGACAGGAAGAACATTAACATGATACCAGATGGAAATTTGGATCTCTGCAGAGATGGAGAGCTCTGGAAATTGGTAAAACAGTGTCAAGAATGATCACAGTCAAAAATCTCTTGAATATAAACATGAACAACTTTTTCCTGAACACATCTCCTTGGGCAAGGGAAACAAAAGCAAAAATGAACAAGTGGGACTACATCAAGCTAAAAAGCTTCTGTATGGCAAAAGACAACATCAGTAGAACAAAAAGGCATCCTACAGTATGAGAGAATATATTTGTAAATGACATATCTGACAAGAGGTTAACATCCAAAATATATAAAGAACTCACACACTTCAACACCCAAAAAACAAAAGACCCTATTAAAAAATAGGCAGAGAGTATGAACACATATTTCTCCAAAGAAGAAATTCAGATGGCCAATAGGCACATTAAAAGATGCTCCACACATTGCTAATTATCAGGGAAATGCAAATTAAAACCACAATGAGATATCACCTCACACCAGTGAGGATGGCCAACACCAAGAAGACTAAGAACAACAAACGCTGGCAAGGATGCGGAGGAAGGGGAACCCTCCTACACTGCTGGTGGGACTGTAAACTAGTTCAACCATTGTGGAAAGCAGTATGGAGGTTCCTCAAAAAACTAAAAATAGAAATACCGTTTGACCCAGGAATTTCACTCCTAGGAATTTACCCAAAGAAAACAAGATCTCAGATTTAAAAAGACATACACACCCCTATGTTTATTGCAGCACTATTCACAATAGCCAAGATATGGAAGCAACCTAAGTGTCTATCAGTTGATGAATGGATGAAGAAGATGTGGTATATATACACAATGGAATACTATTCAGCCACAAGAAGAAAACAAATCCTACCATATGCAACAACATGGATGGATCTAGAGGGTATTATGCTCAGTGAAATAAGCCAGGTGGAGAAAGTCAAGCATCAAATGATTTCATTCATTTGTGGAGTATAACGAGGAAGCAGAACTGAAGGAACAAAACAGCAGCAGACTCACAGACTCCAAGAAGGGACTAGCGGTTACCAAAGGGAAGAGGTTTGGGAGCGCGGGTGGGGAGAGAGGAGAAGGGGATTGAGGGGTATTATGATTAGTACACATGGTGTGTGTGGGGTCACGGGGAAGATAGTGTAGCACCAAGAAGACAAGTAGTGACTCTGTGGCATCTTACTACGCTCATGGAGAGTGACTGCAATGGGGTATGGGGGTACTTGATAATATAGGTGAGTGTAGTAACCACAATGTGAAACCTTCATAAGAGTATATATCAATGATATCTTAATAATAAAAAAAATTTAAAAAAAGAACGATCACAGAATTTTAAGTTATTTCCAAGAACTGTCCATTCCTTGTGCCTCTTCAGTCTTTAACTATAGCATAAAATTTTAAATATCGTTGAACAAATTTGATAGATAAATAAATGGAAAAACATTTCCTATTATATCCTCTGAAATATTGCCAATTTATATACACCTCAGTTTTTCAAGCTGTATATTCTAAGTATGTTATATTTTTAATTTTATATATGCAATTCATAGTCAATATTATTAAAATCACTTTATAAGTCTTTGTAGTTCTGTAAATAGAAACATAAGTCATATGGCTAACATCATTTACTAATACCCTGGTGACAATCAGAATGAATATAAATGTAATCTTCACCAAATAAAATGTAATAGTATATGGCTTAAAACCATTTATGTCCTAGCTCTCCTCTTTAAAAATATTCATTCATTCACATAATCCACGATCATTATTGAGTACCAGGTACTTTCGTTAAGGCCTGATGAAAGAGCAGTAAACAATGTCCCTTTTCTCATGCAGCTCACATTCTAGAGGAAGGAAACACAAAGTAAACAAGAAACAAATGCATATGTAATGTGTCAAGTGATGGCAAGCTCTGTGAAGAAAAATATAACAGAGCAAAGTAATAGTGAGTAGGGAGATTTCATTTTAAAGAGAGATTATTGACATCCTTCCTGATAAAGTGACATTTGAACAGAGATATGAATAAGGTGAGGGAATAGATCCTGAGACGGAAAAGGTACTTGGCATGTTCTAGGAATAGGAAGGGTGTCAACTGGCTGAAAGAGAGTGAATATGAGACAGAGTTGGAAGAGATGAGGTAGCTGGAGAGCCAGATTATGTAGACCTTTGGCCATAATAATGATTCAAATCTTACTCTGTGTGAGATCGAATGCTACTGAATAGCTTGGGGCAGGAAAGGTACATTATCTGACTAATGTTTTAAACATAACTTTGGCTGATGTGTTGAGAATCCAATGATGGGGGTCAACAGAAACAGGGAGACATGTTGCAAAGATACATAACATGCCATACGAAAACGTTAGATCAACTTTATATGTCTTGTGCTCTGCTAATAATATAATCCAAGTTTAAATTTAAGGAGCAACTGAATCAGTGCTACTTTGACGCTTTCTGGGTTTGCAGCTCTGCAAAACAGCCTTTGTGCAAATTTAGCAGCTCCTCTGTGGAGCTGCTCTTACCATATAGGTTGTAATTCATTTCAGTGTTCCAGTTATCTATTGCTACCTAACAAATAACCCCCAAATAGTGGCTCAAGATAATGACAGTTGCTTTGCTCACAAATCTGTCATTTTGACAGGGCTTGTCAGTTTAGATTTTTTCTGCTCCACTTAGCATCAGCTGAGAGGGCTGGAATCATCTGAAGGCTGGGTCACTCACATCTGGCATTTGACACTGCCTGTCAACTTGGTCCTTGGCTGTGGCTGTCATCAGATTGCTTCCATGTGATCAGTCCACATAGCTCTATGGCTTCCTCACAGCATGGTGGTTTAGTTCTAAGAGCCAGCATCCCAATGGTGGCCAGATTCCAAGAGTGAGCCAGGTGGAAGCAATATCAGCCTTTTAAACCTAGCTTTGCAATCCTGTAGCATCCCTTCTGCTGCCTTCTAGTCATTAGAAGCAAGTTTATAAGGCTTGCCCATACTCAGGAGACATAGGATTAGTTGCCACCTTTTTTTTTTTTTTAAGAATAGGTTTTTTTAAAAAAATTTTACTTTGGTATCATTAATCTACAATTACATGAAGGACATTATGTTCACTAGGCTCCCCCCCTCATCAAGTACCCCCCACATACATACCCGTTCACAGTCACTGTCCATCAACATAGTAAGATGCTGTAAAATCACTACTTGTCTTCTCTGTGTTGCACAGCCCTCCCCACGCCCCCTAGTTGCCACCTTTTGATAGGAAGAGTGTGAAACCCCACTCTGAAGTAGATGAGCTGGGAGACTGGATGTCTTTAGTAATATTTCTAGGCTTTGAAAGAATAAACTTTCTTTGCCTAGCTTCAGGGGGCCACAGAGTTTTGGAAGAAAAGCATGTGAAATGCAAGGTTAAAAAAAAGAGAAACGATCAGAACAAAATCCAAAATATTTTTCCTGAACAAAGAGCTGAATCTTTGTCACAGTTTAGGAACCAAGAAATGTAAGTCCTTGAAGAGCTCATGGCCTAATGAAGAAAAAAATACATGTATCTTGAGGTCTTCAATGGAAGGCCTCATGTTCACTTGTGAACCTCAGTGCCTAACACTATTTCTGAACCATAGTAGACACTTGCAAAATGTTGGGAAGTTGAATGTTCTATTGTAATAAGTGTATATTAACTTAGATACAAATATTTAAGAAAGCAGAGGAGGGAGGAACATACAAGTAGGGGGTCATGGGAGCTTCACAGAGAATTCAGCCTTTAAATTAGGTGTTGAATGCTAAGTAGTGTGAAGTCAAGGGCATCAGAAGTAGCATGTGCAAAGGCATAGAAGCATGAAACACAATGATTGATTAAGAGAATGGTAAGTGCAGATGACTGTGTGGCTAAAATATATCTTTGATACAGAGTAGGCACTCAAAAAATGTGCTGAATAAATGAATGAAGCAACAGTGTTGGGATGGTGGGCTTAGAAAAGTGAGGTTTATGTTGGAGTGTGAATCTTTATGCCATGTAAAGAATGTGAAATGTATCTTACATGCAGTATGGAGTTATAGGATCTTTTCACACAGAGAAATGTAATTAGAGGTGTGTTTAAGAAAGAGCACTCTTGAAACAACAACAAGAATGGATTGGGGCAGGGGGAAGAGTGAACCCTGGTAGACCAGATTAGTTTGGAAGCTACTGCAAGAGTAAAGTAAGAGGAAGAAACAGCAAAAGCGATAGTTTTGATGGTGGAGTTGATCAGATTTGATAACTTAATTAAATTATGGGGAGTCAAAGAGGATACTGGGTTTTCTAGGTTACTGACTAAATAAGATTATGCCATCAAATGAGAGAAAATATAGGGGCTGGATACATTTTGTATGTTTTATTGTCTGTGGTTGTGTGATGTAATCTGTTCAGTTCTATGTATTATATACTAGGGTCCCTAACTGGGACATCAAAGGGGAGATGACTGGTTTACATTTAGAACTGTGTATGTAGTCCTAGTCTTCCTAGGGCCCATAGCCTGGCTAACAAAATAATATTCAAATGAGATTTTATCTCACCTAACTAGCTAGAATCTAAACTCATGTTGTTTCTTCCTGAGAAATATTTCTGAGTTGTTTCATGTGTTCTAACAAGTGGTAATAACCACCTACTACTTTTGCCCTGTAGTATTTTCTCTGTATCCCAGTGCTCTGACCAATATCATGAACTGGCCTCCCAGTTGAGCACTGAGTCTTAAGACAGCTCCTGTTTGTTTCATTTCTTAATTTGTCACATCCTTCATGGACTCCTGTAACAATGCTGAGATGGCAACTGAAATTTCTGAAGGTGGCATGGCTGTTCTTTCATTCTGATTCAGAAGACACCATTATACTAAAATAAGAAAAATGCTCTTCTGTGGTGGTCATGGAGGTATGCCTCTCAGATGTCCCTTCAAGAGAATCTGTGGCTGGGCGCTTGGTTGACTGATGACCTCCAGCTGCTGCAACTTTGGATCCACTGTGGTACTTATGCTAAGGTCATGCTTCCTAAGGGCTGCTCCCAATCACTGAGCATGGCAGGGGTACTAGAGCTGAGTCATTTCTGTTCAATATGGAACTCCTTTAATGGCACCCTTTGCTGAGGGACACCCCATTGGCTTGGCCAAGGCTTTCTCAGAATGACGTTATACTCTGAAAGTCTTCCTGCATCATGTTCTGAAGGTTTTCCTCATTTACTCCTATTCTCCTCCCTTTATTTTTCACAGGCACTTTCTCCTCCTGATAAATTTCTTATATGTCTAATCCTGTTTGGGCATTTGATTTTTGGAAGATCTGAACTGACGCAAGTGGTACTGAGAGTGGAGTTATGGAGCAATAATTCTGACTATGTGCCCCCTACCCCAAAAATCCATGGTGATAGTTTTTTTTTTTAAGTGATTCCAGGTTGGTAGTTTCCACAGGCATTTTTTTGGATGCAAATTCAAACATTTATTAAGAAACTCACTTTAAACTCAGTCCTCAAATACACTTCATATATAAAGTTTCAATAAGCATGAGTTTGCAATGAAAAATCACAAAACACATGAAATACATGCTGTTTTGTCTGGGAAAATTCACTCTGACTTCACTGAGAACCAATAACAATGATGGAATGTTAGTGGTAAAAGGGTTTATACCAAGCTTTATTCTCATGGTGGCAGGTCGAGTGCTGGAATCACATATGCCTTCTGGGGTGTTCAAAATCCATTTCAGTCTCTGCCTCTGGGCAGAGCACTGGAAGGAACTTTTTATATAGTAAAGCTGATGATAATGGCTCATTGCCAGTGGGTGAGTAAGCATTAGCCTAGCAGTAGGCCAATTACACCATCAAGTAGTTTAGGATAAGGTGAGGATCCTGGCCATAGGAACTTTCATTTTCCCTACATATTCCTTTCAAGAATGTAAAGCATACCCTTAAATGGGAATAAATGGAGGCAATATTATTCTGTATAAAGATTCATCACAATCAATAGTTTGGTAATATTCATGAATGAAATAAAAGCAAGAATTACAGACAATTTTATCAGAAAATAAAGTGAAATTTCTTGGATATGTTAATTCATAAAAGCTGAACACAAAGATATGGTTCTTGCATTCTGATTTTGTCAAAAGAAAGAACATGAGGTGATAATGAGAATAAATAAATAATAAAAACTGGTAAATTCTTCAATGCTTAAAATGTTAAGAAAGTATATCCCCTAGGACTACTTATGTTCTCCAAAAGGTATTTCTTAAATCACTTAATAAAACTTCTCTTCTTTTAAAAGTGAATTACTTTATATATGCAGAAGATTTGACACTGATGTTTTTTAAAAAATCTAATACCCTTGAGATTGGTGTAACTAATTAATAAAATACTCTTTGCAAACAAAATAAATTCAGAAGAACCCATGCCACAATCATAACATTGATATAAACATTTGCATCAAAGCAATCTGATTTCAGATGTTGCATCAAATAATAAGCTGATCACTTCACACTGTATTTATAGACCTTCCAGGAGACTAAATTATGCATAATTTATTGTAACTTTGAGTTTGCCACTCATTCTGTAGTGTTAGCAAATACTGTGGGACACATAGAAGTATCAAAATAAATTATGGAAGGTGGGAGACTGTCTTTTAAAGCTAAGAACCTCATTGGTTCTTTTTTATTTTCTATAAAATAAGAATTAAGCACTGTCCACTAAGTTATCAAATAATGGTAAATAAAAATACCCTCGTGATAAATTCCTTTTAGAGTTTCTCACCACAGAGATGTTTGTTTCTCTAGGTTAATTTGGCAGATACTCTGGCAAACTTGAAAGTATAAAGCTTTTCTTATATTCCACTCTTCCATCCTTTAAATCTATCTGCTTTCTCTAGATTTCTGTTATGGATTTCAGCTGAAAACAGCAATGTGGATCTAGATTGTATTACACACACATGGATATATACATGTCTATATACATATCATCAGACTTCTTAAGTTGCATCATCACCATCAGGTCCAGTTCAGAAAACTGATGAGTCATTCTTTTCAGCTAGGTCAAATATGGGACCAGGGGCTTTGTCTTGCCAATGGGTTTCAGCCCCAGGCAAGTTCACAATAGAATCTGTGAGACCGAGGAATGACAATGGGAACTTCTTGGGTGAAGGGGTTTAATACCCAGTTTGTTCTCCCGGTGATAGGTCAAGCACTGGAATTATATCTGCATCCAACATTCTACAGGTCTGTAATCCTCTTTCATCTCTACCTCTGCCCAGAGCACTGGGCAGAGCTCTTTATATAGGGACTCAGTCAATAATAGCTTATTGCCTATGGGTGTCGAAGCAGTAGCCTAGCAGGAGGCCAGTTACATCATCAAATAGTTTAGGTTCAGGTGAAGATCCTGGCCATAGGAACCTTCACTTTATCCATAGGCTTCCTCTGCTAGGAAGATGGAAGGACTGGCCTGAGGAATTTCAGAGAAGGCAGAGGCAGCAGCCTCTTGGCATCCCTAGGCCATCAATATCCTGGGGATCCCCTTGGGGATGAACAAAGACAGAGGGAAGTGCAGGAAATTAGGCCTGTGAATTGCCTGATGGTAAATAAAGTGTTCTTTGCTCAAAGGAAGGCATAGGAGCTGTTTATCAGAGGCAGATTACAGTCAGTTCAGACTGGGGAACAGGAATGAATGGGGACCAAAGATGGGAGGAAAGAGAACATTTGAGGTTTTAATTATATGGGATACATGGTAGATGGAGAATGGGGATTCAGAAAAAATTTGAAAGAAGACAGGAAGGTTTAAAGTACTCCCTGAGAAAGGCAGTTGGGCGGTATGCATAAATGATGGTTCTCCCATCTTCTCCCCTTTCCCTCAGGATATGGAATTCTGGGATCACAGTCAACCTCCTCATGGGATCTTTCTCCCAAGTGAAATTTAAGTTCACAGATTGGGGAATTGTGACAACTGGCATGGACTGACTAGCTCCCTGGTGAAGGTGAAATCGAGAAGCTTTTTTTTTCTTTTCCTCTCTCCTATTTTCCTTGCTATGGTTTATGGCTGGTAAGGATCATGTTGGCCTAGATTATACTATTTCCTGATTTGATTGCATTGGTTTTGTTTGGGAAATGATATATAACAAGAAACTGATGTTTACATTGTAAATTGCTGAAGCTGTAGTCACATTTATTATGGAATTTAATTGTTTTTGTAACTTTTTTTGAGTGTGAGAGTTGAAATCATATTCTTTTTGCACCATGCTACATCTATGGCATTTAGGAAAGTGAACACATGAAATGTTTGGTGTCAGCAATGTCAATTTTCCAAGTGCTGAAGGAGTTACATTAATTCCAATGGAAGCAGTCTATTTTTAGCATTGCAACTTACCTATACCTGTCATTGTGATAGCCAGTGCGTCCCAAACATGGGCACTGTTCTGCAGTGCATTATGAGTTTTACGGTAAGAGCTCTTGGTCAAACAAATTTGAGAAAAATTGTCTTAAGCAGATGTACCCAATCTTCCTTTCCCTGCAGAACTTCTCAGGTTTTAATCTATTAATGTACATTTTTAAATGCCAACAGAGAAATATATAATGCAGTATTTCCATGATATTTCTGGTCACTAATAATATCGCATACCAATTAACATCTTTCAATCAGTTTTTTAGGAAAAGAGTTTGAGAAAAATCAAGCAATGAAAAGGGACTCGGCTACTGGTTCCTGCTTAGTTCATAACGTGGGGTTTTGGACAAAAGCTTTATAGTAATAAAGAAGGCACATTTACCTGGGTTTGGCTCTCCACCTATATCCCTAGGCATCTCAAAAGGGGGATAGGGAGGGTAAGGGTAGTTTGGATGGAGGAAAGGGCAGGGAAAGGAGAGGTATGGCTATGGCAGGACAAGATACAGATATTCAGAAACCTTATATCCTGGCCAAATATTTTTTGGTTCCACCTTTGATACATATTGTTGAATCATAGAGATCTGGGGTTAAGTCAGAGCTGTACTGGCTGTCAACAAAGTGACCCTGAGCATGTTCCTTAATACCTTTAAACTTCAGTTTCTCCATCTATAAAATTGGGGGAATGTAACTAGCTTATTAGATTATCATAAGAATTGCTAGCAACTTACCTGGCACATAATAAAAACTCAAGTATTCACTGAACAAATGTACCTAGTTTAGTGCCTGGAATATAATCCTTAACGAATGGACTCTTTTCCTGATTACTACTATCACTGTTAGGTCTGAATCCCAAATACAGGTGCAGTCAGAGTGGACATCTGTGTTGAGGAAAATATATTCACTAAACCTAAATTTCAGACATGCTTAAAGATATGTTTTGAAGGGATCATTCATACGAGTTTATAAATTATCATAGAGCTAGTTCTAGACTTACAACATATCATGAGGAAGTATTAAGTTCTTAGAGAGGAGAGGAACAATGTACCATGTAACCCAGGGTAACAGATGTCACAGTTTTGCTTGTGCTGGGGGGATATATGGGCCCAAAAATGAATAAAAAGTTCTCTGCCCATATCAAACTATCCTACACACCAATACCAGAGGAATTTTCCTATAGCTCAATGTCAGTATGCTGTTCAAAACCTTTGATAGTTGCCTATTAACAGAGCGATGAACCCCATCTAGAATCTGATGACAATTATGGATATTCCTCCTAGAGAAATGCATATATGCTCACACACAGAAAAATTTCCTTATTTCAAGAAATTCTTGGAAACACCAAAGCCCATTAAGAACCATGTATGGCTCATGGGTGCTGCCATTATACTTCCTGGGATTGACCCTAATGAGACATTGTCCAGCATTTTAATCTTGACGTCAAGGCCTTCTACAACAAATCTACAATAACTTTACTTTCTACTTCTCCCCATCCCTCTTAACTACACACAACCTCCTTTTTGCAGGGAAAGGATTTACCGATCGTCTTCCAAAAATGCCAGAGCCAGATGCATTCTTGTCCCTCTGTCTAGTTTGTAACTGTTCCTCCTGCCTGAAATACCTTTCTTAATCTTTTTTGTGATTTTTACCATTCCTTTAAAGACCATTTCAATTTCATGTATTCCTTAAAGTCCTTTTCAATCAATGGTGACCATCCAAAAGCACATCTTCCTCAGAATTCTTGTAGTATCTGCCTTTATGGTTGATTTGATACTTAATACATGTTCTTTCTGCCGTTTTTTACATATATGTCAAGTCTCCCTCACTAGATTGTAACTAGGGACTATGTTTCACTAATTTTGGCTCAAGGGAAACCTATTGCAGATATATGCCATGTTTCTTCATGTAGTAAAATCTTCCAGAAAACTAACAAAAGTTAGTTTAATTTCCCACATAAATACAATTACCTGGTGCAAGCATGAATATAAAAACAAAATGATATTTTAAAGAAGCTGAAATGTATTTTAGAATTTGGGAGAATTACAGTCAGTTACCACTAGATGGAGGAAGTGATTTTCTTAGTCTCCAGTGAATCTGAGGTTTTTAGAAGAAATACAAATGCTTGCTTAGGCCTCAATTGGTATTATTGGCAATTTATCAGATTATCAGTATCTTTGAGAAAACTAGTCTTCATCATAATTTTATAAAAAGTGTTTTCTATCTTCTTTTATCAAAGCGACACCCCCAAAAAGGGCAAAACAAAAATACAGCAAACAGATATATTTAGTGTGAAGTAAAACTGACTAAATAATTGATTTAAAATATAGCTTTAGACTAAGGGAGAAATTTGATATTTCATCACACATTAGCTTAATTAATGTCTTTTTACAGTAATAGAAGACCAATGTGCTGATAGACCTTTGCAGACTTTGGTTTCTTTCAGGGTAACATGCAGTTTTACTATATTTATTGTTATTGTTGTGTGTTTATAACAATGACTGCATTTTAGATAGAAAACATGACAACTTTTGCTTCAATTGACTTTTGTTTCAAAAAAACCTTTGTGCTCCTTGAAAAGGACCAACTTGCCACTTAGAAAAAAATGAAATCTATATAACTGTAAAAGCACTTTTCACTAAGGGCAAAATTAATATCATTGCAATCAGTTAGAAAGTGAAACCCTTCACCTTTCTTTTTTTCTTCTGTTTTTTTTGTAAATGTTGTTACTTTTCTATAACTCTAGCAGAAATGTAGAATTATCATAAATGAGCTTTTGCGCATGCTGTTATTTCATCTTCTGTAAAAAATTTCAATCATATTCTTAATGTTTCTGTTTCCAAGCCAACTGTTTAATGCTCAAGGCTTTATTTCAGACTGCAGCTCAGACTATTCATTTATGCTAACAGTAGAGCTTGAACAATACTGTAAATTAAAGAAAATGTAATTTTGGGATTTGCCTTATAATTTACCATTTTCAAAAAGCACTCTCTGGAAAAATTAATAGCTTAAATATTACTGGAATAATGAGGATCAAGTTTGAGGAAAATATAGCTTGAAAGTCTATTACTGAAAATGATGGAAATAGGCATTTTTGTATTGCTATCTGAGCAAATATAATACCATACCATTTATCGCTAATTATCCCCAAGAAAAAGAACAAGAAGCACTGAAAAAACAAAGAGTAAAGATTTAAATGGGTCTCTTATTCTTCTGCTTTCTCTCACCTACTATTTCTGTTATTATAAATATTAACAAAAATCAGCAAATAGAACTAGAAAGTAAAAACACAAGTCTGACATAATCTTTGGGTCAACAAAGAGCTTCTACCTAGCACATCAAAAAATCTTGGGCCTATTATTCTGGGAAAATATCCTCATATATAATCCAAATGTTCATTTTCAAGTCTATTCATGTTCAATGAAGTGTGTGATTTTTCTATTCAAGTTGAAGAAAGCCAGATGAGAATTTATCTAAATTCAGCTAATTACATTTGGTCAAGCATTGTCTCTAGCACAGTTATTCTCCACATTAAAATTTTTGTACTTTTAATCAGCCATGGCTGCAGGGGCCATTGGCTGCAAAAACAGAAATTTTAATTACTTCAAGATACAGTACTACCGCTAGACCTTTATGTGTTGTGTTGCTTCTTCCTGTCCAAATAAGTGGCTGGGTTTATGCAACAAATGTGTCCTAAAGAAGTTAAATCGAGACAAACAACATGGAACAGTTCAGTGAGATTAACTTGTATTTTAGCTCAGCTTTGTAAAGTTTAGAATCTCATCTCTGAATGAAGTAGCTTCTGACAGCCATTTTGCATTGTATCTCCTATGGCACAGTCGTTTGGGCTGGGTAGTTTCACCATCACCCAATTAATTTTTAAATTATACCCCAAGGTATTGACACATCATCTTGATGCATTTGTATCTGTGATCTTGGAGCTTTGATGCTTCAACTTACCACCACCCCTCCCCCCCAACTTGTGAGAAAGACTTCTCTCCTTTGTAAAGGCAGGGATATGATACAGAAAAGAAGCAGGCAGAATTTGTATACCTCCTCTTGTCAGTCTGGATGATTCACTAAGCTTGGTAGGCTGTATGCCTGTATCAATACAATTACATAATCATTACCTGTAAGTTAAATCACTTCAACACACCCACTGGCAAAAATATAACAATAAAGCTATTCTTATGAATTTTACCCTTCAAAGTAATTATATATAGTTGAGAAACTTAACTACGTTCAAACTAATGTAACTTCAAACATTACCTTTCCCCTTATAAAACTTTTTGCTTCTCTTATCTTGCACATTACTGAATTAAAAGAAAACAAACAAACTAATGGTGTAAAGAGAAAATGAATTTCTCAGCTGTTCAGCTGATATGCTCAGAAAAGAAAAATAATGACACTGGTATCATTTTCACATTGCCTAACATGTAGTAGGTGCTCAGAAAGCACTCACTGAAATAATGTTAAATATATAAGTTTCTTTCAAAATGGCTTGAAAAGTGCCAAGATTTCCATGGGTAAAAATGTGCTTAGGGCATCATTTTTCTACAATGAATGCAAGCATCATGAATTAAGGAAAATGAGGATGACTTTTTGATTTTATGTTTAATTAGCTTTGAAAATGAGTGTGCCTAAGTTCTGGCCATTTAAAGGATTTAGTGATAGGAGAAGAAGCCATATAACCTCCAAGGGGCATGGGTTTGAATCCAACACAGCTTGTCATAGAAAGTTGATACCATTTGACAACTGCTGTGTGAAATGAGCTGGTCTCAGTCCAGTGGACAGATGTCCATATCACAAAATGCTCTAATTGGCCATCTTAGCAGAGGAGCCAAGAATTGAATGGGCTAAGAATCTGAACCCTCTTCTCACTCTCTAGAGGGCCAGACAGAGGTTCACTTGTGAAGGAAACAGAATTGCTGGTAGCAATCATATATATGCTTTATGGATAAACAGAGGACTTCGTGTTTCAAAGCTGTCAGTCTAATTTTTCAATATACTCTTTTAATAAGGCCTTCTCAAGTTGATGCAAATGTTGATTACTATCTGCTGCACATTAATTATTGCAAGCTTGAATACTGTTAAGAAAAACCAGAGCTGGACTTTATAAAGCAGTAGAAATGGTTTTTATTCAGGAACTATGGTAACATAGGAAAAGAGATCTCAGTAAAGGGATTGGGCACAATTTCAAATACAGAATGGGTCACGTGGGGAATTACAGCTAAGGAGCAGGGTGGGAGTCAGTGGCCAGAAAATTACTAAGAGGAAGTATCAAGGGTTAAGAAGGATTTTGGCTAAACCAACCTGATAGGATTCTTGCTGAAGGAAGGCCTGGGTGATCAGATATTACCTGGGGGAGAGTGGAGGGTGAGGACTTTGATCAGATATCAAGGATGATTAAATACTGAAGGTGGAGATTCTTGCTAAACTGACTTAACAGGGTTTTTGCTAAAACTGGGTGATGCAAAGATACAGGGAAATCCAAAGTCAAGGCCTGATTGAGAGAGTTCAGAGGAATGTGACTAAGGTTTGGTCAAGGAGAGAGTCTTTGTCAATATACAAGTGCATTTCTTATATAAAATGGGTACTATTGTTGGATTCAATTTATCAGTAGTCAGCTAAAAATATCATATATGCCATGAAAACTGGAAAGTAAAATTCAGTAAGTACTTGAACTTGGAATATTTTGCCTGTGGCTCAAAATATGCCCAATCTACTGTAGCTTTCCTGTGTGCCACATTGAAGCAGATATTCCCAAGGCTTGGAAAATCAGATGGACTGAATTACTGGACATGTCCTTTTAGAATTAATGACACAGCAATAGACTTAATCAGGGTCTTGATACTGAATTATGACAAATAACTGCCTAGTGATAAACAATTTTAGCAGCTATGAGAATACCCACTATTTCTATATACCTAAAATTCTCGGCTGAAAGTATCATTCTTTTAGCTTTGGTTTTGTTTCTTTGGGGGAGGTAGTTTTCTAAAGCATGGCCCAGAGAGCACTACTATTCTATAGCTGTTTCACTGAAAAACAAAAAACAAAAACAGCAAACCCCAAACACTGTAATTATACACACATACACATACAAATCATGTGTGTGTATGTGATTCCACTGTCATGAAAATTGGGAAACACTTGGTTAAATAATGTTGAACAGGCTTATTTATGCAAAAATCACAGAGTTAACATAGAAATACATCTTTTTACTCTCAAAGAAGAGAGGACGTAGCATTTCATATAACATGTCTTAACATTGCTAGAAACATTCCAAGGAACACAGATTGAGAAATGCTATTCTCAATCATTTAGAGTTTGGTGTGCACCTACTGCTATTTGTGACCTTTTGGCAAGGTTTTCAAAGGAAAGGGGGAGAATAGGCAAAAATTTGTTAACTGGGATTCCTAGAGACTAATTGTTTTCCACAATTTTGCTGACATCAAAACACTGTTAAAAAAAATTAAAGCTTCCTCATAGTGAAAAAGGTTTACTCTTTGAGAAGTTTAGTAGATTCTCAGTAGTGAGTTGCTCCTGGCATACTTTTCTCAGTAAATCACTGAGATAGTGCAGTTTCTTGCTGTCACTATTCTTTGAAATGTTAGGTGAGTAAGCACTGCTCAGAGTCCTTTCTACTTAGGCCTGCAGTATTCCTTCTCTGCTTGGGATTGTCATGGCAAGCAATATGGGGGTGGTAGAGGAGAAACATGCTGGCAATATACTGACTAGAGCTAACCTGGGGAAAATTCTTCCAATCATCAGATGTGGAAAATTGTGGGGTTTAATTCTTGCTGACTTCAATCAAACTGGAATTTTTCTCCTGTCAGGAATATATTTGATAATGGAGCAGAGACAATTAAAAATGTACCACTCATTTTTTTTTATTAATAGGAATTACATGAGATGGGACTGATTTCATGTTCTTGTTTATAGGGCACAAACTTGTAACAGTACTATTATTCTTTCTATAAAGGGTATTGTAAAATCATTGCCATATGAAGAAGGAGTCAAAGATCATGAAGCCTAAAGATATAAGGAAAAAGTATCATAGAGGAGTGTTTGGGAGTTAATTCACAAAAATATATTATTTTTCTGGTATTTAATATATAGCATCTGTAAGCTTAATTTTTGGTTGTTCTTGTTAGAAACAATATTTGCTTTCATACTTGATTTTGTACTATTTAGCTTTAGGCAACGCAAAACCTGGATCCATCCCTGATACATTGCTCATAAAACGAATTTAGAGTATTCTTTTGTAATTCCAATTACATTGATATAGCATGCTTTAGGTTAAAAAATCATAAAATAATTCTCCCTCTCTCCCTCTCTTTCCATCTCTGTCTCTCTCCAATTTAAAAGGAAACCCTTTGCTGATGAAAGTTAACTTAAAAAATTGTGACAGTTCCTCAGACATGGGTTTGACTGGATAAAGAAGGGGAACTAAAAATATGACTAGAAATAAGGTAGATGAGGGAAAGATGAAGAGAGAGATGATGAAATTTGAAAAGGAGAAGAAAGAAAAGGCAGAAAAGAAAGGAATTAGCAGAGAATAGAAAAAAGAGAGAAAGCCAAGAAAAGAAGTGAGGATGGATAAGACATCAACTAGCTTTGTAAAAGTTACTGACAACTGATTCCATAAATTATAATCACTATAAGTAGGATATAAGGTATAAGGATGAATTTTCTGGGGCTTTATTTCTTTCTGAGTTTCATCATCTATGTTTCTAAACCATACACACTTCCCTCTCACATGATCTGACATTCTTTCATAGTGGAGTGTTATAGATCAAGTGTGTTAGATAAGAATTTAGGAATTACTATGTTAGGTGAGATTTATGGTCCATGAACTCAGCATTTTGTTTAAACAGGGTCTCCAAGGTGTGAGAGGTGTTTTTACACTGTTTAGTAGATTCAGAACTGCTAGAAGTATTCTTTTTTTCAAGAATACTTGTAGGTGAAAGCAAGGAGGAAGCTAGACAAAGAAAGTCTAAATATGTTTATCAAGGTATCCTAAGTAACACTGGACAGGCATGTTAGTTCATTTATGGTTAAAATGAGTGGATTTAATTTCCCATAACATTCTACAGATTAAGTGGAAAATAGATTTTCTATTAAAAATGTTTATTACATACTTTGTGATTAAATGCAGTGCAACAATGAAAAAAAACTATAAATCATGACCTGGTGAAATCTTTGCCTCATTGATCTCATCTTCTATTTTTTTCCATTTTTATTGGTGATAACATGATCTCTTTAATCACTTAAACTACAAACTTAGAAGTCCTCCCAAATTTCTGACCCCCTCAGACACAACATCCAATTAGTCACCATGTCCTGCCATTTCTACCTTCTTAATGTTTCTGGAATTGTCTCCTTTCCAATTTCAGGTCCACTGATCTAATTTAAGCCCTCATAATCACTCATTTGGGCTACTGTAATCACTTCCTAACCAATCTTGTTGCTTTGGGACAAATCACCTAATCCGGCGGTTGGCAAACTATATAGCTCATGGTCCAAATCCAGCCTGTTGCCTATTTTGTTTTTGAAAATAGAGTTTTATTGGAACACAGGCATACCTATTCACTTACCTATTGTCTATAGTTGTTTTTGTGCTATAATAGTAGAGGTGAGTAGTGACAGAGACTGCATGGCATACAAAACCCAAAATATTTACTATCTGGTCCTTTATAGACAGTTTGCCAACCTCTGATATAATCTATTCTCTAGAGTAATATTTCAGGAACTCAAATCCAATCATTAATCATGCTTAAAATCTTGTACCAACTTCCAATAATCCACAAAATAAGATTCAGATACTTTTATACAAAATATAATTCACAAGGCCATTTTTTTTGGCTCCTGCCTATTCTTCTAATCTCATCTTCTGCTATTTCTACACTTGCTTACTATATTCTGTTGTGATAAAATACTTGCAATACCTGGATTTGTGATATTTTCCCTCAAGTTCTTGCTTCTAGCAAAACAGTCACTTTTTTTTACATTAAAAAAATTGAAAATTGAAGTATCATTAATACACAATCTTATATTGGTTTCAGATGTACAACACAGTGGTTCAACAGTTACCCATATTATTAAATCCTCTCTCCCTCTAGTGCGGTGATTATCTATCAATGTAGGAAGATGTTACTGAATCATTGACTGTATCCTCCAATGTTGTATTACCATCCCTGTGACCAACTTATATTGTGATTATGAATTATTATGCCCCTTTATCCCCCTCACCCTCTCCTCCACCTGCCCCAACCCTTCCCTTAGTAACCACTAGTCATTTCTCAGTGTCTATGAATTTACTGAACAAAACAGTCATTTTTAAAGCTCATGTACAACTATTGACCCTTAAGTTGACTTTCTAGATTTCTCCAAGCAGAATTAAATCCTTCTTGTGGATTTATCATTTCTTCTTATACTTGCCACCAATACCATACATTTTAATTTGTGGTCATTTTTAATTACTTTTCTGTCTTTTCTAATAGATTATGAGCGTTTGGAGGATCTGGAAGTGTATTTATTTTAGTATCCCTTGTGCCTCACACAGTGCTTTATATATTATAAACACTTATGCAACATTTGCTGGATAAATGAAGAAACTTTGTCTGAATCTTCCTTGAATATACTTAGTGTAATTTGTGGGAGAGTGAATGTTTTCCCATAAAGACTGCAAAATATCACTGAATGCTATTATGCCAAAATTTGCTGAGGGCTGTAAAAGTAAAACAGAAAACATAACACTTCTCCATAAATTTATGTTGGAGAATAAAAATCAATTCTTTTAAAATTAAATGAATGAAAAAAATATTTCAAATGGCAGAATAACTTGGCCAAAATTATCTTCTAACAGATAACAATTATAATATATATGAAAAAAATATAACAAAACCCCTAACTATTTGAAATGGCTGGAGAACAGCAAAGCACTCATGACTGGAGAGTTTATCTCTGAAAGACAAAATTGCAACCAGAGAGATGTGTGAAAATGCACCCTTTTGCTTGAGGGTACATCCCAATCTATACCTGGTTCTGAGTAGCAGAAAGTTGCAATTTTTTTGGCTTGAAGTGAAAGAGGACAAATGTTCTCACCTAGCAGAGAAGCTGGAAGAAAATCCTGGGAGAAAATACTGGAAAAGAGGGAGCTGCAGAGGGAATGAATCTCAGAATCTGTGTATAAATTCCACCCATACTCTTCTTTGGCCACTAAACTGTATGTGCCCCAGAGAGAATCCAGTAGGCCCGGTCAAAAAACATCACCAGCTGGAAGATGAAAGACTTGGGCAGAGACTCTAGCTGCTGCCCACTATAGGGGAGATGAATTTTTGGATTTTAAGTCTAGCCAAGTTAATACTACTAGAACAAAAATCAATACTCTTCAGAGGAATATAACTGAAGCCAGAGCCTTTAGAGTATAGCTTTCACAAAGTCTAGTATACAATAAAAAACATCAGATATGCAAAGATATAGGAAAAAGTAACCAATAATCAAGAGGAAAAGCAGTTATTAAAACATAGCCCCATAATAATTCAGGTGCTACAGTTAAAAAATAAAGATTTTAAAGCTGCTGTTACAAATACACCCAAATTTAAAAGAAAATACAATAAATTAATAAGAGAAATTTTAACAGAGAACTAGAAACAAAAAAATACAATTAAAGAACTGAAAAAAATATATTAACTAAAATGAAAACTTCATTAGATGAGATTAATAGCAGATTAGAGATGGCAGAAAAAAGAGTAGGTAAACTTGAGGATAAAGCATTAGAAGTTATTAATTTGAAAGGTAAAGGAAAAAAACATTAAAGGAAAATGAATTGAGTCTCAGAGACAAGTGGGACAATATCAAGAGATCTAATATATGTGTAGTTGAAGTTCCAAAAGGTGAGGAGAGAAAATTGGGCAGAAAAAAAACACTTTGAAGACATAATGGTTGAAACTTACAAAATTTAGAAAAACACAAACTTACAGATTCAAGAAAAAACAAAGCCCAAAAAGAATTATTACAACAGAAACCATATCAAGGCACATGATAAACAAACTGATAAATTTCAAAGGCAGAGAGAAAAATCTTAAAAGTAGCCAGAGAAAAAGAATATATTATTTTTTTCTGGGAAACAACAATAAGCACTCTTATTCCACTACTTTCTGATCTATTACAATTGAGATCATTTGACAAGGGAACATCTTAAAAGCATTGAAAGAAGAAAAAAAGAACTCAGTGAAGAATTCTCAAACTAGAAAAACTATCCATCAAAAGTGAAGGTGAAATAAAGACATTTGAAGGTAAACAAAAGCTGAGAGAACTTGCTACTACAAAACTGGACTATGAGAAGTGCTAAAGGAAGTTTTTAGGTTGAAAGTAAATGACACAATGATAACTTGTATGTATAGGAACAGATGAAGAGCATTAGAAATGATAAATATTTGAGTAAATATAAAAGGCTATATGTATTTTGTTTTTTAAAAAAGACATTACTAAAAGCAAAAATTATATTGCCTTTTGTATTGTCTTTTACAACAATAGCACAAATAAGAGGGTAAAGGGAACTATACTTTTTTAGGATTTCCATATTTTACATGAAATAGTGCAATCTGGACTCTAAATAGAATGTGATAAGTTAAAGATGCATATCCCTAGATGAACGCCTAGAGATAAAGAGTTGTGGCTGGAAAAAAAATAGGAAAATGGTAGATCTAAGTCCAAGCATATGAATAATTCTGCTAAAGATGTTTGGATTTAGGTCTGCCTTTAAATATCATTATTGGGCTAAATATTACAAGTAAAAAAACAGAGTTTGTCAGACTGGTTAAAAAAGCAAGACCCAATTATATGCTACAAGATACATAAAAAAAAATAAATTGCAAGGAAAGGATAGAAAAAATATGTACCAGGCAAACAATAAGCACAAGATATATGTTGGATAAAAATAGTGATAGAAAGTGGTGTTTGCTGTCAGAATGGTGATTTTCTTTAGGGAAGAGAGTGAGAGTAGGGATGGATGAGGGCACAAGGGAACTTGAAATGCTGAATAAAAATCTTAATTCTTGATCTGGATGCTGTTTACGTGGATGTGTTTACTTTGTGATAATTTATGAAACTGGACACTTATGATTTGTGTATTCTTTTCTGTGCATGTTATACTCAATAAAAATGTTTACAAAAATGGGCTAGGAATAGGCTATGTAAATCTAGAAAAATACTATACTATTAATGAACCATTTCACTAATAAAAGCACATCAGTGCAAAGAAATGGTATTTTTAAGGCAAATATATAAAGGTAATATTCAACTATAAAAATTAAGGTTTTGAAAATCTCCATAATTTGGAGTGAAACTCAGTTATGAGTGACTCTATAGAATACTATGTAAATGTTATTGAAGTTCACACACACACAAAAGACAGTACTTTAAATAAGGATATCAATGCCATTATATATCTTCACCATCCTTGCTCTTTAAGATCTCCTTCTACATTATTTTACAAAATACTTGAAAATTTATTTTGCTATGTTGCAGATAATATGCATAATAGGAAGCTTTACATTTTTCTTTGTGATATTATGGCTCAGAACTGTCAACTCCCACTTCTAGGTCATGCTTTTGGTGTCAGAGAGCCATAGTTATTTGGATGTGTGAAATGGAAAAAATCTTTGGGCAATAATTATTTAATTAACTCAGCCTAGCTGGGCTCATATTTTTCAATCCTCCTCCTCAGTATACAAGGTTATCCAATGTTTGGCTTAATGACACCACGCCAAAGCACATGCCTTCAGCTCCTCCTTCATTCTCAGTTCCCTTGCTCTAACAGATGTGGGAATACATTTCTAATTTCTGAGTTTATTTTCTTCCAACTCTAGTTATCTAAAAATTCATTGCTAAATCCTATACTAATTCTTAGCCAATTTTTTACTTTTCTGTTTAAGTTCCAAATCCTTCCTTTTCTATTTCCACCAGCAGTAACTCCAGTTTGAACATACATTGAAATTTCTATGGTTTCCAGAAAGGTATAAATAAATAAACCCAGATATTCTAGAATTGGCTGAAATAAACCCAGATATTCTAGAATTCCAATAAGGGTTATTTGTGGTAGGCACTAGTATCACATACCATATTAACAATAACTCTCTGGCTTTTAGAATTCTAGGCTATTTTCTCCACTTCATTTTACTATGAATCATTTCTAGTATTTAATGCCAATTTCCTTTTTAATCAGAAAAATTTCTCCAAAATGCAGTCAGCAACCAGCTGTGTTATACTGGAACTAGCTGTTATTGGATCACAGAAGCAGATTATGTGCATCTCTTCCTAACTTCCTGTACAGTGATCTCACATTGGTAGTTTGAAATCAGCTATGGTGGGAACATTTACACCATGAGAACTGGCAACATTAAAAATAAGAACTTTAGATTTAGAGAGTCTGCTTACCAGTAAACCATCAGCAACCAGTATCTCTATATGAGCTGAAAGAGTTGTCATTTGGCTCTATGAACAACTGAAAGTCCATAGAAACACAAGAGCTGAGGCAGGACTGCCTTTATAGATCAGTCATTTTTGTAAAATCTAACTACAAGTGACCTTGGTGAAAGGCTCACTGGAAATGAAAACATTACACTGCCTGTTGGTTGGGGAGCAAAATTCTGGGATGAAAAGAACTACTGTTCTCAATTCTTTGGCTCATTGTAAACAAAGCCACAAAGCCTGAGAATTATTTTATTGCTTACATAAGAAATCTTATTAGCTTTATTGAGGCTTAAACCAGAAAAGGTGAGTTTAGGTTTCACTGTATTGGCAATTTGGGTTATTTTTATGTAAGTGTTGTGTTGTGAATCACTAAATGAATGACAAGATTAATCACCTAAAGTCTCCTTCTTTGGTAACTTTTCAGATAATACAATGCTTTTTTGGGGGTTGGTTCTTTTTTTTCCTGAAGGCAAAAGGAAAATTACATTTGTTTTTTATGGTCTCCTTTATATTTTTGTGCCTATAAAACCTTATTTTGGTGGATACATTTTTGTAGGAATTATATTCACTTAAAAATAGTGGGAGAAATGCTATTTTCTTCTCAATCAGGGTTACTGGGTCTTACTATAGTGCTTTTCTCACCATGGTAGTGTCAGGGAAAAAGACTACTGCTGAGGATGTATTATTGCTATTCATAGCAATATTTAAAGACATAAAAATAGAAATGTTGATACCCAGCTTTAATGCATTAATCAAAGTGATTGGAAATTGCTTAAATGGACCAATTTTAAATCTTCTAAATGCAGAAGACTTCTAACCCAATACTAAGCAAGAAATTCACTAGAACCTAATGATTAGAATGTTGTACTTGAAAGTGATTTTACTTGGAATTTAATTTGGTTAGATTAAACAGACATTTTTTTATGTGGTGGCTACTGTTTGGAAATTAGAGAAATTAGAGAGATACAGTACTGTTTCTCAAGGAGGTCAAAGAACTAGTTGGAGGGGCTTTTAAGTAAATTAAAAAGTCATCTTTATTAGTTACAGACCTACCCGAATTTCAATGAATAGATTATGTTTTATAAAGTATGCCTAATGGCCTAAGCTCTCAGAACCTGAGAAAACAGATTGCCTGGTTGTCTGCTATTGTCATTTAATAATGACTACACTTCAGAGTATTTGTGTACGCAAAAACACCCATTCAGTTCAGGAAAATCAATCCAGTTATGCAGTACAACAAAATATGTGACTGAAATTGTTTTTTTTTAATTCAAAGAAAACAATGAATTGTCTAATTTAATAGTGTGTATTAGAGTTTGTTAGAGTACCTGCATAACTGGTTTTCTGATTTTGTGTTGACTACCATAATGAGTAGAGTAAACCTCAGGATCCTGAAAATACTGCCATGGTGGTAGAGAAGACAAAAAAATAAACACACCATACTGTGCAGGTAAAGTTAAAATGAATGGCTTGTGTGATTAACACAACTCATATGAAATTATCTAGACAGGAGAAGTTTCACAATAGTTAGGGAAGCTGAGTTACAGCATCTTTTTTTTAGTTGTTTTCTTTAGATAGTGGTTATTATATTCAAAATATTTTTTACAAATCTAAGTTTATGTAATCTGTACAGTAATTAATATCCCCTTAGTCTGCTAAGTAGGCAAGAGAGTAAAGCAACCATTTAAAAAAGGAACTAGACTCAAAAGGAGAAAATTGTCATAAGAAAACAAAACATCATCTAAAATAATTTGTGATCTATCTTGCTCAGAACTTGCAATATCCTGCACATTGTACCAGGTTCTCTGATGTTCAAGATCTCCTTCTGATGCTACTCTGATTTATATAGAAGCCACCTTTGTCTGACAGTTTAAAAAGAAAGTAAAGTTCTATGCAATAAACCATTTCTGTTCCTCTCAAAAAATGAGAGGGATAGATCAATGAACAAAGACTCTCAAATCTCACTTTATATACTGCTTTTATCTTCCATTCCAGCACCTTTAAGTAAAGTGGACAGGGAAGACCAAACCCTGAGTGTTTCAGGTTTTCTCTTCTGATTCTTCCTGATCTATTCTTGACTGTAAAAACCAAAAGAAGCAAAATGTTTTTTTCAATGTTTTGAACACAAAAAAACCTAAGAAATGTGTTTTTTTGAACATTTTGTTCAAACGTCCTGTGTCCCAAAGGAGATATCAAGAACCAGAACAATCAACAAACCTGTCTTATGCTAAAAATTAAAGGATTGTCTAACAATTAAGAGAGTAAACAGAAAATCCTAAACACGTACCAGCATATTTTCCCTCACGGTAGAACATCCACCTAAAGTAAAACTACCAACTCACCACAAGAAAATATTATTGATACAAACCCCAAGAGCGTTTTGGGGGTAGTGTCTCTATAGCATTTCACACTGAAGAAGGTATCAGTTTCAACATCTATTTCAGAAATTCTTTTGGTGGTTTATTGTGTAGGTGTGCTATAGATATAAAGATATAAATTAAGTTATTTTTCAGTTCAATTAATTAGTTTTATGGGGAGAAATCCGAGTTATTTAAAAGGAAGGATTTTCTTTTTTGGTATTCAGTACAGGTGATATTTATTAACAAGTAGACTGGGTGCATAAAGAATATGTTTGTATGCATGCAAAGTGGTATTTTATTGAATAACGCAAGGTAGGTTGTCATGGAGATTAAAAGCCTTGAAGTGCTATTCACTGGTGCTAGTTATGGTTGCTGGGCACTACGATATTAGGTTCTGGCACCCTGAATCTTTCATTGTTGTAAAAATAATTACACTTTTATCTTCACTGTAAGGGCTATTCAAGTAGGATAAATAAATACAGACACATGAACAAATCTAACTTAAAGGTAAATATAGCCACCCTATGACCCATCCCAGTGTAAAATTATGTAGCTGTAGTTACTATACCATCAAAATGCTTGATTTTCATTGCAGGGTCATTGAAGCTGTTTATAAGATGAAATTACAAAATGCACAAAATCTGCACTTACGTTAAAAGGCAAAAGAAGAATGAAAGCTATTGACCGTTAGTATGGTCACTGGTAAATATAAAGGTTTCCTTTAGAAGCAGAGGAAACCAATGAAAAGCTTGTTATATGTTTCGCTAGAATTTTCTTGAAATACTGTATTTATATGAGATTTCCAACGTCACTTCGAGCTCTATGTAAAGCACAAAGTGATTTTTCTAGTGTTCTTTTCTCTTCAATGATTAGATGAAATGATCTTGACAAGTTTACTTCAGTGAGAAACTATGTATTTTCTGTATAAAAAGAACACTTATGCTTGGCAGAATCAGTATGGACATTTTCTTAACCAATAAATCAATACAGAGAGTTGCAATACAGCAAACTACACAACATACACAATATAACATTGAACTTTGCAGCAGTAAGTAACATGGTTTTCAAAACTGCCTTAAGTGATGATTAACTAGAATTATATCTATTTATATTTAAACTGACACTACAGAATTCTTTTAAGTCTTGACAGATATGTGGAATATTTAAATGTAGTAATTGCAGTTGCTAAACCTCCTGGGATTAATCTGCTGGAGAGATAGAGATATCTTAGGCAGAGAAAAATGAATGATTCATACTGCAGGGGAAAAACTAAAAATGAAGTAATTCCATGTGTGTTTTATATAACTCTTAGGAAAAGAAGTTTATTGTAACTAATGAATTGTTAATATTCTGTAATAATGCACCATGTGAACAATAATATAATTTATATAAATGTAGGCATATAATTTAGTTTTTTCAACATTGACTTCCATGTTTCACAATATAGCACAGTTCACAGAAAGTAAAACAGAATGTGAAGTAGATCAGTACTGTGTTAATGTTAATGGTAGGAATTTCAGATAGTTGTTTAAAGGTGAGTTTCATATTACTCTATATCCCATTAATGCAGAATGACATAACCAGGACTTCTCAGTTCATTTTTGGAAATATTTGTTAAATGCTTGTATGCTTTGAGGACATGTTTTGGTGAATTTAATTGAAGTCAAGGAGTAAAACTTTTAATAAAGGAAGATAATGTTGATATGCTTTCATCAAACTAAATTATCTAAAAATATGGTCCCAGTGTTGCCATATGATTTGTAAACAGATGCATTATTCATAAAGATTGTCTATTGCCCATGGTGTTTAGAACTTCTGAGTAAGTTCTTTGAGTCGTATCTATATAACATAACCAGATAGTCTGCAACTTGAACTTCAGAACCAAATTTGATGACCTTGATAAGATATAAAACTTTGTGTATAAGGCTAGGGGGATAAGATATAAGCAGACCTCTAT
Source organism: Manis javanica (assembly GCF_040802235.1). NCBI lineage: Eukaryota > Metazoa > Chordata > Mammalia > Pholidota > Manidae > Manis > Manis javanica. Next base: position 67,508,793 of record NC_133163.1, read on the forward strand.
TAGGGTGGATACTTTCAAGGTCTAAGTTTCTCTAGGATTCAAAATATCAATTTGTATCTCAAATCTTTAAAGCATTTTCAAAATTGGCAAATTTACTTCCACAATATACCTGAAGTAGTGGATCATCTGTTTCACATTAGGGTAAGTTGAGGTAGATATTTAGAAGTATGTTACAGTTGTACACCAGAAAGAGAAGCTGTGGATTGAGAACTACAAATATGAATTACAACTGGTGATTTAAAATAATTTGTTCATTACATTGGTGGAACAATGCTGGGCCACCGTGCAATGGAAATTTATCTCATGTGAATTTCTACATTCAACAACCTGAGGTCTGGATTTCCTGACCATCCTGTTCCCAGAGTTCCTACGCTGAGGGAATCTAGTGGTTCCCTTCCTAAGGAGAGAGCACTACTGTCTCGATGGAACTTACAGCTGTGATGGAACTTACAGCTCGATGGAAGACCAGCAGTGAACAAGTCATTGCAAGTGTGAGAGCATATATCTGCTAGAAAGAGCTGTAGATGGAGTACCTGACACCACTAAAATGACTCCAAAATGACTCTAATTTCTGACTCTTTCCAGAGTTGTAGATCTATAGTCCCAGTTACATACTTGCAGTGTCAACCTAAATGGAATTGGCTCCTCTAACTCAGCATTGTCTAAATCCAAATTCACCATTTCCCTATTTAAACAACAACCCTTTTTAAGTTTCCTACTTATTTCGGTGACTCTGTCCTTTTTCCTAGTTACTTAGATATGGGCCATCAGCAGACCTGAGATTCATCTCTTATTCCTTCTTTTATTTTGTATTTCATATCCATTCTGTTGACATGTATTAAAGATTCTATTTTGATAATGTCTCTCCTGTCTTACTATTTTTTTCCATTTCTGTCCCCACTAGGCACTGGGCTTTCAAGGAAATTAAGAATACTAATTCATTCATCCAATGAATATTCACTTGTTTATTCAACAAATATTTGCACACCTATTATACAGTATGCCCTGTGCTGGGGATACAATAACAAGACTGTTATTGTATTGTCGTGTTGTTGTATCATTGGGGATACATTGGTAAACATCCATCGCCCTGTTTTTGTGGAGTTTACAGGGTCACAGATGAGATGGATATTAAATGAATAACCGAACAGGACATACATTACAAAACATAAATGCTATGAAGGGAAAGTACGGGGTGCCATGGAGAAGGATAATAGGGGTGTCTGATAAACTTTGATGGGGGAACTCCTCTCTGAGACCTAAGGGACGTGTAAGAGTTAGCTAGAGGAGGAGTGGGGGGAAAAGCCTTCCAGGTAGTGGGAAGAAACCTTGCGGACTCCATTTGTAGTGGAGTGCGGGGTCTTTGAAGCTGGAAAGGAAAGCAAAAGTTGGACTGTGGAAGGTATCGCCAGCATTTAAAGGAGTTCAGATTTTATTCAAGGTGAGACTGAAAAGCCACTGAAGTGTTTTGAATAAAGGAGTGGAGATAGAGATGTATTTGAGTTGCATACAGAAAGAATGAGCAGATTTTGTTGGAAGATTGTATACGAAGGAGAGTGGAGGCTTGATTTCTGACACGGTGATTGGGTAGATGGAGACAGGGAACACAGGTTAGGAATGCAGGATGATGAGTTCAGTTGTGGACATGTTAAGTTGGAGGGAAATAGGGATATCTAAGTGACGGTTTAGGAGGTAAGTGGGTATATGGACATGGACCTGTGCTGTCAAGGATAGCACTCACCTAACAGGGGTTAAAACATACCACTACACAAGAAGATTGACTATAATTATTAGTGCCACATTAATTTGATGACCCAGTGAAAACTTCATGCAGAAAGTGACATTTGAGAGAGCCTGAACAGTGTAATAGAATCTTGACAAATGCTCACTGGTTGTCCACATTAGAGAATGATGAACTCATTGTATTCATAATTTGTTCTAAATTTTGAGGTTGGTGTTTACTGACTGGTGTAGCATGGCAGGGGTGCATTGACCCTTTCTTTGAGGGGTCCTAAAATGATAGTGTCCAAAGATTTTTTCTTTTGTGCTGGTCTCTTTCCTCCAATTTCCTGTCTGGGAGGTTATAAATTGGCTGCCAATGTTATGGGAGTCAAATGGGGGAAGGGAGTTTTGGGTTTACCATTCATATGTGAACTTCTAGTTACTTTCTTTGTTTTAATTATGGCTCCTCTGTCCTTAGAGTATCTGATGACCCTTAGGTTTAACTTTCCCAGACACTAATCTCTGTCAGGGTGAGAGAGAGGAACTCCCTTGCTCTTAGGGAGGGGGTCTGGGGATCTCACTGTTATTTCTCTTCAATAAATTCTCTAGCTCTTAGCCTTATACAGTACCACTTCCAAAGTTTCTTCTAATTCCCAAGACTTTTAGGGGTTCTGAAGGAAGGAAAAGAACCAAATTGTTGCCAATGGGCTTCCTCCTCCAAGAGGAAGCTTGTATTTTGTTTGTTCTGCTGAATCAGCACCATCATCCATTTTCATCCCGGCTTCCAAACTTTTGTCTAGCTCTTCTTGTTCTGTTTGTCTTCCTTCACTGCCTGCGATGGTCTGAATGTTTGTGTCTTCCTAAAATTCATAAATTCAAATCTCTGTGCTCAGTGTGACGGTGTTAGGATGTTGGGCTTTTGGGAGGTGATTAGGTCATGAGGGTAGAGCCCTCATGAAATGGATTAGTGCTGCTAATAAGAGACCCCACAGCGCTCCCTAGACCCCTTTAGCCATGCAAGGACACAAGAAGTCTGTAGCCTGGAAGAGGGCCCCCATTTGATCTTGGTGGCACCCTGATCTCAGATTACCATCCTCTAGATCTGTAAGAAATAAATTTGTTATTTTGTTAGAGCAGCCCAAATGGACTAAGATCTTGTCATTCAGAAGGGAGTCAGAATAAACTTAAGTTTAATCTCCCATGTGTAACAGTAATGTAATTTCTAAAGCATGCCTAACTATAGTGATGGCAAGTACTGGAAGATGATAGCTTAATAAGGTATATACTCCAATATCTTCCTATAATAATATTATTCTTGTTGTAAGAAACACTCCATAAACTTAAATAGTATTTTGAGCTTCAATTATTTAACAGTGATTTAGTGCCATTAGTACTTTCTTTACCTTCAGGCATCCTTTTTTTCTCTTAGGTAAATTTGCATCAGATAATCACTAAATTAAGGAAAGTGTATTTACATAAAACTGTTTTTGGAGACGGCTTACTTTCATTAAAAGAAAGAAGCTAAAGCTGTTAGAAACAAAAGGCACCAGGACAAAAATAGTAAAAACAGTTACATTTAATTAACATTAAAGTTGTGAAATCAATTGATAAAAAATAATGAAACTGGGGGATTTAGGCTGGTACCATAGACTGAAGTCCTGTACCACCCTATGCCTGATGACAGGACTTGGAATGATGGCATCAGGCAATGTAGGTGGTAGAATAGTCCAAGAGTAGTCCAAGATCTTAAGTTACTAGCAGCTTTAAGGAAGTAATTGAAGATTCTCTTTTTTTTCTTCCCATCTTAACAAATGCATTTTTTTAAGCTACAGATTGTTGGATTCTCCCAGAGGAGGACGCCGCCCCAAATCACTCACGAAAGGCGTCTCTTGATGCAACAAGCAAGAAGAATTTATTCAGGAACCAGCTACCTGGGGTTCAAGTGTCAGCCCGACACAGCGGGTCTCAACAAGGACCCTGAGCAGTCAAAGCCAGAGGTTTTTATAGCATTTTAAAAAAAGACAGTATTGTTCTACAAGCACGTAACAGGGTTTTTTTTTCCATAGACACATAAATCTTCAGTTGGCGCCACATCCCGGGGGTTTCACGAGATAAGAACACCCTCAGCCATACAGTGTTTCAGCAAGATAAGCTTGGTATGTATGACTAACTGACCAAGGTTAGCTGTCTGAAGGCCGCAGCTGCCCACCACCTGGTGTTCATGATTAACTTGTTTTTCACCTTGTTTTTCAAGGGCTTTCTGAACATATTCAGAAAATGGCCTCTGGGCTTCTTAAGATGGCTGTGCTCAGGCTAACCTGCTGTCTTCACTGAATGTTTAGGTCCTACATTTCCCCACTTTCTCTTTGATCATTCCAATCATGGAATGTTCGTTTCTTCTTGCTGTGTAAGAGGGTGATACTGCTGCCTCAGCATTAGTACCTGAACGGCACTCACTCTTTCTCTTAACAAAGGATATTAGCCGGTTTAAAACACAGGGACCAAAAGTGAGAAGCAATACAAGAATAAACAGGGGTCCCGTTAGGGTGGATATCAGGGTTGTAAGCCATGGGGATCAAGTAAACCAAGATTCAAATAGACTTTGGCTAGCCTCCCGTTCTCTCTTCCTTTGATCTAGTCTTTCTCTGAGTTTAGACATCGAGTCTCTTACTATTCCGGAATGGTCTGCATAGAAGCAGCATTATTCTTTTAGGGCTGCACACAATCCTCCCTCTTTTAAGAACAGTAGATCTAGTCCTCGCCTATTCTGCAGCACTACTTCAGAAAGAGAGGTTAGGAACTCTTCAAGTTTAGTAATGGATTGTTCTATAGTTTTCAAATCTTCATCAATAGCTGCCCTTAGTCCCTCATAGTGTTGGTTTCCTTGAATAATGGCGGCTGTCCCTGTTCCTACTCCAGCTGCAACTCCTACTCCCAGCAACACGGCCAGGGTTAGCGAGACTGGCTCTCTTCTAAACCTCTGGTTGGACTCAAATTCTGTTATGAATGATGAATCATCATGGTACATCAGTCTAGGTACTAGTTGGACCATAATGCAGAAGTCACGGGAGGAGTTGAAGGTGGAAGTGGAGACACATGGGGTTAGTCCAGTATTAAAAGCCCACCATCCCTCGGGAGGAGGGATTAAATACCTGTTTTTACCGGGGAAGGCTATGGGTATGGTCTCATTACATAAATGTTCGTGGGTGGGGGAAACTGTACCTAGACATTTCCCTCTTCCCGTTATTTCAGTCAGAGTCAGCTTCTTATGGCTGCCCCAGCTACAGATTTCATGGCTGGTTGTATTGCCAACACTTCCTGTCAAACCCAATCCTTCATAGTATGGGGGCCCAGAGGAAAAGCATAGCCAACAGGATTCAGTGGTTTTAGTACTGGTAGTGTTTAAAACCCGGAAAGCCCCATCAAGAAGGTTGAGGAGGTGTTGTCCGGTGCCAGGAAAGAGGGTTATCTGGCCAAGGGTGGGGGTAACAGGAGTGGCGGCGGGGTCTACTGGAGGGGCTAGAGTCTGTTTCGGGGCCGGGGTGGGAAGTTTCTTCGGAGGCACGGGAACACGCAGCTGATCTTTTAAGATAGCATTAGGTCCTACTGGGGCAGCTGGTAGGGTCTCAATCTTGAGCCTAACAGTAAATATGAGGCTTTTGTCATCTCCAGATCTGTAATATCTAAGTCCCCACTGATGTCCCAGGACCCACCCATCATACTGACGTCCTTTATCACTGAACGTGATATTTAAAGGGTTGCATAGCCCTGTCTGTCCACAGTTAGGGGATGTATGATTCCGGACTACCTTAAGGAGGTCCCAGCTGGATACAGGATTCCAATAAACATCTCCTGTAGTTTCACATCCCCAAGAATCACAATAAAAGGACTGTGGGCCCCCGCATTGCTGAGCTTGTTGATAGGTTCGTCCGTCGCGGGGACAGACATAAAAGGCAGTGGTTTTCGTCTTATTTCGAGCTTCAGGTGTACTGCATCCAAAACCAGCGGGCCACCAGCTGCTCACTAGGGGGTGATTGAGAGCTAGGTGGGCCTGTTTCCAGGGTATATTAGGTATGTCCCAGGTATCTAACCCGGCAACTAGGGCGCAAACATCAGGGTGCAGGGATGGCCACCAGGTCTTAAGGGGGGCGGCCTTAGAAATAGACCACACTGCCTCTCCTGACTGGGAGTAGACCTGCCATGTCAGTAACCTAGGCTCATGAGGGTTAGTGTTCTGGTGGGTTGTGGTTAGTAGGAGCATTAGAGTCACTAATAACATAATTCTTCCTACACAAGCGAAGCTTAAGAGGGTTATCAGTCTGAGTTACTCGCCAATCTGAGTCCGACTGGGGCGCTTTCTTCAGATGTGAAGCATGTACCCAGAAGGAGATGCCATCTACTTTCACGGCTGTGGGAGTGGTCAAGAGGATGATGAAGGGTCCTTTCCACTGAGGCTCAAGGTTTCCTGTTCGGTGTCGTCTTATGTAATGGGGTCTCCCACCTGGAACTGATGAGGCACCGACAGGTCTTCCAGCCGATAGGCTTCCCGGATGGTGGCCCACACTTCTCTCTGTACAACTTCTAGGGCCCGTAACCTTTCAAGCAGAAACTTATTAGTTACACATTCGGGGGATGCGTGGAGGTGAGCCGACTCAAGCGGAGCCGGGGCTCCAAACATTATCTCAAAGGGTGTTAGCCCAAAGCGGCCGGGAGTGTTTCAGACTCGGAATAAAGCGAAGGGAAGGAGGACCAACCAATCACACAAACCAGTCTCTATGGACAATTTAGTCAAGGTCTCTTTTAGAGTTCTATTCATCCTTTCTACCTGTCCTGAGCTCTGGGGCCTGTATGCACAATGCGATTTCCAATCTGCCCCCAGGATCTTGGCCAATCCCTGACTTACCTGGGCAATGAAAGCAGGTCCATTATCGGAACTGATTACCTTGGGGATTCCGAACCTCGGAAAAATTTCTTCAAGTATCTTTTTGGATACCGTCTGGGCTGTCTCGGTCTTGGTGGGGAAAGCCTCTGTCCATCCTGAAAAAGTATCTAAAAAAACTAAAAGGTACTTATGTCCATATTTAGCAGGCTTAATTTCAGTGAAGTCAACTTCCCAGTAAGCTCCCGGCCGATCTCCGCAAAGCCTTTTTCCGCATATCATTTGATGTCTATTCACATTTACTAGTTGGCAAGGAACACAATTCTTCACCACCTCGTCTGCCATTTTTTCTAAACCAATGATATGATAAGGGGAGTGTCGAACCAGGGCTTTTAGGTTCTTGGCTCCTAAATGTGTCAATTGATGTAATTGCCTCAAATATTCTCCTGCCTCTTTCTGGGGCAGAATGTTTTTCCCATTTCCTGACTTATATGTTCCGAGGGGTGAAGATTTTTGGAACCCCAGTTTGTCCATCCGAGCGAGATCCTCAGGTGTATACTGGAAGCTCTTGATACATATTGCTTCCGGGTGCACCTGGAGGGGTAAAATGTTCATTCCCTGAGCTGCTTGTTTTGCGGCTTGGTCCGCCCTCCGGTTTCCTTGAGCTATTGGAGAGTCATCTTTCTGATGTCCAGGGCAATGTATTATCGCTACTTCCTTAGGCCTATGGATGGCGTCTAACAAATCTAAAATTTCCTGTTTGTTTTTAACATCTTTCCCGGCAGAAGTTAACAGCCCTCTCTGTCTATAAATAGCCCCGTGTATATGAGCGGTGGCAAAAGCGTATCGGCTGTCAGTGTAGACGTTAAGTCTCTTACCTTCTGCCATCCTTAGGGCCTGAGTCAAGGCAACGAGTTCCGCTCGCTGTGCAGAAGTGCCCGTTGGGAGTCTGCTGGCCCACACAATCTGGTCATCATCCACTACTGCAGCTCCCGCCATCCTCTTACCTTCCATGATGTAACTGCTCCCATCTGTGTACCAAGTCAGGAGTCCTGGTCCTTCCAGGGGCTGATCTCGTAAGTCCCGGCGGGTCCCTGTCTCCTCAGCCAGGATTTCCTGGCAGGTATGGAGTACTTCTTTCCCCGGATCGGGGAGCAGAGTAGGCAGGTTTAGGATGGTGGGCAGGGCAAATTCCACACGATCGTGATTTAGGAGCAAGGTTTGGTAGTGAGTCATTCTGGCGTTTGACATCCATCTTTCGGGTGGTTGCCGAATTACACTTTCCAGCGCATGTGGAGCAACTACAACAAGCTTCTGTCCCAGAGTTAGTTTATCAGAATCTTTAACTAAGAGGGCCACAGCCGCCACTACTCTCAAGCAGGCAGGCCATCCACTACTCACTGGGTCTAATTTCTTTGACAAGTAAGCGACTGGTCTCTTCCAAGGTCCCCATTGCTGGGTCAACATTCCCCGAGCCACTCCGCTCCATTCATCCACAAAGAGGACAAATGGCTTAGTCACATCTGGCAATGCCAGAGCAGGTGCCGACAAGAGGGCTTTCTTAATATCATCAAAGGCCTGTTGTTGTTCAGGTCCCCATACAAATGGGACCGCCCCTTTGGTTAGGGGATACAGAGGGGCGGCTAAGGTGGAATATCCGGGTATCCACAATCTACAAAACCCTGCCATCCCCAGAAACTCGCGAACCTGGCGTGGAGTAGTGGGAACCGGGATCTGCATCACAGTCTGCTTTCGGGCTTCAGTTAGCCACCTTTTCCCCTCTCTCAGGGAATATCCCAAATAAGTCACTTGTTGTTGACAAATCTGTGCCTTCTTGGCAGATGCCCTATACCCCAATTTAGCAAGTTCAGTCAAAAGGGCTCCAGTGGCCTCTTGGCAGGCTTCCTGAGTAGGGGCTGCTATCAGTAAGTCATCAACATATTGTAACAAAGTTACCTGTGGGTTGGAGGCTCGGTAAAAGGTCAAGTCCTGATGTAAAGCCTCGTCGAAGAGGGTGGGTGAGTTCTTGAATCCTTGTGGCAAGTGAGTCCAGGTCAATTGTCCAGTAGTTCCTGTGGAGGAGTCTTTCCATTCAAAAGCAAACAGCAGTTGGCTACTCTGGTACAGGCGCAAACAAAAGAAGGCGTCTTTTAAATCTAAGACTGTATACCAGGTGTTTTCCGGGGCCAGGGAGCTTAGCAGGTTATAAGGGTTCGGCACAGTGGGATGAATGTCCTGTACCCTTTTATTAACTTCTCTTAAATCTTGCACTGGTCGATAATCTCCTGTTCCCGCTTTCTTTACAGGCAGTAAGGGAGTGTTCCATGGGGATTTACATTTTACTAATATCCCCTGCTCTATGAGCCACTGGATATGGGGTCTAATTCCATCTTTGGCTTCTTTACTCATTGGATATTGTCTCACAGTCACTGGTAGGGCTGAGGCTTTTAATTCTATGACCACCGGGGGCTGGTTCACAGCAAGCCCCATACCCGCCGTCTCCGCCCAGGCCCTTGGAAACTGGTTAAGCCACCCCTGACTAACTCGGGAGGGTTCTGGTTCCTTAAAAAGGCGGTACTCGTCTTCTAATCTAATGGTCAGGATACTTAGGCCCAAAGGTTTTTTCTCCCGATTAGTCACTCGAGTGTCTTCAGCCTGAAAGGATATTTGGGCCCCGACTTTGGTCAAGATGTCTCTTCCTAATAGGGGTGTGGGGCATTCTGGTATGACAAAGAATGAGTGGTTTACTCGTCCCACTCCTAAGTCTACCGTTCTTTGGGTAGTCCATGCATATTGTTTCTGACCTGTAGCCCCGAGCACCCAAGACTTTTTGCCAGAGAGGGGGCCCCTAGCTCGAGTCAGTACAGAATGTTGAGCACCGGTGTCCACCAGAAACTCAACGGGTTGCCCCTCCACCTTCAGGGTTACCCTAGGCTCGGGGAGGGGCTCCGAGCCCTGTCCTCCCTAATCTTCTTCCTCCAGCAGAGACAACACCTTCTTCAGAGGTCCCCGCGGTGGCTTCTTAGGGCACTCTTTCACCCAATGCCCCTTTTCTTTGCAGTATGCACATTGGTCCTTCTCTAAAGGGGTCCGGTTGCCCAGGTGCCCTGCCTTGCTAGTTCTGTCACTGGAGGGCGACTGTCCCTTACCTTCTACTACTGCGGCCAAGATCCTTGCTAAATTCTTCTCATGCCTTCTATCTCTTTTTTCTTCTTTACTTTCTCTTTCCTTCTCTTTCCTTAACTCTTTCTCTTCCTCAGTCTCCCTCTTGTGATAAACTTTCTCAGCCTCTTTTATCAAATCTTTCAACGACAAATCTTGTAAACCTTCTAGCCTCTGAAGCTTCTTTCTAATGTCGGGTGCTGACTGCCTGATAAAAGCAAGGGCCACTGAAGCACTATGCTCCTCAGAAGTGGGATCAAAAGGAGTGTACCGCCTGAAGGCTTCCATCAGGCATTCTAAGAACACTGTGGGTGCCTCGGTGGCTCCCTGACTGACCTCTCTTACCTTGGCCAAATTGGTGGGGCATCTGGCGGCCCCACGGAGACCCGCCACCAAAGCCTGGCGATAGATGGTTAGTCGCTCCCTACCTTCTGGAGAATTAAAGTCCCAGTTGGGTCTGGTCAACGGAAAACCCCTCTCTATGTCATGAGGGAGTTGCGGTGGTCATCCATCGGTCCCAGGCACGTTCTTTCGTGCCTCCAGGAGGATCCTCTCTCTTTCTTCCGTGGTGAAGAGCACCTGCAAAAGCTGCTGACAATCATCCCAAGTGGGCTGGTGAGAAAACATTAAGGACTCTATTAGCCCAGTTAGTCTTTGTGGTTCCTCTGAAAAGAGGGTGATTAGCTTTCCAATTATATAAGTTAGCAGAGGAAAATGGCCAATATTGCAGAGGTTGGAAAGGGGGTTCTCCCTCTTCCCCGACGATGGGAACTCCATAGGACCGGAGAGGAAAAATACCCGATGGGTCCAAGGTGGCTGGGCAGGCCCCGGAGCCACCCCCACTGCCTCGGCATCAGGGACTGAGGGTGCCGGGGGTGGCGGCGCCGGCAGTGCTGGGGGGGCCAGGGGTGCTGTAGGGGCAGGGGGAGCAGGGGGATAAGGAGGGGGATCATCAACCATAAGCAAATCTTGAGTGTCAGGGTGAACTCTGGTAGTAGTTTCTTTTTCCTTGCCCTGAAGTTTGGTCTGGGCAGCTAGAACTCGAGGGCCCTTTTTCTTTTGCACCCAGGGCTTTACCCAGGGTGGTGGGTTTTCCACCAACTCTTGCCAGACTACAATGTAGGGTTGCTGATCTGGATGTCCTTGAGGCGAATCCTGGAAGACAACTGCTTTTACTGCTAATAAAGTGGGGAGATCAAAAGTCCCCTCCGAGGGCCACCCAACATTGAAGGTGGGCCATTCGGAGGTACAGAAAGTCTGCCATGGTCCCTTTTTTACTTCTACTGACAAGTTATGTGCCCTCGCTCTGACTTCCATCCAATGATCTAACGTCAGGCTAAGGGGGGTCGTCACTGTCTGTCCCATTGTCAGTACAATAATAATTAGGCATGTAAAAGACACAAAAAACAAAGACACACACAAATTAGACACACAGCGGCTGCTTTTCGTTTTTCTCAGATTTTCAATCAGAAACCGAAATGAATAGGAGGGTTGATACTCCTGGCACCCAAAAATCAACCCTATTTCATCAGGTTCACTTTGCCGGAAAAACAGATGAGAGGCTACCAGGCATCCCTGGCCCTCCAATCTCCCCGAGGCGTCCCCCCAGAGTTGCAGCCTGTGGCACTCCAAGTACGTCTACCGACTGCAGTCTCGACCCCTTTATGGGATCGGGACGACTGCCAGACAGAGGGTACCCTTTCAGAATTCCGACCGGTCTCACTGAAAAACAGAAAACAGAACACAGACAACTCAAGGCGCCACTAACCTTACCTTTTCCTCCAAGAGCAACTTCGGGAGTGAAGCGGGGTGAGCGCACAATCCCGGACAAGCCCACAAATGTTGGATTCTCCCAGAGGAGAATGCCGCCCCAAATCACTCACGAAAGGCATCTCTTGATGCAACAAGCAAGAGGAATTTATTCAGGAACCAGCTAGCTGGGGTCCAAGTGTCAGCCCGACGCAGTGGGTCTCAACAAGGACCCCGAGCAGTCAAAGCTGGAGGTTTTTATAGCATTTTTTAAAAAGACAGTATTGTTCTACAAGCACGTAACAGGGGTTTTTTCCATAGACACATAAATCTTCGGTTGGCGCCACATCCCGAGGGTTTCACGAGATAAGAACACCCTCAGCCATACAGTGTTTCAGCAAGATAAGCTTGGTATGTATGACTAACTGACCAAGGTTAGCTGTCTGAAGGCCGCAGCTGCCCACCACCTGGTGTTCATGATTAACTTGTTTTTCACCTTGTTTTTCAAGGGCTTTCTCAACATATTCAGAAAATGGCTTCTGGGCTTCTTAAGATGGCTGTGCTCAGGCTAACCTGCTGTCTTCACTGAAAGTTTAGGTCCTACAAGATCAAATTTCTTCATATTTTCATAATTAAACCTTTACAAAATACAGAACAAGCTCAGACTTTTATAAAATTTTCCATACTTCTGTTGTATTTACAAACTCTGATTAGTAAAGATAGACTCATTCATCCATCCATCAACTCATTCAAGAAATAATGAGGGAGGGAGAAGGGGATTGAGGGGTATTATGATTAGTACACATGGTGTGTGGAGGGTCATGGGGAAGACAGTGTAGCACAGAGAAGATAAGTAGTGATTCTGTGGCATCTTACTACACTGATGGACAGTGACTTCATTGGGGTATGAGGGGACTTAATAATATGGGTGAGTGTAGTAACCACACTGTTTTTCATGTGAAACCTTCATAAGAGTGTATATCAATGATACTTAAAAAAAAAGATGGGAAAAAAAAGAAATAATGAGCACCAATTTTTTGAGCACCATTTCTGTTAGAATATATTGGTGGATACAATGGTGAGCAAAAGGAAATACAGTCCATGTTGTCAGGTAGCTTTTAGTCAAGGAGACGAGACATACATTAATTAACTAAGCCTATGAATCAAATAAACTGAGATAAATGTCCTGAAGAAAAAATAACAAATTTTGTTGGCAGGCATATATGAAAGAGTCTTACCTGTATTGGAGGGCCAGGGAAAACTTCTGGAAGGAAATGGCAGTTGAGCTGAGAGTTTAAGAATGACAATTTAACTAAGTTAAATGGATAGTGGGATGATAGGGCAGTATTTACCAGCACAGCT